>NC_085975.1:4287055-4937466 GCF_910591565.1 Cydia splendana
CAATAAGTATCCAAACTTAAAACCACCTAGGGATGTGTCGTACGGTGCTCTGAACACCGTAGTCTTGACTTCGTGCTTGGCCAAGTCAAATATTCGTATTGTGTTCTTATTTCAAACCTGGCCACTTCCCAAACTTCCCGTCTCCCGAGTTCAACCGCCCCACAGATTAGAGGCAATGAATGGGAGTAATGAAATAAATATTTTGCCGGTGGGTGCCCCACGCCTGAGCGCGCAAACCCCCAATCGTCGCCAGTCCGCAAAACGGCTGATTGTCGGAGTGAAAACAGCGTGAAACATTGCGTGAATTGGCCGGAACATCACTACTGGCTTTTTAAGAAAAAAATTGATAGACGGTTGTCTAGTGAAGTGCTATTACAGTCATAGAATTTAATTTCCTAACCATTTTGTAACCTTGTCACAGTGACAATAGTATGAGGTCTCTAGCGACTTTCATATTGATTGTCAATGTGACAAGGTACGAAATGGGTCGGAAATTAAATTCTTTGACTGTACAAGGGTCCATGTTAAGATGCTTTAACGCGCATGATATCGTTTGTATAAAATCGAATACAACACGAACTTTGCTTATGGTCATCTTAGGTAGATAGTGGTGGTGATGGACTAAAAACCGGTGGCAATGCAATTTCTGTTTATTTTACATTTCTTTTCTTTTAGCTTTGTTGCTTGTTACTTGCCGTGATTCTTCTCGATTGATAGTCTCATCGGAAGATCAGCGCTGTCACCAGCAACATGCTGAGGTGAGACCATTTCATGGCACTTTCTTCTTCGTACTTTGTCTCGACAAATATTATATTTTCTATTAATAATGCTAGTACTCAAGGATTTACATTGTCAGTTCAAAGTGTTCTAAAAAACTCGGCCAAGTGCGAGTCGTATTCGCGCACGAAGGGTTCCGTACCATTACGCAAAAACGGCAAAATAATCACGATTGTCGTATGGGATTTATTTTATTCCATTTTTAGTATTTGTTGTTATAGTGGCAACAGAAATACATATTCTGTGAAAATTTCAAATGCCTAGCTATCACGGTTCATGAGATACAGCCTGGTGACAGACAGACAGACGAACGGACAGCGGAGTCTTAGTAATAGCAAAAAGAATAGATAGTATAGAGGGGTCCTGTCATTGTAAATTTTGTAGTCACTGTAAATTTACTGCAATCTATCAACACACGACTAAAACTCAAAATGAAAACGTATAAAGTTATCAAAAAATGTATATATATGGATAAATGATTTTATTATTTTTATATCATTTTGATCCATGTTCATTCACTGATATCTATGTGTTAAAATTGTTAAATATGAAACGGTGTCATCACGCCATCTAGCCGAGGATAGGCTAAAGGTGTGTGCGGCATCTATTCGAGAATGACTTTTACTTGAATTCCGAGGCACGTTTTTTCCTTAGACTTTATTCGTCTTTACGAAGTTACATATGTCTTTGGTAATAGGGTCCCGTTTGGGTACGGGACCCTAAAAAACATTTCGGAAAACATTGCCGTGAACATTGAGGTGAAAAGAGTTTGAACAACATCACAGCCACAGAAAGGGTAGCTGAATACTAGTGATGTACCGACTATTGATTTGGCCGACTAGCCGACTAATCGGCGCTCGGATGGCCGATTAGTCGGCCGAGTAGTCGGCTAGTCGGCCAGGTCATTAGTTTCGTATAAGTTCGGTTCAAATGCACTTAAAAAAAATCGTTTTACCCCTATCGTCGCGCTATTCATCTACCTAAAGGCAAAAAAGGTGGTAAAGCTAAAAAATTAAAAAAACCTAATATTAAATATAGCCTTAGGTTTTTTTAATTATAATAAATATGAAATTTACATACGACAACCGGACAATCGGACATAAGAAAGCGACCACACTGTCAATAATTCGAACAAAAGTTTTCGTAGGCACCCTAAATAGGAATATGGGTAAAATAGGTGAAAAGCCTAGGTAAATATTTGCTGTTTATTTCTTTTTGCCCTGTTTTTCTGTCACTTATAAAGTGCCGACTAATCGGCTATTTTTGCCGACTAGTCGCTGACTAATCGCCGACTACAAATGAGGCCGGATAGTCGGCTTTCCCGACTAGTCGGCGACTAGTCGGTACAATCCCTACTGAATACCTACATTAGGTACCTTTGTAGTCAACTGTCTGACTTAATCTCTCTCGAGTCGCGCTTTCGAGCTGCTTCAAAACGTGTGAGGCACTATTTTCATATGAGTGTGACGTGGCTTCGAAATAGTGGAGTCGTTTAAACTTCCTAAAGATAGACCTAGAAAAGTCTGCAACGATTTTGATAGCATACGCAATGCAAAGTGTTATTTATACGTCATAATTTCATAGAAGTTTGACGTTTAAAATAACACTTGAGCTGCGTGTGCTATCAAAATCGTTGCTGAATTTTCTTGGTCTAACTCTAGTTGACTCTATTCAATGTCGCAAAATTCGTAAGGACTAACATTGGTCACTTCTCAAGGCCCGACAATCTGCGATGTTTGAGAGACAGACAAAGGGGCAAACTGGCTACAACCAAATGCAGACTAACCACCAAAACCAGCTTGTAATAGGTCCGAAAATCTACAATGCCATCCCAAATGAGATACAAAACGTAGAAAATAATAACTCATTTTACAGGAAATTAAAGAAATAGTTAATTAATAATGTATTTTATGATATTCGTGAATTCTACCTACTTTAAATTTATTGTTATTTATTGTTCTATTTAATCTGACATTGTATGATTTGAATGTTTTCATTTTGCCCATTATCAATGATGGAAAATGTAATTAATAATAAGTGCTAATCTTATCTTTAAAATGTTTTGACGTGTAATGTATCCGTGCATTTACGAAATAAATAAATATGAAATATGAAGTACGTAAAGCACCCGAAGGTGTCATACTACATTAGTTTCAGAATGGTAATATTAATTTGTTTTTCAAAAAACATAATTTGCCCGATTCAATAAGCCGGTGCAGTATTGGTTTAAACGGTCGGCTCTTTGGAGGTACGATTGCGGCTCTTAAAGCGACTAAAACAAAATACCTATATCTCCATCTCGTAAAGCAATGTAAATATGTATGTAATAATTAACGTCATTAACGGGTCTAACGCGATTAAATTTTATTATTTTACCTTTTTTGCCCACGTTGCAATATTGCAATAGCTGTCAATATTGTCAATGGAAATATTGGTAAATAACACTAATTAGTTTAGGTATATAAATGTTCATCACGTGACCACAGCTAGTACACTGACTGAAACGTCGGAAGAAAGGTAAAATAATGAAATTTTATCGCGTTAGACCCGTTAATGACATTCCTAAAATTGGTGATTTCTACTGCGGTTGGTTTTTCTTCTCAAAAGTATGCCGACCTCTCTAGGCTCTAGCAGCGCCACAATTTTCCGACCCCGCTACACCACATCCGGGCTGCCGAGGATCCGGTTTATTTGCGCTTATATTGTGTGGACACAATACTCGTGGCGGATCACGTCGCCGTCTGTACTGTTTGCCGTGCGCTTATGTACTGACTTCAAATATGTACATCCTTGTTACAATGGGATAAGGTGCACTATTGTAAATATGCGTACTTTTACTTTTTTATATAAGGTACTTGTGAAAACTCTTAGGATTGCGAGTCCGTTATAGGATATTTTATAGTTGATAAACATCGCGCATTGTGCAGAAATAGTCCAATTTCACTTGTACCTAAGTAGGTAGATAAGCACACAGGTACATACAACCTATTGTGCTCCGGACATTTGTAAGCCGTGCGCGGAGTTTAAGCTAACACGTGAGGCCCTTTTCACATTTAAAAAAAATCAATGTTTTGGATACATCGAGATATTGGATTCCTTATGTTGATAGATTACGTAATTTTAAACACTAATGTGTTGAAATGTAGGAAACAAGAAGATATTTGAGGTATTTAATGTATTGATAAAATATAATAAAAAAAACGCTGATTATGATTTGGCGTATTAATTATTTACAGAAGCCCTTATAAAATGAATCTCTTATTAAAAACTGCCTGTAGAAAAACTCCGCGAGCCCTTACCAAGCTCTGCTTTTTGCTAGTTAAAATATTAATAAATTCCTCAAGAACGTATATTTTCATCTTCAGAACAACAGAATTTTCATATTAACCATTAATTTGTTCCGCACCTGTAACCGTGTTGGTATTAATAAGTCTGTACACAATATGATATATATGATGTGATGGTCGTTCTTGTCTACATGACAGCGTGATAAAACGGTGTCCGTCACTTTCCATCCCGCGGTATTAAAAAGTGACAGTTATTTTATCACGTGGAAAACCATCCATAATACGCCTGCAGCCAACGAATGCTCAAAAAATGCTATAGAGGGAAATGCTTAATAATTACAAAATGAGATAATTATCAAGGTAATTTTATTTTTAATATTAGTATCAAAATTCCATTATATTTATTTCATCTCAATCAAAAAGACACAGACCCTATACTCGTAATTAATCCAACCTTCACTCAAAAGGGTTTAAGCAAATCGCTCGGGACACATTTCTGTCAACGCGTTTTAAACAAATAGAGAACTGTTGACTTTGCAAACTAAAAACTACAAATACGATTTAAATGAGTGCCCTGGGCGTCAGAGGGTTAATATTAGGACGAGGGCGAGACAGAAATGCGCATTTCGGTGCTTTCTGCACTAGGGAAGTAATGAAAATTACAAAAGTTGGAAATGGGGTACTTTTAGAAGGTTTTCATTAACTCTGTCTGAGCTTTTGAATAGAGTCTGACCTAATTCCTCCTGTTATTTTAAACACATTAAAAAAAAGTGTAAACATTGAGATACTGAAAAAAAGATCAAATCCTGTACTTACTAATTAATTTTTCAGTGTATCCATTATTTGGCACGTTAGCTTATTAATTTAAAAGTTTTTTGATGTTTTAAAGCAAGTACCTATTATATGTCATATATGGAAATAGTACACTGAAATTATAATAGGACAAGCGACCCACCCCGGCTTCGCATAACCTTAACAACACCTTGCCGAATTATATACGAGAAATCAATCTTGATCTTGAGTGAATCTTGATTCACTCTATTGAAAACCGCATGAAAATCTGTTCCGTAGTTTTCGAGTTTATCGCGAACATACACACAAACAGACACGCGGCGGGGGACTTTGTTTTATACGGTGTAGTGATACCTACATCAAGCAGTTCATTTGTTCATCTATTATACAGTATTACGATTGTATAGTTTTATAGGTATTTTAAAATAATGCCTAACCAAAATTACGCCAATGCAGCTCACAAAGAGCCCCAGTTTGCCGAAGCGCTCCGCCAGAGCCGTTCCACAAACACTCCTGCTGCTTATAGTTTTAGCCGATTTGCTTTGTCTGCGAGATCGATGAAAGAATAAAATACAACATTATCATTGTTGTTTTTTTTTGCTGTCTTTACTATATTGTTGATGCTGTTGGAATGTTATAAGAACAATTTTAATTACGCAATTAAACTATTAGGTATATATTATCTTTTAAGTCAAATTTAAAATATGATATCTCTCAAAAGTTAACAAGAAAGAGTAAAACCTAGAAAATAAAATTAGGTAATTTTGATTTATAAAACGTATTATTTATTACTTAATGTATTACTTCCTCCTTGCGTCGTAATCCTCAGTAATGAGGGTCGTGACCTCCCTTTTGAATCACCTTCTCTCTCACGATCTCTCTCCATCTGGTTCTGTCCTTGGCGGTGTGGAGAGCCATGTGGACTGTGGAGTCAAGAGCGGTGCGGATCTGGTCGGACCAACGTATTGGACTGCGTCCACGTCCAGGCCTTTTCCCATCCACTTTGCCGGTCACAAGAAGCTTTTCGAATATATTACTTAAACAGGTATGATTTGACGCAAGAGTCTCACATTACATGGAATAGGTACGCAGCTAATTCTAAATTTGACTGTGGAATTGGACCACGCTTGTTCAGTTTAGGTATAGTCTGCAGTTTTAATGAAACAAGCACTTAAAATGAAATTTTTAATTAATTAATAGATCACTCGCCTAGACTTTTTTGGCCAAATTATCTATATCTTGTAGGTAATAGAAAAACAATTACTATTTAGAACCGTCCCTTATTTGTTTCAGCAATATCATTAGATAGCCCCTCTGCGTCGTGTAGCACACAATCAAAATCAATACAACATTGTCAATAACAATTCCATTACGCGCCTCTCGAGCGAGCGAGTGGTACTAATAAAAAGGCGTCAATTGATTACTGACACGCGGCACATCAAACGTGTTTTACACTACGCTGACTGTCATTTTGGGGTGTGAAGTGTTAGGAACAATGTTTGGAGATTTGTTGATTTTTGGGTGTGATAATAATTGCGACTTACACCTTACACACGTTAAAGTTTGATATCTTAAGGCCATTTTTAGGGTTCCGTACCCAAAGGGTAAAAACGGGACCCTATTACTAAGACTCCACTGCCCGTCTGCCTGTCAGCAGGCTGTATCTCATTAACCGTGATAGCTAGGCAGTTGAAATTTTCACAGATGACGTATTTCTGTTGCCGCTATAACAACAAATACTAAAAACAGAATATAATAAATATTTAAGAGGTTCCCATATAACAAACGTGATTATTTTTCCGTTTTTTGCGTAATGGTACGGAATCCTTCGTGCGCGAGTCCGACTCGCACTTGGCCGGTTTTTTTATACCATGTCCGCCGCAAACACACTCCCAGAGATAATATTTTTGAGCAAAACTACTATACAAGCTGTAGACCTTTTTATGAAGCTTTACTTACTATAAATTTAAAATACGCCAATACCTATTGATTTTTCCAATATCCGAGTGATTTTTCAACCCTTAACCAATAACCATACCTACTCCTAGTCCTCAAGTTGAATATATAGGTCATAGGTACCGAAAAAGAGGCGAAATTAAAACTTACAGTTACATTTTTATTTTCTATGTCAGGATTGATTCCTTAGTAAACGTCATTCGACCTCGCAGTTTGGGGGTTAGGTATCTGTACTGTTGGACATTTTCATTCCACACTTCGTGTTCTCTAATGGGGTGCGCACGCGGCGGTGCGAACTGCAAACACCCCCGCGGCCGCGATTATAATGTAATCGACGTTTGATCGCACGTTTATGCTCAAATGATTTGTCAGTGTGGGAAGCGGTTTATATTTGGATCATATATATTTTAGAAAAAGGTCACTTTTGTGGACAATACAATAAAAGTTAATCACTAGGGTTCATATAGGTATATCTCGGTTTTCTTAA
This sequence comes from Cydia splendana, assembly GCF_910591565.1. Lineage (NCBI taxonomy): Eukaryota > Metazoa > Arthropoda > Insecta > Lepidoptera > Tortricidae > Cydia > Cydia splendana. Next base: position 4,294,355 of record NC_085975.1, read on the forward strand.
TTGAGTCTAAAGTATTAAAAAATGTATCTCATCTGTAAGGGTGCAGCGTAAAAATTGACTTTAGGCAGGTCGCTTTGCTACAGGTAGCTACAAGTACATCCGTTCCACACCAATTTTGGTGGCTAGCCATAAGCCGCGCGTGGCGCTGCCGCCACCTAGCGGCCAACGGCCATATCTGTCCCTGATCGTAACAGACGCGTTTTGTTAGAGAGTGAGTCTTCTGTACCTAGTACTATTATTTATTCAGGTAGACATTTCCTTAAGGTAAAACTTCTGTCTCCACCCGAAACATTAGCAGTATTAGAACAGATTATATTATTCGTAACAACACTGAGAGAAAAATCACCACCAGGAATTAATAAACAGTTCTGTACTGGAAAAAATGAAGTTTTAGTAGTAATCATGGAAGTTTCACTATTTCTGTAAAAATTATTTATTTCTACAAACAGCTCAGTAATACTAAATCTAATTTCAGCAAACAGACTTTAGTAAATGGAGCATTAAACAAAGTTCAGTATTTGTTACAATCCATTTTTATTACTACTAAAATTCTCCGATTTTTACTAGTAAAGTTTGTGATTTTTGGAAAAAAGCATCTGTGATTTCAAGTTATGATTTTAGTAAATGTCTCACTTACATAGTTTTGTAATATCTAAATAAAAACCGGGCAAGTGCGAGTCGGACTCGCGCACGAAGGGTTCCGTACCATAATGCAAAAAAAAAGCAAAAAAAAAACGGTCACCCATCCAAGTACTGACCATTCCCGACGTTGCTTAACTTTGGTCTAAAATCACGTTTGTTGTATGGGAGCCCCATTTAAATCTTTATTTTATTCTGTTTTTAGTATTTGTTGTTATAGCGGCAACAGAAATACATCATCTGTGAAAATTTCAACTGTCTAGCTATCACGGTTCGTGAGATACAGCCTGGTGACAGACGGACGGACGGACGGACAGCGAAGTCTTAGTAATAGGGTCCCGTTTTACCCTTTGGGTACGGAACCCTAAAAACGAGTTCGCGGGCATAACATTACCCCATTTAAAATAACAATTCAGTTGTTACTATAGCGACATTACAAAGTTTACTGGTATTTAGTAGATAGACTTGTTGTGTTTATGTTCATTGTTGTACCAATCACTAAACGAGTTTTGTAATACCAACACAGCTACTTGCTACGTTCATTTGGTTAGAGTTAGTATTGTGTCGGATGTCGGGCGGGCGTGTCTCGTGTCTTCTTTGTTTAAAACATACTTAAGTTAAATAATAAATTTAGGATATATTGTGGGCCATGGACATATTAACCCGCGACCTACTGTGTAGTTGGGGTCTACAGGAATATATTGTTCTGCAACTTCGAGCTAGCTGTTGTTATTCTAGTGATAATGACATCAAAGGTAAATCTAAACTGTTTGCAATTCCAACCTCCCTAGCACAGGTGCGCCGCGAGAGCATGTTGCGCGCGTAATAACTACGAGTACTAGTCTCTTTCTGACTGTATGAATAAGAAAGGAATGGGTAGAATATCTCGACAGGCTTTTATAGTGCCTCTTTAGTACAGAGATATACTACCAAATGCTTTTTTATTCATACAGACAGAAATAGCGACATGCTCTCGCGGCGCCCGTTTGCTAGGGGCGGAGGAATTGCAAACAGTTTAGTTTTTGCCTGTGACGTCATTATCTCTAGAATAACAACAGCTAGCTTGGAATCGCAGTACAGTTTAGTAAAACCTATGACGTCATCGTCTCCGATATTGCTAAAGCACGCTTAGAATTACAAAACGGTTAGTTTTCACCCATGACGTCATCACCTCCGATATTGCTAAAGCACCTCTCGGAATAACAAAACCAAATTTCTGAAATTACTCTAGCATACTTCAAATTACAAATATAGAAGTTGTATTTCCTACTAAATGGAAATTGCAAAAGTCAATTTGTTCCTATTAGTTGACTCTCCTTGTCCCCGGATTAAGTTTTATTTTTGTAATTCTAAGTGTGTTTTTGTTAGTTTTTTCTCTCAGTGAATATATACAGTCGCCATCAGATATATCAAAGCGACCAAGGTGCTCACTAATATATGAACACGCCTCTATTGTCAATGCTCTAGCTATAGTCTGTATCTTTAGGTATGTAAATAAAAGTAAACAAACAATTTTTACATTTTCGGGTAGTTATAACATTTATTGGCTAACCAACCAAATACAAAACCGCCTGGATCTGCCACTGAACGATCTGACTTTAACCTACATTATTTGATCATGTAATGTTGTCATCTACCCTCAACTGGCTTTAGGAGCCATTTCGCTGCCCCAATATTACAGGGTTGTATGTTTCACTTTTATCGAACTGAAATTTGAACATTGTCATAGTGACATTAAGTCGAATTTCAACTATCTTTAAAATGTAACATAGAACCCATATTCGGGCAGCGATTTGAGGGTAGATTTTGTTTACTTTTATTTAAATATACAGAGTATAGTGACTGTACCTACCCTGTATAATACCCTAAATGATCATGTTAATTATTAAATTGAGTAGTATATTTCCAGACGACTCTCACATACTTAATTTAAACGCGAAGCTGAGAATGAATTCAAAACATTACTCTAAATTTCAGTCGTCGTCAACCATTTTATTTAATATCAGCTCGGCAATAAACAAAGGCGGTTTGAAATTTAAACTCACAGTTAAATTGTTACGTTCAGGACAAATTGAGCGTCGCGTCGCTGTAATAAGTGATAACTCTTTCAAATAATGAAAATTGTTCAGCCCCAGCGCTGTGTTCAAACTGGGGTGCTTGCGAACGGTCAGGGTGATATCGAAATTTGTTTTTTTTTTCTCTATAGAAGTGGGTATATAAAGAAAAGTAAATTTTTAAATCAATCGGTTACATTTACATCGATTAAGTGGATCACAGCCTGTCCCATGACTCCACGTTAGCGCATTAGTTTAATAGCGATTTTTCCATATATTTTTACCTAAAGGACATAGGTATTTACAAATTTTAGTAATACATTATAAACTCAATATAGAGTTGGTACAAATATTTAACGTATAGAATTCAAAATGAATTAGAGTTATAATAATAATATATTTCAGAGTTCCTTGTGATTTTACCATGCATACAAAATGCAGTACTAGTTTCGGTACCTAAAAATCAATATAGAGGTATCTAAAGTAAACAATAATATTAGTAAAAGTTAAGAATCTCGGATTAGTTTTAGATTCCAACCTTTCCTGGTCTGGTCAGCTCTCGGAGACAAGTCGGAAGGTCACAGGTACACTTAGAACTCTATATAAATTTAAAAACTTTCTGCCTGTAAGCACGAAAAAAATGTTAGTGCAGTCCTTAGTGTTACCAATAATTGATTACGGGGATGTGTGTACTACTAATGCCACTCAGGAATCACTCAATAAACTAGACCGTCTACTCAATAACTGTATTAGATTTATATTTGGACTTCGTAAATACGATCATGTCTCCTTTTACCGCCGGCAGCTCAACTGGCTCTCCATCCGTCGTCGTAGGTCCTTTCGGATCCTTTGTATCCTATTTTCGATCCTGTTTGAGCCTTCTGCTCCTGGATATCTCAAAAGTAAATTCGTCTTCGATACTCCTCGTCCAGGATGTGAGCTGCGTACCTCCCGCGTTCTCAAACTGACCATACCTTCTCACCGTACTGGTTTTATGACTAATTCTTTCGCCGTCCAGGCTAGTCGTCTTTGGAATTCACTCCCTCTAAATATTAGACAAGCTCCAAGTAAGTTTTCTTTTAAGCGGTTGTTGCGTAAGCATTTGCTAAAACAAGAGTTCGAATAATATCCATCATTATTATATTTATAGTATGTATTGTATAAATATGTAGTAGTTTATACATATTTTATTTATTTATGTAGTTTATATGTATAGTTTGCTTTTTTTATATTCACTGAATAGGTATATTTCTCTCTCTGCACCAATTGTAGATGTCTGTTTGGCCCTATGGTTGACTGGTAGAGAATGCCATTTGGCATTAAGTCCGCCATTTGTACATTTTGTATATACTTTGTGCAATAAAGTTTAAATAAATAAATAAATAAATAAATAAATAAAACTGTAAATAAAAATATTTTAACATAGGCTCCTACATTAGAGAAAAGCTTTTCGGATAAAACGGAGTGCTGATTGTCAGAATGGTTATAGAATGCTGAAATGAATATTATATATTAATATAATATTATCAAAGACATATCTAACTTCGTATAAGACGAATAAAGTCTAAGGAAAAAACGTGCCTCGGAATTGAAGCAAAAGTCATTCTCGAATAGATGGCGCACACACCTTTAGCCTATCCTCGGCTAGATGGCGTGACGACACCGTTTCATATTTAACAATTTTAACACATAGATATTAGTTGAATGAACATGGATCAAAATGATATAAAAATAATAAAATCATTTATCCATATATATACATTTTTTGATAACTTTATACGTTTTCATTTTGAGTTTTAGTCGTGTGTCGATAGATGGCAGTAAATTTACTGTGACTACAAAATTTACAATGACAGGACCCCTCTATACTATCTATTCTTTTTGATATTATATATTACTGCTTGAATGAATGGAAGTTTATACTTCCAATGTAGCCCACAAGATGGCAGAACCTACTATGCACTAGAAAATGGTAGATGAGATGGTAGCACTTGCTTAATGTATTCCGGTTCTGGCCACAAGATGGCAGACCCTCCAACGCGCACGGTTCCTATAAATTGCAGTACGTTTGTACCGGCTGATAGCTTATACGGTGACGGTAATATTGCTTACCATTAGGAGATTCGTCTGTTCGTTTGCCGTCATAATAAAAAATATATTTTTCAAGCATCATACTACGTACGTGAAAAATTATCATAAAACCGGGAATCCACCCGGTTTTTAATTGAAATATTTATAATTGCGAGAACGCTACGAGATAGAGCCGTAAAGCAATTATTGTTTTTACTTTGTCTTTTATCGTTGAAATTCGAGAATTTAATGTATAATTTTATTTCTTAACAGAGAAAAATGGTTTCGAATGACGGTATGTTTAATTGTGAAGAAATGTACATATTAATTTGAGTATTTTAATTTAAGTGTAGGTGTATAATACGATGAATATTATATATTTGGCTATATTTGGATACTAATTAATTTACTCGATTATTAAAAAGATATCTAGGGGAATGATTCGAATAAACAAGGTACAGTAAAAAACATGAAAATGAAAAAATGTTTATTCAGTTTAAGAATTACTTAAATACAGTTGTAAGTGTTGGCGCCTCTTTTTAAGTAACAAATACCTGTGTTAAGAGGCACCGCTCTTCCTTAGTTGGTAATTGAACAACAATATATGTATATTTTTTAATTAACATAGAAATTAAATGAAATAAAAATTATCGCACCAGAGAATAACAAAAAACAGTCAGCAGCAGAAGTTGCTGAACCGGCGAGGTGTTCAAAATTACCTTGATACGCTCATATTCTCTTAACAATAAAGTCGCGTCAAGATCATTTTGAACACCTCATCCGTTTAGCAACTTCTGCTGCTGACTGTACATAGATATATAGATAACCTAAAGGTTTGCCTGAAAAAATGCCTGTTGTTTAGGTACCTCTGTCTAGTCTGTCTTTATGTATTATGTGATATCTTTGTAAATTTTAATTTGAGGTTGAGCAATAAAGAGGATTTATATTGTATTGTATAGTATAGATAGATAAACTCCTTACAGGTTATTATATATTTTGTTTCAATATTTAAATTAAAAATTAAGAGGCAGACCAAAAAAGAGGTAACGGGATGACCTCGACGCTTTTCGCAGTGACTGGCGGGAGCATGCACCAAACCGTGATGACTGGCGGAAGAAAGGGGGGGCCTTTGCCCAGCAGTGGTATACAAGAAAGGCTAAAAAAATAAATTAATTAAAAACTGTAATTGCTATTCATTTTCAACGCCAACGGCAACAACTAATAAACATGTATTTATCACCACACGATCTCATATCACTGCGCCACGTGGCCGCTCGATATTACTTTTTTATTTGCCTCAACACCCCTTGAAACTTGTCAACATGTTTCGATGCTAACTCTACAACCCTCATTACAACTACAAAAATGAAAACCATTGCAAAATCAACCGTGTACTGTTAATAATACAGATGTAGGGATTGTTTCCCGACGGCAAAATTTTATTGAATTTGGCTGTTTGCACATAGGATATTATGGGTCCTTTAGAGTGGAAGACTATTTGACAATATTCTTTGGTGATGCTGCCTATTCCCATGAATGGATTTGGAGTATTTTAGATTTAAAAATAACAGATTACTTTGATTGTGCCCTTGTTTAAACTCGGATAAGTGTTTAAATGTGTATTTAGTTTAGTAGTAGTAGTTTTTTTAAGTATGTTACAATTTCGCAATGTTGCAAGACTAAGTCAGAATCTGTATTGTATTAGGTATCTTAATAAAAATATACTGAATCTGAAACACATTTTCATTTACAACTTTTTACAGTTACTAATTATTAATGAATAGTATGACCTCTCGCGTCGAATGATGAACCCTATGACAGTTCATTTTTAGGGTTCCGTACCTAAAGGGTAAAAACGGGACCCTATTACTAAGACTCCACTGTCCGTCTGTCTGTCACCAGGCTGTATCTCATGAACCGTGATAGCTACACAATTGAAACTTTCACAGATGATGTATTTCTGTTGCCGCTATAACAACAAAAACAAAAAAGTACGGAACCCTCGGTGGGCGAGTCCGACTCGCACTTGGCCGTTTATTTTTAAGATTTTTTCGATTTTAACACAATATTTAGACATGTAACATTAAGTATTAAAAATAGGGGTAAAAATATATTTATTTTTTAATCATTTTTCAAATTAAGCCCAACCAAAGAAGACTTGAAGGGTCCGTCATTTGACGCGAGAGGTTAGAGGTATAACAGTGGTGGTATTCAAAATCAGGTTGCCACATCATCTTGTACCATCGCCCACACTGTTAACTGTCCATACCTATTACAAAAGTAATAGGTACCTACTAGGGTAATTCGCCAGTTACTCACCTATAAATCGAATTCATTTTAGTATAAGGTGGCCAGTTATTGAAGCTGGCCAGTTATTGAAACCATATACTAAAATGAATTCTGTTTATACCTAGGTGAATAGAATTCATTTTTTGTTTAGGGCGGCCACTTACTAAAAGTGGCCAGTTACTGGCGAATCACCCTATTAGGTACTTATTCTGTAGTATAATAATATCCACCGAATGGACAGTTAAGAGTGTTGCTGTTTTAACTGTTTATAAAGTGAAGTTTATTTACTTTTCTTGCTTCTATAAGTACGTCATCTCCTTTACTTAAGTTTTTACATTTTCAAATTACTTTCAATTCACTGTTCCTATTCTGGACATCTCGATTGTACTGTGGTATTCATTAGAGTTCTAAAAAAATATGAAAAATAAAACACTATTCAGATATTATTGTGTTGAATAAATGGCTGTTACTCAGGGTCTCAGAACAATCCTTTTTCTTTAAAAAAACTATTTTTGAATACTGGCTGGAGTTTCAGCCACCGTAAAAAAAGTTCTCACCAGCCAGAGACAAATGTTTTCTCTAAAAAAAACCTCGGGTCCGCAGCTTCGTCAAAAAGGTATTTCATTAAGTCCTCGCTAGAAAAGTCGTGATGGACTTGAAAGAAAGATCCCACATTCCTTCGTTCCTTGATGAAGAATGTTCATTTTAAAAGGCCGTTTCTTTCTTTTGTTTTTGATCTTCCTTGGCAGTTAATGAAATGTTTTGTTTTGACGTGCGGTCAGCTTATCGAGTTTAACTTGAGTTTCAGGAAAATGGAAGGGCCCGTATATATGTCTAATTTAACTCTTATATGAACCTCAATTACCTATAGGAAGCAGGTAAACCACACTTTAGCTCTTGTATTTGTGCTTTTGTTGCCAACCGTAATATTTTTTCACGATAGTGAAAGAAGCACACATGATGATCTAATGAGAATACTTTATAATATTAGTGATGGTCACTCCTCAGAAAAACACTGGAATCGGCCCGTTCACGCCACTTTTGACACTGACAGATCAGTATCATATCGGAAACAGATCGAATAACCAAAACTCGAATTGGCGTGTTTCACGTGTTTAGGTAGCAAGTATTACCTACTTACTGCTTGGCCTCCGACACCAAAGACCGCCATGACCGCCATGCTACTCTGTCCAAAGTCGTTTCTGTCCAGTCGACAAGCAAAGCATGTACGTCGTTTTAATCATAAGGTAATTTGGTTGTAGATATTACCTAAGCCTGCACGCGGTCATTCGTAAAAAGCTTCAATATTACCATTTTGGAGAGAAGACAGCTTTACCTAAGTGTTTCCCATATAAAATCTATAGTTGTAATAAAATTAGAAAATTCTCCGAAATTTTACAGTTTTCAGATTTTGTTGGGCTGATATTCAAAAGCAGAAGCTACAATTGGGATTATAAAAAAGTTATCTAACAATAGTAGGTACAAAAATTTTCACATTTGCAAATTTGGGATTTCCTCGTCAGTATTTTAACTACTCTCATGTATTTGTATCGTAAAGTGCGGTATGCGATTTGTTTTTAAACCGCCGAGCGAATTTACTCTCTCGTGTAAATTCAGAATAAGCGGCATTCGGCTGCGTCCATTTCAATGCATTAAACATGCAAACGATGCAGTTTGGAAGTTCGATGGCGTAACTAACTGATGGAAATTCAGCCTATACACAGTTACACTTAGATAATACAGACTGCAGATATTTGTATATAAAACTGTATGTTGCTTTTGTTACATTAAATTTAAAAGTAAGATTATTAGGGTCAGTCATTTTCTGGTTGCTATTGTATCCCATAATTCCCATAGTCCAATGAATAATTGTGCAAACACTTACTTTTTACTAGTTTTTCTAAAGGTGCCTCTCAACTAGTGAAGATTTGCAGTCAGCTTCACATACTTAAATAATAATATACCTACTTTTTGTTGTTATGTAGAATTGGGAATCTGTAGAATTGTGAATATGTAGAATTAAGAAATTTAAGATTCTGTAAAATTCAAATTATATAGAATTGGGAATCTGTAAAATAGAAAATCTTTAGAGATAGAAATCTGTGATAGAAATCTGTAGAACTGGGCCTAAACCCTAAGTTCAACGGTTAAAAAAAAAATGATTTATTGCCATAACTACCAAAAAAAAAAGATATTACCCTTGTTACTTTATTCTAGTCAACGCTTTCAAAGGCAGTTGCCTTCCTTTCCCGAACAACTCCTAGTACTTCAGTTACAAGAACTTAGTCATGCCTGAGAACAAAAGTAGGTATAAAAGAATTCACTATGTCAACAGGATAAGCCACAAATGCTGGTCCGTCACAACACAGCTTTCTCGGGAGCTCTGTAAACCTTACTTACCATCAGGAACCGCAAAACCCCTCAACTATAGTCCAAAGCTCCCAACTATGGTCCAAAATTAACTGTATTTTTTTCGTTCAGGTACCTATGTCTTTTACTGTGACTTGTAAATATTCTAAGGTGACGTATGTTTATAAATGGAACACAAAATACAGAGTAAACAAAAAAAAAACATTGGTATTAACATTTAATTTCCTTTTGAACGTGTGGACCATAGTTGCAGTATTGGATTATAGTTGGGAGGTTTTACGGAACACAAAATACTTACAAATAAAGTAGCTATGTTATGGTTGTGATATTCAGAAAGTGGAGGTGGAGTTTCCATACTGACCGACTGTGGAATCGGCTATGGCTTTTCCAGCGCGATGACATTTAGTTTTGCTCAACTTTTCTTTTGGTTTTGAATGTAGTTGAAAGACATATTTAACTGGGTCCAAAATGGGCAAAGCTGTGCTATAATGGCCGTGGTCTTCTGTAAAGTGGCAGTTCTTGTTTTTTTTTTACTTTCCAATTTGATGTGCTTCTGATTTCGAGACAGCATTACACTATCATCCTCTCTTGTGGTCTTAAATGTATGTCCTCTTGAGGTCTTAAAATTCTTAGATGTAGCATTATTTATTTCCATACCCGGGTCCAAACTCCCGTTTTCCTCAAGCCCAAAATCAATTCCGTTTATCTCGGATGCACAACACAGTATATACAGAGAGTAGCTGGGAACCGACCCGCTGCGTATCAATAATGCAGGCTAGCGGACAAAACACTTAGCGGGGTCGGATCCGATACGTTTGGGGGGCTGACGCCATTGCGTAGGTCGTCTTTTATAGGCGTACGTATGGATTTTACTGTTGTATTCATTTTTATTAGGAGGTAAGGTATACCTTAAGCCCCACTTGCACCGTCCCACTAACCCGGGGTTAAAGCCGGTTAAACCTGGAGTTACCATGGTTACCAGTACAATTTGACACCTAGATACACTTGCACCATTCCACTAACCCGGGGTTAACCTGTTAACTTCTAACACTAGGTTAACGGTTTAACCGCTTAATCCCGGGTTGAATAGTGCAAGTGGGCCTTAACGATTTAACGGGTTAACACTGGGTTAGTGGGATGGTGCAAGTGGTCTTAAGTGATTTAGCATAATCTATTTTTTTACACTTAAACATGTTTAATTTTTTTTTTCATAATGGCTCCACGTAAACAAGAAAATTACTAAACAACCTATCCCTGAGCCGCTCCAAAGCCACATCCGTGCACACAGCAAGTGCAGCTCGATTCAATTTGAATCAGCGACGAGTGGGGGGAGGGGGAGGGGGGCTGATGGCTAAACCGTGTTCGATTCGCACCTGAATAGTTTCATGGTGTGGTTGGTGTGGTAGGAGGCTCTACTTGGATAGAAGAATTCCACCAGTGTCGCCATCTTTTAACACTTCTGTGAATTTTATAGGTTAATGGCGATGTCCGGTCAACTACAGTTGCGTCTTTATACCTCTTTGCATGTTTATACATTTGTAGAGTTTATACTTATTAGGGTGGGTAGACCGATGCGAATCGGTTATTTGTTAATACACTCATGGACATAAGTATTTAGAGGAACGCAAAAAAAAGTTTAATTATGGTAAACGTACTACTGCTCGACATGCTAATGCCCAATAGATGACACCTTGCTGTCACCTCTATTGACAATGACTTAAGTTTTAAGATGACATGTACTGGGACCGCGTCGAGCACCAGTACATTTACCTAGTTTTGAAATGGTTTTAGGTGCTGTAATCCAGCAATTAAACGTAAACGAATCCAAAAATATTTTTTTGTTTCTCTAAATTTGTCCATGGGTATATTTACCTATAAAATCATCTGTGACTGGAATTATAGGGTAAGAGGTATGTACGTAATAGTACGTGTGGTGCAATTTCAGTGTGCTGATATCAAATACAATCGCAAACATTCACGTCTCCTGTTTGTCGTAACAATAACTTATATCGTTACCGTGGACGACCACGACAGTACTTTATCGATGTAGGTACCTACACATAGTATAGAATTTGTAATAATCATAATTGTTGATCCGTATACAATGTGTACCAAAAATAGTGGTGATCCGTTTAAGGGCATATTCGGTATGGTGTTCTGATTGGGAGATATAATAGTAGATTGTTAACCAAGGGATGAAAGGCACTCATTTCTGCCGAGGTAGATTGGCGCTCGAACGCATTGAGGGCGCCAATAGTCCGAGGCTGAAATGATGCCTTTCACCCGAGTTAAGCACTACTTTTCATTTTGAATACAAGGAAAGTGAAAACCATGTGTTTTTTTAAAACATGACTAAGTATAAGTTTTTATATTATTTTTTGAGGGTACTTTCAATTAACAATTTAGGCAAAAGTATCGTTATTTATGGAATGGGGACTCAAATATCAGAATGGTAATTGTATAACAAATCCATCTATACCCAAATGTCAATTGCTTATGGTAAAAAAAAAAAGTGGAGCCTAAAATGCTCTAGTGCGGAAACGTATCATTTTCTGCACACCTTTTAGAACAACAATGACCCTCTTTCAGAGCATTAAAAATATTTTCTTCTAGTTTTTCTAAATCAGAACACGATATGACATTAAACGGATCACCACTATTTTTGTTACACCTTGTACTTTGTCTGTAAAATGCGGACCGAGGTGCCGCTGTCGCGGCGACACGACCGCAACTGTCGCCATCGTCCCGACAGGCGGCCGCAAGTTTCACTAACTTCTATAAGAAATGAGTAAACATATCTAACGTCAATTCCGACGTTTCAGCTGAGTTGCACCAGCTGTGGTCACGGAAAGACTGACGTCCCAACAAATGTCAACGGAGATATTAATAAAACACCACTAAACTATCTATTTTATTAATATCTCCGTTGACATTTGTTGGGACGTCAGTCTTTCCGTGACCACAGCTGGTGCAACTCAGCTGAAACGTCGGAATTAAAGGTAAAAACAATGAAATTATATCGCGGTAGACCCGTTTGTGTAATTAAATATGTGTACAAAACGCGAGAGTTTAAAGTGTTATATCTAACGTCATTCTATTTTCCTCGTCGTCATTTGATAGATGGAGTACTCGTAGTATAGAATTTGTAATAATAGTTTTTGATTCGTATAGGGACCGTGCGCGTTGGAGGGTCTGCCATCTTGTGGCCTCAGTCGGAAACATATGCAAATGTACATTGCCAAAGCAAGTGCTACCATCTACCGTTCTCGTCGGTACGTTTCCCTGTGCATAGTAGGCTCTGCCATCTTGTGGGATACATCGGAAGCATAAACGACACATTTACACCTCGCGCCAAAAATCTGACAGCTCCTATGCTGGCTATGGTGCCCCCTATAGTTCATGCACGGGGCCTATAGTTTCTGTAAAATGAAAGTAGAGTATCTTTCCGGACAGAAGTGCCGCTGTCGCGGCGACACGACCGCAACTGTCGCTGTCGCCCCGACAGGCGGCCGCAAGTTTCGCTAACACTTTATAAGAAAACACTAAACATAAGTATCTAACGTCATTCTATTTTCGTCGTCGTCATTTGATAGATGGAGTAGTATAGAATTTGTAATAATAGTTGTTGATCCATATAGGGACCGTGCGCGTTGGAGGGTCTGCCATCTTATGGCCTCAGTCGGAAACATCATGTACATTGCCAATCTACCATTCTCGTCGGTACGTTTCCTTGTGAATAGTAGGTTCTGCCATCTTATAGGATACATCGGAAGCATTAACGACACATAGTTCATGCACGGCGCCTATATATTTTCTGTAAAGTGAAAGTAGAGTATCTTTCCGGACAGAACTGTCCCTGTCGCGGCGACACGACCGCAACTGTCGCTGTCGCCCCGACAGGCGGCCGCAAGTTTCGCTAACTCCTTAAGTTGCTAAGCGAGCCGAGTTTTTCAGTTCGGGTCACTTCGCGCTGCAACTTGCAACTTAATATGATAGGTGACTTTCCAGTTTTAGTTTTGCAAAAGTTTTGCGGCTTAAGCTGTGTGCTCGCTGTGCCTTCGCTTCTTACACAAGCTTTACTTGTGACATCAATCGATATAATATCTAAATGTTGTCAGTCGCGCGTGCATTTCTTTTATACTTGTCCGTGTGTGTGTATATTGGCGCGAGTGAAACGTACGAATGACTGACATCATTTAAAGTAAGTAGATATAATTTTGATGTCACAATGTCAGTTTGAACTGGCCTCCTTATACAAAGACAAAGTCTGTATAAATATGTTTGTATTTGTATTTATTTATTTTATTTACATTATATTACAATTACACAGATGATACAGTGGAACCTGGATAATTGCAATCTCAAGGGACCGGCCATTTTTTGTCAATTAACCAGGTTTTTCATTTAAGCAGGTCGTGTCAATTAACGAGGTTCAAAAAATCGTTGTGTCAATTATAGAGGTTTTCATTAATAGAGGTTGCGTTCTGACAAATTTCTTTTATGGAGGTGCAAATAACCATTGAAAGTAGATTTACACGCTTACGTTCTGGGTTTCTGGTCTATATATTGCTTCTGTCTATACTTGCACTTTTACACTACATTAATTGCTATCTTATTTTCTTATCTTTGGGTTTAAAAAATTCCCTTGAATTGTAGAAGAAAGTTTTATTACAATGTAAAAAGTATACTTTGTTTTTGATTTAATCCAAACTATTTCACCTACTACAGGCTGTGATAGATACCCAATAAATAAATTGAATACAGGATGAAGATATAAATAAAACGATCATTGCTATTAAAATATTGTTTCTGCTGTCTACAACTACATTATTTCAATTTCAATAATAGAGGTAAAAAGAAGAGCAAAAATAACGGTTTTTTTTAGCACAGTGTCAATTATAGAGGTCTTAGTTGCGATGTGGTCAATTACAGAGGCAAAATTACGAAAAGCACTAAAATCTAAATTGCAATTATAGAGGTTCCAAAATTTCAATTATAGAGGCCTTTTGGTCTCAAGGGACCGGGACCGGACTTTTGGTTGCAATTATTGAGGTTTTCCATTTATCCAGGTGCCAATTAACCAGGTTTCACTGTATTTTCAAAGTAAGAGGCACTGATACCCTGGTAGGGCATAGCAAAATATCTTACACACTAACATTAAATTTACATATCAAAGTACAAATAATAATTACCTAATCAAAAGGGCCTCTACGTGTTGGCTTCGGCTCCGCGCACGCCTCCCAAAGGTCCGGAACACCATTGTTCCGTGATGGGAAAGACATACAATTACCTAATCAAAACATTTATATATTAATGTACTTACTTATATATTAATGTACCTACCTACGTAGCTTATAGTAAGTATACCATTCATTAATGTTACAAAACTTACTACATTGTTAGTTATACAGGATGATTCATGAGACGTGAGCAGGACTCCTGCACACTCAGTAACTGATAATCGATCGATCACCGTCGTATTTAGGAGAAACAACAACACTTTTTCCTATTTTTTAACTTTTTGGCGAGGGCAAATTTAATTCTCAACAATCATGGTCACCTTACAGGACCTAATTAATAAACATAAAACCTCTTTAACCGTAATGGCATTTTGATTACGAAGAAAATAAACTGTCAAACTTGAGTGAGATACGAGTTTTCAAAAGTAACCAGACCGTGATGACAGTAATGACATTCAATTTGACACAGAATATCGGTAGTTTAGTATTCTAATTTTAGGGTGACCATGCATGTCGTAAAAAAATCAATAACTTTTTTTTTCAACACGACTAGAAAATTAACGTTAACCTCACTAATACTGATACGAAACTGTTGCTTATAATTAACGATATGCGCAGTGTTAGTCCTGCTCACGTCTCCTGAATCACCCTGTATGTATGTGTACGAAAAACCACCGTGTAACACAATAAAACGGTTTTCCCGAACGAAAATATTTCCCGCCCACGCACAAATTGGCTGAAACGCGCTCTTGTGCAGAATAGAGTGAAAGGTCAGTTGCCTGTGTTACATTGTGGGTTTGGTTGGATATAACTATAACCTTAGACCTCTTAAGCGCCACTTGCACCATCCCACTAACCCGGGATTAACCAGTTAAACCGTTAATCCAGTTTCAATATGTATGGTAACCATGGTAACTCCAGGTTTAACCGGTTAACCCCGGGTTAGTGGGATGGCACAAGTGGCGCTTACTAAATAACGTAGGTATTCTTGATTTTCATATACTTTTTTCTGAAAAATTGTAACGTTTTAGTTTGTGCATCAGTTTTAATTTAAATAAATTACTAGAATAGGTGCAAAAGGAACTGCTTAATAAAGTAATTTTCTTGTGTAATTTTCTCTAAATCTAAATAAAGTCAAAATACATTGCACCACCATAACGCCTACATGTAAACTTTCCTAGCAGAAAGTAATACTAATTATATAAATATCTAAAATAAAAATAAAAACTCTACCAAAATCCAAAATAAAGAAAATTTTCATTTTCCGACAGTCTAACCAAAGCTTTGGAAAATGAACATTTTCTTTATTTTATTCATGTGTTACTATCAAAATCATTATTCATCATATTAGACAGACTAATTACGCTTCCAAAGCGCAAATATCGTACATAAACATCAGAGCGTCGCTGAAAAAATACCACACCACATTCAAAAATTACCCATTCAGTTGAGGCAATTGTTTAAATCCGTTAACCGACGCGGCCCGGCGCCGAATGAAATAATTCAAGTTTCAACTCCCTATCCCCCCTCCCCCTGGATCCAAGATGGCGGCGGGGCGGAGCAGAGGGTGGGGCGTGCCTCATTTGAAATTCGAACCCGTTGCTTTCGAACGTGTGCTCGAATGCTGCATAACGGTTTTCGGCCAATTAATTTTGACATAACTTGGTTTCTGTTAATTGTCGAATCTGTATGGGTTTTGTTGTTGGTAATTGATGCTTGGGGAGCTATTGAGATTAAATTAAACGGGGATTTAAAACAGAGTGATTTAATATTGCTCTCTGTTTTTGGATGTTTGTTGGTGCTGTTGAAACAGTTTTATTTATTTATAGAGAAGTAAATTACTACTTGCTTATTAACTTAAATACCTACTCATTAGGTACGTATTTTATTTAAAAAAAGATAAAATACGATTGGATTGGTTGGATTGGTGATAAAAATAGCTAAAATCGCAATTTTTTGTGTTGTATTACAGTACATGCTAAATTTTTATAAAATAAAGTTCTTTCCAACTAACATTTTTGCACCTAACTTATCTATATTATTAGGTAAATTAATTAGGTGGGTATAGTGGGTACAGGTGGAGCTACCAAATCATGTCTGGTCTACTAACGCTTCTAAAAAAATATACTTATCGTTTTCTTGGGTAAATAATATGGAATTTACTCGTTCCAAAAAATTTTTTTCTTCTGTATATTAGCCAATTAAACATTTAAAATAATATAATAATTATGACATTAAATATTTTCTAAGATGATATTTATATTATTTAGGTACGTAGGTACCTATATGTAGATAATATTTTACTTACTTGGAAAATCGACCAATCGAAAAACAACAACCTTCCCTTTTTACGTTGTGGAACTAAGTGTGAAATATTTTAAATACTAACTACAGAATTAAAGTTAAGCAACATACATAGGTAATGCTCTTTAAATGTATCACATTTGGAAATTTCCATGAAACCTATAGTCTGTATCTTTGGGTATTTCAATAAAAGTAAACAAAAAGTTTGTAAATTTTCGGGTAGTTATAACATTTATTGGTTAACCAACCAACTACAAAATCGCTTGGATCAATCACTGACCGACTTGACTTTAACCTACATTATTTGATCATGTAATGTTTTCATCTACCCTCAACTGGCTTAAGGAGCCATTTGAGGGTAGATTTTGTTTACTTTTATTTAAATACCTAAAGGTATAGAATATAATTAGTAATTAATGATTTAAACGACATGATGAAGTTACAGGCAGAAGCCGTAGAAGCTAGTTTTATTATAATAACAAAAATACATTAATCCTACTCCTTTAATACCTACTACCGCAATAATACCGTGTTAATACGAATCTTCACTCCTCAAGCCCTAAACACTCAAGAATAAATCCTAAACTCAAACATCCGTCTCAACTCATCCACAACACCTCAGTTTTTCCCTAAGCCGGCATTGTCTGTTGTAACTTTCACAATATTATGTAGAGTGGCGTAATGCCTTCACAAAGGCTCCCTCGTTGGTAAATAGCGCTTTGTTCCAAGCCAAATTTTGACAATCACTAGCTAGCCCCCTTAGGGGGAGACCCCCTTTACAGATAGCCTATCGTTAGACGGCGTAAGTCTGTTGAAGAGACGGGAAAAACGATTACACTTCATTACGGCCTCCTAGCCTAGTCGGTAGTGACCCTGCCTACGAAGCAGGAGGTCCTGGGTTCGAATCCTGATAAGGGCATTCATTTGTGTGTTCATCACAAATATTTGTTCCTGAGTTATGGATGTTTTCTATGTATATATTAAGTATTTATATATGTGTGTCTTGCTTTAAGCTTATATATACGGTGGGACTAGGTCGATCTGTGTAAAATTGTCCTATAATATTTATTTATGTCGTAATAAACGACATTGAATTCATGTCATCAACTGTGCATTTTTCCAGAAACTTGCTGCCTTGCACAGCTAAACTGTGGAATGAACTTAAGGAGTTAGGAGTTCAGACTTACATTCAAGATTAGAGAATAAGTCTTTTTATTGATATGCCCAATATGCCCATTCAGGGAGTAGCATAGATATGAGGGAGTAGCAGAACTATGTAGCATAATTATAAGAATATTGAAGATTGTAAGCAAATAGTATGAGATCGCCTCCGAGTGGCTCTAATATTCCATTTGTAATACGAGGTCTACTGGCAGGTAATCTGTGCCCTCCATAGAGTAGGTTAGGCAGAGAGGGAAGTTTGCGGAAAGTGTTAATAGACGAATGCTGTGAATGATGTTAGTTTCAGTGCGCGGAGCCAAAGCGATATTTAAAGGAAGTTTCATGTTACACCGAACCGGACTTAGCTAGTCGTGGGATATTTGTCGCCTAGTCTATCCCTGGCTTTAACTTGAAAACGTGGGCCTAAGTCTAGATTACATATTTACGAGGCAACACTTCCAGAAATTAAAAAAAAACAATATGTGGGCGAATAGGCTGAAATAGTTGTGGCAATCGATATTAAAACAATACCTTTACAATCATTTCAAGCACCAAACCTCCTTAATCTTTGTCCCACCCTCCTCCCCCTGCCAGTCCAATGTTGACAATTGATGGATCTCGCGACACAGATTAATGTCCTGTCGTCTCAGAACCTACGTCCTAAGTCCCTCACAAAAGATTACACTTTCAAGCTAAATCCAACTTTGCCAACTGTCAATAAGACGATATTTCTATGTAGACGCAATCAGATTTCACCCTTATTGCTAATCGCAAAGTGGAAGGTTTTGCCTGTGAAATGAAAAATGGTGGCGTTTTAAGACCAAGATTGAGTTGAAGTGGTGTTGGACAATGCGAATAAATGTGGTATTTAAGTAGCTGTTAGGAGTTGACTTTCCTTTGTGCTCAATAGGCTTGATTTTTACGATTTTCAGGCTCTATTTGGGTTGTTTACCGGACTTCCTTAAGCTTTTGAGGTTCAGTGTGGATTATTTATTAAAAGGCTTAAAAATACGTAGTCCGACTCACGAGTTTTAGCGAGGGATACTACAAATGTATAAATAAAAGGAAATTTTGATATATTCACCGCTTCAGGCAAGAATCAAATGTGTGACCTTTCGGAACACCGGTCCTATCGCTCTTAACCAACTGAACGGCCGAAACTTACCAGAAGCGTCCAAATATTCTCTTTGTTACATAATTTAGCAAATTTAATTGGTATACTGTAACCGTTCTTGTGGTATTAAATAATATAAATGCCCAGCCAGTGTATTCGAGCCATCTTCAACTTCGTAGACATGTCGGCGGTCGATCGTAAAATCAGGCCGAATGTAAAGTTCCTGTGTAATGTTTTGACGGTAGTCACATTAAACTAATAGATAGGTAGTATAGGTTCGTTAGGTTGCTTCAGATGCCTGAAGGGCAAACTGTCCAGAATTAGGAGTAGGAGCTCCGCATAGCGGGGCTTCGTCGACTCAGCGAACGAGATAATGATTGTTACGTTTCACGATATGCCTAGGAATTTCATGATCTGCCTGATTTTACGATCGGCCGCCGACAGACAAAAGCACTAACTACTAGGCAACGAAGGCCGTATGTGTATATCGATGTTCTCTGGGCACTCATCGCTGAAAGTAGTCGTGCAGTAGTCAGGATTGGCGGCAATATCGCCCGCCTCGTTTAATCACGCAGAGGAATTTGCGGGGAGAAGCTTAGGCGGCTAACTAACTATGGAAAGTATTAGTTTTTAGGTAATTTTATTGCAAAAAAAAACCAGAGTTCAATCCTACCTTGCACCAAAGAGTTTAATTTTTCAAATTCTCTTTGCTTGCATCTATTAATAGAGCAATAATAAGTTACCTGCAAAAACCAGAATAAAATAAGTAGATAATATGCAGGAGAGAAGCCTAGCCAGCAATGTTTTTTTTAGTACTTAATACCTACTTATTTATTGAAAACCCTCACACCTACTATTTAGAGCAAAAAGAAAAAAGATAAAGTACTAGGCCAAGGTAATTGTAACTATTAAAATAATGGTATTCAATGATGATTGATGTCAGACACTTAAGGATGACTCACGTTAGACCGGGCCGTGTCCGGGCCGGAGCTTCCGGCGTATCGTTTTCTATGGAAAGCATCACGTGATCGCCTGTAATGTCATAGAAAAGTAAGCGCCGGAAGCTCCGGCCCGGACACAGCCCGGTCTAAAATGCCAACCTAGTTTTCCATTGGCTGTTACGGCGGTTATGCGTGGTGCAGGAAATAAGTATTACTAATTATCCGTGATCCGTCCCATTCTGATGTATGGGTGTGAGGCTTGGACACTAACACTCAAGGAGGAGAACAGCCTTTTAGTCACAGAACGTAAGGTGTTAAGCAAGATTCTGGGACCCGTCAAAAGAGACGATGGCAGTTGGAGGATCCGAAAGAATGCCGAAATAGAACATCTGATAGCCGAGCAGAATATAATAGGTGAGACCAAAGCGCATCGTCTCCGCTGGCTTGGCGGGTGGATGGGTGAAGATCGGGCAGCCAAAAGGTCCTACTTGGATCGACTAACTGGGCGCCGTCCTGTTGCTCGTCCTAAATACCGTTGGGCAGATAGAGTGGAGGCAGATCTCCGTGAGCTCGGCGTCGGCGTAAGCTGGCGGGATACCGCTCTGGACCGATCAAAGTGGCGTGCTCTTGTGTTGGAGGCCAAGACCCATTTTGGGTCACCGCGCCAACCAAGTAAGTAAGTAATTATTTATTTTCTCAAATTAATTTTGTAGAAGAAACATCTGCATACGGTGCCTTAAGCTAAAAAATATATTAAAAGTGGAAAAAAAATCACTGTCTCGGTCGAGGCTCGAACTTGCGACTCTGGATCCTGCCAAGTGAGCTACTACCTAGACTTCACCTGAGGACAGCTAATTTTGGAGGACATATTTAAATTCTAAACATTATTCCAGTGGTAGCCTACTAGGCTAGCAGCGTGCGAGCCTAGTTTAAACTTTTGTAATTTTTGTTTCGATCGTTACCGACAAATGGTCTCCCCGGAAGATCAGCGCTGACTTATGGGTTAGCAATTAGCATTATACTGAGGCGGGACCACTTCGTGGTACCTAAACGATTTATATTATGTTTATTTTTCTTTGTTGTTTTACTTGTGTATGATTAATATCAAACTTATTACAATAAAAGATAACCTAAAATTAAAACTACCTACAAAACTAAAACTAATACCTAAGAACAAATAAATAAAACATAGCATGGGTGACCTAGCCCAATATGTATATATTAGGCTTGATCACCCAGGTCCGATCCCTGTGGAAGGGTTCCCATGAGGCTGGCTGCGTTCCCCCTTTGGATGGCTATGCCAATCCGTTGGGCGAGGAACGAGCCAGCCTTACGGTCCCCGGTGACCTCGATGATTTTTTTTTATATCTGCCGGATTAGTTTGTGAGCGCTTGGGCACCACGGTCCCAGAGTTTCGACTGCAAATGCCGCAAATATATGCCGGTCAGTGAGCGCCATATATTTGCGGCATTTTGGCGCCTCAGCAGCTGTGGCCGCCCCGCCCGCTCTCAAAGATGTTGAACCGAGGTGGGACGGTGCCAGGGTGTCCACGCATGTTGCGTCCCAAATAAGGGGCCGTCCCATGCTCCAAGGAACAAGGGTCATTCCGTCGGGCCTCTTGCCATCGTCACGCGCGAGGCCAGGTGGCTCGAGAATGGCTGGAACGTTGGCGCTGACGAAGGCCCGACGGAGGATGTCGTTGAGGCAGGCATGGCGTGATAGGCGGCCGGCACTCTTAGGACAAGATAGACCGTGGTGTCCAAGGCTGTCCACAAAAGTTCCGCAGGGGCAGCGATGGGGTGTGACAATGTTAGAACCCAGGCGAAGACCGACAGCCAGCCTTAGGTTTTGTTATCGAGCAATGTACCAAGGTTGGAGGAGGGGAGAGCATGTAGCCAGGAGCCGGACTCTCTTTCCGATACAGCCAGAATGCGTGCTTTTTCCTGGCTGGTGGAGCAAGAGTTTAAGAGGTGGGAATGTACTTGTGTGCAGATAGGTTGATCCCAGATTCTCTGAACTGATTTATTTATGGGTAGGTCTCTTCCAGGGCAGGCCATATTCCAGGCGTCTTTTGCCTCAGACAAGTACGCTACCTCGAAACCACGGAGTGATGGCGTAAGGATTTTGCCTACGAGAGTTAGCGTACTATGTACTGAGGACAGAAACGCGGGTAAGGCGACACCTGATATTTGACGGATGCGGATGCCGAGACCTCCGAATCTAGTTGGTGGCATGAAGGAATTGGTGATCGCTAATATTGACATTTAAGATTTTTTCCAGCTGAGTGTGCAGTATTGAGTCTATGGACGCGGTTATGTTTGGAAACTTCCATAAGGGACTACAGCGTAGGGAATATGTAAATTTGGGAACGAAAAGGCAGGAACGTAGAATACAGAGTGCCATGTGAGAATTAATTTCGAGGAGTCGGTCCGAGAATTCTGAGAAAATATGAACTTTTGAGTTGATGAAATCAGGGAATGATTCCTCGATAACAGGTGCACCAAGGAGGCAGAGCGAGTCTTTTTGCAGGATTTTAATGCCTGGGCAGATGATTTCGAAGTTTTGCTGGATTTGCAGCTTGTCCGGGATGTCTGGATTGATATAGAGTTCACACTTGTTTGTGTTAAGTTCCAGTCCTATTGATTTGAATTGGTTGATGATGGATAAAAGATCGAAAGAAGAACGAAATTCGCTTTGCCTCCCAGGCTACCATCGTCGAGGTACCAAACGTTGAATTTAGAATTTAGAGCCGAAATAATGGGATGAATAGCTAGGCTGAAGATGGCTGGCCCTAGAGGGTCACCCTGTTGACAGCCAACGCAGGACAGGATATTGTTTTTTTCGTAGGACAGTTTTGTGGGAGAGTTATAGCACTGCAACATGTATGGATAGATATTAGGACTATGTTTTTGGATTTCTGTCAAAAGAGCGCCTCTGTCTACTGAATTAAATGCATTTTTGACGTCTACTTTCAGCAGTACCTCGCATTCAGGGCCATGCAGAAAAGTTCTACAAGCGTGGACGGCTGCTTCACAGCCACCTTTGCTTCCGAAACCGAGTTGGATAGGTTGGAATTTTTTTTCTAGGTCCGAAATGATATACTTACAGCAAATTTTGGAGGTTAGTCTGCGGAACGTTGAGCCTACAGCGATGGGTCTGATTCCTCCATCTGTTTTTTTCAAGGCGCAGAGGTTAGCGCCGTAAAGGGTTGGTAAAATATCAGTATTAACTTTGCCTGAAAGCATCAAGTTAACTATACGAGTAATGCTTGCAAGCAAGTTATTACTTTAGCCATAAGGCATACCTGAAGTTAGGTCTTTTAAATGTTGTGGTGTTATACCATCTAAGCCGCCTGCAGAGCCATTTTTAAATGACGCGATGGCTATTTGGACTGCGTCTTCCGAGCATTGAAGGCATGGTAAGGCTGGGCTAGGAGGATCGGGGAGGTCAGGTACTGCGGGTGCCGGCGGATGTTTAATTTGTTTTGTAGGGCAGTCAGAGTCTCTGGGGTGTCTGGAGCAGATATATCGCTGGAAAACAGAAGTTGGGCAGCGCCTTTAAGGTCTCCATCGTTTATTTTTGTTTCGACTAACTTGTTGATTTGGCTGGGTTTGAAATTGTGAGTGTTATGGTTATTGTCTATGTTGTGAGGGCGGGTGCAATTTAATTTAATTTTGGAAGTCAGCGATTTACGGTTTTCTTTGTTAACGTAAAAAATGTTGTATGCGAACGATAAGAGGCATTCCCAGCTTGAAAGTGAATTTTCATGTACGCAGTCATCAATGGCTTTTGCTAGATGATTTGCAACGGTAAATCTTGCACCTCGTGGGATGCGTTTAATGATGGGCGCAGAGTTTTTTAAAGAGCTTAGTTTATCTGAAAGATTTGTTTGAGTGATTGGTGATGCTGGAGCTGATGAAGGGTGAGATATAGTGGGAATTTGGCTGAGGGTGGTTTTGTGACACTTGCCTAGGTGGATGTGGAGGCCTCGGCGACCTTTCAGGAATTTTGGGGCCGGACAATGAGGGCATTGAACATAATCATCGAGCGACACAGCGGCTGGTTATGAATGTGTATTGAGCTGGCTGTCGGCATTCGGGGGTGATGCCATCGGCAGTAAATAGTATTAAAATAGAGCTTACAAGATAACTTACATAACCATAAGTACTAAAATCACAAATAAACAAATAAAAGTAACTATCAAAATGACACTGATATGTCACAGGGCTCCGTCGTGGCGAGACTTTTCTTCTGTTTCGTTGGTGTTTCCGGCCAGACCCTCGGGCTTTGCTGTTGGCGCCTAAGGAGTTTGGGATTGGAGTCAAGCCGAATCGCTAGTGATGGGAGTCTTTCGTAGCCGGAAACCAGGTTTTCGGGAGTTAATTGAAGACTTTATTTATCAAAATCGAACGATTATGGCTTTGATTGTTGTGATTAATCCGTATTATGCAGGAGAAACTCTAAGATAGGGCAACTTGTACTAGGCATGCCGCTGGCGTAGTTCACTCTTAAGAACAGGTTTTTCGATTAATTTTCGAGCAATAGATATTTTCTCTTATGTTTGTGATTTGCGTCAATCGATATTGAATTAACGGAGTTAAAAAAATTATAAATATTTAGGTGAGAAAAATTTAGACATCCGCTTGACGTGACAGTTGACAATAAATTATCAATTGTGTATGTGTATGGTAGTTATGTTATATATAGTTTATCAATTATCACGAATAAATGCGATTATCGTTTTTTTTAATGCGATGATTCTGATTCTAAATATTTTTGTTTGTTTTTAGGCCTCATTTCCCTGCATTTTACGCAGTCCGTCTCCACACTAACCCCGCAGCAGCTGACAAAAGGCGCGCGGACATTATTGACTCGCCAATAATGTGCGGAGATGCCGGACACCATAGCTCGGCATATACTCGTAGTGGGATATGTGCAATAAACACCATTGCCGGCTTGTTTGCCATGTTTGATATTTTGCGAGATTGCGCTTATGAGCTCTTTATTTGATGACAGTTTTTGTACTTATAAGTTTTTGGAACTGTGGATAGGGTTTTTGGAACTGGGGAAAGTTATATTTTCGTGTTGCGCTGTGGTATTGAACTTATTTATTATTACAAAGCTCCATAACGTGAGTCATTGCGTTAGACCGGGCCGTGTCCGGACCGGAGCAGCCGGGCAGGTGATCGCCTGTCATGTCATAGAAAAGTATTAAGCGCCGGAAGCCCCGGCCCGGACACGGCCTGGTCTAACGTGAGTCATCCTACCATTTCGACGCCCGTGTCAAACACAAAAGCTGTCACTCGGACGCCACGTCACCGAAGTGTCAAAACTGAAATTGAACTTTATGCATATGCACGTAGGTCTATGTTGCTCTGTGGTCTGTGACCGATTAATCGGTCTTTGGCGTTGAACCTGCGGTGCTGATATATCGGTCATTGGCGTCCAAAAGGTTAGTTTGACTGTGGAGTGGAGTCAGGTATCAGTCTCACTCATTTCTACTTAAGTATACCTAATTAATATTAAGTATAATATTCCTACATAATTATACATAAGTTTGTACTGACCGTTAACAACATCTTATAGCTTTATTGTTTCATTGTTTTTTCTGTTTCGACGAATGAGTGTTGAATTAGGGTCTATTATTTCCCAAAAAGTTTTAACTTTTAAGTCATAATGTATTGTTTGTCCACATTTTCGTTAGTCATAATTTGTTTGGTTCAGAAACGCGTAACTTTTCAGGATTGCCATAAAACAAACCTAACCTAACTTATCTATAGGATAACCTTACGAAACTGAAAAGTTAACGGTTTCAGTTTTAGGACTAATGATAATATGACAAACAATACATTATGACTTAAAACTTTATGTCAAACAATGGGACCCCGTTGAATTAGCTATACCTATTACACTACACTAGTAGGTATATCAAACAAGTTTTTCATTATAAACTGAAATAAATGTCATATACTAAGAAAAAGTGACCAAGGCCTCCAGTGCCCCAGGCTGGATTCGAACCAGCGTCCTCTGCTATCGCGGCAGTGCCTGTGCCATTCGGCCACGGGGCCACAGCGGCATAGGTAGAATTTTTCCAAGTTTATGCACTTCTTACTGAAGGCTTATGTCGCTCCCTTCAGTTTATAATTTATATAGTATGTAGTGCTTCCACTTGAAATAAAAACAAATTAAAATATTTTCTGAAAATAATTTGTTCTAATACTTCTAATAGTAGGTTAGTATTTCATTATTTTCCCATAAAACATAACCTTCGCAGCCTAACGCATTCTCTTATATTTTTTCCCTCTGGCAATCAGGAGCGTGTAATGAATTCCTGTAATGGAGCTGTGCCGGATTGCCGGACCCGACCCGGACGGAACTCGGAATTTATTTGTACTTTCCCGTTAACAATGTATTTAGCTTTATTGTTTTTGTTTTCTTTATTCCATTGTAACGTTTTATTTACCAGTTTTGAATGATTCACGGTTCACACATTCAGCGCCAAGAAGCCGACTGTCGGGTACACTGTTCGTTAGCGACTATGCACTCCATACGGCGAAGACGTGGCTACGCGCTACGAGCGTAACCCGTAGCACTTAGTGGCAATGAATGTGTTTGTTTAGAATTAGAAGCTTAAGTTTCACTAGACTTATATCGACCGGGATATGAACCGTGATTACCTTTTGTATTGTTTTCGAGCTCCGAGAGTCTTACTGCGTCGAAATATCGGGAGCTCGAAAACAATACAAAAGGTAATCACGGTTCATATCCCGGTCGATATATTTAAGTCTAACGTTCTATTTACCTAGAATTAACTGAACTACAGTATTTAGGTTTGATATTGTGTTTTACTTGGGACAGGACATCATGGAAGATGATTAGACACGTGGAAAGATTACAACTTTACAAGTAAACACATCACACTGATTAAATTTTAATCAATCGGTTCATAAATTTCATAATACATTTACAGCCTTAAATAAATCGTTAGGTAGATATATTTTGTAGGAATTTCTATTTAAAATTGGACCATAACTCGCTTTGACGAGTTGAAAATATAATTTGGATTATTTGGTACTTTTTCATATTTATTCTATGAGAAAATATATTCTAGTTTACCAAACACTAAATAGAATCGTCATATTTATAGGATAAACCAGTTAAAATTAATATTTAATAGGATGAGGGAGGTATTTTGTGGTCCGTTTGGTTACAAATGGTTTTTGATTGTACTAAAGTGTTCTTTACTTCAAATTACTAGCGACCCGCAGCGGCTTCGCACGGGTTAACAAATTATACACCCAAACCTTCCTCTAGAATCACTCTATTGATAGGTGAAAACCGCATGAAAATCCGTTCAGTAGTTTTTGAGTTTATCGCGAACAAACATACAAGCAAACAAACGCGTCGGGGGACTTTGTTTTATAAGGTGTAGTGATAATTTTCCAGTCCATAGTTTTGGAATAGTGCCATCGGAAACCGCTGATTATATGCGGCCATATTTAAATTCGAAAAACAGAATAGAGTAGGTATGTAGAAGCATAGAGAAAAAATACATAGAGTGCTCATTCCATACATCAGTTTTAGTACCAAAACGACTATTATTTTCGTAGTCGACATCTAGTATTGAGTAGCGGAATTATCAGTACTGCTACTTTTGACAATACAATGTTCCGATCCGACTACCGAAAAGTCTAATGCTCAACAATTTTCAGCTAATATTATAATCGGATTAACCACAATTCTATTTTCAACTCCTTCTGCTTTTAATATTAGTTGTAAATTGTTGTTCACTACAATTTTTGCGAGTCGCGACACTAGAGAATTCTAATATCAAGTAGCGGTACTGATAATTCCGCTACTCGATGCTAGGTAGATGTCGACTGCGAAAAATATAGTCGTTTTGGTATCAAAACTGATGTATGGAGTGAACCCTCTATTCTTACTATATTTCTCTATGGTAGAAGTACTGTATCTGCCTATCTACTCTACTCTAGATGAGGAGAAGTGCTTAAAAGTATTTCATCACCTTTGCTACAATTTTTTTCTCTCCACCACTTAAATTAACGCAATTTCATAACCTCGCCTCAAAGCAAAATTTCTATATATTTATTTCCCGCTTCCTTTAACTTCTAAAAAATTGTTGCCGTTTCAAAGTAAAATGTCGCATTTACATATTTTTCCGCGCTGTTTGCGAGGAGCATAAATAAATAAAAAAGTAATGCCCGTCGCGGCGAGGGAACGTTTTGCCGGGTAACAAAGCGAATATTGGAGGGCCCCACAAAGGCCACCCAGGGGGGGATAGGGAGGGGACTTAGGGATGAATTAAGTCGATGAAACTTGTTAAGATTCTTGGTTGAGGTTGTGTCGATAAACGTGCATTGTTAACATAGCGTGTAGTTTTTGTTCAGCATCAAATATGTAGATAGTTTTTTTTACAATCTGGTTTTTATTTTAATATAATATACGTTGATGTCAAAGTTTAAGTTAGTTGTTAGTTTAGGTTAAGACATTTGTAATTTTGTAAGTAGATTGTAAGATTTGTATTGTATTGTATTTAAACTTTGTTTTTTTTTTGTTTTATTGTCAGCATCAAATATCTAAGTAAATCTTATGTTTTAAAATAATTTTGTAGTATTATACTTTTGTATGCAATTTATGTTTCTCACGAGTTAAATAAATTACTTATGAATTTAAATAATCATATCAAACTAACCATACGTTGGTTGTCAGTGAGTACATAAAGGGTACACATATACTGTCGTTACCATTTCTAACCATTTGATGACACAATTTATTACTCTACGAATTTGAAATTGGTTTATACAACTACAGGTATTGTAGAAAATATTTAAATTACAAAATCAATTTGACAACAGAAAAATCGAACCTAGGATTTAATAACAGCTAGAAATCACAATTTTATTAAGTCTTACCGGCAACGCTGTGAAATACATCCCATTGCGTATTGTTGCAATACATCAATATTGCAGATTTTGTAGGTGAACTTACAACTTACAGCATAATAAAATGGACGCCAGACCTACGCTGTAGGCCACACCTGAATGTTTTTGAACCGACCAACTGTTGAACATTGAACAAATCCAACGTATAGAAAAGTTAACATTGGATTAGCTTTAATTATGTTACACCTAATTGCAAGTACCTTGATCTTTATTTGAGTACATTCAACTGTTTACCATTGGATACACGAAACCTTTGTACGTTTAGTAATTTCATATGTCTGAAATATTTTTTTAAATTTATCGATAAAAACATCGATAACTCGTCCCATTCCCATCCCTCTTGGCTGACTCAGCTTCCTCCGAAGTGCCTCATAGTTTCATACGTAGGTGTAATTGTTTGTAAGTACATTTTTCTTTGAGGTTACTCTCTATTAAGCTTTCAAAGTAAAATAGGAGCATTGGGCCGCCACAAAGGTGAAACATGAAACAAAGTTAATTGTTCCTGAAATTATCATGAATTTCGAAGTCAAAGGGCTTTTGTTGTGTGCTTGTTATATATAAGCAATTTGGGGTTGGATGTGATGTTTTAGGGTGTTCTTGGACATAAGTCATAACATACGAAATAGGTTATTTTGATGCGATGACATTTAGAAAAGGTTTAGGATGGCAAAGTAATTAAGTATGATTTACTTTCATATTTTAATGTTTAGATTTACATAATTAGTATTTACTACAATATTAGTATTTACTATTGTGTCTAATGTAACAATACGATACGAGTCTGTTTGTTTCTAAATAAATAAATAAAAATGATTTTCAGGGAAAAATAAGTAGATTACGTATGATAGAGTTTATACCTAAACAATTAAACATATTATTGTGTTTATTATAATTGTTGCAAATAATATAATATGTGTTATTATGCGTTATTGTGTGCTCTGTCATAGCAAAATTAGGCTTAAAATCAATATTTAATTTAAATGAAAAGGGACTGTACATAAATGTATTTTATTTTTAACATGGTTAACAGACTCTGTTATACAGAATTGGCCAGACAAAACCGGCCCTATTTCTCATTACCCTAAAAACAAAAATCTTATAGCTAGCACAACCTAAAACTAACTATTTATACAATACAATATTAACAATATCCTAACCCTAATCACAGAATAAATAATAGTACTAGGTACAGAAGACTCACTCTCTAACAAAACGCGTCTGTTACGATCGGGACAGATATAGCCGCTAGGTGGCGACAGCGCCACGCGCGGCTTATGGCAAACCCCAAAATTGGTGTGGAACGGATGTACTTTTAGCTACCTGTAGCGTAGCAAAGCGACGAAATCGCGGAGTGAGCCACGCCTGCCCTAATCTAATAGTTCTAATACCTAAAATTTAGCTTTCAACTATATGGCCAAAATTTAAAATTAAAAACTAAAGTTAAAAACTAAAATTAACACTAAGCTTAAATTAAGCTCAACTATATTAAATTTGCAGAATCATAAAATGTATAAATCAAGTTTAACATCTTATAGATTCTACAATGCACAAACGTTCGCGCGATGCAGGATATTCACCGGTCGTAACAACGCCATCTACCAGGATATTGAGTAAACAAATCGATTTAGGCGTCCATATCTTAGACCTATTATTATTATTTTTAATTTAATAATAAAATTTCCAGTGTGGCTTTCCCAGCCTTTTTGGCGTCCACTCATAGCACGTCTGGTCTCATAGGAAATATCTTAAGGGCTTTGCCCACAAACTGTGAGATTGCGGGCTTTGAGGACGCCAAAAATGCTTTTAAAATTGCTTGCCCAGGCAAACAATTTCCAGACAACCCAAATTCACAAAGGAGTTGGGATAATGTTTACTGTGATTTAACTTACAATACTCTCCTAAACAACTGTACAGGTCCAGACCGCGCGAGGCTTTTGGCGGTCGGAGCCCGGGAAGCCGGTTACTGGCTACATGCCCATCCTTCGCCCAATACTGGTACTTTCTTGGATCCGGCCTCCCTTAGACTGGCGACTGGTTTGCGACTCGGGGTTTCGGTGTGTACGCCACACATATGCTCTTGTGGCACGGACGTGGACCGACTGGGACACCACGGATTATCTTGTCAAAAAAGTGCAGGCCGTTTTTCGAGACATGCGTCGCTTAATGACATAGTCCGTCGGTCTCTTGCCACCATCAATGTGCCTGCTCTTCTTGAGCCGACTGGCATTATCAGAGATGATGGCAAGAGGCCCGATGGGGTGTCCTTAGTTCCTTGGAGCTTGGGACGGATGTTGGTGTGGGATGCTACCTGCGTAGACACACTGGCACCGTCCCACCTCCAACGGACTACTGTAAAAGCGGGCGGAGCGGCGGAAAGCGCCGAAATTCTAAAACGTAACAAATATAAGAGCCTCGGTAGAGAGTACCATTTTGTACCATTTGGTGTTGAAACTCTAGGTCTATGGGGTCCCAGCGCGCATAAGTTGTTTGCAGAAATCGCGAAGCGTCTGGTTGACGTAACTGGTGACCGAAGAGCTGGCGGCTACCTCGCACAACGTATCAGCATTGCGATACAGCGAGGAAATGCCGCCAGCATCCTTGGTACAATGCCTCAAGGGCCTATTTTAGATTTAAGCTAGTTATTAATTTCGTTTAGTAGTACCACTGTATATATATTGTATGTAAATAAATGTTTTCTTTTATTATTATTTATATGAAATCCAACAATAAGACTGAAAGCTTCCCAACCAAAACCCTATAACTTAAAAATCTAACTTTTGTTTGTACAATTTCTCAAACAGTTGTTCTCCTAATAGCCAATAAAGCCCTGTTCTCACAATAAAAATCCTCATAATCTCTTAAGACGCCGTACATTGGGTAAATATTTACGTACCGTCATCTGTACGGTTACCATCAGTTTGTCACTGACGTAAACGCCGTCGAGAACGTAATTTACTTTCTATACATCTCGGTCGCACTCGCATATTAGTGCAAACGGGATGTGTAGAAAGTAAATTACGTTCTCGACGGCGTTTATGTCAGTGAGAAACTGATGGTAACCGTACTGTTAGTAATGTACACTGATTTTGTTGGATTATGGAGTTACGGGACTTTGGAGATTTAAGTATTGGGGTATTCTGGAATTAAGTTTTGATGTAGGTTTTAGTAAGATGCGATTACCTGTCTAGTTAAATAACTAGACAGGTAGGTAAATACCTAGTCTATTTTAAAATATAAAAATTACCTATTTTTTTTGTCCCCTATTTTTTAGTAAAATTACAGTTAATTAATTGTCCAATCGAGTTCGATTGATTTACCTGAGTAAGTAATACATATATTTTTTTTCAAAGATACTTTTTGAAATTTTTGGTATTAGGTTATATTCGATTATAAAATTGTAAAATGTTTATAGTAACAAATTAAAAGAAAGAAGTTAACTTCCGTACCTGTTTTCATTCTCTTCCCTAAATGGGCTAACAACAAAAGTCAAAACGATATTCCGTACTTCGAATATACGCAAACGATTATATTGCTTACTGTTATTGGCTACATAAAAGACACATATCTTATACAATAACTAGGAAGATATGACCTTTTTATACTATAAGTGTAATGTAAGTATTATGAGTGGCATTATCCTTGCCAACGCCATCTGCCGGGACTAAAACCCAACTTGTACAAACTTATATTTTGCTGCTAATTTAATTTCAGCGACACAAACATCGTCTTTATATTATTAGCAATAGAGCCGTATATGAATTTACCCAATTACTAGAATATATTGGTAATTTTCGAAAACTGCAACTATCTTATTGCGGTTTCGGAAACAGATGGTAAGCGAAATTGAACTCTAAATAGGTGCAAGTAGAGTCTAGGATGTTATTTAGGGTGACGTCGATATATTGGTAATATTTTAAAGTCAAACTGTATGGGTGCTGGCCGCAAAGCGCGCGGGTGGTCATTACCAGCTGCGATGGATATGTGTGGCGTGGTGTGGCGCTAAAATCGCGCTGTTGAGTATGTTATGTTTCACAATGGGGCGAAATTGTTGTTTGGCTCCTTGTGCTAAAATTGATACCCGAACAAGCGCAAGATTTTAAAATTGAACCACGAGTGTAGCTAGTAACTCGAAAAGCGAGGGTTAAAACAAATTTTGCTACCGAATTAAACGCAAAATATTATTCATCACACGCGCTAGGAAAATACTATTACCTAAGTGTAAAACATTATTTATTTATGTAATATATTTATTTAGGTAATTAACTTCAATTATAATAAAAAAATGCTATTTGCCAAATATTTATCATTCAAAACCATCACTTAAAAATAACCGCCGAAAAAAAACTAAAAGGAAATAAAAAAACCGGCACTAACACGAAACGAGTCCACCAACAAAAAAACAATAGCACACTGAAAAGAAAAAAATAATTATTTTGTCTTCAATAACGCAAGTGAATACCTATGAACTATGTATATACATACTTCTGAAATCAATCACACAAATCTGCGTATTTATATATTTACAATCTGTTATTTTTGGAGTCGGTGCAGGTGCTTCACTAAGGTGCTCAAGTTTGTTTGAGGCTGGCACCGACTCCAAAAATAACAGATTGTAAATATATAAATACGCAGATTTGTGTGATTGATTTCAGAAGTATGTATATACATAGTTCATAGGTATTCACTTGCGTTATTGAAGACAAAATAATTATTTTTTTCTTTTCAGTGTGCTATTGTTTTTTTGTTGGTGGACTCGTTTCGTGTTAGTGCCGGTTTTTTTATTTCCTTTTAGTATTTTTCGGCGGTCATTTTTTTTGTTAAAAAGTTTTTATTTTATAATTTTCTGTGGCTATAATTTATACAAATTATTACATGCTTAATTTTTGATTACTTTTAAAATAGCTACCTTCCTTGCTTTAGCTATTAACTGTTATATTAATAATCCTACTTTAACTATTATTTTGTTCTGTAATATAAATAAATTACCCCTATTTTCCCACCCTTAGGGTAGGATTTTTTTCCAATTTTTTATTATTATTACGACTACTCTGTAAAAGGTTATGCGTGGTCATACGTTACAATCGGTGAGTGAAAAAATCAATCATCCCCTATTTTCCTACCCTTAAGGTTGGATTTCTTTTTCCAAATTTATATGGGACCAACTTCGGGGTATACCCTTTCCAATAAAAAAATAATTATCAAAATCGAACATCTCTGTAAAAAGTTATGCGTGGTCATACATAAAAAAAAAAAAAATATACGCGTCGACTTGAGAACCTCCTCCGTTTTTTTTTTCGTCGGTTGAAAAGTCAAATCCACCAGCCAACATCATGAAACGATTCAAAATTTGCATCTGATTAGGTACTTACCTACTTTGATAATACTCTTATTGATAAAATGCAACAGTCTCATCAGTTTTTGGTGAATAAATCGAGCTTTTACGAGCTAGTGTTGTAAAAACTACTTTTACCTTCCCCCACCGAGCTCTACCTAGCCAATATGAAAATATTAAAAATAATATTAGTTTTTTTATGCCCTATTGCAGCATTTTACCGCCCCCAAATCATTAACCAGGAATCGAACCCGCTATAATCCAATTCATTAAACACTTGCACTGAACAAGTGCCCACCTATTGCGCATATAATAGGATTACACAGATAAATGACATGCTTGACATTCACTGTCATTTCAGATACACGTGCGACTTAAAAGGACTTAAAAAATGTTTTCATATATGTCAGTGTTTTAAAGCTCGAAGCAAAGAGTTATAAATTGTATGTAACAGAAGAGTTGTAATAAAAAAGTCTGCTTCTTCTTTTTATACTACATCCATGGCAAACAAGCATACCTACGGCCCGCCTGATGACAAGCAGTTTCCTTAGCCTATGGACGCCTGCAACTCCATAGGTGTTACATGCGCGTTGCTGACCCTAACACTCCGCACCCTCTTTGAGCTCTGGCAACCTTACTCACCTGCAAGAACACAACACTATAGGGACCGTGCGCGTTGGCGGGTCTGCCATCTTGTGGCCTGAATTGGAAACATAAACGACACATTTACGCCTCGCGTCGAAAATCTGACGGCTCCTTTGCTGCCCCCTATAGTTCATGCACGGGGCCTATAAGTAGGCTTCCTTCTTCGCCTGATTATAATATTTTATTTATAACGATTTTCGTCATAGTCAAGGATCATCTTTCTATCTTTCTCTTTCATCGAAATCGTATTGTACTGGGGACCGATTTTTTAATTTCTACCGCTCGATTTCGTGTATTTCGTTAAATAATATCTCCACTACTAGGCATTTAAATTCTACTATTAGAATTGAAATCGAGTGGTCAATACCACTAGTTTCCAAATTTCGATCGCTCGTATTTCTAAAATTAGGATTTCGCCGTTTTCCGCCCATTTTCGAGTGACGAAATCGAGCGACCGAAATTCAAAAATCGGCCTCCTGTACCTATTATACTTAAATATTATGGAAAATTCATAATACGAATGGCGATCCATAGACAAATTGTACGATTAACTTTATTCATAAAGGAATTACCTATATTGCTCTTCCGTATGGCCATCTCAATACAACATTAATATTAACAAATACCAATAACGGTAGCCATGATATCTCTTAAAACCATAATTTATTGTCTGTGGTGACAGGATAGGACCGCGACCTGTTTCAAGTTGGCCCCTTTTTGATAATTACACCATTTAAATTTAAACCCTTCAGTCTTAGAAATAACGTCCAAGTTTGAATAAGGTAAGTGGGAAGAGATGGACGGATATAAATTCACCCCTGTTTGTCCCCCTAATCGTTTAGGCGTGATAGTTCAGAATAGCGTGGGATTATTAAAATTTTATTAGTTTTGTAAAATTTATAGAAAATTAATATCTCTAATATTAATTTTGTTTATTAGGGTTCCGTACCCAAAGGGTAAAACGGGACCCTATTACTAAGACTTCGCTGTCCGTCCGTCCGTCCGTCCGTCCGTCTGTCACCAGGCTGTATCTCACGAACCGTGATAGCTAGACAGTTGAAATTTTCACAGATGATGTATTTCTGTTGCCGCTATAACAACAAATACTAAAAACAGAATAAAATAAAGATTTAAATGGGGCTCCCATACAACAAACGTGATTTTTGACCAAAGTTAAGCAACGTCGGGAGTGGTCAGTATTTGGATGGGTGACCGTTTTTTTTTTGCTTTTTTTTTGTTTTTTTTTTTTGCATTATGGTACGGAACCCTTCGTGCGCGAGTCCGACTCGCACTTGCCCGGTTTTTAAGTCCGCTGATGTCGCTAGTATTCGATCCCTTACTGATCAAACTTTATTTTCTAAAGTTTTACAACCCCTCTGGTGTTGTGGGTGTCCACGGGCGATGGTAATGGCTTACCATCGGGCAATTCTTCTGTTCGTTTGCCTCCTTTATCATAAAATAAGTTTTTGTTTCTATTAGGCTGAAGTAGGCAGATGTAGACTTACACCAGGGACGGGAAATTCATCATCTGTTAAAATTTCAACTGCCTAGCTATCACGGTTCATGAGATACAGCCTGATGACAGACAGACAGACGGACAGGACGGAAGGAGTCTTAGTAATAGGGTCGCGTTTTTACCCTTCGGGTACGGAAACCTAAAAACGAAACCCCTGTGACTTACAGGTTTTTGACGTTGCCTATGGCTGGGTGGGACTCGAGGAGGGCCAGGAAGAAACAACAACAACAGGCCGGACACTTGCTTGCATGCTTGCCACAATCGTACACTTAGGTCAGTATGTACTGTAGGTAGGTATTAGGTTACTATTCTAAACAATGAATCGTTTCAATTACTTTCCAGCCTCACAGTTGCGATGTACTCGAAACATACAAATAAAATCATAATCTACATGTTATTATAACCACTCGAGCTCCAAGCCCCTCGGAACAAAAAGGCGATATACAAATAATCGAGTTATTCGCGCCACTCGAGTTAAACAATGGCCGAAGAATGGCCGGTACTCGAACATCTGTGATTGCGAGATATTCGGTATTTGTGAGTTATGAGGGCGCCCTGAGGTTTGGTGCTTGTTATTTCGTTTCTGAGTTTAGTAAAAATGAAGAGGTAATAGTAATATACTATGTAAATATTTACTTAATGTGCCTAGAGTTTTTTGAACTGTTTCGGTAAATTTACCACTTGATTTATGTTTTTATTTTACCTCGATTTCAATTATGTAGGTACCTAATATATACTACAGTTGAGGTCAAAGATAATTAATTATGTTTACACTTTCGCACCTTGCTCCTTTGTAAAAAGGCGAAAAATGTAAACATATCTTTTCACCACACCAGCTCGGAAAGGCTTACTTTGCACTTCAATAACTAATAGCAAAGTTGCATTTTATTCACATGTGAGGCAAAGCAAATTCTGAGTTGTTTTCTTATGTTTGCTGGTAGAATTTACTTTACATGATGATTTTGGATGATAAATATTCCATAACATTCATTTGGATTTGATTTGGATTGATTTTCTTTGATATTTTACATTTAATATTTGCTTCGGGTTGGTGTGGTGAAAAATTTTGTGTTTCACTCGGGGGCAAATTTTGTTTAACCCTCGTGCTTTGAAACCCTCGCAACGCTCAAGATTCCGAAATTGAACCACGAGCGTAGCGAGTGGTTCGAAAAATGGAGGAGGAGTGGTTCGCTTGCTCGGGTATCAATATAAGCACGAGCGGTTAAACAACAACTTTGCCCCCTTGTAAAACAAATAACTATTGACGTCGACTTCGTCGACTGTACCTACTCATTATCGTGCTAATTTTGTTGTTTAAAAACAATTTAAAAATAAAAATACGTGAAAATTGAAAAAATAAAAACTGATTATGTTTTCTTGGCGCGAATAATGTGGAAGTTGTTTGAGGTACTATGAAAAACGTTACTCTCAATTCAATTTTGGAGGTGTGTTTTCCGACCGTAAAATTATTGGATAGAAGGAGAAGGCTACAATTTCTCAATGAAAAAATGCATAAAGGACCACGCTAAGTTTTCATGCCAAGAGCTACATCAGCCAGCTATGGAGCTTATAGGAATATGTAGGTATGCCTTCTTTTCTTATTGCCAAATTTGTGCAAGTTTTGTGGTCATAGTCTAATAAATGCGTCAAAAATAATTTGTTAATTTTAAAAGGAATTATTGTTTATTATAATAAACTATAAATAAGCCACGGATTGCTTTTCCTACCGATGCATACCTACATTTATAATAATAGTGCTTTTCTCCAAACGAGAAAATTAAGTAAATGTAAGCTAATGGATGGCAATGTAAAATTCATTACTTACCTATAGTATAATAGATAGTATAGGTATACTCTGGCACACCCACTTTGGCAGTTTAGAAAAAGGCGGCAAATTAAAAAAATGTAAGTAGGCGTGAAAAGTTGACTTCCCATAGAAATATTGAATTTCGCGCTTTTTTCTTCTGACAAAGTGGGTGTGTTTGAGAAAATTTTAAAATTTATTAGTATTATTGTACATTGAAATAAAACGATTTAAACGAATGCCTATTTTAATCGCGTATGAGTTTTATTAATATTATTATACATATAAATTAACAATGTTTTTGTATCAAAAATATGTTTATACTGTTCTGAAAAGAGCGAAGAAAGCGTATCTAAAACAGCGTCGTGACTTTGACTTCAATGTCTTATTCTGACACTGACACTTTTGACAGTTGTGTGTTATTACCGAATCAACACATAATTTCGTTAATTAATAAATAAATCATGCTCTTTTAAGCTTGAATTTTATTCCTCAAGTAAAATTATTCGCCTAAAATGTGGCAATTGCTA
Organism: Cydia splendana; assembly: GCF_910591565.1. Taxonomy (NCBI): domain Eukaryota; kingdom Metazoa; phylum Arthropoda; class Insecta; order Lepidoptera; family Tortricidae; genus Cydia; species Cydia splendana. Next base: position 4,333,327 of record NC_085975.1, read on the forward strand.
CAAACTCAATCAAGCCACTTAATGCGGCAAAGGTAAGTGCTATAACCTATTCTAAGTGGGTACGTCGTGTTTTCTGCCTAATTTATCACTAATTTAATTAAATTCTTGTATTTTCAGGTTATTACCAGTAAAGAACAGTTGTTACTTTACCAAATTGGTAAAGGAGAACCCGTCAAACGTCGCGAGACGTTATTTTTCGGAAGCCAAAAATGCCTCAGAAAAAAGTTCAAAGTCCGGTTTCCTATTGACTTGTAGCCCCTGGAAATTGTGTACAGGCGTTAGTTTAGGTTTAGGAGCGAAGTTATTGTTAAGTAATGGACCTGTGTTGTGTAAGGCGCAACAGAACTCTAGGATAATACAACGGAGGCCTAATATTAATGATGATAGTGCAAAGTTTGATTGGAGAAGATTATTTGAGTATCTACGGCCGCACAAATGGTTGTTAGTGGGCGCTATAGCTGTAAGTATGTGTAAAGTTTAACATAAAAGCATCTAGTACGCTATTTTTTGTGATAAAATGTCAAAAGTACTACAAAGGGATAATTTTGGAAACTGTCCAACCATTCTCCCTTTACCTTCAAGCTTCACTTTCAAATATATTTTTATAACATGTCACAATTCTTTAACATGTATCTTACAAATGTAGATCAGGCTGCTATCAGTCAGGGTTTCCCCATATTTTTTCTAGTTGAGAGCCCATTCTAGAAAAGCCCAAAAACACTTTCTGTGTCAGGGGCAGTCAGGTGTTTAATTGTCTAGTGGCCCTTGATTACTACAAAACTTGGCAGTGAAAATAAAAGAAATGCTGTAAAAAAAGTCAAATTTTGTCAGTATTTTTTAACCTTTCATATGTTTGAGTTATGAACTCTTAATAAAAATAAAAGAAAGTTTCAAATTCAAAAGCGTAAAAATTGGCTTGTGTCTTACCAGTATACAAGAGGTTAATAATTTTCATATTGTTTTCAGTCTGCATTAGCGGTCGCATTCCTAAATGTGTATATCCCGGCGATGTTGGGAGTGATTGTCAATGTCCTGGCGAACATGAAGAACAATCCGACAGCGGACTTTTTAGATGAGATCAAATTCCCTGCTATGAAGCTCATATCACTATACATTGGACAGGTATGAATTCACTGTTTGACGCAAAAGTTCTAACTTTTACTGAGTGAATATTTTGCAATTAGCTAGTTCTGCTAGGGTGTTACCACACCAATCGATGAATGGTATCAATTGATGGTAGAATGGAACAGTCAATATCAATCAATAGTTTCTACCTAGACCAATCGATCAACATCGATTGTTCCATTCTACCATCAATTGATTATCGATCACTCTTAGACCAATTTGTGTATGTACAAGTATGACAATAGAATCATAACTAGATTTATATATCTTCTGCCCGCGACTTTGTCTGCAAAAACTACCCTATGTCCTTCCCAAACTCACTATACTGTCCATTCCAATATCACTAATATAGCTATACCAAATTTCATCTAAATATGTTCAGCGGTTCATGCATGAAGAGGTAACACACAGACATAGTTACTCTCGCATATCATATTAGGGATTTAGTGACGGATTTTTGAATACAATTATTATATTTATAATCTTGCAGGCAGCATTTACATTCATGTACATCCATCTACTGGCGCAAGTTGGCGAGCGGGTGGCTTCACAGATGAAACAGGACCTTTTTGTCTCCATCCTCAACCAGGATATGGCCTTTTTTGACCAGGAGAGGACGGGAGAGCTTGTCAATAGGTATGCCACATTAACCCTTTAACCGCCAGAGTCTGATATATAAGACATTACATATCCAGCTCATTTCGTCACAGTCTGATAAATAAGACAAAGATCTGATTTGGTTTTTACAGCACATTTATAACTCCCGTAACTATGCCAACCTTACTCTGCGTGGTACAGTCATCAGCAATAGTGTCTTACACAACTAGGGCCGCAAAAATATGTGACACGTTCTTATTTGGAGCGCAATATTGCTGGCGGTTAAAATGTTAAAAAAATTCTGGTTACTAGCGCCATCTATGGACGAAGTGATGCACTACTTTGTACTCAGAGTAAAACCATCAACGCCATGACTTTCATATAGAAGTTTGTAAGTTCGCCGCTAGGTGTCGCTACTGCGCTTTAACACCATGAGTGGCGAATATTTTATCATTTTAAAAATATATAACATAACTATTTTCCATTTTTGTGTTAATTTTAATTTACTTATTACTACTGATCTCTATTTTATGAAGTAAAATGTTAATTTAACTGTTATTTAGCGTTTAAAACTTCAGAAAACGTACATTGCGCTAACGAGGTTTTTAAGTCCAGTTGGTATATATACAAATGGATGACCCTATCAAGTGTACTTGCTTCGGCAGTACATATACTAAAATTGGAACGATACAGAGAAGATTAGCATGGCCCCTGCGCAAGGATGACACGCAAAATCGTGAAGCGTTCCACATTTTTTCGCTTTATTGTATTTGATTATTTTAATAAAATTCTTTACGTGCCCTCTAACGCATAATACTAACATCAATAAATTGCTCTGATAATTAGATTAAGATTAATTACGATTCATAAGAGCTTGTTGCTAGGCCTACATGAATAAAGTAAATTTTGTTTGTTTGTTTGTTTGTTTGTTAAACGAGCTACTACATAGAGCTTGTAGCTTAGGATGGTAGGTATTTCATCTGTCCATGGTTTTTCAAAATGTTTTAAAATGTTAAATGTGTACGTATATGTATATGTATACGTAGTTGACAATTGCGGCTTATCAAGTAATTTTTTTGATAGTTGTGTCTCCGCGAGAAGTGGCACAAAAATGAAGCGAAAAAAAAAACTTTTTTTTCATCCAAGTTTAAGGAAATGAATGTCTGTAAAAATATGCATTATAAACTCCATTTTATGCTCCTTCATTCTGAATTTATTTAGTTACTCTCGCTTGCTTGGTTTAGCTGAAATAACCGTTTAAAAATTACCTTGATATTTTGACATTTTCGTGGATAAGTCTGGAACAAAAGAAGATCGAATGCTGATATTATGCATACAGTGTTCTTAGGACCTGCCACTACTGCACCTCAAATTACAACTAAATCCCTCGCGGGGGCCAATCTTGTTAGCTTAGCCTGCTACCCTTTGACAGATGGAATACCACACTTAGACAAGCTGATGCCATTTCTTAAGTTCATTAATACCGTGTAACATTTACTTGTTTCCAGGTTAACAGTTGATGTACAAGACTTCAAAAGCTCATTTAAACAGACTATTTCTGGAGGACTAAGAGCTTTAACTCAGGTATGATTTCCAAATACACAACTATTAAAGTCAATGTGGAAAAGATATAAAATCTAATGCAGAGAAGAACGTAATAGGGCAACGTCTCTTATAATGGGGTACTTTCCTCTACTTAAAATAAGTAAATTATTTCACACCGTGCACAAAATAAAGCATCAGATAAGTATTAGAAAAACATAGATAGCAGATATTTGTAAACACAATTTCTATTTAATAAATAGTACGTCGCTCAGGGACCTCAGGGTGGTATTGATGAGAGAGTGAGACGCCATGCACATTGGACCAATATATTGGACAGATGGAATACCACCCTTAGACACAGCTTTTCTCCTGCTCTACCGACCTTCCATCAGTAGGTATGTGTGTGTGAGTGTGTGCGTGCGAGCGTGCGTGCGAGCGTGCGCGTGTGTGTGTGTGTGTATGCAAGAATTAAAACGACTGAAGACCTTGCAGCCGGTTTCCCCTTATAGACGGTTTTCCCGACATTGAACTAATTTTTTTTCATAAGTAGATAGGTATGTTAAGAATTGTTGTTTCATATGTAGGAACCTCGGCACGAAAAGAAGAAGAAGAAGAAGTACGTATGTTATAGGCTAAGTTAAATTTGTAACAATATTTTTTTAACAAAAGTGTTATATTTTAGGTGGTAGGATCAGCAGTGAGTCTACTCGTCATATCTCCACATTTAACCGGGCTGACCATGGTGTGTGTGCCGTCAGTCGTCATCGGGGGCACATTCATCGGCTCCCTCCTGAGGAAGCTCTCCAGAGAAGCACAACAACAGGTACTTGTTGAATGAACCACAAAATAAATAATAGTACAATGCTCAGAATTATCTGTACCTACCTGTAACAAAACCGATCACGATCAAGTTACTTACTTAAGTTGCTCAGTGACCCAAAAAGGATCTTGGCCTCTGACACAAGAGTGCGCCACTCTGCCCTATTCTGCGCCACTTCACGCCAGAACAGTTGGGTATTCCGAGGGCGGACAGGTCTTTTTGGGCTTCATCACTCCAGCGGTATCTGGGACGCCCAGGCGGACGTTTCCCGCCCGGGTGCCCCACATACGCTCTTCTCACAGCACGATCAAGTTAAACTCACCTAATCGAAATACTCTTGGAACAGGTAAACCGTCTTTGTAAATAAGCTGAAAAGATAAACTATAGACTACTGACAACAACTTTTCATATAGGTACTATTCCCCCAACGCCCTTTATTTGGAACAATTGGCAGTTTTAACACCATTAAAACCACAGCGTTGATATACATAAAGACGTAGGATCGCTTAAGATAAAATCTGTCACTTCATGACTAGCTGATTTCGCACGCACACAAGTGACAAATAAACTCACTTTTTGAGTTTGAACACTTTGAACCACTTAGCGCTAGCCCTCGACTTGTGAATGTGTGCAGGTCTAACGAAAACACGAAAATTTGTGTTATCACAAATAATTGTAGGGTATAAACCCTACTAGCGACCCGCCCCGACTACGCACGGGTTACATAAAACTTTAACAAAATCTACATCTAAACCTTCATATTAACTCTCATTTATAGACGGGTCTAACGCGAATTTTATTCAATTACCTTGATTTACCGACGTTTCGACACAGGTTTCACTGGTCGTGGTCGCGGCTGACTGATGTCCCAGCAAAATGTGTAAACAGAGATTTGTGCAACTACCCGACGAAAAGTGTATGGAAAAGTTTGGGGTAGACATCACATTTTCAAACCACCCACTACACATAATGTTAATATTGTAAATATTATATCTAAACCTTCCTCAAGAATCACTATTGATAGGTGAAAACTGAATGAAAATCTGTTCAGTAGTTTTTGGTTTATCGCGAACATACAGATAGACGCGGCGGGGGACTTAGTTTCATGATATGTACATAGTAATATTTCAAGTGTGTGTTTGTTTATTTTCACAGATAGAGAAAGCGACACTAGTAGCAGAAGAAGCGATATCCAACATGCGTACTGTGCGAGCATTCGCGGGCGAAGAGAACGAAGCGCAAATGTTCGCGCGCGAATGCGACGCCGCGGCTGAGCTGAGTACGGAGTTGGGGCTGGGCGTAGGGCTGTTCCAAGCTGGCACCAATTTGTTCCTGAACGGGTCAGACATTTCTACTTCAAATATTTTACACACAACTGCAATATTACATTACGATCTTCTTCAGTCGGTCCCTCAATACTGAGGATTGTGACATCATATCCTTCTGTTGAAGACCAGGTTCCTCCATAGGGTTCTGTTCCCCGCTAAGCGCATGGCCTCGTGCAGTTTTAATTACATTACGATACAAGTGCGAAAAGTAGGAAATTACCTTTTAACACGTGTATTGTACAACGTTTTACAGTACATATCGGCACTACTTTGAAAAAAAACTTGTATCTTGTTCTGTCAAACAAAAGAAAAATGTAGTATCTATGTATGGGATGCATACAGTGTTACTGCCTTTCAACTTTGAGTAGCAGTGTGAGATACGAGATTTTTTCAAAATAGTGTCGACATGGCCCTTCAAATTTTTGACATAGGCACATATTGTCCTTAACCCTAGGGCGGTAAAGTAGCACCATATGTACTGTAAAAGTACATACCCACATTATAGCGTACTCTTGCGTATCTTAAACGCAACGCACTAACAACCTCCATCCTCCCTAATAAGCATGAACAACTTTTCCTTTACGAGGGTCGCACTGAAAGATTCGGGAATGGGACACTTAGAAATAACATAATAGAAACAGGCATATAATTTATAAAAATGTAACTCTTTATAAAACTTTTAAGGTATATTCCATTTGGTTGTCATTTGTATTTAAGAATTACTGGCAATTTGAAAATTGTATGTCGAACATTATTTGAATTTTTGGCCAAGTGATTTTTCGGATCATATTTTTAAACGGTTTTCAATATGCCCTCAGCGAACAAATAAAAGTTACAATGGGCTTCTGTTATTTTTTTATGAACTAGAGTTCATCGTACGCTCGTTTGCAGTTAAAATTAAATATGAAAGTCACTTTCATTTTATCCCATGGGTGATCTTAAAGAAGCATGTCATTCCAAAGCGACGTCAAAAATTAAAATCGCATTTGTGCTGTTAATTAAAAAGACTGCCAAAAAAGTTGCATATCGGCAGATTTCGACATTCCTAAATATTCATATGACAACAGTAAAAAAATCTTTTATATATATATATATATATATGTAAAAAAACTTCAATTCCGTTGGCTACTCCACGAATTTCATACAAAACCACTAAGGCCCCAAAATCGCCATACAAAAAGGACTTTGGGATTATGAGCCGTGTGCATTACAGAATGATTACTTTCAAAAGAAAATTTATATGCGTGGTCAGTTTGAGTTTAAGTATGTATTAAAATAAAGATTGACCGTCTAGATGCGACAGTTTTCTCTATTCCGGACATTTTCAGTGCAACCCTCGTACTACCAAAAATCTTTAACCATAATTTTCTCTTTCAGAATGGTCCTAGCCACAATGTTTCTCGGAGGTCACCTCATGGCCAACGGCCAGATGTCTGCTGGTGACGTCATGGCTTTTCTAGTCAACGCCCAAACTGTTCAACGATCCGTCGCACAACTCTCTTTGCTGTTTGGTTCAGTCGTGAAGGGACTAAGCGCCGGTGGCCGTGTGTTCGAGGTGAGACTTTATGCCTATGAAAATAGAGTCGATTCTTGAATGAAGTTACACCAATTGGTGATGTCATGGCTTTCCTAGTCAACGCTCAAACTGTTCAAAGACCGTCGCACAACTCTCTTTGCTGTTCGGTTCAGTCGTGAAGGGAGTAAGCGCCGGTGGCCGCGTGTTTGAGGTGAGACCTTATGCCTACGTTATAGAGTCGATATTTGAATGAAGGTACACCCATGGCCAGGTATTGGTGATGTCATGGCTTTCCTAGTTAACGCTCAAACTGTTCAGAGATCCATCGCACAACTCTCTGCTGTTTAGTTCAGTTGTAAAGGAAGTAAGTGCCAGTGGCCGTGTGTTCGAGGTGAGACCTTATGCCTACGACATTAGAGTCGATTTTTGAATGAAGGCAGACCAATGGCCATATATTAATGACCAATGGTGATATTATGCCTTTCTTAGTCAACGCTCAAGCTGTCCATAGATCTGTCTCACAACTTTCTTTGCTGTTTGGTTCAGTTGTAAAATAAATATCGGTGATGTTATGCCGTTCCTTGTTAACACTTGTAAAGTTGAACAGGGAGTAAGCGCCGGTGGCTAGACTAGTATGGAGATCACTTGCTCAAATTCTTTCCGTTAGCTCAATTTATTACACTATGTTTTTGAAGGAAAAAAACAGAAATATATTATCGTTTACCATGTAGATTTTTGCATGATTTTTTATTGACTTGTTTTGGACTTAAATGGTTTCATAACCTATTTATATTTTCTTTTCAGTACATTAACAAGGAGCCAAAAATGGACACATCGGGCACGAAAGTGATCAAATACCACGAGTTACACGGCGACATCGAGTTTAAGGACGTCACATTCGCTTACCCAACACGGCCTGAAGCGGTAAGAAAAACTTAGAAACAGAGTCATGCCTGTTGAGGCATAATACCAAAATGCGTAAAATCAAGGAGTATTGTAATAGAGAGGTAAACTCTAACCCCCTTATTTATAAAACTTTACGGGCCTGATTTAGTTAAATTATGTTTTATCCCTTTCTTACAAATACATAAGTCAAAATGACAGATAAAGACAAACGATTATTAGCTATTTACCTTATAAAGTAGGTGGTACCAAGACTTACAACGCCATCTGGACCGCCTATCGAGTTCGAGGCTCTAATTTGTTCTAGATGTTACACAAATTACACATCCTGGCAATGGGTGTGTAATGATCCGTATAACAATTTTTGATATATTTTCAAAAGATATAACAACTTTTGATATAATTTCATGGTGTATAATCACTTAAGCGGTATAATGAACTTTTGATATAACAACAAAATAACTATTTTCATGGGATATAATGTTTAATCGATATAAAAGCTATTCGTTATAACGTTTACTGGATATAATGAATATTTGTTATAAGGATTTATGGTATAATGATAATGTATTCAAATGTATAAAAATAAGTTGAGGTTTGTCAGTAAAAGTAATAAAAAAAGTCGGTTCTGGCGCTTCGCCGGCCGCTACCGCGGCACGCTCGCTTCGCTCGCTCGGCTCGCGCGCTGTAGGGTCGCAGTTATACCTAACACTCCTCCTCGCTTCGCTCGTCGTCGTACCTAACTGAGACCTGCCTTAAATTCGAATACGTAGGTTGTTATATAGTAGTAAATATTAAAAATTATACCAGTACTACATTATGCCAACTGAGCGTTATATCGAACATAATTATATCACATATACGTTATACGCTGTTAATGTTAGATTAGAAGTTGTTATATTACAAGTTCATTATACTTGACGATAGTTAGACTCTCTAAGAATATACCATGTATTGTTATAGCAAAAGTGCATTATGTCCCTCAATCGTTATATCGACTAAAAATATATCAAAAGTTGTTATATGGACCGTTACGCACCCCCTGGCAATGTCAGAGCGTCTCACTCTCTCATTAAAGCAAAATGTGAGACATTGGACAAAGAAATTGAATAGAAGGAATACCACCCTTAACCGTGTCAACATGTCGACATTAGTGATATACAAATATATCGGGAGTTTTCTTTCAAAAACACAAAATAATTGATTTATTTCAAATTACAGATAGTTCTGAAGAATTTCAACTTAAAAATACCGGCGGGAAAAACTATAGCCATCGTCGGTACTTCAGGCAACGGGAAATCTACCATAGCCGCTTTGCTGGAAAGGTATGGATACTGACATATATCTATAAAACATACGAAACCACGTTCGACGTGTTGCCTCCCTGTCACACTTACGTACGAATTTACAAGTGCGACAGAGAGGCTAAACGTCGAACGTGGTTCGCGGGAGGCCCTCTGAAGCTATCGATATAAAATTTGGAATAGTTATGAAACTTAGGAACAACCCTAACCCAAACACATTGCAAGTGTATTTTTTTAATTTAATTTTTATTAATTATGGAAAATGCCCAATATAAGGAGGGGGCAAAATTTCAGTGTAGTTACTAGGTCGAGTGGGATATCATTTGAAAGAGCTCGAATTGAACATTACAAAACGATTCTTTTTTTTCATAGTGAAAAAAAAAACCCAGTCCCCCCTTATCTCCGAAGCTTACCAACGAAAAATTTTGAACATTATAATAACATTATCATACATATTACAGGAAAATAATAACCACACCTCTATCTTGAAAACTTTTTTTCTTTTATCAGAGAACTATAGAAAATTTAATTTGCAATTTAAGCCCTTTGGCAGGTGTTTATTATACTTGAACATCTATGAGATTACACTTGAAACACTTCTTCCAAATAAAACAAAAATTATTGAAATCGGTTCACATGTTAAAGAATTATCCCTGAATAACCGACATACTTTCAGCTCGCGCAAATTAGTTCAAGCCAATTTGCTGATAGATGGCGCTGTACACGCTTAGTATACTTATGGCAAAGAGAATAAAGTCTATAGAGACGGATTGTCAAAGTAAATTATGTAGCCACTGTACATTTACTGCCATCTTTCGACAGAACATAAAACTGTTAGAACGCCATTTGACTTTGATCCTTATTCTTTCAGTGATATGTGTTAACTTATTAAATATACACGCCATCTACTCGACTATAGGCCAAAGGTATGGTTCCATGTTTTCGAGCGATGGCGCCACAACCTTCAGCCTATGCTCGAGTAGATGGCGTGAATATTAATATTTAAAAAGTTAACACATATCAGTTAAAGAATAAGGATCTAAATCAAATGGCGTTCAAACAGGTTTAATCTTCTGTCGAAAGATGGCAGTAAATGAACTGTAGCTACATAATTTACCATGACAGTAACTCTCTTCTTCAAATCCTCTTTGCTTATGGTCAAGAGTCTTTCGTCATTATAGTTAAATGAAAAAAATTTAAGTTTGTACGGAACCCTCGGTGCGCGAGTTAAACGAACTCGCACTTGTCCGGTTTTTTATTTACTTAACGATTACCAGCGGACAATTTTTACAGATTCTACGACGTAAATGAAGGACAAGTCACCATAGACGGCATAGACGTCAGGGAGATGGATGCCAAGTGGCTCCGCGGTCGTGCCCTGGGCCTGATCAGCCAGGAGCCGGTGCTGTTCGCTACGAGTGTGAGGGAGAACATCAGATACGGCCGCCCGGAGGCCAGCGATGATGAGGTCAGTAATGAAATACACAAACTACCTAATTGTATATAAGTGTATAGCGCTGTCTCGCTCACACCAGTGTCACCATAGACGACATAGACGTCAGGGAGATGGATGCCAAGTGGCTCCGCGGTCGTGCCCTGGGCCTGATCAGCCAGGAGCCGGTGCTGTTCGCTACGAGTGTGAGGGAGAACATCAGATACGGCCGCCCGGAGGCCAGCGATGATGAGGTCAGTAATGAAATACACAAACTACCTAATTGTATATAAGTGTATAGCGCTGTCTCGCTCACACCAGTGTCACCATAGACGACATAGACGTCAGGGAGATGGATGCCAAGTGGCTCCGCGGTCGTGCCCTGGGCCTGATCAGCCAGGAGCCGGTGCTGTTCGCTACTAGTGTGAGGGAGAACATCAGATACGGCCGCCCGGAGGCCAGCGATGATGAGGTCAGTAATGAAATACACAAACTACCTAATTGTATATAAGTGTATAGCGCTGTCTCGCTCACACCAGTGTCACCATAGACGACATAGACGTCAGGGAGATGGATGCCAAGTGGCTCCGCGGTCGTGCCCTGGGCCTGATCAGCCAGGAGCCGGTGCTGTTCGCTACAAGTGTGAGGGAGAACATCAGATACGGCCGCCCGGAGGCCAGCGATGATGAGGTCAGTAATGAAATACACAAACTACCTAATTGTATATAAGTGTATAGCGCTGTCTCGCTCACACCAGTGTCACCATAGACGACATAGACGTCAGGGAGATGGATGCCAAATGGCTCCGCGGTCGTGCCCTGGGCCTGATCAGCCAGGAGCCGGTGCTGTTCGCTACTAGTGTGAGGGAGAACATCAGATATGGCCGCCCGGAGGCCAGCGATGATGAGGTCAGTAATGAAATACACAAACTACCTAATTGTATATAAGTGTATAGCGCTGTCTCGCTCACACCAGTGTCACCATAGACGACATAGACGTCAGGGAGATGGATGCCAAATGGCTCCGCCGTCGTGCCCTGGGCCTGATCAGCCAGGAGCCGGTGCTGTTCGCTACTAGTGTGAGGGAGAACATCAGATATGGCCGCCCGGAGGCCAGCGATGATGAGGTCAGTAATGAAATACACAAACTAATTATATATAAGTGTATAGCGCTGTCTCGCTCACACCAGTGTCACCATAGACAACATAGACGTCAGGGAGATGGATGCCAAGTGGCTCCGCGGTCGTGCCCTGGGCCTGATCAGCCAGGAGCCGGTGCTGTTCGCTACTAGTGTGAGGGAGAACATCAGATACGGCCGCCCGGAGGCCAGCGATGATGAGGTTAGTAATGAAATACACAAACTAATTATATATAAGTGTATAGCGCTGTCTCGCTCACACCAGTGTCACCATAGACGACATAGACGTCAGGGAGATGGATGCCAAATGGCTCCGCGGTAGTGCTCTGGGCCTGATCAGCCAGGAGCCGGTGCTGTTCGCTACAAGTGTGAGGGAGAACATCAGATACGGCCGCCCGGAGGCCAGCGATGATGAGGTTAGTAATGAAATACACAAACTAATTATAATATATATAAGTGTATAGCGCTGTCTCGCTCACATCAGTGTCACCATAGACGACATAGACGTCAGGGAGATGGATGCCAAATGGCTCCGCGGTCGTGCCCTGGGCCTGATCAGCCAGGAGCCGGTGCTGTTCGCTACAAGTGTGAGGACGTCCAGAATCCAGAGGCCAGCGATGATGAGGTAGTCCAGCGGTCGGCAACCTTTTAGCAGCCAAGGGCCACATAGTAGTTAAAGAAATTGACGCGGGCCGCACTTTGGTAATATTTGTGACTTTTAGCAGACATTGTCGTTTGTCAATGTAACCATGAAATACGTGTTTTTTGAATAAATTATGTTTATGTTTAAATATTACATACAAAATAACCAGGGAGGCTCGCGGACCGCAAGCGAGAGGTTCGCGGGCCGCATGCGGCCCGCGGGCCACATGTTGCCGACCGCTGAGGTAGTCTATAGAAACTATTGAATTTTCTCTGGGGCACTACTCTAACAACATAAGTAAGTGTAGAAAATGCCACTCATCGTTATTGTAGATGGCGTCATTTATTATATCTACGTTTCAGCTTTGTACGTCGTGTGTGAAAACTATCATGCGATATAAAACTATCATAGGCGATCGGTCTGGCCCAGTGGTAGTGACCCTGCCTATGAAGCCGATGGTCCCGGGTTCGAATCCTGGTAAGGGCATTTATTTGTATGATGATACAGATATTTGTTCCTGAGTCATGGTTGTTTTCTATGTATTTAAGTATTTATATATTATATACATATCGTTGTCTGAGTACCCATAACACAGGCTTTCTTGAGCTTACAGTGGGGCTTAGTCAATTTGTGTAAAAATGTCCTTAATATTTATTTATTTATTATTATTTATTTATCATCTCACTGATATTTCTAACTTCCAAACGTAAATTTGGAGTAAACTTGGCGCTGCTACAAACAGAAAACCAAAATGGAAACATAACAGCGTTTTAGGATATTTAGAAACATATTATTATCGTTATTTATTTAAAAAAAATGATTTATTTATATGAATTTTTATTCCAGGTATATCGCGCGGCCATGACAGCAAACGCTCACGATTTCATCCTCGGCTTCCCCGCCGGCTACGACACGATGGTGGGAGAGAGAGGCACGGCGCTCAGCGGCGGGCAAAAGCAAAGGATAGCGATAGCGCGCGCTGTACTGAAGAACCCGCCTGTTATAATACTGGATGAGGCCACTAGGTAAGAGACGGCACGATGTTAGAGAGAGATGTAGACACTATTGACAGCGAACGCTTACGGTTTCATCCTCGGCTTCCCCGCCGGCTATGACACGATGGTAGGAGAGAGAGGCATGGCGCTCAGCGGCGGGCAAAAGCAAAGGATAGCGATAGCGCGCGCTGTACTGAAGAACCCGCCTGTTATAATACTGGATGAGGCCACTAGGTAAGAGACGGCACGATGTTAGAGAGAGATGTAGACACTATTGACAGCGAACGCTTACGATTTCATCCTCGGCTTCCCCGCCGGCTATGACACGATGGTAGGAGAGAGAGGCATGGCGCTCAGCGGCGGGCAAAAGCAAAGGATAGCGATAGCGCGCGCTGTACTGAAGAACCCGCCTGTTATAATACTGGATGAGGCCACTAGGTAAGAGACGGCACGATGTTAGAGAGAGATGTAGACTGACACACTATTGACAGCGAATGCTCACGATTTCATTCTCAACTTCCCCGCCGGCTACGACACGATGGTGGGAGAGAGAGGCATGGCGCTCAGCGGCGGGCAAAAGCAAAGGATAGCAATAACGCGCGCTGTACTGAAGAACCCACCCGTGATTATTCTGGATGAGGCGACTAGGTAAGAGGGAAGGAGATAAGAGATTGCTTAGTGAAGGCAAGAGCAAAGGACAGCTATAGCGCGCGATGTTTTAAATAATTCTCCTGTTACGTACAAACAAGACAAAAGGTACACAACAGAAGCAGAACAAAAAACCGGCCAAGTGCGAGTCGGACTCGCGCACGAAGGGTTCCGTACCATTACGTAAAAACGGCAAAAAATCACGTTTGTTGTAAGGGAGCCCCACTTAAATATTTATTTAATTCTGTTTTTAATATTTGTTGTTATAGCGGCAGCAAAAATACATCATCTGTGAAAATTTCAATTGTCTAGCTACCACGGTTAATGGGATACAGTCTGGTGACAGACAGACAGACAAACGGACAGTAGATTCTTAGTAATAAGGTCCCGTATTTACCCTTTGGGTACGGAACCCTAAAAACAGAACATTTACCTACGGTCAGCTGCACCAGCATCAGTAGTGGGTCCCTGTAACCGAAGGAAAGTCTCAAATTAAAGTGGAATTTTCATCATCACCTATTCGAAAAAGGGCTTTTTCTTCCCCGCTAGGAGGGATCAAAGTGGCACTTTTCTTCCCTGCTAGGAGGGATCAAAGTTGTACTTTTCTGTTCTAGGACACGATTTTTTCTTTCTTGCATAGTATTTTTTTTTTGGTCAAATAATACATATTTTGGAACATAACAATTTCCTCATAGTTGATGTGAAATGGAATTTTCTTTTTCAGCGCACTAGACTCCGCAAGTGAGAAAGTAGTACAGACAGCATTGGAGACGGCCGCCAAGGGACGAACGGTGCTCGTGATCGCTCACAGGCTATCAACTGTCATGAATGCTGACGTCATAGTCGTGTTGAATCGAGGGAAGATTGTCGAGGTATGTTATAATATCAACCTTGTTTATAAAGTAGTACAGACAGCACTGGAGACGGCCGCCAAGGGACGAACGGTGCTCGTGATCGCGCACAGACTGTCAACTGTCATGAACGCTGACGTCATAGTCGTGTTGAATCGAGGGAAGATTGTCGAGGTATGTTATAATATCAACCTTGTTTATA
The DNA here is from genome assembly GCF_910591565.1 of Cydia splendana. NCBI lineage: Eukaryota > Metazoa > Arthropoda > Insecta > Lepidoptera > Tortricidae > Cydia > Cydia splendana. The sequence goes on from NC_085975.1 coordinate 4,348,374, forward strand.
AAGTAGTACAGACAGCACTGGAGACGGCCGCCAAGGGACGAACGGTGCTCGTGATCGCTCACAGGCTATCAACTGTCATGAATGCTGACGTCATAGTCGTGTTGAATCGAGGGAAGATTGTCGAGGTATGTTATAATATCAACCTTGTTTATAAAGTAGTACAGACAGCACTGGAGACGGCCGCCAAGGGACGAACGGTGCTCGTGATCGCTCACAGGCTATCAACTGTCATGAATGCTGACGTCATAGTCGTGTTGAATCGAGGGAAGATTGTCGAGGTATGTTATAATATCAACCTTGTTTATAAAGTAGTACAGACAGCACTGGAGACGGCCGCCAAGGGACGAACCGTGCTCGTGATCGCTCACAGACTGTCAACTGTCATGAACGCTGACGTCATAGTCGTGTTGAATCGAGGGAAGATTGTCGAGGTATGTTATAATATCAACCTTGTTTATAAAGTAGTACAGACAGCACTGGAGACGGCCGCCAAGGGACGAACGGTGCTCGTGATCGCGCACAGACTGTCAACTGTCATGAACGCTGACGTCATAGTCGTGTTGAATCGAGGGAAGATTGTCGAGGTATGTTATAATATCAACCTTGTTTATAAAGTAGTACAGACGGCACTGGAGACGGCCGCCAAGGGACGAACGGTGCTCGTGATCGCGCACAGACTGTCAACTGTCATGAACGCTGACGTCATAGTCGTGTTGAATCGAGGGAAGATTGTCGAGGTATGTTATAATATCAACCTTGTTTATAAAGTAGTACAGACAGCACTGGAGACGGCCGCCAAGGGACGAACGGTGCTCGTGATCGCGCACAGACTGTCAACTGTCATGAACGCTGACGTCATAGTCGTGTTGAATCGAGGGAAGATTGTCGAGGTATGTTATAATATCAACCTTGTTTATAAAGTAGTACAGACAGCACTGGAGACGGCCGCCAAGGGACGAACCGTGCTCGTGATTCGTGATCGCTCACAGACTGTCAACTGTCATGAACGCTGACGTCATAGTCGTGTTGAATCGAGGGAAGATTGTCGAGGTATGTTATAATATCAACCTTGTTTATAAAGTAGTACAGACAGCACTGGAGACGGCCGCCAAGGGACGAACGGTGCTCGTGATCGCGCACAGACTGTCAACTGTCATGAACGCTGACGTCATAGTCGTGTTGAATCGAGGGAAGATTGTCGAGGTACGAATGTACAGATGTAGTGCATAATTATTTTCCATCGTATTTTCACGGAAACGTACCAACGTATCTTGCTATTTCAGTCAGTCTCGGTACAAAAGGTACTCGGTACAAAAAGACTGAAATAGCAAGACACGTTCATAAGTTTCCGTGAAAATACGATGGAAAATAATTACGCACTACATCAGTATGTTTGTTAACGTTTTGGACGCCAATGACCGATATATCCGCACCGCAGGTTCAACGCAAAATACCGATTAATCGGTCACAGACCACAGAGCAACATAGACCTACGTGCATATGCATAAAGTACAATTTCAGTTTTGACACTTCGGTGACGTGGCGTCCGCGTGACAGCTTTTGTGTTTGACACGGCGTCGAAAAGGTTAACCATTTGAATGCCACGCCTATCGTGCGCGGCGCACTATCGTTAAACTTGTCGGAAATCACGAAGGTTGATATTTGGGCTGTATCCGCGCGTCAGTTGACGTCTTTGTGTAAGGCCTGAGTGGACGCTCGGAGCGGAGCGTTCGGCGCGGCGTGCAGCGTGGCGCCGGGCTCACAAGTGATTTGAGCAGCGTGCACTAAGGCCGCTCCTATACGTTTGCATTTGTTTAACATGCACGCCGTACGCCCCGCCCCGCTGCACGCTCAACTCGAGCGTCCACTCAGGCCTAGGGAATGCAATCTCGCACCAAGATTGGCGATTCGAGATCTCGCACGAAAAATCTGAATCGAGATAGGGTGTTTCGAGATCTCGCCCGTCACACTTTCGAGATCGAGATTAATCTCGACGAGATCGAGATTGGACAAAGTAACTAAAAATGTGTTATTATGAGCAAAACTTTCTAAGAATTCCGTATATACTACTTATTTAGAGTACCTACGTCATGTTTTAGTTTGAAGATCAACAAATTAATCCACATTTAATATAAAAACTACTTTTATTAAAAAAACTAATAATATGTATGTAGCTCTAATTTGCATGTAATTATGAAAAAGTGGTAATAATTATTTTTAATTTTACAAAATTGTAAGCAGAGGCAGTAACATGCTCAGTTGATATTTTTGACAAGCACTCAGCAACTTACAAAAAATCGGGCAAGTGCGAGTCGGACTCGCGCACGAAGGGTTCCGTACCATATAAAGAAAAAAAAACAAAAAAAAAGCAAAAAAAAAACGGTCACCCATCCAAGTACTGACCACTCCCGACGTTGCTTAACTTTGGTCAAAAATCACGTTTGTTGTATGGGAGCCCCATTTAAATCTTTATTTTATTCTGTTTTTAGTATTTGTTGTTATAGTGGCAACAGAAATACATCATCTGTGAAAATTTCAACTGTCTAGCTATCACGGTTTGTGAGATACAGCCTGGTGACAGACGGACGGACGGACGGACGGACGGACAGCGAAGTCTTAGTAATAGGGTCCCGTTTTACCCTTTGGGTACGGAACCCTAAAAAATGTAGGGTAAGCGAGCAAAATTCATAAATAATTGTGACTGGGTACGTTAAGTTTGTCCGATGTTTCCGCACAGAGCGCGCCACAGTGCTTTTATCGTCGGCTAACTCAGCTAAAGCCGGCCGCATAAAATAGCACTGCCTGAACAACATGAACCTAAGGTCAAAAAGATTACTCAAAACAAAGTAATTCACACGGATCAATCTTTCAATCTAGTTCGAGATCTCGAAAATATTAATCAAGATCTCGACCGAGATTGCTAAAATCGAGATTTCTTGTCAACAAGATTGAATCTCGAAAATTCGTGCGAGATCTCGCGAGATCGAGATTGCATTCCCTACTCAGGCCTTACACTTTGGTGGTTAAAGGGTTAATTGTATATTATATGGTTTTATGTTAATTATGTTCATGTCTTATTTTTCAGATGGGAACCCACGATCAGCTGAAGAAGCAGAAAGGTTTCTACTGGAACCTGATCAAACAGCAGGACCAAGACGCCGAAAGCAGATCCTTATGAGAACAAGCATAAAAGTCTAATATTATCTCGCTAAAATGCACAATCATCAAGAGCTTACAGGCCCTAAACTGAAAATCATAATTAGATTCCAAAAAAAGTATGTCAATGTTGCCACTGCAATAATTTGTTTGTAAAATAGTCAATTCCTTTTTATAGATACACACGATAAGATAATTGATATATTGGTAATTTTACTCCTACGATTTAAAAAAAGTACCTTTGTTTACTTATTTTTACATAAATACAAGACGCGCTAGTAAAAAGTGGCAACATTGTCTTACTTTTTTTGGAATCTAATTATCATTTTCAGTTTACGATTATGAGTTTATGACTCCTCCTTATAGCAGGCGTGGCTCACTCCGCGATTTCGTCGCGTCGCTACAAGTACATGCGACCCACACCAATTTTGGTGTCTAGCAGTAGTAGTTGCCGCGTACCGCTACAGAACGGACGCCTGCTCGCGCTTGCGCCACCTTGCGGTCATATCTGTCGTAATAGACGCATTTTGTTAGAGAGTGAACCTTCTGTACCTATACCTAGTACTATTATTTATTCTGTGCTTGTCGCCATGAAAGCTTCCGGCCGGATCATCAAAATCAAAGGTTCTTTTTAAATGTGTTTAGTGAAATGAAAATTTGGCAAATGAATCATCTGAAAATTAAGGGCCGATGGTGATCCAGATGTATAATTATGTACTGTTATGTGAGTTGGAAATAATTTTAGTTAAGCATAACATGTTACTGCTGGAAAAAAATGGACATGGTATGACTTACGTTCTATAATTTCCATAAACCTGAGTCCCTATTTACATAGATACGGTCGAAAGTATTAATTTAAAGCAATATGAAAGTCGCTAGACACCTCATACTATTGTCACTGTGACAAGGTACGAAATGGGTCATAAATTAATCCTTACATTATTTATTCCATAATTACGTGAATATTTATTAAGATTATGCAGTAAATATTATTAGGAAACGAAGAAATGCTACACAAATGTGTCTCAAAGATGTAAAATATGTAGTTAATAGATATCACCTTTGAAAAAGTTAATACTTATTCAATATCACATAGTAAAGATTATTTAGTTTTGTTCCTTATTTATTTATTATGTATAAAGTAAACCAATTAAGTTTTGTGTTTAATATTAATACCACTTTTCGGCTGTGAAAGTATTTATTTTAAAGGTATGTTGCGTTTTTTTTTACCTTTGTACTATCTGTTCATTTCCACAGCCAAAGTTATTGTTTATTATCTGGCTTAGAATTTTGCTCTATGCATTTGACACAATATATCGAATTATTTTATAGACTTTTTGACCAGTTACCTTCTGCCACGCCAAGCATATTACTGTTACAGCTATTTGGAAAACCTTTTTCAATTTGTGAATTATTGAGTAAGAATATGCTAACATACATTTGATAAGTTTTTTAATAGCTGCCTAAAAGCATAAGCGTGGCGCTTAAAAAGTTAGTTTCTACGAAAAAGGGTTGAGCACCACTATCATATTGTGTAGATATTATTGCTCAGTTGTAGATCTTCGGTTATTGTAATAAGGATATATGGATGTGGATATAAAGTACATTAGGGGAGAGTAATTTATTATATTTGTGTAATATTAATTATTTTGTGCGTGTTAGTGACTGGGTTTGTTGTCAATAAATCACTGTTATATATAAATATGTTTTTTTTTTATATTTATCTAATACCTACCTTTAAACGAGCAATTCTTCAATTTCGGAGATCACGAAAACGGCTCTATCGATTTCGATGAAATTAGCTATATGGGGGTTTTCGGGGGCAATAAATCGATCTAGCTAGGTCTTAGCTCTGGGAACACGCGCATTTTTGGGTTTTCATATGTTTTCCGAGCAAAGCTCGGTCTCCCAGATATTAGCAATAAATTATGGCCGAGTGGAGAAAAAACTTCGATATACCATTGATGTGATACATTGTAGGTAATATTAAAAAACACAAAAATGAAGTAACTTTTAGTTTGATTTTGTGCAGATACCTATTAATTGCTACTATTTACCCCTGACTTCGTCTGCGTGGGATAATGATGATGATTGATAAATTAATGAATGAAAAACACCAAATTTATGAATGAAAAACACCAAATCCGGAGAAATCTTTATTGCATACAGATCACCAAAATTGTTTGTACAGTAATTTAAATAACACTGACAAATATTTACAATACTTAATTCTAAATAATTACCGATATAATTACCTACTCTTAATTTAAATAATCCATATTTACATTAAATAAAGTAACAATTTTCATTTATTTCAAACATTACCTATATTTTAATATACAAGTATACTGATAGTATTTATCTATGTTTTTATCTATTATTACCTAGATCAAGATTTCCCATACACTTAAGTATATGTTAAAAATCTTCGTTTACTCGATTTTAACAAGTTGACAAACACTATAGTTTGTATCTTTAGGTATTAAAATAAAAGTAAACCAACAATTTCTAAATTTTCGGGTAGTTATAACATTTATTGGTTAACTAACCAAATACAAAACCGCCTGGATCAGTCACTGAACGACTACCCTCAACTGGCTTAAGGAGCCATTTGAGGGTAGATTTTGTTTACTTTTATTTAAATACCTAAAGATACAGAGTATAGTGTATTTGAGTGCACAGCACACATTTGTTACTTAGTTTAGAATTGTCATGCTTGTTAAAAACTCATCTACACACCTCAAATATTTCTAGATTTTTATTCCTTGGAATGAAGTACTTATTCTATTTATTTTTACACTTAAGATGTTCGACGAAGAATAGTGACTAACGCCGAGCAGTCACTAAACTAAAAATGTGGCTTTCCATCAGCACATGGAGCATAAGGACCCTTCTCTAACGGAAAGCCACATATTTTTAATCCCCACCCGATCCCTGTCTTCCATAAGTGACAGTGCATAAACATTAAAATAAAATGTAGTATCGCGAGGTATAATTATGAAAAATGTTTAGTTATGCTATGTAATTAAAACAACAATAATTATGTGACCGATCAGCTATCTAGTTGTACCAACTAATTTCCCAGTATCATTTCAGGATTAAAATTAAATATATAGTTATCTCAAATTATTTAATAAGTGAAACGCATTCTGAAATTGTAAATTATACGCATTTATTACCTAACTGATAGGTATGTAATATTTAAAACTTTCGCGTTTTGAACACATATTAAGTCACATTTATAGACGGATGTATCGCGAATTAATTTTATAACGTTTATTTACCGACGTTTCGACACGGGTTTCGACGTTTCAGGTGTCGAAACGTCGGTAAATAAAGATAATTAAATAAATTCGCGATAGACCCGTCTGTAAATGTGAGTTAATAATTATGATAGTTATGTAGGTATTAGGTATTTCTGCTTTACCATAATTGACTTAAATTTGAATTCATGTACCTATGCTAGAATAGAGTTACACTTTAGATTACGTGACCAATTGTATTATTTATAAATTACATTGAGCGTAACGCCACTGGTAATATTTTTGAAATATTGGAGTGGTCGTGTTATTTCGTGTTTTAATAAGATGGTTACGTTTGCTACGACAAATGGTTAAGAAAAGGCAAATAAATAACATTAATTATGACAAATATTAATTATGTAAAATTTTACCGCAGATGACCGCTATATATGTGACAAAGAGTATAGTAATATAATTTAAGTAGGTATGTTTATACATTGCAACAGTTAACCTTTTGGACGCCAATGACTGATATATCCGCACCGCAGGTCCAACGCCAACGTCCGATTAATCGGTCACAGACCACAGAGCAACATAGATCTACGTGCATATGCATAAAGTTCAATTTCAGTTTTGACACTTGGGTGACGTGGCGTCCGAGTGACAGCTTTTGTGTTTGACACGGCGACGAAAAGGTTAAACATTAATTATCGTCTCCATACGCGGCAATTGAAGGGTTAAAGTAGTTTTTTTTATTATTGTTCGATAGAAATGATAATAATATCTTTTTAGTTAATTTAGTTATGAAACAACATATATATTTACGTAGAATTACAACAATGTTAAACAATTCAATAAGCCAAATAATTTTCATCTTTTCTAATTGATATTACATTTATTGCACATTGTCTTACCTACATGTAACATAATATACAAACAAACATTATTTTACATAGATTAATATTTTAGGTTACATATTTATCCGATATTTATTAGGGACTACACTAGTAATTACAATTCGTCTATTTATGTTTAATGAGGAATAGATTTGTTAGTGCATCTAATCCTTGATTTCATTACAAAGATACCTATGTTGACTGTAAAATTCAGCATGAGCATCAGAGGGCCTACCGCGAACCAGGTCCGACGTGTTGCCTCTCTGTCGCACTTGTACATTCTTACGTAAGTGTAACGGAGGTAACACGTCGAACGTGGTTAGCGGTAGGCCCTCAGCAGTCGAATTGCTAAACAATTCTGGCCGATGTCCGTCTAAGCTGTTTCAATGTCATTTCTTTCGAAATTGATACCACGACGTGAAACCTTTTTTTTAGATTAGACTGCCAACCAATTCAACGCCAGTTTTGTGACTTGTTTTGGGTTATGGTTTATGGTGTCCGACACGGCATATCCAGATACTTGGGACCCGAGATAAACAATTTTTGTTGTAAATCGTGCGACGCTTAAAAAGTAAGTCTCGATTTAAAAATTATAGGTAAGCGGCAACTAACAGGTTAGTAAGAGAAATCACGCAATTTAAAACGGCGTGGATAATTAGAAACATGTCTTTTCGTTTTTAAAATCCCCTTGAAATGAAAAGTGTGGGATTTTTATCATGACTTATGGATTTTTATGGAAAAATTACGATTATACTGACATTTCCACATTGTTCTGTCAAAGTCGATGTAGATATAGCTTAGACGGACTCTATTTAAATTATTAACAGTAAAGTATTTAAAAAGTTTAGTTTTATTTTATTTTAGAATAGTTTGTATTTAGTTTAATGGTAATTTTAAGTTATTTTTATCTATTGTTTTTTGAGTTGTCTTTGTATCATATATATATATATATATATATATATGAAGAAATTATATCCTTTAATTATTAGTTGTATAACTAAAAAAAAACAACGGGTTGCACTCCGGGAGTGCCGGCAGAAGTGAAAACTCAACGACATTGTAACTCAAAATGTTAATAACAGCGCCATCTAGTGCAAAATGTCTGCAGCACTATGTATAATTGAGGTTAACGCCATCTAGCGTTATTTCGTCGCATTACTTGAAATCCCTAAGCACATCACTGTGAGTACTACAGTTATATTAATACCAGTTTGAGGGAAACTCACTAGATGGCATTTAAATCAAACATGAAAAACACCTTGACATTGTCCGTCACACGTGACGTCACGCAAGCGCCCTGCGCCGCCGAAACGAAACAGCAGGCTCAGGCATACATTTTCGCCGCGCGGTAGAAAGAGAGCCTTACGACTTACGCCTTACGCTGTCTCGAGTTTAACATTTTTTCCCCACCTCAAAAAGTGCACAGCGCCGCTAAAGGAGTTTTCAGTTAAAAAATTAAAAAGATGATGATTCAGCTATGGCAGTGCCGTTTATACAATACAATACAACTCTTTATTGCACACCTCAATAAAAAAAACAATACAAAACAATACAGAAATAGCACAGGCGTTTGTTTTGATATTTATTTATTCAACGTGAATTAACAGTAATCAAGGATTAGATACGCCAACATGTTACGAGATAAATAATTCGCTATTTGGTAGAAAAGTTCTTCGGAAGAAATCGAACGAGCCTTATTCGGTAAACTAGTTGGTTACAGTTGTAGAGTAAGATTGATTAGGGGTAAGTAGGTTCCGTATTTTCCTGTTGTTCCTTTACGAGTATTAGCCCAGAGAATTTTCGGTGGAGACGTAGATATCTAAGGACTGGCCTTACGGGCAATAAGAATGAGGTATGAATGGGGCAACGCGATTGGTTGATGAGTAATGGGCGGACGACGGATGCAATAAACGTCAAAATCATGTCAAACGATATACGTAATTAAAATTGGTTTAAATAAGACAACATGATTTTGACGTAGGTATATTGCATCCGTCGTCCGCCCATTATTGACGAGTTCGCATCACGCGCGCGATTGGTCGCAACTAGTTGCGTTAGACTGCACGATTGGCTCGAATTCGTGAGTGACACCGCTGAACTAATACCATTTTTAGTGCCCGTAAGGCCAGTCCTTACATATAAATATATGTCAATGCGGTGGAGAAAATTACTCATCTTTTATCAGTGAAAAATACGAAGGTAAAAGGTATATATTCACGGTACGATTTTCTCGTTTCGAATATACGATTATCGCAATACGAGAAAAAAAACATCAAAGAAATACTGGTATTGTACAGTCGGCATCAGATATATCGGAGCGGCCAAGGTGCTCACACATATCTGAACACGCCTCTATTGACAAGGCGCTAGAGTGCGTGTTTAGGCATTTTTCAGAACCTCGGCCGCTCCGATATATCTGATGGCGACTGTACCTACGACAGGCAGAGTATTCGTGCTGGACATCATTGACTTTTATCAGTTTTATCACTTCGAAAATAGTGATACATAGATTTCAAGTGTTGTACTGACCACTGTATCAGAGAAACAGCAATAAGACAGCTTGAGATTTAGCAGAAGATTAACAAATGCAGACACCTCCAGAGCTGTTCCGCAGACTGACAGAAATACAGACAGCAGTCACTATAATTGTTGTTGTAGCAGAAAAAATCTTGTTAAAATGGTAAAGGATTTTGAAAAAGGTTGACAGATGTAAGAAGCTGCCGGAATGACGGTTGTTCTGCGGAACTACGGACAGAGAAAGTAAGGTAAACATACTAATAGTGCTCGACATGGTAATGTCCAATATATGACACCTTGCTGTCACCTCTATTGACAATGACTTAAGTTTCAAGATGACATGTACTGGGACCGCGTCGAGCACCAGTACGTTTACCGTAGTTTTCAAAGGATGTTGTGCAGAAAGAATTTCATAATATGGCGTTACAAACAGAAGGGAAAACACATCTATCAAGGATTACCTTGCCCCCTGGTAAGAGCTGAGAATAACTAAAAGTGCCTAAGAAAGTTTTAAATACACTGAAATGGTCTTTAAATTCTTGGGAGATGACTATGCTGGACCTAGCTTACCCTAATCCCCCTTACTCCACAACGCTCGGTCTAACCTAAAGGACACTGTAGCCTACTCCTGCACCTCGCTCCGTCATCGCAGGCCGCACTGCAGCAGCACGGATGCCAGTAACAGCATGCACGTCACGCTCGACGCGATCCCTGTGATGGCGCTCTCGTTCCGTCGGAGGATCGCGGCCATTTTGTTGCCTGGAAATTAAGGGCGGGTTTAGAGAGAATCATCTCGGCTGTAGATTAAAATAAAAAAGTTGTGTAATTGTTATGGTAGGTTTCGGTGAAAATTTCCAGCTTCCTTAAAATGCAACGAGGTCCTCATTTTGACCATCGTAGGCTCCGAAGAACCGTCATATTAAGTCACGTAGAGGGCGGGCGCATCAGAGCGTAGATGGTTACATTGGTTACCAAGTGGTCTGACACCATAAAGTAAATCTTATGGCCCCATGGGGCCATGGCCCATGTGAGGTTGTGGGGTGCACAGTTGCACATCTCTCGACTCCATCACATCTACCAAGTCAGGTAGCCTTCATACACAACTAACACACCACTACAGATAATTATTTTCCATCGTCTTTTCACGGAAACGTACGAACATGTCTTGCTATTTCAGTTAGCCTAGGTACAAAAAGTACTGAGGATGACTGAAGTAGCATGACAAATACAAACGTGTCCGAGAAAATACGAAACAATTATGCACTACATCTGCAACATGAGGATACTTACTGCCCTCAGACACGAACACGTGTATGCTAGCCGGCTCCGTATTGCTCGCGCTGCACGTATAGTTCCCCGAATCCTTCAGTGTGGCGTCGCGCACAGTGAGCCTTAGGGCTTCCAAATACCGGACTTCTTACAATACCGGTATTAATACCGAAACTGTCTTCATCAATACCGGGATCCCGGGATCCCGGTATTGACTATGAATCGCTTAAAATTTTGAGTTTTATTAAAAAAAGGCTCACTGTAACACCAGATATGTATGTCCTTAGCTTAGGATATTAAACAATAATCGCCATCTGCAATAATTATCATTTCACCCTCCAGGTTGGCACTCATTTTATCCGCCTTGTTGACTTCACCAGTCACATGTTTAGTTCAACCTAATAAACCAGCCAACTATGTATATTCAAATTTGCCGCCAAAAATTCGTTTGCTATACTACAATTCCTTGCTCATTTCATTCTACTTTTTGATATAATTTTAAGAACTAATTATATTAATATCATATCCTGAACATCAGAATTCATCACCAAATATTTTCTAACGCATATGGCCAGATCTTGTTTAAATTAAATGAGGCCATGATGCCAGTTAAATGCATCTGACGTGTAGACGTCTTCTTGATTCAGCCGAATTTAATCATTTTAATGGATATTATACGGTATAATCGGCACATTTTCCTTGTTTTTGTAAATACCGGGATCCCGGTATTGCATTAAAAAATACCGGTATTAAAAAATGCGTTTAAATAGACGGGATCCCGGTATTTCGGGATCCCGGGATCCCGGTATTGGAAGCCCTAGTGAGCCTGCTCTGCGTACGCGCACCCGGCTCCGTCTCCACCGTTATGCCGCCGCGCGTCGCGTCGTAGTTGATCGTGCGGTCGTTGTGGTACCAGAACACGATACTTACTGCCCTCAGACACGAACACGTGTATGCTAGCCGGCTCCGTATTGCTCGCGCTGCACGTATAGTTCCCCGAATCCTTCAGTGTGGTATCGCGCACAGTGAGCCTGCTCTGTGTACGCGCACCTGGCTCCGTCTCCACCGTGATGCCGCCGCGCGTTGCGTCGTAGTTGATCATGCGGTCGTTGTGGTACCAGAACACGATACTTACTGCCCTCAGACACGAACACGTGTATGCTAGCCGGCTCCGTATTGCTCGCGCTGCACGTATAGTTCCCCGAATCCTTCAGTGTGGCGTCGCGCACAGTGAGCCTGCTCTGTGTACGCGCACCCGGCTCCGTCTCCACCGTGATGCCGCCGCGCGTCGCGTCGTAGTTGATCATGCGGTCGTTGTGGTACCAGAACACGTATTGAGGGGGTGTTGGACTCTGGAATTAGAAAAACAGTTGTCAGGGAAATCGTTTTAGCAAAAAGATCCTGTTGTAGTACCTATGCAGTACGAAAATGCTGATCCTAAATAGGTCGCTAATCAAAATAAAGTTACACATTGAATATTGTAGAGTTAAGTTTCCATACATTGTCTATGCAAGAAACAAATGTGTGTTCTATACTATTTCCTATGGGCAGTTCTTCATAGTTTAAAAAACACAGACTATATGTAAGCAGTAAGCGTAACTAAACAGAGTGTTTGAATAGTTTTGTGAAGCTACAAAACTCCCGCGGACACGACCACCATCACAAATGAAACCAGCAAAGATAAGTTTTTTTGTCTTTTATCAGTGACTGGCTACTTTTCTTTCGTGAAAATTCAACACACTTAGGTTGAGCGTTGTTTTATCTGTATCACAGAGTTCCTATGGCCACCTCATGGTGTGTATGTAAAGTTTCAGCTCAATTGTATAATGGGAATTTAGCTTGCAAGATTTGACTCGAACATACAAACATTGCAAGTTACATAAAAGTTTATGCTATATTAAAAAGGCAGTTTTTCATGAAATTCACTAGCCTAACCGAGCTCCACTGAACCACTCCTAATTAAGCGACATACTCGAACGTGTCGCGAATGGCGTGTCCGCGGCATATTGCCGTGCGTGACAATAAAACAAGCCTTTACGGCGCTCGTAAAATTCCGGCCGTAAAAGCCTACACTCACAGACATGTATTTTAATAGAAAGACTACGGCCCGTTTCGAACTTTAAGATACGTCAATTCATAGATCTAGAAACGATATGGATTAGATGTGTCAGTGTCAAAAGTGGTGATCTACTTAATCCATATCGTTCCTAGATCTAATTTGACGTAAGATCTTAAAGTTCAAATCGGGCCGATATAAGTGTTAATATAAGATCTAAGGAATCCAAGTTCGATAATTATAGTTAGACCGTAAAAAGTCTGCAGCGATTTTGATAGCCCACGCAGTGCAAGTGTCATTTTAAACGTCAAACTTCTATGAAATTATGACGTATAAATAACACTTACACTGCGTGGGCTATCAAATCCGCTGCAGACTTTTATTGGTGCGACCATAATCAAGCTGCTTCTTAATTATCATGTTAACGAGTGCTTCGTATTTGTGTTAGGAGTTCTACTGGAAAATGGGGATTCAAATTATAAATCATGAATCTATATTTTAATAGATATTCTCTTAAGATACCTACCTACTATAGACAGCTAATTTTTATTACTTTTTAGGGTTCCGTAACTCAAAAGGAAAAAACGGAACCCTTATAGGATCACTCGTGCGTCTGTCTGTCCGTCTGTCCGTCTGTCACAGCCTATTTGCTCCAAAACTACTGGACCAATTAAGTTGAAATTTGGTACACATATGGAAGTCTGTGACCCAAAGACGGACATGTAATAAAAACAAATTAATTTTAAGCTTATGGGACTCTTTTAGGGGGAATATGAGAAAATTAAATAAAACCGGGCAAGTGCGAGTCGGACTCGCGCACTAAGGGTTCCGTACCATAATGCAAAAAAAAAAAAAAACAAAAAAAAAGCAAAAAAAAAAACGGTCACCCATCCAAATACTGACCACTCCCGACGTTGCTTAACTTTGGTCAAAAATCACGTTTGTTGTATGGGAGCCCCATTTAAATCTTTATTTTATTCTGTTTTTAGTATTTGTTGTTATAGCGGCAACAGAAATACATCATCTGTGAAAATTTCAACTGTCTAGCTATCACGGTTCGTGAGATACAGCCTGGTGACAGACGGACGGACGGACAGCGAAGTCTTAGTAATAGGGTCCCGTTTTACCCTTTGGGTACGGAACCCTAAAAACAAAGTTTTGCAAACCATATCGTGTTACATATTAAATGAAAGGGCTTATTTTGAGGATCTCAAATAAATTTTTATTATAATGTTATATGAAACAGTTTAGAAGTTATATAAGAAAATAGGCAAAAAATGACCGTTCCCCCCCTTTAACTCCGATACTACTGGGTCTAAAATTAAAAAAAAATACTCATAATAGGTCTTTACCTCTAGATGACAGGAAAACCTATTAGAAATCTAGAGTCAAGCGTGAGTCGGACTTACGAAAAAAAACGCGGTTGGGCTATCTTAGGGACACAGCCGTAATGGTTTACGTGAAACTCGGTGTGGACAGCTTTTGCGAAGGCCGAAGGCCGAGCTACGAGTAGGGCCGAAGGCCCGAAGCATCCCCCAGTAGTTTTTTGAAACGCACGGCCGAAGGCCGAGTTGCGGGAGGTTACTGTTCAACCATAGAACAATTATAGTACAAGTGTTTGAATGCGAAGGTCGAAGGCCCGGAGTCTCCGACATGTGCATGCTTCCTGGGGGCCGATTTTTGAATTTCGATCGTTCGATTTCGTCACTAGAATATCGGTGAAAAACGGCGAAATGCAAATTCTTGAAATACAAGCGACAGAAATTGGGAATCTAGTGGTATTGACCACTCGTTTTCAATTTTATTAGTAAAATTTAAATGCCTAGTATTGGAGATATTATTGAACGAAATACACGAAATCGAGTGGTCGAAATTCAAAAATCGGCCCTCTGCAAAGGAGATTGTCGATTTTGTTCTATCTTTTGTTAAGCGATTGGGCCCGATACCTATAGATTACTGGAAAAACGTTTAAGAAGTCTGCAATTAAGCGTGAGCCGGACTTAAGAATAAGAATTGCGGATAAGCTCTATCAGGGCCACAACCGCAATTGATTTACGTGAAACGTGGTGTGACAGCTAGTGCGAAGGTCGAAGGCCGAGCTCTGCGTTGGGCCGAAGGCCTGAAGCATCCAAGAGAGGTGCGCCTCCACGCAAGGTCGAAGGATGAGCTTTAGGAGGTTAGTGCTCAAACAGAACATATAATTGGTTTAAGTACGAGTAGCTAAATGAGAAGGCTGAACTGCCGTATATCAGAGGGTCTACCGCGAACACCGAAGTTCGCAAATTGCGGGGATTTCTCTTTTACTCCAATGTAATTAGAGTGACAGAGCGAGATGCCAGCAATTTGCGAACTTCCAACAAAATTAAAGATAGCCAGCCGTGTGTGGAAAAATTTAATGAACAGTTGAATGTACTTATGAACTTCGCTTTGCTCGCACGTTGGAAAATGTGTGCAGTACGGAACCCTTGGGACGCGAGTTCGACTCGCACTTGACCGGTTTTTATTTGTATGATCCAATAAGTGTTTTTGGAAAATATGATCAATACAACCTACCTACTTATAGTTAGTTTTGTTAGTTCAGGATACAAAGATTTTAAACGGTATAGCGCTATCAGCAGCATTAGGTATGGTTATCTAAAATATCTAGACATTTTTTCTTGTTTCTAATCCCTAATTTTTTTTTGAAAACCAAGCGTGTTTTGCTAAGCACAACTACCGTAACTACGTGATTTATTACATGATTATTGTGTTTACAAAATGATTATAATTTTTAAGCATTTTACGATTTTGATTTTCTATTACTGATATCGATTAAAATTGAATTTATATAATCAGATTTATATATCGATTAAAATTGAATTTATATAATCAGATAGATACAAAGATTATGTATAAATGTTCACGATATTCATAGCGAATTTTTGAACTCAAAAATAATCTTTGCACGCGAAGTAAATGCATTTGCGTGATCTACTTAGACACATATCTATGCAAACGTCAACGAATTTCAATGTCCGTCTCCGTCAATCCAGTTACACATAACGCTGGCGCGACGGGGACAGGGCGATTGAATTCGGGAATAGATCGGACCCAGATTGGGGGTCGTAACGACTGGAGAAAATGGCGGAAAGTCTTTATTGTTATTTGCGAAATTTGACCTGGGAATGTTTGAATGGGAATGTTTCGTTTTATTGATTGAAATCAGGTTTTTCCGAATACATTAGCATTTTACTAGTACAATATGTAAATAGAACCCACAGACAAGACATCCTCCAGACTGAGCGTAGTAGCTCTACCCCCTCTGCCAAAAATACGGTAGTTATACTCCATTTTCGAGTCGAAAGTGTCTTTGTGTGACGTCCGTGTCTTTGAACGGACCAATCACGGCATGAGACCTCGCTCACCTCGTCCCCCGCACCCCCGTATTTTTGGCAGCATCGGTTTCATGAAATAATTGCTCTAAACTCTGTCTAGAGGATTCCTAGTGTATTATAGAACCTTATTTAGTTCTACTATTGGGTATACTTACGAATGAATCATACGCACGAAGATAATCTTTGAATTTTTACACAGATCGACCTAGTCCTTAGACCTAGTAGTAGGTTGAAATTGTTTATATCAATTCCGTTAACACCACTTCGCTGCACCGAAAATGCTATAACATTTACGATGTCTGGATATTACACAGCCGAGAGGTTAAACTCATCTAACTCTACCTGTCACCATGCTGTGAAATGGTAGCTACTCGTAGCTATCTGGGTTTAGAAATCTGTTGTATGTGTTGCAATATTGTTATTTACTATCACCACGGGTGCGTAAATTAGAAAGGGACAGCATGATTCGACCCTGAACCGCTGTCAAACTTCGGTTTTGTAGGAAGTTTCCTTTCTGTACGGTGGTACTATTATTTATTCTGTGCTATCACCAATGTTAACACTGCCCTTGACGCCTACTTTTTATTTTTCACCCACCCACTTAAGCATTAAGCTAACAGCGCTTATTTAGTGTTTATCGCAAACTTAGCACGTCAGCTTTTTAGGCGTAGCTCGTTCAAACGATAATTTATAGGTTGGTTTGTTAGGATTTATATTGCTAAATAATATTGAATAATTTAGCGCTCTAGATTGATTTGTTATATCCTATAAGCTTTTTTCGTCCTATTTAATCTAACTGCCTGGAATTGGTATCATTTAAATTACAAGGTAGTCATATTTTACGAGGTGAGTATATATTAGGTAGCAACTTTTACCTTAGCCAAAGAGAATTTAGTATAAAGTAGTATTCTCAAAGTAAGTTTTGGAGCACATTCCATATTTAGGGAGCTAGCGAAGCGTCTCAATGATGCTACGGGTGACCAGAGGGCTGGGTACTTCCTCGCTCAGCGAATCGGCATTGCCATTCAGCGCGGCAATGCCACCAGCCTTCTGGGCACCCTACCATCCGGGCGCGGAGCTAGCTCCCATTTTTTATTTGTAAATATGTGTATATAGTTGTTAGAGTTTAGTTTTGGTTTTAATTTTAATGTTTAGTTTAATTATTTTGTTAATACTGTTGTTTTTTGTTAATAAAAAGGTATTAGTTTTGTAGTCACAGTAATTTTACTGCCGTGTTTCGACACTGGATTAAAACTTTTAGAACGCCATTTGACTTTGATCCTTGTTTTTTCACTGATATGTGATAATGATAAAATTGTTAAATATCAACCGGTGTCGCCATCACCCGATATATATACCTACTTATCTCTTCGAGAGTAAATTTTTAAAATCGGGAGTAAGGCCTCATTTAGGTGGTGCGAGAACTCGCATGCGAGTTTCATTACATTGCGGTTTTTTATCGGTCAGTTGAATTGGACGTAACCAACAGTCCGCAATGTAACTAAAATCGCATGCGAGTTCGCGCGCCGTCTAAATCAGCCCTAAATGTGGTTGGCCCATAGTAAAAGTTGTTGCTTATATTCACCTCAGAGCTGAAACGGGTAGGTATCTAGAAATGTCCAATCTAACTCGTAAATGACGTGGAGCCTGGCCGAGTGCTAAACTAAACTGGGTCAAATTTACTTTCAGCTCGGCACTGCATTTATCCCGCAGCGTCAGTGAAATTCGTGCTATGCTGCTGCTTTTGTATAGGTACCTATGTTTAGAAGTTTATTATGAATCTGTTTATTGTAATGTATGTCAGAAAATAATAAGTAGAAGTGCACCAATATCCGCTTATGCATAACAGCCATAACAACAGACCGGCTCGCATTGACGTATATATCCCAGGACTGGCCTTACGGGTAGGGCTTGCAATTCGAATATTCGAATATTCGAATATGTCGAATATTCGACCTGTTTTGATATTCGAATATTCGGCCGCTCAGGTTTCGAATATTCGAATATTTTTTATTACTAGGTAAAATCTATTTTCATCCGTTATAGTTACAGTTTCTGTGTATTTTGCCGGGTATTAACAGTGAATGAGGAACCGTAGGTACCCAAATGCGAAGGAAATAATGTTTTTACTGTATTCCTCTCAATAGGCTTCGTGAATACAGTTAAACCTAAGAACCTAACTCAATTTCAAAGGAAACGAAATCAAAAAGTATGTTTTATTACGGTGCGGCTAATGCTTTTTCTAGGTACAAGTAACTTTACGTAAGTTTTAAGATAAAGGGTAATTTTGTTTATTGAGTAAAAGCGTACCTTAAGCGAATATTCGAAGTCTAAACCTTGCCCTTTATCGCAATTCACAAATTTGATCATACCAAACCTACCGAACTAGGTAATCTAACCATGCACCTTTAGCTAACGAATGATCCACCCCGTAGTCAGCCAACTTTTTCCCTTAAATATTCCAATACCAATTATATAACTTATTATATAACAGCCGACCATTAGGAATCAAAACTAAACTTGCCAAGACTAATAAAGTCAATAAAGATTCAAAATACAATGGAATTAAAGGCCATTTTACAGGCTTCTTAACGACAAGAAGTTAATTTAAATCAGAAAATGATTAGTGATTACCTACTAAAATGTTTTCTCTCTTACATACGTGTTTGGATGGTTAAAGTTATATTAATTCACGCAACTACGCATTTATAATAAAAAGTTTTATCAAGAAATATTGAAAATGTCTAATTTTTGCGTTTTAGGTACTTACTTGCTTTTATAAACGTGGGTATTTCAGAGTAGGATGATAAAATCTAGTCAATAAGTGGATTTCTGCAAAATATCATTAATTTTAGCAATATGTGAAAAAAGCTTTTGAATAAAACGATAATAAACCGATTTTTCGTTCCTTTTCTTATTTTTTTTAAATATTCGAATAATTATTCGAATATTCGAATATCTCGTCAGAAAAAGTCGAATATTCGAATACCTGAAAGTTTCGAATATTTGCAAGCCCTACTTACGGGCAATAAGATTGGGGCATGAATGGGGCCAGTACAGCGGTGTGACAAGGCTACAACGCGATTGGTTGATGAGTTCGCATTACGCACGCGATTGGTTGATGAGTTCGCATCACGCGCGCGATTGGTCGCAACTAGTTGCGTTAGGATGCGCGATTGGCTCGAATTCGTGAGTGACACCGCTGAACTAGTACCATTTTTAGTGCCCATAAGGCCAATCCTTAGATATAATACGTCAATGCCGGCTAGCACGTGTTGCGTTCTCGCGAGCGAGTCCATACCGCCTACTTGAAGTCCACGTTGAAGTCGCGCGCGAGAACGCAACTCAAGCAGAGCCGGATTGCGTAATAAAATACAAGCTAATACTATTAGTGATTTAATATCCAAAATGTGAAATAGGACGTTAAATAATGCTTTCATGAAGTGGGTCACATTTTTCGGAAATTTGATAAAATTCATTGAATCGTGTATGCATGGGTATGGGTGTATATAAATGTTTTATAACTTTAAAGCCGTTATTTGCTTGCATCGCTTTGATGGCGTGTAGCAATGTAAATATTTGTACATTGTAATCAATCAACAAGTCGCGGAATAGTTATACATAAATGCTTCGTTTATGAACTTAACGTACAATCTAACTCTCATAACAGTGAATCCCCTTCGTAAATAACGTGGAGCCCAATTATGACTTTATTTCTGAAACTGTTACCGATTTGATCTGTCCGCTGTCAAAAGTGTGATTTTAGTATATATTCGTATGCATGTATGTATGTATATATGTACCTATATTATTAATAACTCAAAGTCGCTCAACGAGCTATGGAGAGGGCTATGCTCGGAGTTTCTCTGCATGATCGAATCAGAAATGAGGAGATCCGTAGACGAACTAAAGTCACCGACATAGCCCACCGGATTAGCAAGTCGAAGTGGCAATGGGCAGGCCACATTGCACGCAGAGAAGATGGCCGATGGGGTCGAAAAGTGCTCGAGTGGAGACACGGACGGCAAGCGCAGCGTAGGACGTCCACCCACAAGATGGACAGACGACCTTGTTAACGCCGCCGGAGGACGCTGGATGCGGGTCGCTTCCAACCGGTACGAATGGAGGTCCAAGGGGGAGGTCTATGTTCAGCAGTGGACGTCTTATGGCTGAGATGATGATGATGATATTATTAATATTAATGAAACTGACCTTCTCAACGATGCATATGAGGTGTATGACGCTGCCCATATCCACGTGATGCTCTCCCGAGCCAAGTATGAAGGCTTCGGGCACCACTATTTGAAGCCGCACGTAGTGTGACACGATGCCCGTTCGAGTCGACACCTGGAACAATTAATTAAATACATTTTTCATTTCATTTATTTCATAATTAAAATAATACATAAACTAAACATAAAACTAATTAAAAACTAAACTTAAATATAAATATAAACTAAATAAGTATAAAAAATAGCATCTTAGCCGCACAATACGGTCGGCAGGAGCGGCTGCTGAGCACGCGGCGTCCCTTAAAAAAGCTAAATTCTCGGCGCTAAGCGGGTACTTATTCGTCCCCCTCGCTGTCGAGACCTCAGGCTGCTGGTGCGCTGAGGGTATGTCCTTCCTCCGGGAGCTGGGTCGTCGCCTGCTAGAAAGAGGCCTTGACCCCCGCTCCGGGTTTTTCCTGATGCAAAGGCTGTCCATCGCAGTCCAACGCGGCAACGCAGCGAGCGTGATGGGCACCTTTGCGTCGGGGGCAGCCCGGGACGGGCTTCAGTAGGCAATTTTTTATACTTATTTAGTTTATATTTATATTTAAGTTTAGTTTTTAATTAGTTTTATGTTTAGTTTATGTATTATTTTAATTATTAAATACATTAGTTACTTCTATACCAGACAGATTGACATAAGATACCAGATTAGACCTAATACCTGTTGATATTAAGACTTCTGCCTCTGACCACGAACGTAACATCCCGTTCTTACTGCGTTCGAGCGCCAAACTACCTTTCATCCCTTGGTTAACAATCTACTAATCATAAGATTAACTATTGGAATTTCGCATAACTTACTAAGGTGTAATTCCGAAAGGCAAAAACGCTAACAAAGTGTCGGATAATTCCGTAAAGGGACTCATACAACGGAATAGGAGTGTTTATTAAATGATTTTTAGGATTACCCAATATCTGATCCATAGAACGTCTAGTTGTGCAAGGAAGAGTGGGAGGTGACAGGGCTAGAGGAAGATCGCCAATGAGATGGACTGACCAAATCAAAGCCAGTGTGTCGGTCACAGTAAGCGAATGCTCACGGAAAGCAGCTCTACGGGAGGAATGGCGACGTGTCGTTAAACGAGTCGCTCAAAAGTCTACATAATGGCCATAACCACTCTGTCAAGAGTGTAACGAAGAAGAAGAAGAATAATGTTTAATTAAGAGATCTTGAGGTTTATCTTAACAATCCGGATTTGTAGGTACATGAATTAGTTTACAACAGTAACAGACTATTGAAATCTAACATAAATAAGGAAGACGAAGCAATGTAACTCTGTAAACTCCGAGAAATACGTCGCGCTCGCCCGAGGCAACTCCAACTCCGACAACTCCTAAGTATAATTCGTGTTAAGTTTTCAAATTTGAATCTTAACACTACGAGTATACACGATTCTCTTAGTACTACAATGTACAATTCCGTTCTAAATATACTACAACTATAATATAACAAGAATAAGTATAAGTAACTCTGTCTGTCTATGCGGGTTACCTCTTCACGATATAAATTGCATCAGGTGGTCTAGCATGAGTTGCATTTTCGCGCGCGAGTCCATACTTGAAGTCGCGCAAGATGTATTGAGTCGCGCGCGAGAACGTAACTCATGCTGCACGGCTAGCACATGACGGTCGCGACAGTCGACAGGCGAGAAAACGCCGCGACATAGAGCTTTCTCGCGAATCGGTAGCATAAGATCCGCGCGACGACCCGCTGTCTCGCGGACAAATGTAAAAGCGGCATAATTTTGTCGTTTGACAGTTCCACGCGGGATACTCTTGAAATTCGTAGCACAAGTGCACTATGTGAGACAAAATGTCTAATATATAATTGACCGGAGCGTAGCGAAGGTCTACGTTTCGACTGGAGCATTTTGCTTTTGTATGTCCGGATGTTCTCCTCTACAGGTCGCAATTCTTAACCGAATCTCGTGAAATTTTGTGACTGGATTCTATGTCTAAATATTTTTTTTTGTCCGTCCGGATTTTTGAATTTTTTTAAAATGGCGGAGTCGTGATAGCTCGCGCCTAAACAAATAGTGGTATCGGTACCACCCAACAAACAAAAATTCCTCCTGTAGTGGCTTAAAATGCCAAAAATAATATTCTTATATGAATCATATTATCACTAATAAGGGTGCATTTGGCCACAAATTATAAGGACAATTACCTTATATCCCCCTTGTAGTTGCTTTATTGTAAGCTTTCTTAATCTTGTACGTGCTTTATTATGACACGCAACAAGGAAGTCCAACTTATAATGGCAAGGAAAGTGCTCTTAAAAAGCTAATATACTTATACAAATCATATTGAAAGCATTAATAAGGGTATTAGCCCTTATACACGTTTTGTTATCATCAGATTTAAGGGAGTAAAACTCATAACGGCAAAACAGAGGCTCTTAAAAAGTCTTTGGGATTTATAACTGTGCGTTTATGACTCTGCAATAGGTATTTTTTTCTTAGTGGTTTACTTTTTTTGTAACAGTTTGACAATAAATTTACAAGTGTCATCCATTTTGCTGAAATGAAATTGAATTTTTATATATAGAAATATAGATTACCCGAATATTTGCATATTTATTATGAAAACTGTGTGGGAATTTAATTTCATGATAAAATGTGATATGCAGTGTGTTGTATTATCAACGCGCCCTTGTATTTAAGCGGTTTTGTGCTAAAAATGTGGTTAATTATTTTGTCATGTTTTGAGCAAGGCCATTATAAGAGCAAAAGGAATTAGCACATCGTCTACAAATACTCTATGAGAGTTAAAACTTTATAATAGCAACAGGTGTTGCTTATGATTCGCCATTTTACATATAGTTAGGGTTCCTTTCTCACAAGTGAAATCCCATGCCTATCTATGTACTCATGTAAATTTTCCATGTCTGCATATTATACAATGGTAGTATTTCGCGGAAGTTGTCAAATTTTTAAAATCAAGAGATCTCAATTTACATAACATGAGATGGCCATGGAACTGGACACATTTTATACAAAAAAAAAGTTATAATTATTGTAGACATCCAACTCATCCAAATTTACCATTACACGTTGTGATTGGTCGTGAATACATAAAAATTTAGCAACAATTGCAACAAGACGACCGGTCTGGCCTAGTGGGTAGTAACCCTGCCTGCGAAGCCGATGGTCCTGGGTTCGAATCCCGCTAAGGGCATTTATTTGTGTGAAGAATACATTTATTTGTTTCTGAGTCATGGTTGTTTTCTATGTACATATAAGTATGTTTATATCGTCGCCTAGTACCCATAGCTAGCTATGGGTATGGGTATAAGCTATGCTTAGTTTGGGGCTAGGACCGGCTAGGTCAATCTGTGTAAAATGTCCCATATATATTTATATTTAACTTACTTTCATTTTCTGTCAAAATTGTAAAGAGAAACAAAATACTCATGTTCCATAAAATGATCCTCTACGGAACCACTGCTGATAATTTGGTATCAGATTGTTCCAGAATTTTTTTTTTGTCGGATAGGTATCTAATAACATGCTCCTATGAGTCAAAAAGCGTCATAGTTATCTTGTGCATTACCTTTATAAGAATAATTGGCCACATTAAAAGCCTTTACACTGCTTTGAATATTATACAGCTAAAAAGCAATGTAACCAGCCTCTATAAGAACAAAATATTTTGAACCCTTATTGTAGCCATATTAATTGGATTTATTAACGTGTACATGGCCAAATTATAAGAATAAAAGTAATATTAGCCAAATCTTCTTATAATGAGCCTCTATAAGAACAAAATATTTTGCACCCTTATTGTAGCCATATTTATTATTTATTTATTTATTTATTTATTAACATAAAAGTATACAGCTTATACAAATACAATGTCCCACAAAACAGTTTACACGGTTTGACTGTGGGATCTTGCAGTCTCTACTCTCTTATATTACATTAAAGTTTACATCTGTCATTACTAATAATTACTAAACGCGATTTACGAGGTAACTACGCAGCTTTTTACCAAATTTTACTTTATTGGCTTCCTGTCTGATGTCAGAGGGCAGGCTGTTGAGTATGTAGGGAAGGCTGTTATGAAGACATCTATCGCCGTAGTAATTAGTAACCCTCGGCACAACAAACTTGCCCGCAGACACCGACCTGGTTCCACAAACATCGTTACGGTATAACTGGGTATGCTCTCGACTGCCATGATTGTTGTACAAAATTAAATATTTATGCTTAAGGCTCACCGGAAGAATTTCTATAGTCTTTTTTATTTTTATCTCTAGTTTTATTATTAACTAACAGTTTTAGGAATCTAACTTGCATACATTAATTGGATATATTAACGTGTACATGGCCAAATTATAAGAATAAAGGTAATATTAGCCAAATCTTCTTATAATGAGCCGTTAAAAGGTACCTTGACATAATGAATGCTATTTTAAAACAACTATGAGTGTTTAACCCTTATAGATTTAATTTTATAAGGATATTTTGTTTGTTGGGCATACGAGTGTTTTCTTTTTGAGATATGTTTATAGATTAAATGGCCAAAATTCAGAAAATTTATTTCGCTGGTTTCGGAGGTATTGAGATATTTAATTTTAACTAATTTTAATTTGAGGAGTAGCTAAATTTCGTCAACCCATCTAAGAACTATTTGGGTCAGTTTGTAAACGTTCGCTTTTTCTGTTTGCACAGAGGGTCTGGGTTCGATCCCCAGTAATTGTATGCTGGGATATTATAACTTTTTGTATGTTTTACACATAAATTTCGTATTGTTTTTTTTAATTTACTATATTTAAAGCTCTTAGCACCATGTTATTTAAAGCTCTGCTCGCGAGGTCTACAGCTCACAGAGCCACTAGTAATAGTTTTTATGGAAGTACACATTTTACGCAGACGAACTCGTGGGCAGAAGCTGTGTGAATATAAATTAATTTTGATCGCAAATTGCGCCTTAACTCGAAGAGGCTCTAACCGAGCGGGAAATTGAGGTATTTTTGTTCTTTGCGAAGGAATAATAACGGTTAATTGTGAAAGCAATTTATCATTTTCTCCCCAGGGTGAGTGTTGATACAAATATCCGCCGCGGGGAACGAAGTCATAGGCAAATAAGAAAATATTATCTTAAGCATCAGTCAGCCGGCGGTATTATAGGTACTTATAATATAAGTTTACGTGTTTAACTTTGCGTTCGCCTGTTTGGTATTAAGGTCGGTATATCTACATACAGACATTGAACGTGCCAGTAACGTGCCGTTGCAGACAAAATAATATTTTTATCATCGGAAAGGCTTACTTTGCACTTCAAAAACTGATAACAAAGTTGCATTTTATTCACATGTGAGGCAAAGTAATCAAATGCAAATTTTGAGTTGTTTTCTTATGTTTGCTGGTAGAATTAACTTTTAAATGATGATTTTGGATGATAAATATTTAATAACATTCATTCGGATTTGATTTGGTTTGATTTTGTTTGATATTTTACATTTAATATTTGCTTCGGGTTGGTGTGGTGAAAAATTTTGTGTTTCACTCGGGGGCAAATTTTGTTTAACCCTCGTGCTTTGAAACCGTCGCAACGCTCAAGATTCCATTATTCGAATAACTCGCTACGCTCGTGGTTCAATTTTGGAATCTTTCGCTTGCTCGGGTATCAATATTAGCACGAGCGGTTAAACAACAACTTTGCCCCCTTGTAAAACAAATAACCATTTATACAGTGTCTATAAACGTATTTATATCTATCGGTACATGGCCGCGCAGACGCCGACAGACACGGCACATGTCTGGCACCCTCAATGTCTGTATTATAAACGGACCTTTAACGTAGGCATATTATTTCGTCTGAAAGGGTAGGTACTTGAAATACACTTTCTTCTCAGAGAGCTCCTTCAAAAATGAAACCTAAAGTTCTTCTCAGGCAGAAAGCTAAAATGAAGCTGCCGGAATAAAATACCAAGATGCAAATTTGAACTTACATTCCAATATCAGAATGATGTCATATTGTTATCATTCGTGAATTTTGCTCGTACTTGTACAGACAGCAACACTCTGTCCATCGGTGGACCTTATGCCTTTGTAATAAGGTTTACGATCTGTCAGTTAACAGTGTGGGCGATGGTACTAAATATGTGTGTCGTGAATGTCTGAAATACTGTGAGTGGATGGATGAATGATACTTTTTTAGTGTTCCGTACAAACTTTGTTCACGGAACACTTATGGGATCACTTCGGTCTTGCAAATCAGTTAATTTGATTTATTTTCTTTTCTATTGTTTGATCTTATTGTTTGACATGAAATTGTAATATTATTACCTAGTTGCTTAAAAACCACTTGACATATTTTTAATTTATATTATTTGCGTGACTAAATTATAATTCAATAATTATGTACTATTTTTGCTATTTGCATATATTTGCCAGCGCTTTGGTGCGAACTGTAATGCTGTGTAAATAAATATATTATAATAAATAAAATATAAAAAAAAAATATTAGCAGTCGTTGCTCGTTTCGGCTTGGCTCTGCCGATACCTTTAAAACACGACAACAATTTTTTCGCTCTTATTGCGTAGATATAAAGCTTTTTTCTACATGGACTATTGCCGATTCCGCGTCCATATACCTACGATGTTTAATTATATATAATTGAAGCATAATTAAACGAGGCTTCCTAAAAATATTATTAAATTGAAAGAAGAGAAAATTAATTAAACAATATTGCACAATAGCATTTACATGACTAATAAAATCAATGAAAACCAGGCAAAAAGGTCACGAAAATCTGAAACGTCAAACCCACTTCTATTAAACAAGCCCACGGTACATCCCATCTCACAGGCTGCTATCTGTCGCCTATATATCTAGCTAGGACATATTTTTTCTAGGCAGGTTTGAGCCAATTTCCTGGCCCCATTTTTCACGTGAGATAAGCATTGACACCGTTAGGTAAAGGGGGCTAACTGACAAAATACTGTTTTGGATAGAAAGTCGAGATGCATGGTTGGTGACAGATTTTACCGTGCATCGTATTGTGGGTAGGAATTATTTATATATATTTCATCAAAGAAGATTATAAGTGGCTAAAACAACAAGTAATAATCGGATTCCTAATCTTGAAGCCGGGAAGCCTCTGGGGAGCCTCCTACTCTGCGGTCGTCGGATCAGCAGGTCCCTCCTGCCGCCGTAGTTTTAAACCGTCTATTTACACCCTGGAATGTACATCGTCCAGCTTTATGTCCACGTATTAATTGGCCGCTCGGTATTAACCCCAACGATGACGCTAAGCAAGCAAGGGAGTAGCGGAAAGTAGATGGTGGATGTTCATAACCAGAACGGAGTTACAGCGGTTAAGTGATTTGGCAAGTAGGTACCAAAAGCAGAGTGCAAGATTAGGAATTCGGATTGTATTCAAACTTATCGGCAGGCTCTGTCAATGTTAGCCCAGTAACAACTAATTTAAGCGACCACCTTGCAATCAAAGCGGAAGTGCGATTACGAAACAGTAAAATGGTAAACAACATCCATACATATTGTAGGCATTTCTCCGAATGCAACCAGGTAACCTTTGCCGATGCTATTCTTAGTGTTGACTGGATGGAAATAGTTGCTAAAAACACTAATGCTGAAGAACTAACTACAGCCATTTTAAATATAATAGTGAATAAATATGAAGTTAGTTTCCCCCTTAGAAAGCGAAACATTAGGAACACAACGGAGTCGTGGATTACAACATTTACAACGGAAGTGAAACTGTACAAATCATTGTTATTTGACATGATAGAAATAAGAGATAGGCAGCCCAATAATGAATTAATTGATGCCATTATAACGAATATGCGACTACACTATAACAACTTGGTAAAAAATAGCAAATCTAGTCACTACAATAAATTAATAAAATCCAGCGATAATGTATCTAAAACTTTGTGGTCAGTAATAAACAAGGAACGTGGAAAAAACAACAGTCTTGCGTTAGATGTCGCAGATATTATTTTAGATGATGATGGATCGGAGTTCCCCAGCAAGAAAGACGCCATGAATGCGATTAATTGTAGGTTTTTGAGCGCTGCAACAGCGTGTGGGGCGCCGAGCCCCGATATTGCGTGCGCGCTGCGCGAATTGCGTGCCGTTCGACCAGCAGCAACAAGAACCCTCTCTCTTCAGCCATTTACTGCTGATGACGTTCATCGTCTTATAACAACAACAATACCACCAAAAGCCTCAAAGGATGTGTATGGCATAAGCATGAAGTTATTAAGACTAGCCCCAATCCCGCTTGCGTTTGCTATGGCACAACTTTTCAACCGCTGCATAGAGGAGGGCATTATGCCCCCTTTGCTCATGACTAGCAAAGTTGCTCCGATTTTCAAAGGCAAAGGTAAGAGAAAAAATATGGATGGATACCGGCCTATTTCTATCATCCCAGCGGTATCGAAAGTTCTTGAGAGTGGCCTGAGTAGCCGACTTTCCAACTTCCTGGTCGCTACGAACGCGCTATCTGAACGTCAGTATGCGTACCGTACAGGGCATTCGACGAATTCTCTAACTCGGTCAACAGCAAGTCGCAATCTTGTGCTGTGACCTTTCCAAGGCCTTTGATGTTGCAGACCATGCTGTGATAGCGGCAAAGCTGCAGCATTACGGCATTCACGGCTCAACGCTGTCTCTATTCACTAGCCTACTCAGAAATAGATCCCAAATTGTAGTAGGTGACGGCGGAAAGATAAGATCGGATCCTTTGGAAGCGACGATGGGTGTTGCGCAGGGATCATCTGTATCAAATATCCTCTTTTCCCTACTCCTCAATGACCTACCCGAGTCGATTCAGGCCGCCGAAACTCTAATGTACGCCGATGACGTTGCCGCGATCGTTACAGCGCCTACCACGGTTTAGAGCAATGACTGAACATCGCGGCAGCACAGCTATCTCGGTGGTTCGCATTGAACGGGCTAGCCTTAAATCTAAAAAAGACGCACTTCTTGCACTTCAATTTGTCGGGTCGCAGTACGAGGCTACTGAGAGTCCAGTTGATGGAAAAATGCTTGAGCAAACCACCTCCACCACTATAGATAGGAAACTTGTAGGAATTAGTAAGAAATTAAAGAAGTCAAATAAATTAACTCATGTAATGGGACCTACTGTCTATAATAAACTGCCACAAAACGTTATTGACGCACCAAGTTTGTGCAACTTTAAGCACCGTTTAAAGAACTGGCTCGTCGATCACCCGTTCTACACCTACGGGGAGTTCATGATGCATACAGGGTCAGTGCCTATCTGAGCCGTATTGTAGTCAGTAACTATAAATATACTAAACTTTTATTTATTAAATGTATAATATTAATTTTACCTCATTTGACATTAAATATTTCTGTTGACTAATTTAAAATTGTAATTCTTAATCTTAAAATCGTATCACATTTACTTTTATATTAATTTTAAATGTAATTTTTGACTTTTATTTTTATACCTACTATTTTAAATTTTGATCTCAATATTATTTAGACATGTAAATCGGCTTTGTTTTTAATATTAATTGTAATTTAATTATTGATCTTAATTTTAAATTTTCAATCTTTATTCTTGATCTCAATTTTAATTTTAAACTATGTCTAATTTTAATTCATAGAAATAGAAATAGAAATAGAAAATATTTATTTGGCATAAAAACATACATTAGGTACCTACAGCAAATTAAATAAGTACAAAAAAAAACGTACACCAAATAGGATGCCGCTCAGCATAAGCAGTGTCTGTAAGACACGGCGCTGGTTTTCAGGGCACCCAAAATTAAAACTAAAACTTAAAACTAATACAGAAACAGATAGAAACAGAACACGGGTAAGAAAGAAGGAGAGAGAGAGAGAGAGAGAGAGAGACCACATTTATTTCTCATAGTAGTCATAGTTCACAAATAAGTTTTTTTTTTTTGTTTTTTTTTTAATATGTCCGCTTAGTTATAACTGGTTATAAACTTTGTTGGGTTGCGAGTAAATACTGTTTTAGGTTGCACTTAAAAGAGATAACGGATTTGCAGTTTTTGATTGGTGGCGGTAAATTGTTCCAACATTTCGTTGCAGCATATCGGAAGCTGCCACGAAAAGCGGACGTGCTGTGTTGCGTAACGTTAAGTTTGAGAGCACCTCGTACATGACCTTTCGAAAACATAAGTTTTTCAAAAAGATAAGACGGCTGTTTATCGCGAATGATTCCAAAAAGCAATGAAGCAAAGTGCAATTCGACATGTGAATAAGTTTTGTTTTAATTTTCGATTACAATTGTATACCGGGTGTGGCCTGTTACATGAGCAAATAATTAAAACATAGATCGTACTCCTCAACTTTTGTTCAACAACTTTTAAAAATTACGAAGTATTTGGACCCCTATTTTTCATTCAAAATAAATATTATCTTCAATGGACGCCATAGCCACGCCATATCATTGTGATTGACGTTGCTTGTCACGCCTTAAACATAACAAAATTTGCAATACATTGCGTCTTAGAATAAACTTTAAAGTGCATTAAAAATCAAACCCCAAGTTATTTTTAAAAGTCGCTGAACAAATGTTGGTCAGTATGAGGAGTACTCAAATCGAACTCAGTGTGACACTACTGACATATTAAGAGAGATAAGTAATAAGATATTGCTAGCCAGTAATAATAATAACTAACAATGTTACGCAACCTCTCTACATTCATTCAAAAGGAACTTGAATCCTTACCGTATAAAAATAAGTTCAAAAAAACTGTAATAGGGTAAATGTATTGGATAGTATGAAACATAAATATTACAGATAACCGATTTTAAAACGATTTTATGCAGCTGTAGGGTTTCTGCTCGAGAATTCTCGAGAAATTTGTCTTTCGGCGAGGCGGGAAAAAAAGACTCAATGCCTCGAGAACTCGAGAAATAAATCTCTTGTCATAAGTAAAAAGAAAACACGCGTATAACGCTTGATGTGTCTATAGTGTATTTCTTTGGGTAGTTAAATAAATGTAAACAATGTTTTGTTTTACATTTTCCGGTACTTCAAACATTTATTAGTTAACCAACTAAATAAAAAACTGCCTTGATCCGTCGCCTATCGTTCTGGCTTCAGCTGATTTTCATGTTTTGAAACTTTTACACTACTATTATGTGTTTTAAATAATTCGTCTCGTTTTAGGATAACTACACATCGGTAACTCGTGGCATTTAGGTAGCACTTAAAAGATTAGTGATGAGCACACATCGGTAACTCGTGGCATTTAGGTACACACACACACACGTGGCACAGACTAGTGATGTGACAATGTTCTTCCTATACGAGTCGAGAAAAAAAACCACTAAAAAACGGAAATTAATTAAACTAATCTTTTAAGTGCTACCTAAATGCCACGAGTTACCGATGTATATTCATAACTATACCTAGTTTTTTTAACATTAGAAAAAAGATAAGCAATCTTAAAGTGTATTTTTATTGAAAAATGTAAATGATCGTATATGATTTATAATTGTTACATATTTGCCGTGTACTATTTTTAATAAGATTTTCAATAAAAAGAGACGTCAAGATCTCTTATCTTCATTATAATGCTAAAAAACGAATTATGGGGCCATTTAATAACAAATATTACAAAACTAGATTACTTTTGATAAATCTAATCATCTCGATATAGGTATTATCCTATTAGCAAAGTAGCACAATTTTGCCAGCTTCATTGTTACGTTGAGTAAGTATTAATATTACGTAGTAAAATTTCTGTAAGTTTGTCACATCGAGTTAAATTAATTGCCTAATAAAATACTATATTGTGGTTTGTGTATACATTTTGTTAAATAAAAATAACTAATGAAATACACTATAGCATATCACATCGCCGCGCGCACGCCAGCACCTATAGTTTTTCTTGTTTGTTGTTGAATTTTTGATCATTTGTAGTAACAATAAAATTACCATTTGATTGATTTTTGATCTAACCTACGACTCCTATGAGTCTAACTTGCAATAAAGCAAAAAAAAGTGTTCTTTTAAACTTTCAAAATTTCTCGAGATACTCGAGAAACTCGAGAAATCGTGGTCGAGAATTCCCGTGCCTCGAGAAATAAAAAAGGTCGAGAAACCAGAAACCCTATGCAGCTGTATCTAACACACAGATTTTTATACATCTCAGTTATTTTAATAATCGTTTTTAATAGATTTTGTTTGTTGGATTAGGGAAGTATGGGGTTGAGTAAACCCTGAATCAGTAGAGTGGCTGATTGAGCCCGCGGGTTGAGTCAACCCTTAACCGGCAAAGAGTAGACGACTGAGCTCGCGGGCAGATTTGACCATGAAACGGCAGAGAGTGGTCGACTGAGCCCGCGGGCTGATTTGACCATGAAACGGCAGAGAGGGTCAACTGAGCCCGTGGGATGAGTTGTCGAGGCAATGGGTCGAGTCACACACGAAAAAAATCAAAAAGGGCCATTCAGCCCGCGGGACGATTTTCATGTGGAGTCAGTTGCCCATGAAGGGGCAGTTACATGCATCTTATTCACGGGTAACTGATGATAGCGGGTGGGTGTCAAAGTTGTGTAGACCGCGTCGAAATATCGGGAGCTCGGAGACAATAAAATAGGTAATCACGGTTCATATCCCGGTCGATATAAGTCCAGTGAAACTAACCGTGAATCATTAAAAACCCTTATATCATTATTTTTTGTAGTCCTTTGTGTTTTTGTTTACTTAGTGTTAGTGATGTCCTGATGTCAAATAAAGCTTTTTGACAGGCGAAAACCGTATTTATCAAGCTAACACTGTCAGTAATGAACGCACCACTCTTTCCCCCTACGCGATGGTAATCACGGAAGAGTAATTTGCAAACATAATGTTGCCGGCAAATTGCTGTGTTTACTTATTAATGCGTTTTGGCCTTTTAACGCTCCTATTAACCGCTCGCAACACTGTTAGTGTTACAATAACCACCCCATTTTGACGCGAAAACGTGCTCTGTAATAAGACTGGTAAGCCGCCTTTGATAACTGATATATTATAATCCCTACTAATATTTATCATCCCCATCATTTTAGCCTTCAGTCGCACATTGCTAAGCATAGTAGGCAACTCTTCGTGTACTCTCGTGATTTTCCGAATGTCATCCACCCAACGAGCCAACGGATGCCAGCGTCGCCAGCATTTTCAATGTGAAAGTTAGGTACTCCGTCTGTCTGTTGCCTATTCACGCTTAGACCGCTGTGCTAATTTAGATGAAATTAAATGAAATAATTTATATGAAGATAGTTAGACCCGGGCAGGACATATAGTTTACATTAATCATCATCATAATTCTACGCAGACAAAGTCACGAAGAGAAGCCAGTAGGGTAGACCACGGTGAGTAAAAATTGAAACAGGTAGCTTGAAACAACGTCAATTTTGAGACATCTATAACTGTTATCGAGCTGGAATAAACCTTAGCCTAGTCCCACTGTCCGCTGGTCCAATAATCCCTCAATATACGCTTTTGCGTCCAGACGATTATTAATACTGCAAAATTGGCGTTGTTTCAACTTACCTCTGTTTTTACTAACCTCGGTCTCCCCTATAAGGTAAGTGCATGAGGCTTCGTACCATACGTATACCTACTAAAGTTTGGGACTTTCACTAACTTTACCTCTTAGTTTTACTATCTGACTAAAACACAGGAAAACCATTTTGAGACATAAACCGGAGATGTAACATCACAGTATAATATCGCAACTTTGTTATTCTCAAAAACTACATTGTAACTTCTGGCTGAATACGTACTAATAATTTCATCTCAGTTTGGCTGTTACATTGTTACAGCTTGTAACAATTCAAGTTTTAGCAGCACTAAAGTTGAATTTTATTATCTTTTAAAAATATAGAAGAGGCTTACTTAATGTTACATATTTTGTAAGAACTTACTACTTAAGGGGGCCCACTGATTAACAGTCCGCCGGATGGTATCGGCCTGTCAGTTAGAACAAAATTTTGACAGTTCCGAACAACTGACAGGCCGATACCGTCCGACGGACTGTTAATCAGTGGGCCCCTTTAAGGAAAATAAATACCGCATTTAGAAAGATGTGGACAACCACTTCTTCATGCAAACTTAGTCTCCATTTTTCTATAGCACTTATACCAGGCGCCTATTTCACCGACTTGACAATCGACACCTGACATTGACACTTTCCTGTACATTTCGGGGTCGGTAAGAAACGACGATACATAGCGTCAATATTTACTTGTCGGACCAGCAATGTACGGTAAATTGTCAATGTCATGCGACAAATGTCAACATGGTGAAACAGGGGCCAGGTTGCCCAAATTCGCTTGTGCCATGTAAGCAATTAGAACCACATCCCAGATTGCCCACAAGAATAAAGAATCGTGCGGCTGACATTTAATAAATACTAGTCCTTGACCCGCTTGAGTGAATGACGTGCGCGTTATGAATGACTGAATGAAAACGACATCCCCATTCGTTCACTTTACGTTTTATTGCGTGGAGTTTAAGATGCCCAAATGTTTTGAAGGGGTTAATTTATTATTATGGCTTTATTACGGTTATTATGTGTTTCATTAATTTGGAGCTTCTGTTTGCGAGAGTGCTTAAATTTCAGGAGCGGAAGGTATCATTTTGGGTTATAAATAAGATACTGGATATTATACCACAAAGGTTTTCAAGGTGTCTTAATAACGTCTCCGTTGTGGAACTTAAGCCGGTTTTAATATTAACAGATGTCACATAATATTCATTATTTTAACGACTAAATATCTTTCAAGGCACTTCATACAATGTGACAATTTTTACATGACATCGTACATAAGAAAAAGTAGAAGTACGGTGGCGAAAGAAAGAGAGAGAGAGAGAGAGAGAGAGAGAAAATGAGAGTCAAGAACTAGCAATATTAAGTAAATTAAGAATAAATTTGACACTTTATAACTATTTATGTCATTCCGCGCTTTCTAATTGATGAGACCTAAACCAATTCAATGCCTATCATATCATATCATATCATATCATATCATATCATATCATATCATATCATATCATATCATATCATATCATATCATATCATATCATATCATATCATATCATATAATATCATATCATATCATATCATATCATATCATATCATATCATATCATATCATATCATATCATATATCATATTTATTTATTACAACCATGGTATTTCTATAGATATTACAATGTCTGGGTAGTTCCACATGGACCCTGTGAGGGCATAGCAATATTAGGTACATCTAATCTTAAATCTATGTGTATAATATGAAAGTATGTCAAGTTTGTATAAACCAAATAATAATGTTTATGTAGATTTATCTGGGGGCACGGCAGTGCCCCCGCCAAGTCGAGCAAAACAAAGACGCACGGCCGTACCATCCTTTTCCCGAAGCGATTCAGGCGATCTTGTTTATCCAACGATACTACCAAAGATAACTTGTGCATAAAGTAAAACAATCTTCGCTGGAAGTCATAAAAGGCATAAATCGGAAAGGCCTTCAATTGAGTCAAATGAATCAAGTTATCTCGGCCAGAAAGTAAAAGTGGGTCAGCTATGGGGTGACAATGGACACAAAATGGATCTACTTTCTCAAACACATCTAATGTATTCTAGAGGAAATCTCAACCTTATTAGATTTGAAATACGGATGTTTTTCCTGGAGAGGGGTAAAGGCAGATTGGGAAAGTTTCAGTGTGCAAATTGAGTTTTGCTTTTGGATGCATAGTTTCATCTGTACCCGTATGAGTCACTGACAGTGTCAAAACTGACATATAGGCTAACGTCTACGTAATTTACTTTCTATACATCTCGCTCGCACTAATAGGTATGCGAGTACGAGCGAGATGCATATAAAGTAAGTTACGTTCTCGATTATTAACTATTTTTGTGGCTACCACCAGTTGGTAAAAATATAAACTAACCAGATTTATTTGGAAAATCCAGGATGAAGTCGATAAGAGCCTTTTTAGAACATTAAGACATATTTATTTTTAACTTTATTTTTTGAATAAGAATAGTTGGGCAATTTCCTCAATTGCGAGGTTCACAATTGACAACTGAAAGTAAGCGAGGCAATTTATGACAATAATTAAAATTCTTAAAATTAGCGTTATTTGCCTGTCCGTTAAATATGTACT
Organism: Cydia splendana; assembly: GCF_910591565.1. Lineage (NCBI taxonomy): Eukaryota > Metazoa > Arthropoda > Insecta > Lepidoptera > Tortricidae > Cydia > Cydia splendana. The sequence goes on from NC_085975.1 coordinate 4,385,289, forward strand.
TACTTACCTCTTTTACTCTAATACGAATGATATTCCTGAGATTTTTTTTAACTTGGCAATTTACAAAAATAACTAATAACTAATGTCTCTTAAAAATTGCGTATTCCGCCTTAACGTTTTTAAGAGCAAAAAATAAGAGCAAAACGGCTAAAATTCATTAATTAAATATATTAGGCATTGAAATCTATGACAAAACATTGGTCAGGTTATTTGAGCCCACCCTGTATAATATTGGCAGGGCAGTCTTTTCATGCCAATAACAAATATCAGTATATTAAGGTCCGTAAAGAGACGTCACAGAGCCAGTGGACCGTTATTTGGGGATTTGAAGCAAAGTCAGGCGTAGCATCGGATTCGTACAGCTTTTAAAGGGACATTTAACATGTATAGCCTGTATTTAAGGACTTTTAAAATGCGGCAATTTAAATATCAAGTTAGCGTAGATTATGATTGAAATGTTAACCACATTTTAGACGTTGCTTAGGTACTTAGTTTTCCTTAGTGCATTCTGCAATTCTAAATTGTATTTTATGGTTAAATATGTAGGTCAAACACAAATAAATGGTGTTATTCACAAACGTTTGACAAATCTAACAAACCATTGATCACATTGATTTCGTCACATTTAGTGACGAAAGTGACGGTCACGCCGGTCATGCGTGATTTAAACGCAATTTACCTAGGATGCGCTTAAACAATTTACCTAGGATGCGCTTAAACAATTTACCTAGGATGCGCTTAAACAATTTAAATAGGATGCGCTTAAACAATTTACCTAGGATGCGCTTAAAAGTACAAGTTAATACGAAAATGCCCCGGTGCCCAAATCTCTAGCATTTATTCCCCACCCTTTAAGAAACCCGTTTATAAAACCCATTTTCTCTATACGAATGCATGTTATTTTAGTCTAATATCCTAATAGATCTGTAACACTATAAATAACTAGCCCAACAGTCATGTATTATGTAGGCGGTACGTGCTTTTTAGCAAAATAAATATATCATCCCATTTCCTTTCCTACTGTATCTCGACTATTCCGTCACTCGACAAACTGCGCACGTCGTGGCTTGATTGTTTTGCCCTTTGTCGTATTGTTTCCGACCCTTGATCCATTTATGCCGGGGTCTTTAATTTTTGATGCCTATTAGCGTCTCTTCCTTGTCGTATCCTCATGGCTGAGGGACGTGACGAATCCAGCGCTCTCCCAGCCGCTCTGTCTTGGGCCCAGTGCATGCTAGCCTGCAATGTGGCGTTTGTCTCTGACGTTATTCCTACGTCCACCCCTACGCTTCCTTACCACGCGGCCAGTAATAAGGAACTTTTCCAGGCTATCTGGCCCTGTCCTGCTCAGACGACCGAAGAAACCAAGTACACGTTGGGAGCAAACAGTGGATAGCCTCGTTCTAATTATTAAGTTCGTCGAGAATGGACTGGTCTATTAGCGTAGATATGCCTTTATATAGATGATCGCGGTTTGGGATTCATTCCTAATTAATCAGAATCATCTAAGAACAGATTGTGGTCAACCGGGTTATATGCGTCACTTGAGGTTAATGCGTCTTTAAAAGATTTCTTCTAAACGGAACATTTTAGAACTATTGCAACCCTCTCTGTTCGAAGTGTGGTCACTTAACTTTTAATGCCTCTGCATATCATTAGGTATAGTAGTTATAATATGGTGCGTTTCGAAATATATCTTCAAAAATTGCATTTACTACAAGGTAAGCATTTATCCCGTTTGACCTTAAATTACTTTCTATGATAATTATTACGGCTTTTGTCGTTAAAATACTTTCTTTCTCTATTAAAAAGTAGTTTCTAATACTCAACAACTTTTCTCTGACACCGCATTTTATAATGACAATTTTTGACGAAACGAAAACGAAATATTTTTGTATAAATTAATTAGTTACTTAATTTTGTTGCGTTGACTAAAATATGGGGAATTACAGTTTTTGTATAGGTACCTATACATTTAAGAAAATACTCATACCCAAATTTTGATGTTAAAATCAAAATTGGATTATACCAACGTAAAAAAAAACACACAAAGATAAGCGTGTTAGAAAATATGAGTATTTTGCAGCTGACAGTACTCTACCTCATGAAAAACTCAAGCGATCAATCGGTGCGATTAACTCCGCTCGACAATAGATTGAAATTGTCTGGCAAATTGGTCAATATTCAATGAGTTGGTCAAATCGGCCGTCCGGTCTAATGAATAAAATGCCTGGTGGCTGAAATGTTTGGGTATTTATCGTGATTTTTACCCTAGAGTTCTCTGTTCCCCTCTTAGAGCATTTAATAACTGGAGTCGCCTTTAAGAGTTTACCCCTCTGCCGAAAAACTTGCACAATTGTGCAAACTTTTGTATGGACTGACATGGCTATGTACGTCAAATCATGTAGAAGTAGCAATACATTTGACGTCCCCTCCCCCGCAAAAATCGGCAGACTGTTTCGTAAAGAAAATGACAGCGCTGATGTCTCCAGTTACTAAATGCTCTTAGCGTTTGGGTATTTATCGTGATTTTTACCCTAGCCCTTCAAGTGGCGCCAGCGAAAACGCGAAAAGTAGTCAAGTGGCGGGGCCCCGGTGGGTGGTCAGCGCAGATTAAGAAAATTTTACAAAATCGTCGATTTAAGCTTTTCTATGTTTGTAAGTATATTAAATCACATATTGTTAGAATCAGCGTTATATAAGCTATTTGAATATAGCAATTAAATGATTCTAATGTTTATACATTTGGCCAGACTTAATCAAACTCCGAAAGAATGACAGTTTTCCAGCTTCCTTGTTAAAAATGACTACCACCATAAAACTAATTGATTATTGGAGGTAACTGCTATTTAATTATCAAAGGAAGACTTTTATCTTTAAGATTAAATCAATAAAAGGGACCTAAGATACAATTTCTTTTACGAAACAACCTCTTAAAAAACGAGACTGACCTCGGACTAGGCGGTCGCTCCCGAATCAATGGTCCTCATCTACAAATTTTATACCAAGTGTTTTTGTGTTTCTTATGGTATGCTATCCTTCTCTAACTCGCTACCTAATTTTGGGCGCTAGAAGAGCGTAACTATATACTTAAATGCGTTCAATTTCACCTCTAAATACGTCAACACCTCATTAACCACTCACTGGTGGATGACGGTATACTGGTTTCCGCATCGACCATTCACGGGTTGACCGCCACTTGAAGGGCTAGAGTTGTCTGTACCCCTAGTGTTTCATTGGATAGCGTGACGTGACGAACGCGTTTGCGTTAAGTGTCATTTTGTATGGGATTGAAACGTTCCGTTTGGCGCGCTGTTCAAAATCCCATACAAAAATAGAAATAACGCAAACGCGAACGCTCGTCACGCTATTGAATGAAATTTACACTACAGGCTCTGAACCGTACTTTTATTTTTTTGTAGTAGTATTTAGTGGCAATTTTATTAATTTGTGTATTTATAATCCTCCTCCTCCTCAGTCGTTCACTCTTGACAGAGTGGTCGTGGTTGTATGATGAGACGTATCTATCGTGGATAACGCAGCCCTCGCAATGCGCCTCCACTTGCCACGGTCTTCAGCGTTACGGGAACATTGGACTATGACTATAATATAATAGGATGGCCCAAAAAATACGTCGACAAATATTTTATTTGAATATTTTTCTTACTCACGCGTTTTTTAGAGAATGTCAATAAAATTAAAACTACAATCATTTAACTAAAACAAAACGTTTATTATATGCCGCAGTTAAAAATATTGTCAACGTATTTTTGAGCTAGGTAGAGATAGACCAAGATAAAACTGCAACGATTTTGATAGCACATGCAACATATGCAAGTGTTATTTTAAACGTCAAACTTCTATGAAATTATGACGTATAATAACTCTTGCACTGCGTGTGCAATCAAAATCGTTGCAGACTTGTCTTGGACTAACTCTACATGTATTTGTATAGTGATGTTTAACGCGACTTTCAGCCCGATTCGAACTTAAAGATACGTCAGTTAATAGATATAGAAACGATATGGATTAGATATGTCAGTGTCGAATGGCACGTTTCTTCAAACAAAAACGTCACTTTTGACACTGACACATCTAATCCATATCGTTTCTAGATCTTATAAATTGACGTATCTTAAAGTTCGAATCGGGCAGTTTGTAGTGATTGACAGTGTTTCTTATTTACTGGTCTCGATTGCTGTATTAATTCAGTTACAGGAATACGTATATTTATGTTTCAGTTAATCGAATTAAAGCTGAGCCGTAATCCGCGAAAATCCGACGGGAAAATTTTAATTAAGGGGAGATGGGACAGGCGGTGTTCCGAAATTCATAAAAAAGGGTCAAGCGCGCGTCGGGAGGTGGAGAGTTTGATTCAGTACGTTCCCTTATTTATTACAGTAAGTATTACATACAATTTATTTTTCATTCCTATGTAAGGCAATGCATGTATCTATTTATTTCATTTCATTTTGAAAGATAGATAAAAACTGTAGGTTATATGTAGGTATATTGTAAAATATGCCATGACAAAAAATGGTGACAAACTTAAAATAAAAAAGATAACATAGGTATAATATACTAAATTACTTATCAACAACGTACTCGTATTACAATTATTTCTTCTTCACTTTTCTCAGAGATTTTTTTATCATCCACTTTGTGACGATAATTTCCCAATTATTTGACTAGTTAGAAAGACATAATCAAATATAAAGATAGATAAAAATAAGAATGATCTGGAAGAGATCGCTTTTAAGCGATAAAATCGCCTGTTGTGTATACTGTGAGGTGTCAATGAAGAGTATTGTATTGTATTGTATTGTATCAACATGTGTCACCAACCCAATCAAAGAGCCTCACACTAAAAGTAACCCTCTCTTCCACTCAATAAACTCTGTAACATTTGCTTACGTTAGTTACATTTAACACATAATTAAGGTAAACAAATGAAACAGCGTACGTTTTCCTTAACGACATACTGTCGTTGTTTACGAGTAATTTGTAGTTGGCTAACAATAGACAAGTGAATAATAAAGACTACAGTTTCATTAACGATCTCCTAGCCTAGTCGGAGTAATCCTGGCGGCCTAGCCAAGGTGACAATCGCTTGCGCTTCGCCATCGAATCGCATTGTGTCTCTCTATCACTCTTCCATATTAGTGTAACAGTGACGTTTGCGTTTCGTTCGCTTCGGAGCGTTAGCGATTGGCATGTTATCTATGGGGCCTGATTACGAAGCAGGAGATCCCGGGTTCAGCACGATAATTATAAGCATACGTCGGACTCCAGCGGGCATTTTCGTGGCATGTCAGAATGATAGGTAAGGTTCGCAAATCAATCAATTCACTTTCGAGTATTTGTACTTAGTATTTGGTACCTAGTATTTATAATGTGAAATTCCAAATATCATAGCAACTAACTGCGTTATTTATAAACGTACTTGGACTACACATAAGTCAAAATGGCGAAAAAGTTCGTTTGGCTTTATCCGTCACTCAGACAATTGCAGCTGTGAGAAAGGAACAAAACAAATGAGTTAACTGGGCATGTCAAGTTCTTGTTTGTTAAGTGGCCACTTCAGTGGGCTACCAGTCATCACTTCAAAGAGTATTTACACATTAAAGATGAATAAATGATAACGGGTAACTAATTTAATTAACTATGTTACAAATACTAGGTACATTATAATACTCGTAAGTTAAGATTTTTTTGTAAACCTTACCTTGCCCTCAAACTGCCCCCTATAGTCCGACGTTTGATTATAAGTATACAATAGTTTTGCTTAGTTTGGTGCTAGGTCGATCTGTGTAAGGTTATCCTCAAATATGTTATTAATTTATAATAAAAAGTAGCGTCAAATGCTTTAGATAGCATCACAGTAGCCGCTAATGATTAACGAAACCATAAAAAAATTGTTGTGTATTTTTACATCTCCGCTTGTCGTCATTATTACTTTGATTCATACGATGTAAAATGCGTTGTTAAATGTTGTCTCTTTCTAACAAAGGCAAATAATTTTATGACAGTTATAAAGACATTACTTTCTAACTAGGATTTCAAAAATCACTAGAAGGTATCACAGTATTAATCTCACGTCAAAGGTAGCCTCTGATTTCGCCAAGTGACAAGTATAGTTAGCGCCATATATATTTACAACCATAACACATTAGGGTGATCCGGTGAAATTAGATTGTCAGTCTTTAAGGCGATATGATTCGACTCATCAACGAATCTAAGGGGGTGAGGTGCGCGGCAAACCGTGAAGCCCCGCCCGCGCGTCCCGCGACTCGCTCGCCGAGATCGTGAGCGCGCGCCGCGCACGGTAAACATAGCAGACGGGTCACAGTATAATGATCTTATGATGGCAGTATTTTAACTAGACCGGGAAATGGTCACGTTTTAGAGTTTTTATTGTACATGTACGTATGTATTTTTTGCATTACGTATTTCTGATCATTTCATGTAGAATTATTATTTTTATATAGACATGTGTACTTATTATTGATCAGTAAAGAACGTTTTAATTTCATGGCAGCGTGTTCGAGTTAAAGTACCTAAAGGAAAGTAACAATTTTAAAGGAGACGGTCAATTAAGGGTTCTATTTATAAAGGTTATTAACCTTAATCAATAATTTTACTTTACAGATTCCTTTAACTCAATAACGCTGCCGTGAAATTAAAACGTTGTTACTGATCAGTAGTACTTATTTATAAGCTCTAAAAACAAAAAAAAAAACAGTTTCAAAGTAAATTTCTGATAACTTTTTGTCAGTGCAAGCCTTATGGTTTCTTCTTGGCAACATTTTACATGAAAATGTTTTTGGTGGGTCTCATTATCACAATTTCCAATACTTTTGTTGCCTAACTTAATAAATTATTGTTTACAATACCTATCGACTTTATACCTACTTTAATGATCACACAATTTTAACGAAACAATGTTTTCAAGAAAATAATTCAATTAAGTGCGAGTCAAACTCGCGCACCGATGGTACCTACATTTTATTAAGTACATTATATATATATTTTTTTAATTAAGTTGTAACTGACTCATCATCATCATCTCAGCCATAAGACGTCCACTGCTGAACATAGGCCTTCCCCTTGGACCTCCATTCCGGTCGGAAGCGACCCGCATCCAGCGTCTTCCGACGGCCTTAACAAGGTCGTCTGTCCATCTTGTGGGTGGACGTCCTACGCTGCGCTTGCTAGTCCGTGGTCTCCACTCGAGCACTTTTCGACACCATCGGCCATCTTCTCTGCGCGCAATGTGGCCTGCCCATACATATATATATATATATATATATATATATATATATATATATATATATATATATAACATTTTTACTGTTGTAACTATTAACCTAACCCACTTTTCTGGTAGCAGTCCGTTTCTGTAGGGTTCGCAGTTCTAACCTAACCTAACCCACTTTTCTGGTAGCAGTCCGTTCCTGTGAGGGTCGCAGTTCAAACCTAACCTAACCCACTTTTCTGGTAGCAGTCCGTTTCTGTGAGGGTCGCATTTCTAACCTAACCTAACCCACTTTTCTGGTAGCAGTCTGTTCCTGTGAGGGTCGCAGTTCTAACCTAACCTAACCCACATTGTTGGTAGCAGTCCATTCCTGCTGTTGTTATTGTTGTGTAGTAGTTTGTTTTCCAAAGGGAGAAATAAATAAAGTTGTACTTTTGATAGAAAGAAAAGATCCGCATGCGAGAACTTCATTCCCGCAGCTCGGCCTTCGGCCTCGCGTGCTTGGGAAATCGTAACTTTTCCTATTGGGTCGTGTTTCAGCTCCAACTTCCTCCTCACGTGTGACGCTTCGGGCCTTCGGCCCAACGCGGAGCTCGGCCTTCGGCCTTCGCGAGCCTTGACGCTTCGCCGTCGGGCCTTCGGCCCGCCGGCTCCGCTTATCAAGAAAGTTGACTTTGTAGGACGTTTGGAGGAACTGCATTCACGCAGCTCGGCCTTCGGCCTCGCGTTTTGGGAGTCGGGGTGGAGGCTCCGGGCCTTCGGCTATCCACTGGGGTCGACCTTTGGCCTCCCTGCCTGAAGCTCGCCCTTCTGGCTCGCTTAACACACTTTTTGTATAGGATTTTGCTTTGTTCGTCATTCCCGCAGCTCGGCCTTCGGCCTCGCCCAAAATTACTGGGGGGGAGGATGCTTGGACATTCGAGATAAAGCTCCGGGCCTAACGGCCCTCCGCGGGGTCGGCCTTCGGCCTCCCAGCCTGAAGCTCGCCCTTCGGGCTCGCCTAACCTACTTTGAAATTTGAATTTGGCCCGTGTCCGCCGCCATTTTGGATTTTTCCAAAAATTTTTTTTCACATGGTAATTTTGGGCCCCCAAGCTCGCCGCATGTCAAATCTCAGCGCGCTCGGACCAACTTGAAAAAAATTAAAAAAAAAGTCGGCCTGTTTGAAAATATATAAATGCAGTTTGTTTTGTCTTCGAGCCCTCTATGACATTTGGTCGAGCACCCCCCACCCATCTCGCACCGTTTAAAAGTTGCCATACAAAATGAAAATGACCATTATTTCCGCCATCTTAGATTTTTTCCAAAAATTTTTTTTTTCATAGGAATCTAGAGGCCTCTATCTTTCGCCATGCCAAATCTCAGCGCGCTCGGACCAACTTGAAAAAAATAAACAATAAAGTCGGCCATTTTGAAAATTTTTAAATGCAGTTTGTTTTGTCTTGGGGCCCTCTATGACATTTGGTCGAGCACCCCCCACCCATCTCGCACCGTAATATGAATACTTTTTGAGATATTGGGGAAATTAAAGATCTCTACTTTTCCCCCCTTTTTTTGCTTATAACTTTTGATATTTTGTGTGTGCTACTACACGCTTCGAATGCATTTTTCTAGGCATTATGACGAATCTAATGAGGTATCACACGTATTTTTAGGAGTATTTTCTCTATTTTTCACCGTGTTCAGTTTCTCGAACAAGACTAATACAACCAAGCGCAAGATGAACTGCCTGTAGGCACCTTGAACTCTCAATTACATTTAATTCATGTCGACCGTGGTCAAATATTAAAATTAGTGATATGTATTTAGTTCTTAAATAATTGTATTGCGATATGCCTATTAGGGTAATTTTTTCAATTATTTCAATTTGACATTTTATATTTATTTAAATTTATGATTATGATGATGAATTTGCACGCTTGACGGGCGTGGCGCGTTGCATGCGATCCAAAGCCGGGCGCCTTCGGCACCCTCATACTAAAAGCGTAATACTATACATATATTGTAACATCCCCATACTGTATCAATCCAAATAAATAATTTCTGATTTTCAAAGGAGTCAAAGAGCACGAAGGAATATAATCATTTTTCAGATCGGACGTAGGTGTATCAGTAAAGGTGAAATACTGTAAATATATCATACTTACATACTCACAATTATATGTGACGTCCCACGGTCAAAGGTACCTTATGGCGGGTATGGAGTCATGCATACCCCAGTAATCTACAATAAATAAGCTATCGATAACACAAAAGATCAACCTTCTAGGTTGCGTAGTTACAGAGATATGATTTTTTGAAAATAATGTTGTGAAATGAGCAACTTTACGATCGAGAAGTTTTAAGTTTAGCCGCCTAAAAAACTATGTTCCTGAAGTAAGTTACATAGTTGACTACAAATAATAATGCCTTATATATCTGAGATTAAAAAAATATTGCGACTTGTTCTGTAATGCAAATAGAAACTTTTGATATCGACTGATTTATGTGTATACTAACCAATCTCTTGAAAATAAAGTTTTATTTCATTTTCACGATTGATTGCAATGAGCTCTCAAGATTTAAATTTTATCTATTAGAAAACGACACTGACAGACAGTTTAAGCAAAAAACAATACCGATTTAGAGGTGAAAATGTATTTTCTGACTTTTTCATATAAAATCACAAAATTGAATATTTTTACTTTTAATGTGACACACAATCAATTTTTCTGAGCACATATGAAAGAAATTCTGTCATTCAAATGAAATAAATCCTAAAACCCCAACTAAATACTATATTTAACCCCTTATGTCACTTTAAACTTACATAACAATAACAGTATTTGCTCCATACATTTACGAAAAGGTACCTTATGGAAATAAATCTAATAATACATCACTACAAAATATCAATCATATTATAGTTTATCTTTTATGAATAGAAAATATTAATTTACATTAAACTGCCCCCAATTTAATTAGTTCTTCGTCATAATAATCTTAAAAAAGACCAATAATTTGTATGTAATGAAAAGGTACCTTGTGGTCAAGTTACATGATGAGGCATGATGATGATGGAACAGTTAGGATAAACTAATAATATTTTGGGGTTAAGATGGTATAAATCGTCTATTTCTTATCAATAATATATTTCGGTTGCTATTGAAGATAAGCGGCATTGAGGTTCAATGACCTCAGATATTCCATAAGGTAATGCGTCGGGTATTGGCATTTTTCAGCAAACCAATGGCTGATTTACTGCATGCGACCAAACCAAATGAAGATTATTCTAGTTAAGAAAGACTTGACGAGAGTAACTTTGGTATAATAGCAGTCTACTTGGATTTGTGATGTCGGTCTATGTACGGTTATAATATTTGCGAGGCGCCCCAACCAGAACTGAAATTATCAAATTAGTTTTGCAGAATGCTAATACAGTTCTCTACCAAACTTCTTTTCCCGTATTGACTAGTTTTTTTGGGAATTTTCAATCTTTTTTCCATAAGGTACCTTTTCTACTAAACTCTGAGACGACATTACTAGGCTTATAACTAACTTATAACAAAAATAAAAACAGGTAAACAAACGTTAGGCATTAAGGTTTCAGATCACACAATAAAAAAAAATTGAGCATTTTTTCACCTCTTTACAAAACATTTAATATCTCCGAAACTAGAAACCCTCATAAGGTACCTTTTCCCGTGGAACGTCACATATTATCTAGGAATATAATATTATTTACCTACATTGAAATTGGTTGCTGACCTAGTGAAAATACTGAAATATTTTAACTGTTGATGTAGGAAAGCTAGGCGCTTTCAAGCACCTCGTAAAGTATTAGATGCTTCTGTTATCAGAAAGTGTGTTTTTATAGCACTTAGTGACTTTTTCTTACGTTTCATATGCTTTGTTTCCCATTGTTTGTAAATGATAAAATCACGTGACCGCGCGGAACATACTGACGCAGGTCCGTCCTCTACAAGCGCTGCCGCGCGACTGAAGAGGGCGTAAGTGCGTTCGCGAGTGATGGCGGTTGCGGATTTAGTAGGTATTGAAACATAGAAATTATTTTAATGATGTTACCGAGACAAAGTGATCCAAATCATCTAGATTATCTTATTACCTATACATTTATGTAAAAAACAAGTCAAAAAAGTTTGTATTTTAGCTCTGAGATTGATTTATTGTTAAAAAAAGGCGTAACTTTGGAATTTTTTTCTATCGAGCAAAGTTTATCTAATCATGTTTTTGAGATCCAAAACATATCTGCCAGATCCTTAAGTATAAGATATATTTTTTTCACAATTTTAAAACATTGTTTCTTATATTTCCGATGGATTCAAAAAACTGGTTCGCTTAGCTCGTACGGGAAAAGCACGCCTTAATGTTCACTTGTCTTTAGCCCTATGAAGCTGTGGCATGAACAAACAAAGTGATATGATATCGTAACGTTTAGGTATACCCATGTGTCTCTAAACATTGTTCAAACATAGAGAAAATAACTAAGGATAATACTCTGTAAATTAAATCTAAACATTTATTGCTAAACACATTCACAAATCATAAATAATGATTCCCTAGACGTATATAGGGCTAGCCTGAGAATTAGTACAGTCGCTATATTAGAGCGAAAGTTTCGGGACATTCTAAATATAAGCACTGTAATGTAATTTTATTTATTTAATGACCTAATAGTACCTGGGAGACCGAGCTTTGCTCGGGATACATATAAAAACTCAAAAATACGCGTTTTCTCAGAGAGAAGACCTAGCTCGATCGATTTTTCGCCCCCGAAAACCCCCATATAGCAAATTTGATCGAAATCGTTAGAGGCGTTTCCGAGATCCCCGAAATATATAAATATGTAGGTACGAGTATGTATAGTTGTATAATGTATACATATACACAAGAATTGCTCGTTTAAAGGTATCAGATTTGTTTCATTGGGTTCAATCTATCGCGGAACCCTAAACGATCGGAAATGGAATATCAACGACGGCTCACCGAGTTTCGGTTCGAATCAATTTAATTTGTTTTCCTTTATTTGAGATTTCTGATTGGCGTTAATGAAAAACACCTTGAAACCTTGATGTAAAAAAATCTGGAATAAAATTAATTGCAAGCTACTTTGTTAATGATAAAAAAGACAAAATTAGTTAACGCGTAAAATGACAGTTTGTAATATGACATCAAAAGTAAAATAATAAAACATTTATCACAATTAAAAGTAAGTACAGTCGCCATCAGATATATCTGAGCGGTCAAGGTGCTCACAAATATCTGAACTCGCCTCTATTGTCAGGGCGTTAGAGCGCGTGTTCAGATATTGTGAACACCTTGGCCGCTCCGATATATCTGATGGCAACTATACCTACATAATTTTTGCGACTTGATTCATTAAATGCTGAGAGTATTTAATAACTGGAATCGCCTTTAAGAGTTTACCTCTCTGCCGAAAAACTTGCACAATTGTGCAAAATTTTGTATGGACTGACATGGCGATTTATACGTTACATACAAATCATGTAGAAATAGCAATACATTTGACGTCCCCTCCCCCGCAAAAATCGGCAGGCTGTTCCGTACAGAAAATGACAGCCATGACGTCTCGAGTTACTAAATGCTCGAAGATTAAATGCGGCATTATTCAAACCCATAATCCGGCCTATACACTGTGCGCAATCGGGTAATGAAATCAGGGCTCAGTTGTTGTTTAACTCCTCGTGCCAAAACTGATACCTGAGCAAAAATACATAATTGGACCACGAGCGTAGCGAGTGGTTCGCGAAGTAGAATCTTGGTCATTGCGAGTTTTAAGGCACGATGGCTAAAAGAAACCTTGCTCCCAAGTAAAACACAAAAATTTTCACCACACCAATGCGAGGAAAATATTAACTCTAAAAAAACATTACAAATAAAATTCTAATGAACTTTATATTTATCATTCAAAATCATCACTTATAATATTTATCAAAACCAAAGACAATTCGGATAATATTTCTCAAACATTATTCACAGAGGTATATAATATGCGTCTAAATTTCTTTTTTTAATATTAACTAGGTTCCTTTGATAATCTGATACCATGTTTCCAATTTACAAAACAATAATCGGGCTCCGGATTTACGTTCATATTATTCCTCCAATAAAGGTAAAACAAATAAACGTTAGGTGAAGAGTGTCGTCAAGATTTGTAAGTAGGTATTTATTTTCTCAGTCTGTTTGAGAAATCCAGAAATTTCTCTTAGCTGAAGTATTTGAAGAATTTGGCTGGTGTAACACCTTGTGCTGTTGTGTTAGGGGTGAGATTGGCTTGGCACGGTGAGCAAATAACAGGGGGTATGTTAGAATGTATCTCACATCTCAACCCGGCCTGGATCTGCAGGGTGATGCTGAAGTCAACCTAATTATTTCTTGTCAATTTCAAAGGCTGGTATTTAAGCGATCAGCAAAAAATACTAACTTAATCTAAAGTAAAAAATAATTGCAAATCAGAATATTTTTTTTCGGAAAGATTACAAAATAACTCATTTAAAATTGAATAAGCAAAACAAAAACAGTAAAATAATTTACCTATCATAATGTATATCAAATATCAAATATAATAAGTATCAAAATGGCCTCTTTAGTCCCAACATCCTCACTTATCACAATAAGTAGCGTTGTGTGTCTACCACGTCACTTTCTGTCAATTTCGTGAGTCAAATTGTGTCCCGAAATTTTTAATTGTAAAACTAAAGTGCACTCAACTCACAAATAAGCAGGTTCGATTGACACCATACACAAATAAATACTGATAGCTAATAATTATTGATTGTAGAAGATGTACAGTAAAAATAGGCGCTCCCGATTTTGTCAGCTGAACTAGAAAGCGCTTTACTTTTGACAGCGACATCTAGGTTCTTCAGCTGTCAAACTCGAAGTATATTTTTTTCTACACTTTATTCACAATAGTGAATAACTCTTTGCTTAATAGTAACTCCAAATATCGATGCATAATAAATTCTACTTATAATATATAAAATACTTAACCTAAATAAAAACAATACACAGCCTTTCGCTCACGTGCAAAGAAACCTCGTTTTTCTCCCGAACTCCAGCCCGTAGTAAATGGTTCTTATTTTGATTAATTGCTTTCGGATTTACTTTGAAACTGAGATTGTATTGGAAAATGTTGTTTGTTTACGTTCTCAACTTACTTCGACTCAATTAGATGTGTTTCGAAGAATACTTGTGTTATTAACTATATTTTCCTTTTATTTGATTGGATAACTTCAAAGCTCGTAATTTATCAAGAGCGATGTTTAGGGGATATTTGGGAATGAAGTTTCTGGTTACTTATCTAATTGTATTGTGATATATTTGTAGATACTATTATTATTGGTATAGGTACTTTGTACTTACTTCGTACCTACTACCTAGACAAAATACCTGATTAATATAATAATTGTATGTACCTACTTACTATTGGAAGAATAGTGTTCCTACAAGTTAACTTTAAAAGATAAGTTAAAAGAACAAAGTGAGGGAATGTCATTATAAACGTAATATTTTGATAGAAATTTGATATTAATTACGGTACTACACTTTGTCATTGTGTATGGCATGCAGTAGCCAATCGGCCCTCCTAAGCTAAAAGGACGCATTTACAAAGAAACATTAATGCAAATACCGCTTTTTAGCTTAGGAGGGCAGTAATATGGTCGGCTCTTTATCATTTGTCGCCATGCCTGTCACGTTCTAACAAATTAGTAAGTGCTAAAGTGACGCATGGCATGACAGGTGATAAAAATGCGACCATGATACCGCTGCAGAGTAGCTTAGCCCGACTTGACAACTTATAATTCATCGAAAAAACTAATAACAAAATAGTTTAACACTAAAATCTGTCATAATTATTATCTAATTTCTCTGTATCTATTAATTTTTCGCACAGCGGTGCCAAAATTAAACACCATATTTACGATCAAAGACATCTAAAAATGTAATCGCCACTAAAAATATCCATCCCCACACGTGCCTCGAAAGCGGAAGGACCCATCTTGCATAAGGAATAATTCGGCTGGAGGGACCATGAATATTTTAATCTGTACTGCGGCTTGAATACGTTACGTAATGCTCCACGGTTCTCCTAAAATGTATGATCGAGATAAAGGTAACGGGGTGAAAGAAAAATGTGATGAATATGCTTATACGGTCGAATATGCAAAACGTTAGAAAAGCATTGAAGTTTAATTTTCAAATGAATATTTCATTAAAAAGTTATTTGGATGCGACCGTTTCGCTTAAAAAGAAATAAAACTAGTGGGTAAGAATAAAGAAAATTACTTTAAAAGTATCTAAAGCACAATGCCACGTTGTTTTTTTAATAAATTCGTTTCAGCAAATGGCCACATAATTGGTCATCATTAAAAAAATACCCGAAATTTGACACATGTCAGGCTAAAATAGAAAAAAAAATCTAATTAGTACCCTTTATTACACGATTAAGGTCCAGTTGCACTAACCACAGTTAAAACAGACTGATTAACGTCATGCAGCAGAGATCTATGAAACTTCCAATACAAAAATTTAGCGATCGCTTTAACGGTGACACTGGTGACAGACGGTTTGGTGTGACCGACCATTAACAGTGACTACTTAAATATGAAACCGTCAATTTAAAATTGTCGTTAAGTTTTTCCGTGCATTTTTATAAGGTTCATTTTAAGATTGCTTGCTCAAAGTCACCTATATTGACAAAGTTCTTATAAAACTTGTTAAAAACTATATCGAACGGGATAAGGACGAGGACGGGACTAGTAATAACTTTAGCTCAGATACAGCTAAAAGCATCTGCCTAATAAAATAACAAAGGATACCGCCATTTCGTTCTTTACATTGTGAAATGCTTTCCATTCGTTTTATTCCATGGAACATGGATAGAAAGCTTTATTTCATTAGTCATTTCTTTACGTTACTGTCATTGTAGGTACATAGTAAAAATAGGAATGACCCGTGTTCATTATTTAGAGTTGATTTAATAATTGCTTATTTCGAAATCTGTCATTGAAGATGCTACTAAAATCCTATCTCGTGTTTTTTTAAACATAATAGACCTACGGCCATGATTTTTTTTCCTTAGGACTTACTTGCAATCGGAGACTTTACATGTGTGAAGATTAATAACCCCTAGCGAAAATCATTTCGATTGCAATATTTACGAAAAGACACATATTTTAACAAACTGCAGTAATTTTTAAAATTATTTGTTCATTATAGTATGAAAATCAGCGGGATTGCCTCTAACTTTTTAATTTTATACTTTTTCGTTCTAAAAGCCGCAACAGACTACCGGACCGCACCGCGACCTTGGTGCACCGCACCGCGTAATAGCATAATAAAAGTATTTTCAATATAAGTAATTTAATATTTTAAGTAATTTAATTAATAATATAAGAAATTTTTATCTTGTATTTTATTTTATTTTCATGAATATAGGCCTAAATAACTTTAAAAACCAATTTAATATCGTACAAACGTTTAACTGTGGCTGTATAAGATTCTGCCTTTGCTCATTTACGCAAGTGTAAGGTTTAGGAAGGACGATTAAGACGATTCGAACGACACGTCGTTTGTCAAATTTCAATGAGTACTTTAGAAGTTATGAGGGAACAGATGAACATACATACATACATACATACCCACAAACATACCGGTCAAAATCATAACCCTCCTTTTGCGTTGCCGTAGTCGGGTAAAAAAAGGATCAACGTGGGATTAGTAAAATTAAACAATTAGGTACCAATTGTTCCAGGCGAGGAAATAAAGACACTATTTTTGCATTTTATTTCCAATCAGTTGTTCGTGGGACGGGACGCAGAGGAGTACACCACTTTTCTGCGATAGAGCATAAACGTATCACTTTCTGCGCACCTTTTAGAACAACAACGACCCACTTTCAGAGCATGAGATATGAAAAATAAATATTACAGCTTACAGCTCCAAACAAAAACAACTCTTCTGATATTTCTATACGCATAAAACCCACACACGGTGCCATTACGCCCTCGTACCGTATTACTTCATTTCCTTTTCACCTCGATTATTACATGCGAGATAAAAAGAGGCAAGCGGCGAGAAAAATGTCTTTCAAAAGTGTAATAAGCGCCATGTCACGTTGTATGGAAGGCTGGCAACATTTCTATAGATCGTGACCTGACGTTGTACAGTCAGCAGCAGAAGTTGCTAAGCGGGCCAGGTGTTCAAAATGATCTTGACGCGACTTTATTGTTAAGAGAACAATAAGGGCTGATTTAGACGATGCGAGAACTCGCATGCGAGTTTCATACCATTGTGGGGTTTGATTGGTCGATTTAATTGGACGTAATCAACAGTCCGCAATGTAACTAAACTCGCACGCGAGTTCGCGCGCCGTCTAAATCAGCCTAAAGAGCGTGTCGAGGTAATTTTGAACACCTCGTCCGTTTGGCGACCTCTGCTGCTGACTGTACGCAGGATATCAAACAGAGACTGAGGACTAAGATATAAAGATTGCATTACTGTTGGCTTCCCTTCAGCACACTTAAATCGTGTTTAAAAAAGCGTAAAGCGTTATTTTAGATAGGAGGCCCTGAAAGATAATAGTCATTTCCGATACAAGTGCGTAAAATAGGAAATTCGCACGTGTATCGTACAACGTTTTACAGTACATATGGCCCTTTAAATTTTGGACGTAGTTACCATGGTATAATAATATACTCCGCCTGGTACTCTCTTCCGACCACGTGACTGACACAAACCTACGTCATCATGCGACAGCGCTACATGATAATATGCGATAGCGCTATATAAAGTGGCAATGTTATTGTGACGTG
This sequence comes from Cydia splendana, assembly GCF_910591565.1. Taxonomy (NCBI): domain Eukaryota; kingdom Metazoa; phylum Arthropoda; class Insecta; order Lepidoptera; family Tortricidae; genus Cydia; species Cydia splendana. The sequence continues at coordinate 4,403,382 of NC_085975.1, forward strand.
GGCTTGTGTCACTCTGGGAAGAGAAGATGGTAGTTACGTAATGGGCGTATTATAGCACAGGATGTCGTAATGGAGCACCAGAGCTACTGTAAAATTAATTATGCGCCTACCTGACATTCATAGGTGCCGTTGTCTCTTTTCTGCACGAACTTGATTTGTAGCGTCCAGTCCTCGCCGTCATAGCCGTGTAGGACCTGAAAAAGAAAATAAATTAAAACAACTTTGCTTCTTTCTTTGCTTTGCGCTTTGCTTCTTCTTATTTATACACACTGCCAAGGAATGGAATTCCTTGCCGGCGTCTATATTTCCGTGCTCTTATAACTCGGCAACTAATCCAGAGTGAACAGGCACCTTCTGGGCGAGCTCGCTCCATCGTAGGCCACATCTAGGCCTCGGCTAGTCTGTGGCCATGAGTAATAATAAAAAAAAAAACTTTAAAGATATCACAATAATAGGGGATTACTGCAATGTTCTGCCGCCAGAGTGCAGCACTACCGACTCAGTAAATTCATAGACTAACTTATACATACTGTGCCTTAAACTGTTTTTTGACAAGTTTTCATAGACAATAAAATATGACATTGATGCATCAAGGCGGTTTGTTAACAAGGGCCTACCGGTAAACGCGAAAATCGAAATTGAGTTATCTGCCTCTTTATCGCTCGAATATGCAAGAGTGATAGAGAGATTAGATAACGAAATTTCGATTTTCTTTTTTCGCGGTAGGCCATGTGATTGACGTGACGTGTGATGTGTCAATGTGGTTTGTTTACTGTATGTGCCACAAAGGTGCTACCTACGCAGAGCTTTGCCTAATATTCCCTATTGGGTTCGAACAAATAGATAAAACTAAAATGTCGAAATGTTAGAGTTAAACCAAGAAAAGTCTGCTGAGAGTTTGACAGCACACGTAGTGCAGGTGTTATTTTAAACGTCAAACTTCTATGAAATTATGACGTATTAAATAACACATGCACTGCGTGTGCTGTCAAAATCTCTGCAGACTTTTTTTGGTCTGACTCTCACATTAGAAGTGTAAGAACCTAAATCTCAACAAGGAAAGGCCTGTTTTCGAGGTTCGAGGTAAAAGTAATGCAGCTGCAATTGACATTCAAACGTCACCTTATGTAACCATACATTTTATGGCTAGTAAAATATAATTTTCACCACACCAACTGGTAAACGCTCTCTTGATTGTTCAAAAACTGATAGCAATTTTATTCACATGTGAGGCAAAGTAAACAAATGCAAATTTTGAGTTGTTTTCTTATGCTTGCTGGTAGAATTGACTTTAAAATGATGATTTTGAAGGATAAATATTTAATAACATTCATTTGGATTTGATTTCGTTAGATTTTGTTTGATTTCTTACAGTTAATATTTTCTTCAGGTTGGTGTGGTGAAAAATTTTGTGTTTCACTCGGGGGGAAATTTTGTTTAACCTTCGTGCTTTAAAATCCTCGCAACGCTCAAGATTTCGCTTCTCGTTCAATTTTGGAATCTTTCGTTTGCTCGGGTATCAATATTAGCACAGGCGGTTAAACAACAACTTTGCCCCCTTTTAAAACAAATAACTATTAGTCATCACTACACCTTATAAAACAAAGTTGCCGCGTGTCTATTTGTGTGTAGGTATGTATGTTCGCGATAAACTCAAAAACTCCTGAAGGGATTTTCATGCGGTTTTTACCTTTCCATAGAGTGATTCTTGGGAAAGGTCTACATGTATAATTAGTTAACCCGTGCGAAGCTGGGCGGGTCGCTAGTTATTTAATATTACACACATACAACAAAGACTGGAAACGAGAGACCTGTTCGCGTCAAAGTAAGCACATTTTACGAGTACTTGATGTAAGACTATATATCTCTGCTATAATGTACGAAACTGCAGACATCTGCTTTTGCATATCAAGCCGAGAGCAAAGAAATTGAATATGTCTACACTTGTCTTATAATACGGAGTTTCACAGTGTTATTAATGTTATTATGTTTTTAGAGCACCGCACAAAACTGTTCGCGGTGTCCTCATGGGATCACTTCGGTCTTGCAAATCGGTTAAGTGCGTTTTTCTCAAAGACCGTTTGATGTAGGTACCTAAAATTTGGAATAGTTACGGCAAGTATCATCACTAACACTGTGAATATTTAAGTAGAAACTGCTTATTTTCCTTTACTTTTTATGTTGGTATTAAATGTATGTAGGTATAATATATAAACAAGAAACATTTATTATAGTCAATTTAACAATATATAAGTATAATAATGATACATAGGCAAACATACATTCAAAAATGTTGGGTAGAAAAGGTTGGAATAAACAATATATTGTCAATATCAAATATGCAATGAAAATGTGATTGCGTAAATTTCATTATTCGCGTTTTTTACAGCAAAGAGAATTTAAAAATAGAGGCGGATTGTCAAAGTAAATTATGTAGCCATAGTAAATTTACTGCCATCTTTCTAGAGAATTAAAACTGTTAGAACGCCATTTTGACTTTGATGCTTATTCTTTCACTGATAAGTGATATGTGTTAATTTGTTATTGAAATTAACGCCATCTACTCGACAGTAGGCCATAGGTATGGTGCAATCTTTTCGAGCGATGGCGCCATAACCTTTGGCCTACTGTCGAGTAGATGGTGTCAATTTCAATTTTTATCAAGAAATTCCGAATACTTTAGAATCATCACCGTCGTCCTTAGAACACAAGAACATTTAATAACCGGAGTCGCCTTTCACAATTGTGCAAACTTTTAGTATGGACTGACATTTATCTGACATGGCTATTTTGTACAGTCAGCTGCAGAGGTACCCCCTGCATAGAAGTTTGTATGCAAAGGTGCTAAGCGAATAGTATTGCTGACTGTACGTTACGTACAAATCATACATAGTCATACATTTGACGTGCCCTTCCGCCGCAAAAATCGGCAGACTGTTTTGTACAGAAAATGACAGCCAAGTCATCTCCAGTTACTAAATGCTCTAAGCCGTCATCTTACAATGGTCGGCTGGTCGTTAAGAGCAAAGCTAAGGAAATCGACCAACAGCTGGAAAGACATTATGTTGAGCCACTGAACTGATTTGCGCTTCCAACAGCTGATAAGGACAGCCAAGTAACTTATAATATCCCTTTTAGGAGCATTCCACGAAATTATCTACCGTTGTCCTTGTCCCGTACCTACAAACGCGAATTTACGTTTAGTAGTAATATTTATATTGATTGATTAATAACAATGGATTTCGCTGACAATCAACAATACGTATCATGCATATGATACGTATTGAAACATATTTATGTTTCCAAAGTTCCAAAGGATTTCACTTAGTACTGCAAGGCATAAGTTTTACATTAATTTCCGAATATGCGGAAAAGGTTGAAGGAGTGCGTACACAGCGAAAGCCGACAGGAAAATGAGGACTACGGTACGGTCATGCGTCACTTTCGCACTTACATACTTGTTAGAACGTGACAGGCATGGTGTCATGTAATAAAAACGTGACTATGCTACGGCCGCAGAAGCGTTCGTCTACTATCGTCGGCCTTAGTTTGGTGTGTCTGTCCCATTAGGCTGTGGCTAAGTGGGGCAACGAAAAGAATATTAGCGAGCCGCCAGCGCAACCTAATTGCTTAATTAGTTTTGCTCTCCACTATTTTCTAGCCCCTGGTTTTAGAGCGGTTTAAATGACATTAAAAGGAAAGTGGACGACCGCTTATTCGTACAAACGCAGTCCCCATTTTTGGGGACAGAAGGAAAATAAAGTGGGGAGAAGGAGTAAAATGGGGACTACGTTTGTACGGAGAAGCAGTCGTCGACTTTCCTCCTGTTTTAGTGAAAGTGAAAATCCACTGTAGCTATATCCTACCCTTCTGGGCCCGCTATTTGCTGAGTGTGTAAATATTAAGAGTAGAGTAGAGAGTGGAGTACTTCGGACACATAGCCAGGAAAAGCAGCGATAATCTCGAAAAATTAGTGGTCACTGGCAAAGTGGAAGGAAACAGACCTAGGGGCAGAAGCCCGATACGTTGGACTGACCAGGTTCGCACCACCCTCGACACCACCGTACACGACGCTCTTCACGAGGCAGCAGATAGAAGTGTGTGGCGCCGAGTGGTCCACACAAAACTATGTCGACGAGATGGTCACGACCCTCAGCATTGAGGAAACCGACGCGAGGAGGGGAGGGGTAAATATTAAGAAGTCAGCCCAGGAAGATGTATTTTTTGAAGGCTATGTTGCATGGCGTATGAAAGAAATTAACACAATTAGGTAAGTAGTACAAACAAAAAAAAGGAAAAAAAAGAAAGAAAAAGATATGATTAGGACTCAAAGTATCCGAAAATTATGTCGAGAATAGAGCGAAGTGGAAGCGAAGCTGACCCCATCACCATATGGGATACAGGGATATATAGCTCGGAAGAGAGAGAGAGGTACGTACAAACATAAAGTTTATTTCAGGTTAAAATATATATAATGTAACAGGTCAAACAACATAAACAACCTTTAAAATTTCCAAAACAACCCTAAATCAATAAACAAGTGTTGTTATTATGCGCAGTAGCTCTCAATATTATTCGACCTTTCCCCAAATTTAACCTTGCGTAGGCCCAACAGTTTCAAAGTGGCTCAGACTTGAGGCATATGCAATATAACGGATCACCCAAGAAGCCTTTTTATTCAAAAAACATTCGGCTCGATTCGGGAAATGAATTAGAGATTAACTAGATACGATATAGTAAAGATATGTGACGTTCCACGGCAAAACGTACCTTATGGCGGCTGGCGCCGCGATTCGGGAATTGGATTAGGGATTAACTAGATACGATATAGTAAAGATATGTGACGTTCTACGGAAAATGGTACCTTTTGGCGGCTGGTGCTTTGTCACATAGCGCCGAAATAATATTGGAGCGGCGTTAATAATAGCGTAAGCGCCACCTTTATCCGTCATCTCATATCACACGTTCACACCATTATGAAATGACCCTGGAGCCCGATTCTGGCGTAACATTTTGTTATGGTTTTGATATTCTTTGATTCGATCTTGAAGATCACTCATGCTGATTGGTGCATGCGAAATAAAAAGAAAGTCGTGCGTGAGTCCACGCCAATCACCAAGCCGATTATTAAGGTTAAAACCTGTTCAAAAACTGTAACAAGTTGTAATCACACATGGTGTAATAATATACTCCGCCTGGTCTCTTCCGAGACTAGCGAACCACGTGACTGACACAAGCCTACGTCATCATAGTCTGTGAACAGCATGATGACGTAGGCTTGTGTCAGTCACGTGGTTCGCGAGTCTCGGAAGAGAGTACCAGGCGGAGTATATTATTATACCATGGTAATCACATATTTACTTAAAGTTTTACGTATTAAGGTGACGTTTGGATTCAGACAGCATTACTGTTTTAGTATTGTAGTGCGCCATTACTGCCGACTGCATTGCTGCAGCAAATGTCAAAATTCCGGGCAGCAATATCGATTATGCACATCGACAAATATAAAACATTGGTATATTTTGTAAGTTTTGTAACTCGGCAAAAAATGACATTATTTTTTATGGATTACTTAAATCATTATAAGATGAAGAGGAGGACTGTTGTATGTCAGAGGTCTGAGTTATACCAGTTTTTAGCAAGACTTGTGAATAACCAAGGATCGAAACTATAACTCCGTTTAAGTGGGATCAAAGTTTTACTAAACAGCGTTCTGGCCATAACGTTTTATTTTCAACAGAACGTATAAGGATGTATTTTTGGTTTGATATATGACGTTTTGACCAACGAGGAAAATGAGGGTCAAGATCGGTAGGGATATGTTTGTGAAACAGTTCATAATAATGTGCTTTAGAGGGTGTATTTTTTTAAAATATATTGACTAGGCATAACATAAGAGCATTAAGTTAATAAAAGTGGTGAGTTTAACATTATTATTCCTGAAACATGTTAATTTTTCCAACTAACACACAGTCAATATCAAAATGATGGAGGACAAATAATTATCATTAGCTTATTAGATTTCAGAGATGTTTGTAAATAACACTTGGTAGTAGGCAATGTTACCTTTTTTAAACTGAAATAAATGTCATATACTAAGAAAAAAAAAGTTTTCCGAAAATAATTTAATTTGAACTGAAATAAATGTGACTGAAGAAAAAGTGACCAAGGCCTCCAGTGCCCCAGGCTGGAATCGAACCAGCGTCCTCTGCTATCGCGGCAGGTGCCTGAACCAACGAACAACGGACTTAAAATATTTTCTGAAAAATAATTTAATTTGTTCAAATACTTCATAGTAATTTAATTTGTTCTAATACTTCTAATAGTGTTACCTTTTTTTGCCAAAATTTAGCACAATACCTACATTTATCACGGGTACTTAGACAACGATAAAATATTTTAGGTATATTTAATTACACAAACGGGTCTACCGCGATATAATTTCATTGTTTTTACCTTTAATTCCGACGTTCCCGTTTGTGTAATTAAATATGTGTACAAAACGCGAGAGTTTAAAGTGTAATATTTTAGGTAGTCATTTCTAAACTTCAATGAGGTACATCCCAAGAGAACTAGAACTTGACACTCATACGACATATTCTACACAACTACAACAACAACGACGCATATGCTCTCATTTCACATTCATGTTTTTGATGGGATTTAAACTACTCCCATTACTGCCCTTCTTATCACGACCTTACTGTTCGACAAACAAATGACCCTTGGTTGCAATTAACGAACCAACTATGTACCATCATCATGATATTTAATTGATCACTCTTCAACCTTATTGCAACGAAATAAAGTCTACCAATGATCACTTAAGAGAGCTGTTAGTACTAGCTACAGCACAATGGGTTATGCTAATAGTCCAAATTTCCAATGCGATCCTTCATTAAGGCCTGTAAGCACGGGTAAAGGTGAGTCCCCACCGTGGTAAAGGTGCGGCCGCACTGACAGCGTCGTTATCTAGTTTGGCTAATTTATATGCGGATTAAAGTTGAACGGTAAAGTTCACTGTGAAAGCGATGTGTGGATTTGAATATTGTAATTTGGTTTTTGCTGAGTTTGTGTGCTCGTTACGTGTATGTCGTTAAAATACGTGCTTTTTGACTTGTGGTTGTTACACTTCTTCATTTTTGGACGCATTAATGATTTAAATCTGACCTCGAAGGAACTACATACATATTACATAGTATACATGTTTATATGCAGGGATGCTAAGCTAATAGTTTTGCTGATTGTACACACTCATTGTATAGACACTTTGTCGTACCAGATATTTGCTATAAAATAAAAATAGAAATACCCTTACTTTATTATATTATGATTATGATCTTAATCATATAACTCAGGATTTGTTAAATTCAACAGTAAATAGACGGTGTTTTTACATGTTTAGTAAAATTTCGTAACTTGTAATTGTTATCAATAATTATTGTTAAACATACTATAAAACCACTGAGATAAGAAAAAGGGAGTAAAAACAAGTATGTAAGTAATTGTAATAGTAAAAAAAAGCATTATTACGAATAGGTATATACTTGTTTTAAAAATAATCAGCTTGTAACATTTACCAGCATGCATGCAAATAAATGTTACCTACTAGCCGATTAGGTCCATGATTAGGTACTATTAGTATCGGAATACGCAGTAATTTCAATACCAATAGTAATCATGAACATCGCATCGCAAAAGGACGTAACGTGATCGCTATTGCTTATGACTTACGCCCTTTAAAAACTGCTACCGCTATGCTGATATTTCCCGCTCAGTTCGATTGAGCTTTGAGCTCGCGGTAAAATTCCGCAAAGATCGCCTCATTACCCCGCGGTTCTAATTCAGCGCCGGCGTTAATTTCGCGGCTGACCAGCCCCCCATTACTGCTGCGTTTAGTTTACGCTCAAGCGTTCAGGGAGAGCGTTAAGTACAGTTGGAGTGCGTTTGGTTCCGCTGAGAGATTATTTTTTGTTTGCTCGGACGGATGAGTGTTGATATTACGGATAGGCCGTATGCGTCTATACGCTTGGAATAAATACTTGGATTGGGTGCGGACGAAAAAATGCAAAGTGATGCAATAGTTTATCACGCGATTGTAGATTTTTCTGTAACTTATCGAAAGCATTCGACTGTGTCCATTATGATACCCTGATCAGAAAGCCAAGCACTATGGACCAAGAAGAATGGAACTAAAACATGTACAATTGTACTTTGGCGTCTAAATTAACAAAGAGAACATAAATGATACATAATCGTGAGACAACAAGAAAAAAAATATGCATCCCACAAGGTTCAATTCGGGGCCCTTTTCAGTTTCTTGTTTGACGATGACGATTAACTGACTTCCATTTATGACTGAATCCCATTCATAAAGTGGACATACAATTTTGTAGCTGTGTAACGCAATAAAAATTACCTTGTACTATTTCAAACAGTCTTTTCGCTTCCGTTTGTAAAAGTACCGTAGATTCCAATTTCGAAAAGTAACGCTTGTAGAAATTGGGCCAAATAAACTGTTTAACATTCTATAAATAATGTATTTGTGTACCTGTATTATATGTTATACTTAGTTGTTTCATTTAAGAGCTTTATGCACCCTAAATATGAATATTTCACAACGCTAATCACCCAAAGAGCTTAAGTGATGTGCATTTCAACGTTTTCGGAATAGAGGCCTGGAGGTCGATTCTGTTTTGACAATTTGATAAGGTTTTGATCTTATGTTGATACGATCTTTGGTGTCAAAATAAGATCAAAAACTTAGTGCAAGCGAGATGCATTATGAGACGAATCCTGATTCCTTTCGCGAGGACCAATCAGCGTTAACGGCTCACGCTGTTTGGACAGCGGACGCTGAGTCAAGGTCGTATCAAAATAAGATGAAACCCGTATCAAATTGTTAAAACGGAATTGGCCTCTTGGGACGAATGGTATTAAGAGGGCGGCCTTTTAATAGCGGACGGCACAAGAGGGCTAATGATGCAACACACGGAATCCGCTTTAGATGGTATCGCTGTAATTTTGCATCGCTAACGTCCTAGTTTCAAATTGAATTAGAACTCGGCGATCAGTTGCAGTTATAGTAAAATTCTACTAATGCTATCTAATTGTTATAAAAGTTTAAGTTTGTTTACATATATCTTGCCGAATTTGAATTTAAATACAATTGGCGGTATTCATAAACGCGTTACTGGCCTGGATTAGCTATAAATCGTTATGTCTTTAACTGTCATTTTGACCTATGTATTTGTAAGAAAGGGATAAAACATAATTTAACTTAATTAGGCCCGAAAAGTTTTATGAATAAGAGGGTTAGTCTTTGATTTAGTAGGCCCTAGTTAAGTTTTTATTTATGAGTGTCTCTTTGATATTTACGTGAATACTAAAAATTCCTACTAGGAAAGATGAAATGTATTAAATTACTCGTAGTTAAATAATGAAACGGAGACACTATACCGTAGTGCTTTGGGTTATTCTAATCGCTTACCAAACCCGGGAGAGTCTAATGTTTGACCTTAAGCGCTACAGGTTTGGTTCTGCCGTTTCCTTTTTACAGGATGGATTTTATTGCGAGCCGTAACGTTTTGTTATCTGCCTCTATATAGCTCTTGCATTTTCCAGCTTCTGAGTGTCGGATCTCGTGGTAGGGCTTCTATGTATGTCTGGTAACCTCTGCTTTAGTCTTTACTTTTTACCCACATAGGTACTCCACTTTATAAAGCATTTACAAAGCTTTAAGTTAAACCTTATAATTTTCGAAGACACTCCGAGCCTTACAATATCTTGAGGTCGCGTTTCGTTGGCTAGCAAAAGGACTCCTCGCCCGCTCGCTATAGGAATGCACTCTTGAGTTGCACTTAGACCTATGAATAAACATCAAGCGCTGCAATTTACTTTGCTGCAGTATCTGTGATAAAGAGTAGGAATTGCGTTTGTTCTTGTTGTGTAATTGCTAGTTTGTAAGGTGTCTGGTGTTTCTCAAAGTGCACCGAGTTTGCTGCTAGCTTGGAATAAATACTTATTTCAAGGGCGCAAGCGTGCCAAATACCTTACTTGAAAACATAAAAGTTACATTGTCATGACACCGAGAACTACTTACAAGACACTTTATGTTCACTAAAATCTTAAATAATAAAGTTATCTTTTCAAGCTGTAGTTAAAGGAGACGGAGAGGAGAATGAGAGGAAATTCTCACAGGTATTTTTGGATCGAGTTTAAAGTTTAGTACCTACTTAATGCAAAATTATAAAAAAACTTACTTGGAACCTCTCGTCGTTGGTGTACGTGAACTTCCCCGAGCTCAGAATGTGCCAGTCCCTTTTTCTGATCCAGGACACTTGCTGTAAACAAACACAACAATAAGTTTAGAATGAGGCACAAAGTTGACAATACGACACTGGTAGGGTCGCTTGAGATAAATTGTGAGTTCATATCACGGCACAGCCACGACATTGCGCGACTTGCGAGTCAGTCTCGCCAGTCGCGCAATGTCGTGGTCCAGCTGTCAAGGTGGTTTCGCCCGCACGGGAGTCGTGTATCCCAGCTCTAATTTAGGTGTTAAATTCACGTTCAAAGATCATGTTTAAAGAAAAGTTAAGACATTTAAATAAACGAACTGTCTTTTCCCTTATAACTAGAATCTATCTTAAAGAGACAAACTTTTATGTATCGATTAAATAAAAATAAAGCTAAAGTGTCATTCTATGGAACTTGCTAACTATGTAAACAAAAGTCACTAGTAAATTCATCATTCTTTAACAATTTCCATATGGCCAAATATGGCGGTTTGCTTACATAGTTAGCAAGTTCCATAGAATTACACTTTACTCTTATGATCGTTATAAATCTATCAAAGAAACCAGGTTTTTTCTTTAAAAATCACCTTGTTACAGTCAAGTGTAAAAATATGGGTGCACAAATCATCTCAAAAAAATTGTCCCATAGCCTCTTATGTCAGCGAATTAAGAACTATGAGAGATATTATTTTTGAGTAAGTTGTCTACACCCATATTTTGACACTTGACTGTACCTGCATTTATACGTTTTACAATAAATTATTCTAAAACCAATTACAACATAGTTACCAAGCCATGAATTCATCAAACCATTTACAATATTTAATAACAAAAGTTCCGCTGTATTTCGCCTTTGTTAGGTTTTGGTGTGGTTACGCCGGGAAAGTTTCAAATTCAGAACGTTGTTCTACATAAGTACTAACCAATCAGAACCCCGATCATAGGCGACCATTGTAATACTGGCCTATGTATATTATGCTGAATAAATTATAGGTATATACTCGTATAGGCACATATTGATGGAAAGATTGTCTAAGATCGTTAGAGCTCTTGATGACAACGACGAGTCAAAATCCGCCAATGTGTCTTTTTGCGAGATGCATAAAACAATAACAAATGCTATCAGCTGCATACCTACATACAAAATTTGTCGTATTTTCTATAAGCACGACAATCATATTGATATATGTATTGTGTCTTAGAAATTTTGTTTTACGTTAAACTATAAAGGATGACTCACGCTAGACCGGGCCAGGCCCGGGCCGAGATCGAAGACGAATTTCCACAGAAAACGAAATGCCGGAAGCTCCGGGCCGTTCTAGCGTGAGTCATCCTTAAAAAAGCGAAAATGGGGACTCGGGGTAAAAAATTCCACTTTAATTTTTTTAAAGTATTTTTGCATGCCAATTCACGTTTGTTGATAAATATTTATTTGAGTATCCATTTACCTACTCATGAGAACAGTGCGGTCATTGTAGTCTCTTTTGTGTCTGATGTGTGTAAAAAGGTATTTCTTCAATTCTCACATTTGATCAAAATGAAATTCTTTTGCGTTCTATTTCTTCTTACTACGAATTTAGTCTCCAAATTTCAGAGATCAAGTTACCCAAGGGACGAATCAACTTCAAAGTGAGGTGAATAGCCCGACAGGCCTCGATTAAGTTCGCAAGTAGGGCGCGCTGTGGTCAAGCGGACTGTGAACACGTTATCAGATCAGCTTGTTACGTTACGTCGGCTTCAAGCAACTTTAATGTGCTTTTACGAGGAACTTTTAATACTTCCATGATAGGGTATCTTCACTGTAAGCCGTTTATAATGCTGAGGCATGTCTTTATTGCTTGGCAGCATTTTAAATGTCATTTTTAAGTCGTACACTCGTAGTTAGATTACGCTTAATTAGGTTTTCATTTGTTTTTCTTTCGGGATTTAAGATCGACTTTAACAACCGCCTACCTACTTACCTACTTCTAAACTCTTTTTATCTCTTTTCTCGTGATTTATTTTATGACTTCTACTTTCAAAAGCAGCATAGATGGTGGGGCGTGGTGCCTCCTGGCTGTCACTACGATGACTACGTTAGACTATGTCGTTAAGACGAAACGGGAGCTGAGCTAAAAGTCAATTTTGAGATTTCAAGCTGAATATACCCGTCGCTCTGACGGGGCGTGAGAGACTGTATTTGTGTGTGTAATGCACGCACACAGATGCGTACGCTTGCACCCGCGCGCGCCTCATTGCCGACAATTTGCAATGTTATTTTTCGTGCGTTACTGCCACGAGGCGTTCACTTATTACTTACTGTGTTGCGATTGAATTTTTTGACCCGGCTTACGTTTACGGAACTCGATAATCTTTCTACTACTGTGACTTGGCTTTGTTTACTTGACTTTGCTGATCAGCTTATTGTTTTGGACTCCGTGAGTTGTGGTTACCTATTGGACCGCACGCAATTCATCTACCTTTATTCAAGTAATTAAGCGTAATTAGCCGAAACCTTTATAAGAGTGTAATTCATAAGAAGTACATAAGATATAATTTATGTACTGGTTTGCTGTTAGCTTTTAATTGTATCACTTTACATATATGTTACTCAAATAACTAACACGGTTACACTGTAAGAACATTATTTTTCAGGTAGGCCTTATTATACCTACTATAGGCCTTATTACCTCCTAGTACCTTAGTAGTAGTAGTACTACTACGGAAATTGATTCAAAGACTCAAGACTGACTTAAGTGGCAGTAGGGTGTAGGGTTTTTTCTAGGCTTAATGAGTTCGCTGAAGCTTATTTTTTATACTTAGCGCACAGAACCACTAGTTTAACAGTATCAGCTCTAACCACATGTCACCATTTTGTCCTTTACGTAACAAACTCAGGGGCCCAGAATATCCGATGTACCTATCAAATCAAGGTTCTGTACCAAATAAGGCCCGGTTATTATAGTTCGTTATTTTTTAGCATTAGAAAGAAGGTAAACAATCATGACGTGTCTTTTTATTAATAATTATTGAAAAACGCCTTCAAAAATTAGTTTATATTACTTATGAAAGCAAAAGAATATAAAAAAGTATATGATTAATACATACATACATACATACATACATACAATCACGCCTATTTCCCGGAGGGGTAGGCAGAGACCACGGATTTCCACTTGCTACCATCCTGACATACCACTTTCGCTTCCTTCACATTCATAACATTCCTCATACACGCTCGCCGGTTTAGGGTGCTCTTGCTCATTAATATGATTAATATGATTTATAATTCTAACATATTTGCTATGACTTATTTTTCAATGGTAATTTTTAATAAGACATGTCAAAATCTGTTACCTTAATGCAAAAAAAAAACGAACTTTAAGCGTGCTAACTTTCAAAATTTCATTTTTTATAAGATAGTATAAGTAGATGGGCAAAAATTTTGCGTCCATGTCCACCAGTGAGTAAGTGATTGAGATACCTAAACATTTAACTTTATAATGTAAAATGATATAATTTACTAACCTACTCGTTTAATTTCAGGTAGGTTGAATAAGGAACCAAGTAACCATGGGGAGGAGCAGTATTTACTAACATTTTCTTTTTGGGTCTTCAGAGTGTATCGTTTCCTTTTTTTTGCACATATTACACTTAAATATATATTCTCTGTGTAAACCCTTACGTCTTTCAATGACAAAGGCAAGATCAGCAAATGTACAATTTGTATGATCGTGCCTGATATTTGAAATCACAGAAAATAAATATTTTAAATCCACTATTCTGCGACCTTCTAAAATTTTGTTTTATCATGATTCATGATCAAAAAGCTCGGATTCAATAGTCATATCAAACGTCGATTATGCAGTTGATGATGAGCTTGCATTTTCTACCATTGGTGCTGCAAATGCATCAACCGGTGGCGATAAACTTTGCCCTCTTGTAAAACAAATTACTATTGTGATTGTGTCCAGCAAAAGGCCAAAATTCGGTTTACTTTCCTGTTTAAAATATTACTAATTTATTCATATTTCAGATTAGGTACATAGGTAACTGTCTGAATGTTACAATGCCAGCTGGCAAATTCTATCACATTTGTTTGTTTGGTAGTCATGGTAACATTCACTTACTTACATTGATATCCTTATTAAGATCTGTATCTTATTATCCAGACCTTAAAATATTGCCACCGTTGCCCTTTAAAAAAATACTGTTTAAATAATTGGCTACTCAAACAATGCTTCTATAGTATAAATAATGACTACACAAAAATGGGTAGTATTGTATATAATGCACGAAATAAGGCCCGATTCTTAAGCGGGTTTAAATTTTGAGGCCATGTCTGCTAATACTATAGACAAAATATCAAGTTTAATAAACACAAAAAAAAACATTGATGGGCCTTATTTTATAATTTAGGCCTTACTTTGTAATTTAAAATAGAGTTAGGCCAAGAAAAATCTATAGAGATTTTGATAGAACACGCAGTGCAAGTATTATTTCAAACGTCGCTTCTATGAAATTATGACATATAAATAACACTTGCACTGCGTGTGCTATCAAAATTGCTGTAGACTTTTCTTGGTCTGACTCTAAAATATTCTTTATTACACCACAAACATAAAAACAAATTTAAAAAAAACCCGGCGAAGTGCATGTCGGACTCGCACACGAAGGGTTCCGTACCATTATTTATAAAAACGGTCACACATCCAAGTACTGACCCCGCCCGACGTTGCTTAACTTCGGTCAAAAATCACGTTTGTTGTATGGGAGGCCCCACTAAAATTTTTATTTTATCCTGTTTTTAGTATTTGTTGTTATAGCGGCAACAGAAATAAATCATCTGTGAAAATTTCAACTGTCTAGCTATCACGGTTCGTGAGATACAGCCTGGTGACAGACGGACGGACGGACAGCGGAATCTTAGTAATAGGGTCCCGTGTTTTACCCTTTGGGTACGGAACCCTAAAACCGATTTACAATGTAGATAAAGGTAGCAACAGGCGGTCTTATCGCTGTTAGTTCTTATTCTTCGTTTGTTTAGCATTAGAGTGAAGGTGACGTGTCTTTTTTAAGCATGCAATCGTATAATTATTTAGCTTTTTTTGTAATAGTTATGTACTTAGTGGTTAATATTAGTATTTACTATTTTTTCTTTCAATAATGCTTAAAAATGAAGTATAGACATGACAACCAAATATTAACGCCATTGTAGGGCAGGATATACAGAACATGAATCATTAGTACTGTCACGCTCCGTGATTGTTGAGCCATTTAGGGTTCTAGCTAAATTGGACATTCCATAGAGCACGAGTAAGTATGGAACAACCAATTCAGCTAGGACCCTAAATTGCTCGACAATTACGAAGCGTGCCTGTAGGTACCTAAAAATTTTGTTAACCCATTTTAACCATGCAATAAAATATTTTTGATTTTGATTTCTAATTTGAAATATTAGAATCAAAAAGTTCATAATAGATTGTATATCATAACTACAAAAATGTGTTCCCTACTCTCAACCCAAAACCCCTTGTATCTTAGGATCTAGATATTTTCACACAAGACGGTTTATCGATAACTTCTTACATCACTAGATTATCGACATTAAATGTCGACTATTTGCCCATCACTTTTCTGGCTGTGTACGTA
Source organism: Cydia splendana (assembly GCF_910591565.1). NCBI lineage: Eukaryota > Metazoa > Arthropoda > Insecta > Lepidoptera > Tortricidae > Cydia > Cydia splendana. The sequence goes on from NC_085975.1 coordinate 4,419,311, forward strand.
TTTAGAAACTTGACTCCGCCCCTAAAATTAGTGCGATAGGGACAACTGCAGCTGAGGCGAAAAATCTTGCGTAAAAATGACAAAAATCGAGGTTTCGTAGTCCTCTTTTTCCTCCCCCAAAACTTAACCAATCGTAACCAAATTTGGAAATCTAAATGATTATGAAATTATCTGTGTCGGACCGTTTTGCTTTTTTGGCTAATTGATATCAGTTTTGAATACCACGCCTCTCATTGCGGCATAGTCTATTAGGCCATTTTGGCCGTTTTTGAAGGGCTCTAGCGCCTTAAAAAACAAAAATATCAAAAAAAGCAAAACGGTCCGACACAGATATTGACAATATTAATCTGTGTTGAAAAAATCATTGCTCTAGCTTCAAAAACCACGGAGGAAAACGAGGACTACGTTTGTATGGAGGAATGACCACTCCTGTTGGCTCTTAACTGAGTTGTTAGCCATCACTCCTTTAAGTGCTGGTCTAAAATCTTGTTAGGTACGTATAGACTAGATAATAATTATGATTTGACTTACCCCTCTTTCACTAAGGTGCCCCACAAGACAGTGTAGATACGTGGTGCCCCCCAGCTGCGCTGTTATGTTGCTGACAGAATTGTTAGCCGCCACTTCGGTGGAGGGCTGAGCGCCGGCGCGCCAGCCGCGCGCTCGAGATGTGCCGTGATGTCCTGTAGATTTTATCAGATTATAGATTGGGCATTCCATGAGAATATACTTATGTCGACAATATGAACCGTGATTACCTTTTGTATTGTTTTCGAGCTCCCGATATTTCGAGGGTATAAAGGTGACAGTCCATTTCCAACGACAGCAGCACTACCATTCATTTAACTATGGAAATTGACAATAACACCGACGCGTTCGTACTAGTAGTGCAGCTGCAGTCAGAAATGGAATGTTACCCTAAGTCTAGTGAAACTAACAGTGAATCATTCAAAACTGTTATTCCATGAGAATGTCGCTTACGTAACGCTTTTGCCTTGTATGGCAGTTAGGTTAGGTTACCTCAATCAAATCCGTAAAGCTGAAGAATATACTGCCAATTGTATTATTATTATACCGCCTGTTGTTTAACCTCTTCTTCCTGTATTATTTGTATTGTTTTCTGTAATGAGGTGTGCAATAAAGAGTATTTGTATTTGTATTGTATTGTATTATTATTATTTGTAATTCTAATTTTGGATTTCACGGGCCTATAAATCCCGGCCTTTTGATAGGCTTGCGTGAGTTGCGTGGGGATATAGATCCAACACGTAGAGGCCCCTTGGAGAACTTTAATGTCATGTAGAACGCCTGCTGGAACCCATGAACCGGTCGCAGCAGGCATTGGGACTATTGTAGAAAAAGTGAATAGTATACCGGTCTATGGATTGAAGTTTGGGTGGACAATGAGACTGGGCTATTGTAAAGAAGTCCGGACACCTGCCATAACAATGTTAACACACGTATCGAGGCAGGTGGTGACTTATTATTATTATAATTTGTAAAGCAATTTGTTAGCCAAGTTATATTACCTACTACCCCCTACCCTATATCTCTTTCACAGCATTATCAGAACTATTAAAAAATACCGTCACTTAAGCGGGATTCTCGTGGAATAATCAAAGTATTTGCATACAAAAAGTATGATCCGGCCAAGTGGAAAGTGCTGACAAGTAGAGATGCCACGAATATTCGGCAACTATTCGGTATTCGGCCTATTCGGCCACTTTGCCGAATATTCGGTATTCAGCCGAATGTTGCCTACTATTCGGCCGAATACCGAATATCTGTTGCACCACTTGCACCTAGCTAAAAAGAAAAATTACACTAAAAATAACCAAAAACTAGGTATATGGGCCAGTTTATTTAAAGTTGTCCCGTACACTTTTTTTTCAAAATTGGGATTATTTTATGTTATTTCTACTCAGAATCACGAGCTATTTCTATCCTAATAGGAGAAAAAAAGTGTCCCAAGGTTTTTTTCCCATTCCGTTACCATTTTTTCATAGACTTTGTATGGCGGTTTCGGAATGGAACGATCGAGAAATGTATGGAAATCTTGGGACACTTTTTTTCTCCTATTAGGATGAAAAAAGAGCTCATGATTCTGAGTAGAAATAACATTAAAAAATCCCAATTTTGAAAAAAAAGTGTACGGGACAGTTTTAAATAAAATTTAAAACGTATTCTTGGAAAGTAGGGTACGTTTTTGAGCATTTGTTGATTACAATATATTTTTATCATGGGCCTGATTTGATTGATTCTAACTACATTCATTATTTCTGTTCAACATAAAAATATATCATAACAAACGTTGTGCTTTGTTGGCGAACAGTTTTCATAATAATTGTGACTCAAAATGTTCGCATGTCATGCCGAATATTCGGTATTCGGCCGAGAGAAGGGCCGAATATTCGGTATTCGGTATTCGGCCAAATTCACTATTCGGGGCATCTCTACTGACAAGGATAGGGCTGATTTCGACGGCGCGCGAACTCGCATGCTATTTTAGTTACATTGCGGACTGTTGGTTACGTCCAATTCAACCGACCGATCAAAACCCGCAATGTAATGAAACTCGCATGCGAGTTTTCGCACCGTCTAAATGAGCACTAAGAATGGAATTCTTTGATTACACATTTCCCGTTTGATGTTTTGTTTTCTTGGTTAAGGTTGCTATGCAACGTATGATCAGAGAAGTGCTTGAGGTAAAGTGGAAGCGATGAGAAAGATTACAAATTAGTCCACGGAGCTTGTTTCATGTTTGGGCTTATTGTAATTCTTATTTAAGGTCATAAAACAAATTATTATAATAGCTTAAAAAATCATCATAAGTTATCAACAGTTTATTAAATCAATGATTTGTAGTTTTTCCAGATTATACAAAACCCCCATGAATCGATTTTGTTGCTTCGCGAAGATATAACGAAAATAATTCTCCAAATATTGCGCTGTTTCTAATCATGAAAATTATTCTTGTTCGCTTGTCTCCGTATTAAGGATGACTCACGCTAGACCGGGGCGTGCCCGGGCCAAGGCGTCCGACATGTCACTTTCTATGACGGTTGATCGGTGATCACGTGGTGCTTTCCATAGAAAACGAAGCGCCGGAAGCTCCGGCCCGGTCTTGGTTGAGTCATCCTTTCCTTTACCAATGGCTAAAGAGCATTTAATAACTAATACTTATGTAAGTACTTACGTATATCTCCTGTAGGCGATGTGAAAAGAGGCAGCATGAAAAAGACAGCAGCAGCAAGCGGTACGCCCATCCCGCCGGCCACTCGCCATCTCATCTGAGGACAAAGATATAAAAAATTATAAAAATGCATTGTTGCAAGTATTGGACTTCTCATAAAGGAATCTAAATTCCGCGAGAAGTTTTACAAAAAAGTACCGAGAGCATATTATTAGGCCTCATTGACGATGCGAGTACTCGCATGCGAGTTTCATTACATTATTTGATCGGTCGACTGAATTGATGTAACCTCAATGGTCCGCAATGTAACTAAAATCGCATGCGAGTTCGCGCGCCGGCCGTCTAAATGAGCCCTTATAATTACGCGAGCGACATAAAAACATTACGTAAGTAGGTACGCAAGTAAGGGGTCGTCCAGAAATCATGTGATCATTTTTGGCCTACTTTTGACCCTCCCTCCCCCTTGGTGATATTAACGCAACCCCTGCCACAAGATCACGTGATAATTATGATGCGGGTACCCTTAGACGCTAAGGGTATCCGCATAATGCCAGGATCGCACGTACCGAGTAGAGTGGCGAGACAGTAAAGCGTATGAAATTGTTACTCGGCCGAGTAAAACTTCCATACTTCGTTTTACTGTCTCGCCACTCTACTCGGTACGTGTAACCGAGTCCTTTTTGATAAAGTTGGTGCGATAAATGTTATTTATTGGGTAAATACGCATATAAAATAGAGCGGATTAAGTATTTGATCTGATAAAATTTTTGAGTAATATTGTAATAATATCCCGCTTTGAAAAAAAAAAATTACACGTGATATCATCTCTGACCCCCCCTCCCCCATCGTGATCATTCGTGATATTTTTACTAGCCTCTAAGCGATCACATGATTTCTGGACGACCCTTAAGTAACTACGTTTTATTCTATTTTGCAAAACATTATCAAAAGTTGATTATAATAATTCTGCGATAACATTTCCAGGGCGAATAGTTAGTGATAAGAATACCGCAAACAGTTTATTCTCACATTTCTCACCATCACCGGTTACCTACCTACTGATAGTTTCACTACTGAGCGATCTCTCAGTAGAGAACTTTAAGCTTGCTGTAATTCCAAACAGGCGCGCAGGGTCGAACCAGAGAGAGAGAGGGCTGATTTAGACGGCGCACGAACTCGCATGCGATTTTAGTTAAATTGCGGACTGTTGGTTACGTCCAATTCAACCGACCGATCAAAAGCCGCAATGTAAAGAAACTCGCATGTGAGTTCTCGCATCGTCTAAATGAGACCTTAAGATAAATAATTTAACAGTATACTCCAGTCATTTCACGAACTAATTTTTTGTAGACATGCACTTCGATCATAACAATATGAAAAATTAAAATATAAAATGAAAAATGCAACTTCGAGATTTGTCCAATACACTCCATCTTGATGTTGAGTTGATTTATAATTGGTTAAAGTGGTTAAACCGTTCACGTGGACTCGGTAAACGTTAGGAATGATACCTTAAGTCGCAAAGAGCATTGCAACTTCGACTGCGCTCGATTGATCCAAACTCTCCGAACTGTTCAAATGTAATCTCGGAATAATTTACCTACGCTAAGTTCACAGCTTTATATAAAATATACTTAAATAGGTAGCTGACAGAGAAAGAAGGAACGATGCTTTTCTAATTATCGTAAAACCACTCAACTATAGTCCAGCCGGCGTATTATGGATGGATTTATCCATCTTTATCCTCGTGATAAAATAACTGTCATTTTTTAACACCATGGGATAGAAAGTGACGGACACCGTTTTATCATGCTGTCACGTAGACAAGAACGACCATCATATCCGTACAGTATTACAACTATGGTCCACAATATCTTTATATTGTATACAATATCTTTTTATGTAGTTCTTTTTACTTTTACTTAAAACTAGTGACCCGCCCCGACTTCGCACGGGTAGAACCTTAACAAATTATACACCTAAACTATCCTCAAAAATCACTCTATTGATAGGTGAAAACCGCATGAAAATCCGTTCAGTAGTTTTTGTGTTTGTCGCGAACATGCAGGCAGACAGAAGACGCGGCGGGCGACTTTTGTTTTAACTATAAGGTGTATTAAACTATATCTTCTTCAACCTAGCGTTTTCCCGGCCTAGCGCCAGGGTCCGCTTTCCTGCCCAAACTTCTCCACTTTGCCCGGTCTTCGGCATCCTCAGGTGTGAGATTGTTCTCTTCCATGTCCGCTATCATTACGTCCAGCAGCGCTTCTTCTACTCTTTTTTTAAACTACATATATTTATAAAATTTTAAAAGTACAAAATGTCAAACAATATGTACCTATATTTTTATTTAATTTACTTACCTATGTGTTCTCCACGCATTGGAGACACATAGACACTTGCCTTGTGTTCATGTTGAGTGTGGCACAAGTATTCGTAATCAGGTTACAGGCTGCTTGGAATCTTAAGTGGCCCAATTACCATTCTAGATTACAATCAAGTGTTAGGTTTACCATTAGCTATACATAGGTATTATGTATCTGTGTCAGAGGAAGCTTTTACCCCCGGACGGACCAGACGGACAGATATTAAAGTGATCCGTTATGTTTTTGAATCAAGTTTGGTACGAAACACTAAAAAACCGACCAAGCGCGAGTCGGACTCGCGCACGAAGACTTTCGTACCATTACTCAAAAAACGGCAAAAAAATCACGAGTCCCACTTATATACTTATCGAACGAGCCAGCGAAGCGAAGCGAAGCGAAGTTCTTACATTCGACTTAGATCACGCGGCTGGCTAGCGGCACGTCCCGGCATTTCGATGTTTTTAAGCTGAACTGTCAGAAGATAGTTTGATACTCAAGAACTTAAGTTAATTTGTTCTAATTTAAATGAAATTGGGTAAACCTGTATAGTTGAGGGCATTATATTTTAGTCATTAAATTATGAGCAGGCTCGATCAAGGGATTATTGAGGTAGAAGAGCTTTGAAGGCCAAAAAGCTGTTTGTGAGAGGTCTTGCTATTCTGGTCATTTTATTTGCAAAAAACATGGTCGAATTTAGTATCAAATGAAAGTGCTCGGTTTGCACTTTTATAATATCGATTTTAAATTTACCATTTTGAAATAATTAGCAAGATAAAAATAAAATAGTATAAACATAATATAGGTATTTGACATTTGACAGGAAATATTTCGGCTTAGCACAGATACAGTTTATTTTAATCTCTATGATTTCTATGATGACTTAAATCCAGGGGAGGGACAGTCGTATATAAAGCACTTTATTCGAAAAAATAGCGACATCTATATTACTTCACGCTAAACTTTTTTTAAAATATGGCTTCACTTAATGTCGTCAGAACGTCTTAAAAGTCTTGTATCCAGGGCATGGATCAAACAAAAAAACATCTGTTGAACAGATTATTTATGGCCATCGTTGCCATGAAGGCGATTGTCACAAAAAAACAACTTTATCAAATAAAACTCAAAATATTATAACACCCCATTTATAGTCTGTACTACGACATAATTCAGATAAATAAAAATACTTTCAGTTTTACAATGTCAAAAGAAACAAAGTTTTCATACGCCATCACAGTTGCTGAGAACTTTATTACCAAAAAATTTATAAAAATATTTGGCGGGTAGATTCACAACCTGCTGCATGTAATTGTGTTTCGTGGTCAATTGTGTGTTTTTTCAGGGTGTCATTCTGAATCCCTAACAACGTTTGTCCTAAAGTCACTTGCCCTAACTGGTTTGTCCTAATGGGCACATGCCCTAACGATCAATTGTCATAACGATTATTTTCCATAATGTAATGGTTAGCCTAAGACTCATTTGCCCTAAGCATTTGTACCATAACTATCAAGATCCCTAATGTTATTTACCATATTCTTCGAAATCCCTAACAATGTTTGGCATAAAATAACATGTTCTAACTGTTTTGACCTAATGGCTATTACCCTAATGATCAATCGTCATAACAGTTACTTTTCCTATTGATCAATTATCATAACAATTACTTTCCATAATGAATGGTAACGAACTGTTGCCACAAAAGTGGGTTAGGTTAGGTTAGAACCGTGACCCTCGCAAAAACGAACTGCTGCCCCAAAAGTGGGTTAGGTTAGGTTAGAACTGCGACCATTGTAAAAACGAAATGTTGCCACAAAAGTGGGTTAGGTTAGGTTAGAACTGTGATCCTCGCAAAAACGAACTGCTGTCACAAAAGTGGGTTAGGTTAGGTTAGAACTGCGACCATTGTAAAAACGAAACGCAATAGGGAAATCAAAATTAGGGCATACGAGTGTTAGGTCAAGCAACGATAGGCTAAGTGAAATTAGGTAACATGATGGTTAGGATATATAATTTTTAGGCCTAACAATAATTAGGCAAAAAAATAATTATGCTACATAACATTAGGATAAATACTCAATATGGAAAGTGTCATTAGGGAAAAAGATATTAGGACAAAAAAAAATCGCCCATTCAATAATAGGGAAACCAAAATTAGGGAATACGCGCGTTAGGACATCTGATCATTATGACAAACAATATTAGGGAATGCAAAGATAGGAGAAAAGATTTTAGGGATTCAGATATAGATCCATTTTTTCAGCCGTGTATGATAGGTAATTTATACTTGGTCAAGCAAATCTTGTCAGTAGAAAAAGGCGCGAAATTCAAATTTTCTATGAGACGATATCCCTTCGCGCCTACATTTTTCAAATTTACCGCCTATTTCTACTGACAAGATCTGCTTGACCAACTATATTTTATTTTATTTAGACTTTATTTCGGACATCACAGATCCATAAATGATTAGTTAGGTACAATAATAATATTACTTATCACTATGTTAGTATTGACAACACACCTTATATTTAAGTACATACATTATTTACAAGTCATTTATCCCTCCGGTAGACTGGGACATGCATCGAGGCCCAATATTTATAAAAGGGATTATCAAGCCTCTCGCTAATTTCGCTTAGAAAACTGTTGGGGCTGTTTCTCAATCGGTGCATCTGAGATGCTGTGCGTTTTCTCATAATGGCGTAGAAATCATCCGTTCGTGCCTCCGCAAACATCCCAGAGGCACTGCAAATAAATAAATAAATAATAAATAAATAAATATTATAGGACATTTTTTTTTTACACAAATCGACTAAGCCCCACGGTAAGCTCAAGAAGGCTTGTGTTGTGGGTACTCAGACAACGATATATATAATATATAAATAAGAATAAGAATAAGAATAAGAAGAATAAGAATAATATTTATTTCTTTAACATTATCCAAAATTATAACATTTATAATACACTTAAATAGAACTTAACTAATGTAAATATACAAATATGTTTTTAAAAAGTAAACAGTGATGTTTACTTAACATTAAATATAAAATCTTCTATGCAAGCAATATTTGTATCTGGCTCGAACATATTTTACATCAATACCTAAACTAAGTATATAATACTTGTATCTTAGGTATTTCGTGTTAGTAGGCCAATTTAGTGTAACTTATTGGGCAAAAACAATAAAGATTATATTAGTACGTGACAAAAACGTATGTAGGTAGGTACTTAAATAACTTTGTAGGTCAAGCAATGAGCAAGACAACTAAATGCTAACCTAAGTATAATAGCAGAATGATTATTTATAACAAACAATAGGTAGGTAAAGTGAGTGGACTATGTTAATACAAATGGCAACTGGTGACATAACTATTTTTATGGAAAGAGTGACTTAATTATACTACGAGTATTTTTGATAACTCTTGCTATACATAGCGCTCTAGGCACCCTCATAGTCTATAGAACTTAAATATCTAGTTTGCGCATTTTTCCTCGCTGGGCACTGCTCGTCTCCGGTTTTATGGTTGGACGGTTTCTTAAAGCGCTGACATGTAGCACATTTGGAAGGCTCACTCCTTGTACACTCCTTGATGCTGTGCCCTGATGATCCGCAATGTCCACATGTGGGCTCTGTATCTCTGCAGAACTTAGCCGAATGTCCATATTGCTGACAGAAATAGCATAAGGTCAGAAGAGTAAAGTCTCGTACAGGGCAGGAAGACCAATTTATATATACACGCTGTTGTTGTATAAGCATTCTTCTGAGTTCGGCCGTACATTCCAAAATATAGTTGCAGGTAGAGCTGTCCTTCTTGCCTGATTTGTGACTGAGTTTGACTGAGTTCATAAATACCTCTCTGGAGAAATTAGGTTGCAGGTCTAATATGTTCTGTTCGAATATACAGTCAAACACATCTTTTTCGGGCATGTTTGTCGGTATCCCCAGCAGGATTATCTTGGGTCTCCGTTTGGCAGTGTCTTCTAGTTTAAGTCCTGATTGTTGGAGCTGTTGGGACGCTTTGAGCTTTTCGAGGTCGTCCTTTCTATCTGTGCTAATTATGACACCACCATTTTTCGTCTTCCTCATACCGCGAACATGTAGTTTAAGGGCTTCGGGCTTGATTAGGTTTTGGACCAGTTTTTTAGTATCCTCACTGGATTTCTCCTTATCGGCGGGGTAAATTGCGATGCTACTGGTTTTGGTGGGCACAACAGTGGACGTTTTTCCGGTTCTGACCATATCGGCGAAGGATTGGTTTACTTCGGTAGTTTTGGGTGCTGCTTGTAGGTACTGCTTAAGTTCATGAAGTTGGGTGCTATAGTCTCTTTGCTGGGTTAAGTTCTTCACTTTAGCATGACACAGTAAATAATTCATCTTGGCCGACTGGTATTGAACGGCTAGCTGCGAGACTCCACCCATGACGCTCTTTGTTAGGTTGTTAATCCTCAATTTTTGGTCCGTGTTCAATTTACCTTCACTCGAAATTGTGCAAATTTCATTGAGGCGCATTTCAATTTGGGTCAACCATCCTTGAATTTCAGCTGTTGACACCGTATCTGGCATGTCCGATGGTGCTGACGCTACAGGTGATCCTTGGGCAGTTTCCATGTCTACAGTATTTTTTTCTGAAGGCGGTGGGGTCCGTAAAGTCCGTGAACTTCTATTAAAGGCGTCTTGACCACTCATCGCGGCGTTGAAAAATTGTACTCATTTCCAACAATCAGTATTACTCACGCAATAGTTCACAGTGTGTGAAAAGTGCTGACACTGATTTGGCACAGTTACACTTTTATTGTTATGAATAATTATTAAATAAAGAATTCAAAAATAGCAGTTGACACGACCGCCTTTAACGGCTGTCGAGGCCTTTTTTTCCCACTTAAATACTTAAATACATAGAAAACAACCATGACTCAAGAACAAATATCTGTATCATCATACAAATAAATGCCCTTACCGGGATTCGAACCCGGGACCATCGGCTTCGTAGGCAGGATCACTACCCACTAGGCCAGACCGGTCGTCAAAACCGAGCAAAACCGAGCACTGCAAAACCGAGGCAGCCCCAACAGCATTCTGTACCCATTGTTGAATTGGACGCGCAGGGCGCCGTAAGTCCGCTTCATATATTTGATCCACAGACATCGTATTTGCACTGCGTGGGCTATCAAATCCGCTGCAGAATTTTCTTGGTCCGACTCTATCAGGGTTCACGAGATACAGCCTGAACAGACAGACAGATTGACAATGGGGTCTTAGTAATAGGGTCCAGTTTTTACCCTTTCGGTACGGAACCCTAAAAACATCAAAACATTATACGACCGGACTATTTTACTAAATGCAAAAACTGCAATAACACATTATAATCCAGTGAAATTGTAGAATTTTGTAACGTGGCTTTTCTGCGTCAAATCCGGTAGTTCTGATTTTTTGCAGACTTATTTATGATGTTGGTCCAATTAATAATCCAAGTCCAATAGTCCACCGGATTCCCAGGTCCAATCTTTGCTATATTTCTTCCTACTCTTAGGAGCTAGGGCACGTTTTCATATAATTTAGGGATGAAAACATAATATTCATACTTTTAAAATGCCAAGTTAAGTGTTTTTTTAAAGATTTTTAACTTTTGACTTTGGCCATAATTACATTTCTATGGATATCGTCACTCAATCCGCGTCATATTTTTACAAAAAAATGTATGAATGCCTGCTTTGAAGTGATACTTTATAGAATAAGGAAGCCCTAATTTATATGAAAACCATATATAACTTGCCCTAGTTGCTAAGAGCAGGAAGAAATATAGCTTAGATTGGACCTGGGGAATTGGGGATCCGACCCTTTACCCTCCCTTTTTGGGGGGTAGGCACGGTACGATATCGTGGCTACCGCGCCAAATCAGCTTTGTTTGACCTTAGGAACAATTGTGCCAAGCGGCATCACCTGAGTCAAAAGTGCATACTCACTGCACTCACTTAGCTTACGAGCTCAATGTCAAAAAAATCGAAATTTTGAAAGCCTTTATCTCGGAAACTATTCAATCTACAGAGACAGTTCTAATCTCCTATTGTAGCAAATTTAGTCTTCTTTAAAAACGTCTAAGGAAGGTACTATCAAAAACTAGTCCTTTAGGGTTAGAATCGCCCAAAACTAAACAAAAACCGAAATTTTCGCAGGTTTTTCGATTTTTGACAAAGTTGCGTTCGGCGTTCGAGGTCACCAACTTGGATTATTCATTGGACCAACATCATAAATAAGTCTGCAAAAAATCAGAACTACCGGATTTGACGCAAACGCCAAATGTATAATTTTACTGTATTATTAACTCCAGAGACCTTTAGCTCAAGAAGAAATGAACAATCTGAAACGATGAAATGAACACGATACTGCTAAAACTGTACCAATACAAAAGTTCAATCCCGCAAATTCGTGAACAACTTACCGAGGGCGAGCTACTCACCTGTTTCCAATTCCATTCATTATTCTACTTCTTCCCTATGTGGTTCCCGGTAATTCTTCTATGTAAGTAACTATTATTGAATAGGGCCCTAAGAAAATGTACGAAAAATGGTAGCAAAATTACCTCTATAATGACCATGTTTAATAACGTTTTAGTACACATTAGCCCCAGAATAACAGTCCTAAATTCCTGACATTGCGTAACGAAGGTTGGGACGATGTAGAATTTTTAACGCGTCGTATAAATAAGTATAACCTCATTTGTGAACATTCTGGCTCTGAGCGGCCCCTAGCGTTACGACTGCGTCAAATCAACACTGGGTATCATGCATTTTTAATAATGCCTCATTGTTTCAAATCAGAAATTCTCTACCAATCGGGCGCTTCCTTCTAAACTTAAGGGGGGGGGGGGGGGTGTAACAATACAGAAAGAGGTATGAATACAAATTTGAACTAAGAGGGGCTCGAGGCAAGAAAGATTAACTGCCGTATTTTGACCGATGTTTCTGCCGAACTGTATATTATAATGCATTCAAAAACTTGTTATTTTACTATTCCTGTTAGTAGTGTTAGTCTATTCATGAAATAAAATACCTCCACAGGGAAACTCGTCGCTATTTAAACTTATGTAACGAAACATATCCAATTTCTTCGTTTTAACAAGCGATACTAAAAAACACAAAGTAATTTTGCTTTTTACCCGACGGCGAAAAGGAAGGAAAGGGTCTGCAACTCTGCAGGGATTTGAATACGAAGCTGATTTTAATGAATGGGATGTCAATAGCTTTCCGTGACGTTGTCTACCGTCGTTGTTCCGTGCAAACGCGATTTTTCTAAAGATTTGCAGGTACGAGTAAGTATAGGAGTTTCTTTTTCTGTCTCAAAGGATAAAAAAGATTATTAGAAAATTAATCATCAAATTAAAACGCTAATATACACGAATAAATGTGTTTGTACGGTAAAGCCCGCGGGGAATTCCCCAAAAAGGTGAACTTCGTCACAAAAAAAACTTAGTCGGATTAAAGTTTTCAAACTTTTCACTTATTGCAGATACCACGTGCTGATACCCACCATACGCGTTACGTAACCAATTCCCAAACACGCCCACAGGCTGACAATTCCATTCTCCTTTAAGTATATAAAGCGCCTTTGAGTACACAATGTGCCTATTTGTGTTGGAGCGAATATTACGGAGCGTGAAAAGAGAGCGAACTCATCAAAGTTGCGATTTGTTTGCCGCGAGGCTGATTGCTTGTGGGGAGTTTCGATGGATGTGTTATGTGACGTCATAAGTTTAACCAGGAATTGTGCTAGCGGTATCATACAAAGCAGTCAACAAAACGGAAGGTACTTCGATTTAAGTAGCATCACTCAGTTGCAAGCTACACCATTTTGACAATTCTTGCTTGATTTGGAAACATTATGTACACATGTACAATTGTACATTGCCAAAGCAAGTGCTACCATCTACCGTCCTCGTCGGTACGTCTCCTTGTGCATAGTAGGTTCTGTCATCTTGTGGGCTACATCGAAAGTACAAACGACACATTTACGCCTCGCCCCAAAAATCTGACGGCTCCTATGCTGCCCCCTATAGTTCCTGCACGGGGCCTTTAGCCCATGTTCAATTGTTCATTCCGAAAACTTTTTGTAATAGTCTATTTTTACTCTTGCCGCTAGAAATTTACCCGTTTTTGACTTTGAAGTCTCAGCATTTCCCATTACAAGTAACAGAAAAAAAACCCAACATTAACTTTAGTTTTAAATGATGTTATAAATAGTAAATAAATAAATAAATATTAAGGACAATTTTTCCACAAATTGACTAAGCCCCACGGTAAGTTCAAGAAAGCTTGTGTTGTGGGTACTTTGACAACGATATATATAATATATAAATACTTAAATACATAGAATACAACCATGATTCATGATAATAATGATATGATGATAATGATGTTAGCGAAACAAACAGATATATTAACAAAATAAAACATGTCATTTAAGCCAACGTATCACGCTTGTCAGCGTTAAAAGTTAATTACGCTCGATCGACATTTTAACTAAAGGTTTTTGGTAAAATGTCGGTAAATTTGCCGATAAAATAAACAGAATCATTATCGGGCATTGACAAAGCAGGCTTATGTACGGAACGGCGGTATTTCAGCGTTACTTGTGACAACGCGATAAACTGTTAACGTTGGTGGAATTTGTAAATATTTTAAAATGTACCACCGCCCACACTGTTAACTGTACATCGGTGGACCTGATGCCTTTTGTAATAAGGTCCACCGATGTACAGTTAGGAGTGTTGCTGATTGTACCTACTGTCATTTATTTAAACGGGTCTACCGCCATATAATTTCATTGTTTTTACCTTTAATTCCGACGTTTCAGCTGAGTTGCACCAGCTGTGGTTACGGCAAGACTTTCAGTCTCAGGCAGTTCAGGCAGTCTTTCCGTGACCACAGCTGGTGCAACTCAGCTGAAACGTCGGAATTAAAGGTAAAAACAATGAAATTAAGTATATCGCGGTAGACCCGTTTGTGTAATTAAATATGTGTACAAAACGCGAGAGTTTAAAGTGTTATATTGCAAACCTACTGTCATTTGTCGGGATTCGGAATGTGCTGAAAGCGTAATAAATTAATAATTATTAATAATATCTGCACTCTGTTACCTAGACCATAGAAACAGCTTAGAGTACTCAATCCATACATAAATAAATTCAATTGACAATGTTAAATTAACACATTAACGTAAAACAATCTGCCAATAACTAATTTATAGCCAAAGCAGTAAACCGGGCAGTTAAATACCGTATGGAATGGAAAATCATTGAAATAAATTAAAGATTTGAGTGTGGGGCTTAGGCGTTATTTATGAGTCATAATAGAGACCAATTAAAGGTAGGTAAAGACTACCATATCTATGCAAACTCAAACGCCTTGCTATTTGCAATGGCGTGTATACTTATGCGACATTTACGTGTAGTATAGGTATAGGTAGTAGTAGGTACCTACGTATGTACCTACCTCTTATAGATCGTGCAAAATAGAAAATTAAATAAACCTAAAAGTTAAAATAATATTGGGTACCGTAATAACAATAAAGATAGGTAGATAGACGATACAATTAGGGAACAAATCAAAATAAATTATTACTTATTATTCAAGTGTTCAGGACGTTGGCCGTGTAAGCCGAACACGCCGGTTCGATTCCGGCTTCAGCCACCGCACAGCTTGGTCACATTTTTAGGGTTCCGTACACAAATGATATAAACGGGACCCTATTACTAAGACTCCACCGTCCGTCCGTCTGTCCGTCCGTTCGTCCGTCTGTCTGTCACCAGGCTGTATCTCATGAACCGTGATAGCTAGACACTTCTCACAGATGATGTATTTCTGTTGCCGCTATAGCAACAAATACTGAAAAGTACGGAACCCTCGGTGGGCGAGTCCGACTCGCACTTGTCCGGTTTTCTTTAGTGTAGTATGACATCTATTTCAATCTATAATAGATAGATGGCATTAAACAGGTGGTCGATATTACGGCATGTTGCCCTAGATGTTGCCGAGTTAAGAAGGTCGAACTAAAAGTCAAAGGTGACTTGCAATATAAATGAAAATTGTCCTGACGGGACGCCATCTTAAAGTAAGTAATTAATATATTTATTATCTTTAAGGCATAAGGAAAACACATTGTACAAAAGGCGAACTTAATGAACTTTGCCTAGATAAATCGGTCTTTACTCTTAATGTGTCTCTAGCCATATTTAAGGTCTCAGTTCAGTAAATCAAATCAGTTTTCACCGCAAGCGAAATGGTGGATTTCAGTAAGACACTAATACCTGTTACGACCTTATGTTTAATGGTAATAGCTCAGGAAATGAGGTAGAGGCAAATTGAGGTAGGCGTGTGGTTATTAAGCCGGATGTAGCAGTTTGAAAGTGAGGCTTGGATCAATGACTTTTATTTAATTATTTTATCTTTATTGTACAATACTGATAGTACAAATACTTATTGCCTTTTGACTTATACTGGACTATTATACAGTAAGCTGCAGCGGAAGTGACCCCCCCACCCTGCAAAAAAAATGTATGCAGGGGGGGGGGGTCATTCATAATTCGTTATGCAACTATGCCATTTTCCAATTCGCTGTGTACGAAATCACATTTCGGTTCCGATTTTTTAACCGCTCAAAAATGCTTTAAAACTTGCCTATACTAAAAACGTATACTTAATCTACATTATAATCCACAAGCACGAGAATACCCTTATTTCCACACTAGCATAAAAATTCACTTATCCAAAGCTTTATTTCCTCACCGCCTCACTGTTGAGTAAAGAATCAAATTGCCTCGCCGAGCTAAGTGGGACAAACTCGATACCACTCAATTAGTCTCTGCAAGAGGGCAAGAGCTCTAGAGCGGGAAAAGCACTTTTCCAATAAGCAACACGTATTACATAAGACCTTCTTGGCAAGAGGAAAAGTCTCCTTTAGTTCATTAGTATGGTAATAAGTGTATTTTTAAACGACGCTATTTTAAGTTTAAATTTAAATCCAGCGCAAGGTGAGTGAATTTGTTGATTACAGTTTAATAGAATTTCTATGTTTGAATTTCGCGCCTTATTGTACAGTTTTTTTTGGATGGGCCTGAGTATAATTATAATAATTATATAATTATATAATTATAACTAAATAGCGGGGGCAATGTTGGCAGAACGTATTTTATGTAGAAAAGGCCACGTAAACTAACGACGATGATATAGAAAAACGTTGAAATAGAAAAAGGAAAAATAACTCCATTTATTGAAACGAAGGATTTTGCTTCCATTTAGATACCTCACATAAATATTAATACAACGCTCAGCTCTGCGGAAGACATTCTATTTTAATATGCATTTGAAGCCAATTCGATTAAATTCATTTCAAAGGGATATAATACCGGCCTTGAATCATAATTTCTAAGATGGCGGCTCAATTATAAATATTGTACCGTAAAATGTACCTACTTTGTTCCAAATGTCCTCCAAACTTTGAAATTTAATGTAAGAGTACGAGTATAGTATATTTATAGGTACTGTAAAGGTTTGCAACCTTTACAGCCTTCTTTAATCTGTGACTGGTTAGTCATGACTCATGATATTTAAATTTAGAATATCAGCCCGCTGTCAAATAGAACGCGGTGCGAAATTGGCTTTCGTTTAGAGGCAGCCATCCAGTGTAGATATCTATGTGAATAGGCCTGTTGCAAGTAACAAAGAATCATGGAAATAATGGTTTCAACGAAACATATATGTTAATATGATTCTAAAAATTGGCCCAATCTCAGTATAAACTGAAGGATTATTAATATATTCAATAAAATAAAAGTGCAAAATTCTCCAATCGGCCATTTTTACTGAAACGCCAATCAGAAACGTTCCAAACAGTGACGTCATCAACCCATAACATATTTCTTAGAGCAACATAGACAACCTCATTGACCGAAATCTATGCGTGGGCACCAAAGAGTTCGAAAGGTGCAAAAAAAATGTTATTTCGCCACTAAACATTTATTACGTCCAAAAAATATGATTACACGATATAAAGTAGATATCTATTTGTTATTATTTAAATAAAATGCTAAATAATACTATATTTCAACAACAAAGTTTTTTAATTATTTGGCTGAATGGAACTATCATTGCCGTGTTGGCTGTCGTAACTAGAAAAAATGAAAAATTAAAAAGTAAAACCGGCGTTCGGTGATTTTCACTCAAAATTTACATGTATCTAAATAATTTATCTTAAACTGCAACCGTGTGAGAGTTTTTGTGTAAAATGAGTTATTGTGATAAATTTTTGTAATGTATTTATCATCCCTAATAGTAATATATGGTGCTGAATTAACAATATCATTCGGATTCAAGGGAAATTCGTAACTGTAAGTATGTAAACAATATCTACCACCCTACCACCAACTAAATAATGACGTCACAAATGGCATGCGAGGCGTTTTCGCGCGAAGTTTAAAGTAGCTATAATAAAATGCAATTATCTATGTTAAATCTTATGAGTATAACTGAAATATAGTGTTTTTCGGAACTAATACAAGTGTACCGACGATATTAAAAGGGTTTTCAAAATTTGTCATCAGGCCTATTGTATGCTAGCTGAGAAAATATATCTCAATCAGTAATATCTGTGTTTCCTCCATGCCCATGGCCCACGGTGTCCTCCCTCTTTGCTTTAGCAAAGAGCATTTCGGATCAATATTTATGGTTCATTAGTTAATGGGCCCACTGATTAACAGTCCGCCGGACGGTATCGGCCTGTGAGTTGTTCGGAACTGTCAAAATGTTGTTCTAACTGTGCCCCTTTAATTTCATTAGGCACTTCATAACACTAACTAATTCATTAAAGGTAACATGTTGAATTACATAAAACTATATTATTACATAATTTACATTATGTAGTTTGTATTTTTGTCCATCGCGGTCACGGTTCACGCGATTTAAAGACCTTTCACACTCCAAGATCAGATAAAAACTTACAGCGCATCTAGAACGTCCAACTGTCCGAGTCTATGGAACTGGGGCCATTATCGCTAAGTTATTGTTAGCAAAGAATCTAGTTAAAAGTTATTTTAAACTGTCGGACGGCTCCTTTAATTTGTGCTATTGGTATTGTTCCTTGATTCGTTAGTGTTGTGTGATCGGGTTGTGCAATTGCAGTATTTAATGTAATTTAGTATTGGTATCAAGTCCTAAATCACTGCAACAAAAGGATGACTCAGGTTAGACCGGGCCGTGTCCGGGCCGGAGCTTCCGGCGCATCGTTTTCTATGAAAAGCATCACGTGATCGCCTGTCATGTCATAAAAAAGTAAGCGCCGGAAGCTCCGGCCCGGACACGGCCCGGTCTAACGTAAGTAATCCTTAATTCAATTTTGTGTAGGTAGTCACGCTTCTCGGTTGCACCTATTGGTGAGCGTGAATTTCAGTCGTGTCAAGTGAGCCATAAACAACAAAATCTCATAATAAGACATTCAAAGGTTGAATAATCCTATAGAACCTATAAAGGATGACTCTCACTAGACCGGGCCTTGCCCGGGCCGAGGCCTCCCAAATGTCATTTTCTATGACGGCTGATCGGTGATCACGTGGTTCTTTCCATAGAAAACGAAGCGCTAGCCCGGCCCCGGTTGTCCTTAATACATTTCTGGTTCCACTGTATATTAACTAAAAAGTATAGTGAGAAAGATAAGTATAAACTACGAGCAAAACTCCACCGAAATTAAATTACTTAATGTTTTCCACGGCACTATATCACGAAAACAGTGGCCATTGCGACTCCGCGGTCCAGACAATGGAGCCGGTGAATTATTACTAAGTTAACTAGTAAACAGCCAGGTTAATTTGCAACTGAGATAAAATACTGCTAATGACAGAGGTAACTGCGGATATAAGTTTGTTTAAGAAGTAAAGGGCATGGTATAATAATATACTCCGCCTGGTACTCCATTCCCGTCTTTTCTAGGTCACCTAACTGACACGGGCCTACGTCATCATGCGACAGCGCTATATGATAATATGCGATAGCGCTATATATAGCGGCCATGTTGTTGTGACGTAGGCCCGTGTCACTCTGGGAATGGAAGACCATGTTTTATTAGACTATGGTAAAGGGATACAATATCCATGTATCAAAAAGTGTACGCCAAAAAACGCCACAATACATAAAATACTTGATAAAAAAAACAACGGGTTGCACTCCGGGAGTGTCGGCAGAAGTGAAAACTCAATGACATTGTAATAATAACAGCGTGTGTTGTATTACTAACAGCGCCATCTAGTGCAAAATGTCTGCAGCACTATGTATGATTTAGGCTAACGCCATCTAGCGTTGGTTCGTCACATTACTTGAAACCTTAAGATACGTCAAAATTCGCTAATGATACGATATGGATCAGATATGTCAGTGTCAAAAGTGACGTTTTGTTTGAAAAATTTAAACTAAATTAAACTAAACTAGTTCAACACCGACATTGGCAAATTCACCCTGTGCAAAATTGCAGGGAGTACTTAAGCCAGAAAAAAAAAACTAGTTACTGAAGTCCCAAAATGAACTGTCATTGTTTTTGCCTGAGGCTATTCAACCCAACATACGACACATTATCCCCGAGCCGTAAAAGTCACTTTTATATTTGTTTATTTACCTCTGCAAATAAATAATACTCAAAGGCATCAATGTATTCTGGAGGATTTCAAAAGAACTCGTAATTTGACAACAAAAGGTTCTTTGCCGGTCTCCAATTGATTGCGCTTGGAGGATCGCTTCTAGCATAACATTATAAAGGTCGATTTATTTCAGAGCAACTTGGGCCACAAGAAATTTAATAGCAGTGGCGAGATTTCTAAATGGGATCTACCGCAAAATTGTAGGTAGTGACTAAATCTGTAACTGTTGCTGTTAAGCAACAATGTGTCAACCCACATTAATTTTGCAATAAGATGTCAACTCAAAAAAATTACGCTTAAAGTTGACATTTTATTGCAAAATTAATGTGGGTTGACACATTTTTGCTAAACACTTTCCAGATGTAGTGCATAATTATTTTCTTTCGTATTTTCACGAAAACGTACGAACGTGTCTTGCTATTTCAGTCAGCCTCGGAACAAAAGGACTGAGGTTGACTGAAGTAGCATGACAAATACGAACGTTTCCGAGAAAATATGATGGAAAACAATTATGCATTACATCTGTATTATTCAATACACGTTTGCCTCGGGTATCTAACAAGTTAAAAGAACTCGAGTTTCAGAATTAAATGAGCCTGAAAAACACAGTCGAGTCTTAAAATAGCAGACTCAAAAGACTTAAATCTTGAACAACACTAGTTATGCGTCATTTTACACTGGTGATTATTAGGATTCCGTACCTCAAGGGTCAAAACGGGACCCTATTACTAAGACTCCTCTGTCCGTCTGTCTGTCTGTCTGTTACCAGGCTATACCTCATGAACCGTGATAGCTAGTAGTTGAAATTTTCACAGATGATCTATTTCAACAAATACTAAAAACAGAATAAAATAAATATATAAGTGGGGCTCCCATACAACAAACGTGATTTTTTGTCGCTTTTTTGCGTAATTCGCAGTTCAACACTTCGTGCGCGAGTCCGACTCGCACTTGGACGGTTTTCCACGGCTAACAAGCTTTCCCACTAAAGATGCGTTGTGGTTCCTTCGGAATCTTCATAATCAGGTTTTATACCTAGTTATTTTTCTGCGTTAGAATATTGTCTGTGCTTGTAAGGAATGGGAATTTCTCAGAAATGAATATTAAAACAACCATACCTAATTTAAAGATGGCGCGCGTCATCGAATCTCTTGTTCAATATTTGAAGACATTGAGTTGTTTGTCAAAGGAAATGTCGCTTAGTGTGAAAATATTTTTAGATAATATGCTTACGATATACTTTTAGTATGATTAGGTAATTCACACACTTGACACAACGCTGATTTAAATTTTCACGGTTTATGTATATTGGATATCACTACGGGGCTTGATTGCGTATAAATTAGCTTTCAAATACCTCTGACGTTCCGAAGACGATATTTAATTGTCCTTGTGGTCTCGGAGAAAGATTGGCTTAATATAAGTCGAAATTAATATCTAGCTGCGCGAATTCTTCGAACTACCCGCACATATAATTATGCAAGAGTTTTCACATTTGTATGCTGGGGTGCTAAGATAATAGTTTTGCTGAGTGTATACGTAGGAAACAAAATGGACTACGTCACAGACAGGCAAGCACCCTATAAATATTCTCCCTCTAATCACAGTTCCTAAAAACGGCCGCGGCAGTAACT
The DNA here is from genome assembly GCF_910591565.1 of Cydia splendana. NCBI lineage: Eukaryota > Metazoa > Arthropoda > Insecta > Lepidoptera > Tortricidae > Cydia > Cydia splendana. The sequence goes on from NC_085975.1 coordinate 4,441,176, forward strand.
TCGTACGTGCAAACAGTAAAGTTCAACACGGCAACGTCAATTATACAACGGGGAATAACAGACAGTTGCTCGTTTAGAATGGGCGTACTTGGGCGAGTTGCTTGACTTGCTACTTGCAATCAAGTTCATCATGGCAATAGTGTCAATTAGGTATACAACGGCGAATAAAAACTGTTGCTCGTTTAAAGTGGTGAGTACTTAACTTGCTAGTTGCATTCTAGTTCAACACTGCAAAAACGTTAGCTATACAACGCGGATTAGCAAATACTTGCGTGTTTGTAGTGGGAAGTACTCAGGCAAGTTAAGGATGACTCACGTTAGACCGGGCCGTGTCCGGGCCGGAGCTTCCGGCGTATCGTTTTCTATGGAAAGCATCACGTGATCGCCTGTCATGTCATAGAAAAGTAAGCGCCGGAAGCTCCGGCCCGGACACGGCCTGGTCTAACGTGAGTCATCGTTTACTTGTCTGATCCACGAGTATGTATATTTTTATACCATGTATATTTGTTTTAATTAATCTAAGAATTGTGAGTATCGTAAGTTTTTATGTTACTATCGGTGGACCATTTGAAGGACGAGTAGCAACATCTTTTAAACTAAAGCCAAAGGAATGCGGAACTCATCTGTGAAAAATAGTGACACATTTCCTTTACGCCAGCGAGAATATTATGAAACATTTTCTTAATCACTTCGACAATCAAAATTATTTTTCCGAGATTATCTGATGAGGTTGAATGTATTTCCAAATATACATTCAGCAACTATAAAAACTGGTTTTAGGGATAATTTATTTAAAACGCGTGCCGTATTCTTTGCTCTTTTTTTTTTATTACTATTATTATAGTTGTAGGTCCTCGCTTTCAATACGGGCGGCCTATAACTATTATTACTTCGTTTCATTAGTTTTTATGAATGTATTATTATGCAGTTTATTTAGATATATAAAATATTATAAATATAATTATATGTGCATATATATTAGGCACTTTATTTACGCATATAACATATTATAGTATATAGCATGTTTATGTGTTATTAAATTTTTTAAGTGTGTTTATTATTTTACTTATGAATTTTTCGAACGATGTTTTTGTTATTTCTTTTTCTATTATTTTTGATATATCATATGGGTCTATTTGATGTAGTTCACAGAGAAACTCGTGGTCACAGTGTATCGTATTCTTTGCTCATAAGCGTAAGAATGAATAAACAAACTAATTTGTATTTGTTAAATTTGTTTTTATTAAATATTTTCTTTATAAAACAAAAGGGATAAGCAACCTGGCGGTTTAGCATAAGTTGAGTTCCCGCGCGCGAGTTCAAAATTGAAGTGGCGCTTGATGTACGGACGAGTAGCGAGCGAGAACGCAACTCATGCTAGGCCGTCTGATAGGACTAGGACTTGTGCTCGCCTCTAAACCGTAGTCAAGCACGACAAACGGGGCATAAAATTACAAACTGCGTCTAAGTACAAGCAGAGTTCAACTAATACAAACTACAGCGGCCGCTGGTCCGCGGTAAAACAATGGTTCAAAGGCAAACAAAGTATTCCACATTCGAGAAACCAATAACCCAATAACTGGGGTTTTGCTGTTTCTACGGGAAAGGTTACATAATGTATCCTATAGATGGTTTTTGTTAGGGAAATCAACAGTGTTATTACCCATTTCCAGCTGCTATAGAATCATCTTCCTCTCGTTATCCCGGCATTTTTTGCCACGGCTCATGGGAGCCGGGGTCCGCTTGGCAACTAATCCCGAGAATTGGCGTAGGCTAAGTTTTTACGAAAGCGACTGCCATCTGACCTCCCAACCCAGAGGGTAAACTAGACCTTATTAGGATTAGGGCTGATTTAGACGTCGCGCGAACTCGCAATGCGATTTTAGTTACATTGCGGACTGTTGATTGCGTCCAATTCAACCGACCGATCAAAACCCGCAATGTAATGAAACTCGCATGCGAGTTCTCGCATCGTCTTAATGAGCCCTTAGTCCGGTTTCCTCACGATGTTTTCCTTCACCGAAAAACGACTGGTAAATATCAAATGATATTTCATACATAAGTTCCGGAAAACTCATTGGTACGAGCCGGGGTTTGAACCCGAGACCTCCGGATTGAAACTTGCATGCTCTTACTGCAATCTACTTGCATACTATTAGGCCAGCTGCTGTAAAATGTAAGCTTTAATTTACTTTAGCTTATTATACTAATTTAGTGTAAGTACCCAATAATAATCAACCAGAGTTCAGCAACTAATACAATACTACATCGGCAACTTATACAAACACAAACGTTCAAAGGCAAACAAGGCATTACACATTCGAATCGATAACTGTGGTTTTGCTATTTCGAAAGGTAAAGGTTATACAATGAATGATTCATATCAAACGGGCCACGACGCGGCGGCATGGCATTTGACGCGTCGCGATCGCCGACGTCTGTTTGACTTCTAAAACCTATACATAGGTATGATGAGTGTTGTTCGCCGCTTTTTTATATCGTAGGTACTTACGATTTATTTCATAACTTTACCGATAAACACAAAATCCCTCCTCACCCCGTAGTACCTCGTAGTTGAGGTGAGATGGGATTTCATACAAAGGTGATTTTGGAACGTTGTTGGATCGATTTTTTTTTTCTAATGAATATCACTATAGCTCCATTTGTAATACGAATACATTATTTAGGTAGCAGTAGCCTTTAAAATTAATTACCTTACGATTTATTTATATAAGTACGAATATCGTCGATTAGTAACTATAATATAAGCTTTGCTTAGTTTGAGGCTGGGTTGATCTGTGTAAGATCTTCCCCAAACATTTATTTTATATTTTATTTTAACTTCATTCCTTAACTATAAATCGAGGAAAGTCTAAATTCCAAATTCGAAGTATTCAATTAATTTTAAGGCAATCAAAGTATCGAATTATAAGATGTATTGTTTCATAATATGATATGACATTATTTATTCATCAATTTAAATATGATTTATTCATCAATTGAAAGTCATCTAACTGGCGCGGTCGGCAGGACGAACTCGATATCTTGGGTTGTTTTGTTTGTTCAAGCGCCTTAATAGACCCTTTAATTTGGGATGTTGTTACAACAGAGGGCCTACCACCAACACCGAAGTGCGCACATTGCGGGCATTTCTCTTTTACTCCAATCAAGGCGTAATTAGGGCGACAGAGAAAGATGCCCGAAATTTCGGTGATCGCAGTAGGCCCCTGAGAATTCGGACAGATTGATGAGTAACCCCGTCGCAATATTCACCCTGTGTAACTAAATAGGCGATATTGTTTGTTCTGGGCACTATATAGTTATACAATCGATGTAATTTGCTACAAAAGATAGAATAAACAATGGCTAATTGGAGTGATTGTTTTAAGGTTCGTGGTAGGTTAAATTCAAATATTTGACGAGTTTTGAAAGGGACTTCAAATGTCCAATACAGATTTCTATTTTTGACATTGCTTTGTTAATCTCCATTTAGTTGTAATGTTTCAGAGTAGTGTTGAGTTTTGTTCAACGTTTTCGGGTGAAACAACATAATTATACATTAGTATAGGTAATATTAGTACATTACGATACAAGTGCGAAAAGTAGGAATTCGCAACGAGTGGCGATAAATTGAAACACGACCGAAAGGAGTATTTTAAATCGACACGACTTGCGAATGACTTTTTCGCACGTGTATTGTACAACGTTTAACAGTACATATTTATGGCCCTTTAAATTTTCGACATAGACCCGATAAAATGCACGTATTGTGCTAATTACAGTTGATGGTGCAGGGGACAATAGGATCACAAACTGATGGGGGTGACCTGGGGGCCTAGCCAAGATGACAACAGTACATCGACAACGCCAAAACGAAAAGAAAAATATGTAACAGGATTATAACTAAGGTATCAATGATAAATCTCCTTTTAAAACATTATTTTATCGGGTCTATCACGAATTTATTCGGTTATCTTTATTTCTGACGTTTTTACGCAGGCTACGCAGGCAGGTCATCTGCGACCACGACTAGTGTAACCATCACGACTAGTGAAATTTATTTATTCACATTTATAGACGCGTCTATCACGAATTTATTTTATTACCTTTATTTACCGACGTTTCGACACAGGTTTCACTGGTCGTGGTCGCGGCGCACTGATGGAATGTAATGATGTGTAGTGTAATTTGTTCAGAACGCAAAAGGTAAGGTAGGTAATGTTGGGTAAGACTAACATAGTTTATTTTGCTCGGGGCAAGCCAAACAGTATGAGGATTCCATACAAATGTTAGTCTTATCCCGGTGATAGCCTTACTCCCACCTTACATTCCCTTTTAATTACATTTTCTGCCCTCCTTTCCAATTTTCTGACATGTCAAAAGTAGTCATTATAGTAAGACGTAAGACGACAAGTATACAATTTTCTTTAAAAGCTCATAAAACATGCTTCGTGAAGCCAAGCCAGTGGAAATGAGGCTAGAATGCTCAGACACGCGAACTTAGGTCAATCTTTGAGTATTTAGTAACTGGAGACGCCACGGCTGTAATTTTCTGTAAAAAACAGTCTCTTGATTTTTGCGGGGGAGGGGCACGTCAAATGCATGGCTATTTGTACATTATTTGTACGTAACGTACAAATACTTAGCCATGTCAGATAAGTAAACGTCAGTCCAAAAGTTTGCACAGTTGTGCAAGGTTTTCGGCAAAGGGGTAAGCTCTTAAAGGCGATTCCGGTTATTAAATGCTCTAAGAGGTCAATGAATCTAAAGTACGCGATCACGACAATTTTAAATTCGGGAGGAGCTTTGTTATAAAATAATTACAAATGTAATGTCAAGTTTGAAGTAGGTATTTAGTTATTATAGGATTATTTCATACTTATTTTTTGTTTATAGAAATATATTTTATTTTATCGAGACACATTGATAAATCTCTATAATGAGTTCAAAAACAGACAGACGGCAATCGTGCGGGGTGCGAGGGGCGAGGGGTGGTTCGCGCGCACCCGAGCTGCATACATCGCCTTTGTTAGCATCACTTGGTACTACTTACAGGGCTAGCGTGTCTTATTAAATGTCACATTATTTTGGACTGTTGTGTAAAAGTCTGTGACAACCCTACTGTGTTTTTGTGCGTTGTCAGCATTTACTCAAACATCAAAGGCGTCGCGTCGGTCCACTGTTACTTTTTACACTGAGCCAGAATCATCGGTTTCATAGGCAGGGTCACTACTGACTAGGCCAGACGGGTCATAGGAAGTTATTGAAGATTATTAAATTGCACAACGGGACTTAATCGCGTATTTAAATCGAATATCGTTGGTGTTGTGTGTCGACAGAGTAACATCCCTAGTGCGCAAAACGTTCAAACTGATAAACAAGACCAAGTGCGGGTAGTTCGAAAAACTCGCGCGGCTAGAAGATGTTGATGTCAACTTGAGCCCATAGTCTAATAAAACATGGTCTTCTATTCCCAGAGTGACACAGGCCTACGTCACAATAACATGGCCGCTATATATAGCGCTATCGCATATTATCATATAGCGCTGTCGCATGATGACGTAGGCTTGTGTCAGTTAGGTGACCTAGAAAAGACGGGAATGGAGTACCAGGCGGAGTATATTATTATACCATGCTTGAGCCAGTCTTCTCCGAGACCACGGGGACAACGCCTTCCTCAAAACGTCGGAGGTAAATCTTAAAACTTAATAATAATAAAACTTAAATACGCGATTAAGTCCCGTTGTGAAATTTAATAATATTTAAAAATTGTGAAAGTTTAAATCAGAGTTATTGTAGACTAGCTTTTGCCCGCGACTTCGTTTGCGTGGAATTAGTGACAGCAGCTAAAGTAGGTACCTATAGCGCCTGGATAATGCTAATAGCAATCATTCAATTCGCGCATTACTTCAATTATTAGGCAATTCATTAATCCTTTCAATTCCACCCCCCTTTTCACTCTCTTCAGGGATGATTTCCGACATAAAAACTATCCTATGTCCTTCCCCGGGACTCAAACTATCTCTATACTAAATTTCAACTAAATCGGTTCAGCGGCTTAAGCGTGAAGAGGTAACAGACAGACACACTTTCGCCTTTATAATATTAGTATGGATGTTATAGAAATGTTGTCCGTCTTTTCTATTTACTAGCCTTTTACCATTCTAATTAATGATTGAGATTTAATCAGATCACTCGCATACATGTCATTTAAATTGGCTTGTTTGAAGTGAACAGGGAATTGGAATAATACGTGTCATCATCAGTAATTATTCGATTGTAATCATTTCAAACGTGGATACTGTATAATTACCTACTACATTGTTACAGGATTAGTTTGAAATCCGATTAATTTCAACGTAATGTATGTATATTTTATGTATGTGCTTTTGCCCGGGACTTACGTGGACTTGAAACAGCAGCTAGAGTAAGTATAGCGCCTGGATAAAGTCTAATGGCAATCATTCAATTTGATTATATGCTTAATTGCTTACACAAATTATTAATTTTCTCAATTCCAACCCATTGCAACGTCTTTGGGGACGATTTCCGACATAAAAACTATTCTATGTCCTTCACGGAACTCAAACTATCTATATATCTCAACTAAATCGGGTCAGCGGTTTAAGCGTCAAGAGGTAACACACAGGAAGACAGGCACACTTTCGCGTTTATAATATTAGTATGTATAGTATGGATTAGTATGGATATTAGTGACCTCTATTTTTATAATAAAATAAGGGTGACAACTGGTAACTACAGTTGCCAAAAGCATGTAAATAATTATACAAAATGGTCACATTTAAACTACTTCCTGATGTTGTAATGAGAAAATATGCTATAGGTATCACCAAAGATTTTCCATTTTAATTTCTTAATGTTCTGGGATGTAAGTACCGTAAATCAGGGTGAGTAGGTTTCGCGGGGAGAGTTGGGTTATGAATGGGGAGAGAAGGTTTGAGAGGGGGGTGAGAAGGGATTTTAAGGCTACTGCTACAAAAATAATGTATTCCAATTTAAAATGGGGCTATAGTAACACGCATAATAAATAAAATCGATCCAACAATCTTCCAAAATCACCTTTGTATGAAAAACCCTCTCACCCCAAATACGAGGCACTACGGGGTGAGGTAGGTTTTCCTCTTTATCGTCAAAGTTATGAAATGGAACTACCCAAAATAAAATACAAACGTCCGAACAACTTATTATATACACCATTCAGTTTTCACATGTAAAAATAAAATTTTATCGAGGTTTGAAAGTAAAATTTTACCCAACTCACCCCATTTTACGGTAATACGTAAATATTGTATTTGAACGGCGCCTTACGCTGCGCTTCAATAAAAGCATTATTTAGGTTCAACCTGTATCTTCGAAAAAAAAATTGGCTTGAGACTTTTATGTTTCAGTCAGCTGCAGACGCGAACACGGGTACCATTGTAGGTAAAATCCGTCGCACGCGTCCGCGCCAGAGCGTTGCTCATACTATTTTTCGTTAACCCGCTCCGAGCAACCGCGCCACCTAGCGAACGCCCTACGTCTGTTCTTGCTTGTTCGTTACGCAAACGAAACATTAACGAATTAAGCGTTATAGGTACATTCACACTTGCTGTCGTGACTCCATCGCGTTAGCCAGGAATTATGTTTTTGTGAATTGGCTCTGATTAGCAGTGACCTGAAATGTTGGGTGCCATAATACTCTTTGGTGGCGACAATTTTCAATTCAATAAAGTTCTACAGCTCTTAGGGCCACTTGCACAATCCCACTAACTCGGGGTTAAGCGGTTAAAACGTTAACCCAGTGAAAAATTGTACTGGTAACTATGGTAACTCCAGGTTTAACCGGTTAACCCCGTGTTAGTGGAATGGTGCAAGCGGCGCTTAGTCGCAAGGGTGACATAAACATACAGTCAGCTCATAAGTTATGTTACAAAGGTTTTTACTAATAAAAAAGTTACAGGTACAGATCTTTTATTATCATAGGTATATTATGGCTTGAAAGTATATTTAATGCTGAATTACTTACAATATGTTGTTTAATGTAATTACTTTAGTTTTACGGTATGTACATACCTAGCATATTTCTATACAAATTTAAAGTGTATAGTGGCGATTCCATAATCTGTCACTGCAAAATCTGTACAGCTAGTTTAGTTTGACCGACGAAAACGTCGAGTTACTCAAGTGCACTAGGCGCAAGTTTTTAAGATAGCACATAATTTTACCACCAAGTGGAGAAACTGGGCATTGTCAGAATCAATCCGTTTTATGTCTTTTGCAACAAACTTCCTTTGTTTTGAGGATGGTGAACCCTGTAGATTTCATTATTAGTTTGTATGGGACGAAAGTTATTGCTGATTTGCATTTGTAGTCCCTCCGGGCCAAGCCTGGGTTTAAAATGACCGAATATTTTTAAGTAAAGTGTAGGTAAGATTTAATATCTATCTATAGGGACGATGGCAAGAGGCCCGACGGTATGACGTTGGTGCCTTGGAAGATGGGACGGCCTCTAGTCTGGGATGCCACATGTGCTGACACCCTCGCGCCGTCCCACCTTCCGGGCACCAGCAGAGATGCTGGTCATGCCGCGTCCATGGCAGAAGACCTCAAACGCCGCAAATATGCCACCCTTGGCAGTAGTTATATTTTTGAGGCGTTTGGGGTCGAAACGCTGGGGCCGTGGGGGCCAAGCGCGCGCCGTATATACAGGGCCTTAGCGGAGCGCCTTATAGATGCCGCAGGGGACCAGAGGGCTGGCCTGTATTTTGCTCAACGCGTTAGTATTGCCATACAACGTGGCAATGCGGCCAGCCTTCTGGGCACACTGCCCATCGGCAGTGACTTGGGGGACGTTTTTTATTTATAGGCGTTTTATTTTAAGTTTATTTAGTTTAGAGATAGTTTGTATTATTATTTTTAAGCTAATTTAATGTTTTATATTTATTTAATAGTGTTGTAATAAATCTTTTCCATATCTATATAAAAAACCGTACAAGTGCGAGTCGGATTCGCCCACCGAGGGTTCCGTACTTTTTAGTATTTGTTGTTATAGCGGCAACAGAAATACATCATCTGTGAAAATTTCAACTGTCTAGCTATCACGGTTCGTGAGATACAGCCTGGTGACAGACAGACGGACGGACGGACGGACGGACGGACCGACGGATAGCGGAGTCTTAGTAATAGGGTCCCGTTTTACCCTTTGGGTACGGAACCCTAAAAATGGGTTAAAGTTTATTTACTATCTAAACTGATCAAACTTTCAAAATAACGAAAATCCGGACCGATACGACCTATAAGTCATAAGAAAAACGCGTGCTCCCATCTTAAAGCCGGCAACGCACTTGTTAACCCCTGGTGTTAAAGGTGTCCATGGGCGATGCGTTTCTTTTATTTTTTGCCATTTTTATATATTGTGACCTTTTTTTGCCACTTTTGTGTTATTTCTAGTCAGGATCGCGAGCCCTTTTCATCCTTATAGGAGAAAAAAAAGTGACCTAAAATTTTCATACATTTTTCAAACTGCCGTACATAGTATATGGGGAAATGGTACCACAATAGGAAAAAAACTCTGGGACATTTTTTTATCCCATTAGGATCGATTTGATTCTGAGTAGAAATAACACAAAAGTGGCAAAAAATGTCACAATATATAAAAATGGCAAAAAATTAAATAACGCTCAAAAAATAAATAAACTTAATGATGCAAGTGTATTGAATTCCAAAGCACCAAATTACAGCAACTTAAATATGATTGATCGTTGGTCCAGTTGGCACAACTCGGACTTTATAATGGCGAAGGTCTCATTGATCCAGTCACGCAATAATACCACAACAAAGGTCAAATCAAAACTAATTAGGAACTATCAAACACAACCCTCCGCCTTGTTATACAAGGTCTATAATCCAATGACAGGAATAATTATGAACCGGCATAATTGAAAGCGGTCGGAAAAATGTCCTAAATGTTCGGAGGTATGAGAATAAGGAAATAGCTTTTCAAATTGGAGCGATGCAAGCCAGCGAAGTTTGATAGCGTCACGAAACTTCGTGTTGATATTACTAAACCGATGTTTAATTTATAATTATAGTGTAAGTTATGACACGAATGCCATTTAATTTCTAGCTTTTCGGGGAAGGATCATTTTATAAATATCTACGATTACATATACCATTGCCCCGGCAGAATATTGGAGCGGCGTTAATAATAGCGTAAGCGCCAGCCGCCGTAAGGTACCTTTTACCATGGAACGTCACATATCTTTACTATTTCATATCTAGTGAATCTCTAATTCATTTCCCGAATCGCGCCGTAGACCGTTCGGGCATTTTCAGCTCCGTTCGGCTCAGCATTGCTCCGAGCAATTATTAGGGTTGGCACAACTTGACATCCCTTTGCATGTTCGACCACAGATAAGATAATACGCTGAATTTTGACAACCCTAGATAGCCGAAAGGGATAGTACCACACATAAGAAAGGGACAGCATGATTCGACCCTGAATCGCTGTCAAACTTCGGTTTTGTATAAAGTTTCTTTTCTGTACGGTAGTAGGTACTATTATTCATTCTGTGATTTAGATAAGAAAAACAGACGCAGCATAAGTCGTCACATACAGAGCTATGGGTACACTGGGTATAGGGTACCTACCCATGAAACATTTACGTATCGCGCCTGCATGTTTCCGCCACGGCAGACGATATGTGGTGGAATTGTTAGCAAGAAGACCAGTTACGAGCTGTGGGTGTTCCAGCTGCGATCACGCCATTATGTGCACTTCAGACGGCCTATCGCCAACCACGTTCCATGTGTTGCCTCCCAGTCACACATTCGTACAAATTTACAAGTGCGACAGAGAGGCAATACGTCGAACGTAGTTCGCGGCAGGCTCTCTGCTCGTTTGTGGTGCGCGTGCCGCGGCCGCTGTTAAGGGGCCCACTGATTAACAGTCCACCGGAATGTATCGGCCTGTTAGTTGTTCGGAACTGTCAAAATTTTGTTCTAACTGACAGGCCGATACCGTCCGGGGGACTGTTAATCACTGGGCCCCGTTAGAAACCATCGCGAGCACGGACTTCTGGTCGAAGGGTGCAGTATTTTAGCGGGTCCTTGAGAGTCTGCCAAATCCTACACCAGAATAGGTGACGCAGCAAAAAAACTTTATGTCGCTTAAATGATTTTTAGTTTTTATGATTAAAATTATTTTATGTAGGTATGTTAGTCTGTAAGGTACCTATTTATATATAAGCCTAGTTATTTAAAGTTAAGCTTTAAATAAATGCATCTCAAATATTTATAGCCCCGTCCTAGTTTGCCGGCCGGCTGACCTGAATGAGAAAAGTACAATTAAACCGTTCTCAACGTTAACTTAATGGCATTGTAAATACGTAATTTTCCAAACTACCGGTCCGTATTTAACTACTAGAATTATGCTAGAATATCAGAAATATACAAAACTTTAAACAAAAAACACTATTTGTTGTAGGTAATGGTGTTCGGTGTGGTTATTTAAGAGGCTCGTGACAACGACTACGTTTGTTTGCAGAAGCGGCCCTCGCTTTTGCAAACAAACGTAGTCCCCAATCAGAAGCTTTTAATTTTTATTGATCTTTTTTCGCTCCTAAATCTTAGTCAAAAAATCGAGAAAAGTCAAACATAAGGGCATATTTATGTTTAACCTCGTAAGTCCCTGCGTACTTGTATAAGTGCAAATTAAGGATAGCACTTCAGACCTGACATTTTAACTACATAGATGGCGTAACTGCCTAATGTACTTACTCAAGTACAAATTTTCCATTCCCTATTTACCGGGTAGTTTTTTTACAACGGCAACACTGACACGGTCACTCTCATTCTATATTCTATGGTCAATTTCGCCATGTTAGACAGGTAAAGTGAACTGTCAGTGTCAGTGTCACTTTTTCGCAAGATGGCCACACAGTCAGGTCGCTGGCCAGCACGAGGTAAGATAATCGGTTTATATCCAAGTAATCACTTGTTTTTTCTGTTGTCATACGAATGTAAATTATAAATATTGTAAAATAAACAAAATTTCAAAGAAACCTGTATATTTAAGGAGGTTTGTGATTGGTCAAAATTATTTGTACTTACGGTAGTACGTTCGGTCTAACTTACAAGTATTTTTTTCTTATTCTAGCGTTTGATGAAAAGCAAATATCACAACTTTTCAATAACTATGACTTCAAGGACTCGGATAATGAAGATATGTTTACATCTGAACCCGACCAAGAATCAAATAGGGACTTTTCTTCGTTTTAGAAATATGAAGATGGAGAAATAGAAGTTGCAGTACGCGGACGTGTATCTAGTCATCGATTTCAAAGTGCTCGTGGTCAATGAGGTGGGCGTAGCCGTGGTAAAAGCACAAGTGCACAAGGGCGCGACGTGGGCAAAGTACCAAGGATAGGTCTGGAGATCTAGTCCAGGTTTTGAACACCCAAATCCAACCTCCGTGGATATAGTATGGTATTAAAATAATGAAAAGAGGTTTTTTTTTATTCACCTTTTTATAAGAAGAAGATTAGTTATGTTGTAATAAAGTATTTTTTTTACTTTAGTGATGTTTAGAGAAAATATATGATTTAATTTTAATATTAAATAAATCCTTTAACTTTTTTTATTATACTGTGTAAAAACCCAATATACTCACACAAGTACAAAATATTTTCAATAATTTCCTTCTTAAAGAGGTGCATGCACTTCGAAAAATCTCTAAAATCGACATCTTTTTGTTTCGGTCTGAAGGACTATTCTTGGTTTGTACTTGGTATAGTACAGCCGGCAGATATGACTACTGCTGTAGGAAAAACACAGGACTTACGAGGTTAATATCCTCCTGTGTTTAATATAACATAAAACTGTGTAATAATATCACATCTAATCGTGTATACTATACATTCAACCTCTGAATTAAACCAAACCAACCAACTAACCTGACCAATGCATACATAAATTTTAAAATAAAATAGAGCATAAACTTAAAATCCTAAAGCCCATTGAGAAAATCTAATAAGGTCTGTGAGTCGAACCGTGGTTAGAGCCACATTCACGTCTGAAACTCCGCAGTCTGGGTAAGTGTGTAGCTTGCTTAGCTTCGTAAAGAATTGAAGTTTCTTCCTTTGTTACATTTTTAGAATTCTCTAGGAATTCCATTCGGTATACTTTTAGATAGAGTCTGGCTCCTTTGGAGCTAGTGCTCGCCGTATAAAACTTAGGAGTTTGGTAAGTATATGAAGGTAGGCAGGGGCAAAAACTTAAGAATAGAATAGAATAGAATTTATTCGTAAGCACAAACAAACGAGACAATACATAATATCAAAGACATATGTAACTTCGTATAAGATGAATAAAGTCTAAGGAAAAAACGTGCCTCGGGAATCAAGAAAAAGTCATTCTCTGATAGATGGCGCACACACCTTTAGCCTATGCTCGGCTAGATGGCGTGACGACACCGTTTCATATTTAACAATTTTAACACATAGATATCAGTGAATGAACATGGGTCAAATTGATATAAAAATAATAAAATAATTTATCCATATATATCCATTTTTTTGATAATTTTATAGGTTTTCATTTTGAGTTTTAGTCGTGTGTCGATAGATGGGAGTAAATTTACTGTGACTACAAAACTTACTATGACAGGACCCCTCTATACTATCTATTCTCTTTGATAATATAAAAGAAAACACAAAATAAGATTAAATAAAGTGCCACGAAATGGCCCCATCTCAGCATGTTGCTGGTGGCTTCCAGCGGTGATCTTCCGATGAGACCATCAAGTGAGAAGAATCACGGAAGGTAACAGACAAGAAGAAAAAGACATAAAGACAAGAGGGGGCATAAAGCCAGGAAATTAGAGAAGACAAAAGATATGGCCATAAGGCATTGGTTGAAATCTATCCTACGAGTAACCATACCTATTTTTATTTATATCGATTAGTTTATTAAAACCGGGTCAGCTGTTATTACAAAACTTTCCAACCATCGAGCTACGTATGCACGTGGAAAGACCTACGGTTGGGCGATCAAAGCATTTCTGGCCTATTATTCCTAACGCCTACTTAGGGCGGAGACGGGTCCATATGCAAGGAATAATTTGCGGCCGGTCGCTGCTTGCGATGGGTCTGTCTCTATGGTAGCTACCTGTCCGGTAGTTGGCATGGTGAATGGTCTCGGGGGGAGCACAAGTTGCGGAGATCCTCGAGGCAAAACTGGTTGTGCTCCTTCCCGAGGTTACTGCCTGTTAACTGCCTGGTTCTACCGTAGAAACAGGCAGAACGGAAACAACCAGTTGAACTATCTCAGGGTGAGTTTTGCAACGGATCGAAAGCCGGGCTCGGAAGTCGATGATGTCATCCGTATGACTTCATCTATAACGGGGCCAGGTAAGTGAACCAGTGCAAAGAACACCCTTCACGCAATCCCAACCCATCCCTATCCCTCAGATGGATCTGTATTTGTGTGCCAACATCGAAAAGCCACTGTAGGTTCGCCTCCTTTGACGGAGGCGAGCATGCAGGGGCGGGAAGATTGGTGGCCGCAAATAACGATCCATATCCCACGTAATCAGCCGTAAGCGATGATGTGGCATGTCGCAGCGGGCTTTTCATCCACAAAGAAGGATGATTAGCGGTAGAATGCCACCCGCGTGTTTGTGCCGTGCGCGGGGACCCGTACGGGTGGAGAAGGAGATCCTGGGAGCGGGCGCGAAGCGGGGGTCTGTTGTCGTTATCCCCGTTAGAAGAAGTTCCTTTGGCTCTAGATTCATCTCACACGGGAGGTCTAGACCTAGCCAGTCAAGATCAATCGGCTGTTGTGTCCACTCAGATGGCCGCATGGCGAGTGTCCTGGGGTGTAGGGGTCTGTAATCGGCGGAGCACGACTCCCATGTCGGCTGTGGAGCTGACTAGGGTTTTGGCACCGTGCGGATTCATGGGCAACGCACTTTGGGACGCTATATCAGCTTGGTATCCCTGATGTGTCAAAGCATCCCAAATGTGAGGCTCCGAGGAGGGTGGGGAGCCAAGCTGCTGAAAATTTCACTGGTGGTTTATGGACAACATAATACCAAAAACGACGGAAGGAGGAAAAGCCGGACCCGTACGGGATGAGGCAAAGGCGCATAGCGCAAAGGTTGCTGCACCAGCACTTAGTGGGCCTGTCCCTGACAGGAACGCGAGAGTAGGTAGCGGTAAGGTTTGGCGGTCCGCGAGGACGGAGGACGCGCACGGCGCGAAAGGCAGAGGCCATGGTGGAGCAGGCCACTCCAAAGGTACCACTCGCGCCGAGCAAGTTCCCCCAGGGGGACCGACTAGCGCAGGTGCCGGAGGAGTAGGCAGCGGAACGATGGCCTACTGCAAGAGGCAAACGGGAGCACCGCTTCCAAATCCTGCTGGCGTTGCTCCGGGCGCCCTCGACAGCGCGGCCATGCCTAAGGGCGTGGACGTGCAGTCGGGTGGAGGAGCCGCTAAATCCAGGAGGCAGAAGAGGCGTGCGAAGGCGCGACTTAGAACGGACGCGGAATCGGTGGCCGGACCCTCCACAAGTGGAGCGGGAAGGCCACAGAATAAGAGGCCACTGGGGGCCAGTGGCGATTCATCTCTGCTCGCTGGTGACTCCAAGAGAGCGAAGGTAGGGGGATCGTTCGCGGAAGTCACGGCGAGCGAGAAGATGGCCATCGTCCCAGTGGCCTTTCCTGCCGAGAAAGTGGTGCAGGAGCATATGCCGGCCATCGTAGGAGCTCTGCTACGATCTCTTGACGAGGCTGAAGAACCAATGCCCGACATCACACTCGGCAATCTCGTGGGGGGCGCGCTCAACGTCACCTGCAAGGGGAGGGAATCCGCGGCATGGCTCAGCACGGTAATCGGAGGTGGAGAGATTGCCGGGCTGCGCCTGAAGGTCGTGAGTGCCAAAGATCTGCCGAAACCGGTCAAGATGGCCTGGAGAACGGTGGTCGATGGCACTCAGGACATGGCGAGAGCCCTCAGGGTGCTGCAGAGGAGGAACCCTAGGCTGCGCACGAGCGAGTGGAAGGTAGTCGACACCGTGGGGTCGGGGCCGAGCACCAGGCGAATCGTACTGATGGACCGGGTGTCGGCCGCCGTCATCAAGGAGGCCGACTACGTTCTGCACACAGGGCTCGACACCAGCCACTTCAAGCTTCTGGAGGAAGCGCGGGAGCAGGGGCCTGGGGGGGCTGAGGTCGAGCCGTGTAGGGAGGGGGGGAGAGGGGGGGGGAGGTAGCCCAGAAGGCTACGGTCGCTGTGGCGACAGGGGGGGCCCCGGAACGGGAGGCGCCACCAGCCGGTGACGCACCTGTGGAGGTGGCGGAGGATCAGTCGGAGGAGGCCGGGGGCATGGTGCAGCTAGGAGAGGACCATGCTGGACCGCGCATGTCTCGAGCATCGTCACCGATTTCATCGATAGCGGGCTCAGAGGATCTGCGTGGTCTGGCGGAACTCTACCTGGAGGGTACCATGTCACCCATGTCCTTCGACGACACGGTCCAGGAGGTGGCTGCTGATCTCAGCACCACCAAACAATAAACGCCGCAATGGAGGGCTTAAGGTGCGTACAGATTAATCTCCAGCACAATAAAGCAGCCACTGCCCTTCTGGCTAAGCTGTTAAAAAGCGATAAATTCGATATTGCTCTTATTCAAGAACCATACATTTACAAAGGCGAGATAAGAGGCTTAAACGGTACTGGCGGGACATTGTTATATGTTTGTCCTGAGAGTACTATGAGGACATGTATCTATGTTAAAAATGGCATTGACGCTCTGCTTCTACATGCTTTCTGTTCCAGGGATCTGACTACGGTCAAGATCCAAAACAAGGGGGGGGTAAGGCACTAATCATCTCATCAGCCTACCTTCCCTACGAGGCAGCGGATCCAATCACTGGGCAACTGAGGGATCTCGCTGCTTACGGCAGCCAGGCGAACACCGACCTGATCATCGGCTGCGATGCAAATGCTCACCACGTCATCTGGGGGAGCTCGGATGTCAACAGAAGAGGAGAGAAGGTACTGGATTTTCTGGTAAGCTCTACTTTACAACTATTAAATAAAGGCAATGAACCGACATTCGTCAATGCAAGGCGGGGGGAGGTTATTGATATAACGCTAGCGTCCAACAACGCGAGTAATAAGATTAGCTCATGGCATGTCTCTGGGGAGATTTCTTTATCGGACCACAGATATATATGCTTCAGGTATAAGACTAAAATCCAATTAGAAATTATACGCAAACGGAATCCCAGGAACACCAACTGGTTAGCGTTCAAAAGCGACCTGGAGGTGGAACTGGGAGACCCTAAAGGCAAGTTAAACTCTATTATTGACATAGAACTTGAAACAGACAGAATAGCACAAGCTGTCTATACAGCTTGGACAAACAACTGCCCGGAAAAGAAAATCCTGGCGAAGAAGGTGCCCTGGTGGAACCCGGAGATTGCAAAACTCCGGAAGGAAACCAGGGCTGTCTTCAATGATGCTAAAAGGACCAACGACTTCGAGCATTACGCGCGAAAACTCACGGAATACAGCAAAGCTGTGAGGAAAGCAAAAAGGAAAGCATGGATGAACCATTGCGATCAAATCAGGTCCATACCGGAAGGCATGAGACTTACAAAGGCACTAGCTGCAACGAAGTCAGTTCCACTCACTTCCATTAGAAGAAGTGACGGAAGAATGACTGAAACGGGGCTAGAAACCCTCAAAGTTATGTGTGACACACACTTCCCAGGCTCGATAATACATCAGAGCGTAACGGACGATGGAACCGGTGCAATGGAACAATCCATCAGCACGACCAGATACAACTGGGACACGTCTAAAAAGGTAGTAGATCACGATAAGATACAATGGGCACTATCCACATTTCAACCATACAAAGCCCCGGGGCCAGATGGAATCTACCCCATACTACTACAAGAGGGCGCCAATGTACTAATACCGCACTTAGGTAGACTGTACAGAGCGTGCATAGCCTTCGGACACGTACCGCGTGTGTGGAGGATGGTAAAGGTAACGTACTTGCCTAAACCGGGCAAAGCAGATTACACAGAAGCCAAATCATACAGGCCGATAAGTCTGTCATCGTTTTTCCTCAAAACACTGGAGAAACTGGTAGACAGACACATAAGGGATGGTCCTCTTAAGAGGCATCCGCTGCACCAATTGCAGTGTGCGTATCAGCCGGGTAAATCGACTGAAACGGCACTACACCTGGTGACAACCAGAGCGGAACAGGCGATAGAGAACAAAGAACTATGTCTGGCCACTTTTATAGACGTGGAGGGGGCATTTGACCGCACCACGTATCAGGCAATCAATATTGCAGCATCTAAACACGGCATAGAACCAACAATCTGTAGATGGATTGGTACTATGCTAAATAGCCGACTAATAAAATCCTCCCTTATGGGAGATGAAATATTAGCTACGGCCACGAAGGGTTGTCCACAGGGTGGGGTTCTCTCACCAACTCTCTGGAGTCTGGTAGTTAACTCACTGTTGGAAGAACTAAACAAAGGCCCAATACATACGGTAGGGTACGCAGATGATTTAGTGATTCTTGTAAACGGGAAATTCCCGGGAACAGTATCGGAAATCATGAATAAAGCACTGAAGCAAGTGGAGAGATGGTGCAACTGTCATCAACTCTCCATAAACCCAGGCAAAACAGTGGTAATACCGTTTACCAGGAAAAAGACCCTTAATGGCATGAAGCAGCTGAAGCTTTATGGAAGGGTACTGGAAATGTCCAATGAAGTGAAATATCTAGGCGTTACACTAGATAAAGAGCTGAACTGGAGAAAGCATGTCGAACTAACAACCACCAAGGCACTTAGAGTGTTTGGAATGTGTAGATCGGCTTATGGCAAAACGTGGGGTCTAAACCCAAAGGTACTAAGATGGATCTATACCATGATGGTAAGACCAATCATCTTGTACGGATGCCTGGCATGGTGGCCAAGGACACTAAAGAGCACATGCAGGGATGCCCTTATGAAAATACAAAGAACGGCATGCATGGCTATTACTGGCGCGTTTAGAACGACGCCAACAGCGGCGATGGAGGTACTGCTAGACCTCTCGCCGCTACACCTAGTGATACAATCTGAGGCCCGGAAATCGCTACACAGGTTGACCCTAACAGGCCTCTGGAGCGATAGCAAGCCAAAGACCAAACACACAAACATGGAATGTGACAATTTCATGAAAAGGATTACGAACATGGGCTGCGATAAGATGCAACCCAAGTTTGTGTTCCATAAGAATTTTAACGTTAAAATTCCAACAAGGGCTGAGTGGACCGAAGGTCTTGAAGCACCAATCTCTGATGAAAACGACATCATATGGTACACAGATGGGTCTAAGACAGAATCTGGTACGGGGGCAGGCATTTATGCAAATGACTTTAGTAGTAGTATAAGCATGGGCAATTACGCCACTGTCTTCCAAGCCGAGACATTCGCTATAATTGCCTGTGTGCATGAGAATATAGTTAGGCGAACCCAAGGGAAGAATATCTATATACTCAGCGACAGTCAGGCCGCTCTCAAAGCGCTCGAAGCTCCCAGAGTGGACTCTAGACTGGTATATAATGGCGTCCAAGCCCTGAACCAGCTTGGAAGGCAAAACAGAGTGCAACTGGTATGGATCCCAGGGCACGAGGGATTCATAGGCAATGAAAATGCAGATGAACTCGCCAGAGCCGGATCTGTAAGTAACCTTATAGGTCCGGAACCATTCGTGGGGCTCTCACAGGGAACCATCACAACGGCTATTAAAGACCATACCAAGACCAAACACCAGGAAGAATGGGATAGTCTGACGGGTCTAAAGCATGCAAAGCTCTTTATGCAAGGAATAGACTCCGGCTGGAGCAAAAAGCTTTGGAAACTTAGCAAAAGACAGCTCCAAATCATAACGGGGGTGTTTACTGGCCATTACGGGGTCAAAGGATTTCTGGCCAAGATGGGACACTCTGACAACACCGATTGTCGTATGTGTGGCGAAGAGGAAGAGACAGTAAGACACTTAATGTGTGAATGTCACGCCCTCGCCAGACAAAGAATGAAGGACTTTGGAGCAGGATACCTGGAACCAAAGGACTTTAAAACGCTACCCATGAGCTCCATCATCCGACACATGGATATGGTGGGAAAAGCTCTTGAGTAGTTGACGGATCTCTTCTAGGGGGTAACTGCACAAAAGATCCCTATGGGTCGAAGTGTATCCGCAAGGGCCCCCGAAAACAATAAGATAAGAGATAAGATAACGCCTACTTACCTGAGCGAAGCTGGATTGAACGAAATAAAACTATTGAAATGGATTATATCGTACGCGATATAATCCATTTCAATAGTTTTATTTCGTTCAATCCAGCTTATACGTATAGCAATATACGTATTGAATTCTTGAACTGACACTTCGAACCCTTTCTTACAGAGTTCGAGGTCAACGGGTGACGAGCGGGGAATGGGTTGTTACCAGAACGCTTATTATTTTCGTAGGTAGTCGACATCTAGTAGCCTACTTGATACTAGATGTTATACAAAAAACCAGCTCAAAACCAAAACAAATTGTTCAATTAGAATTGACCTAGTCACACTGATCCCGAAAGCTCGACTGGCTCTTGAGTAGGTAAGCATTGTGAACACATCACCTGAAATCAATCGGTCAGAATTTCTAAAAGTTCGATATGTCGCGGTTTCATTATAGCCTCTCATAATTGTGATTGAATTTGGCTGGTATTTGGGACATTTGAAGGTGATATCGGGTGGCTATAGTAGCAGCATAGACGTATTGTTCGAATTCATACTACACCATTAATGCTGCAGTATTGGCGCGACATTGCTGACGACTGCACTGTTGCCGCAAATGTCAAAAATCCAGGCATCAACATCGATTGTACATTGTAGTCTCTTCTTTGTGCGCTCCTGTTCCCGTTATCTCGGGTCGAGTCTTTTCACACTTCTGCGCCAGGCCCGTCGGTCCCGGATTGTCGGTTTGGCCAATCTCTCGATGTTAGACCACCAGGCCCCTATTTCACCACGGTGACAGGTGCGACAATTGTCAACATCATTGTTACTGTCGTCACAGACCTCCACAGACTACGGTAACCGCTTACCGTCGGACGGGCGGTGTGCTTGTTTGCCACCAATTTGCCACCAACATTTAATAAAAAAAGAAACTCCATTATATCGCCAATAAATAAGTACTTAATTTGCGAAGCTAATGACAATTGTCACAAGAAAGTAGAAACAACAATTGTCACGAAATCCCGACACAGAACTCATTTCCTGTCAAGAATTACCGAAAGTTCTTTTAAATCTTGTGACAATTGTCATCATCATCATCATAAACTTCGCAAGAGAAATACCTGTTTTTTGCCGATATAATAAAGTTTTTTTAAATGATACAATGATGGTGGCAAACAGGAATACGGTCCGCCCGATGGTAAGCGGTAACCGTAGCCCATGGATGACTGTGACGTCAGCAAAAGTGACATTTTATAACTGTCTCACCTGTCACCGTGGTGAAATAGGGGCCAGGTCAATGGCGGGCGGCCGCTACCTCTCTTGCGTTCTGGTAAGTTTAGAGCGATTTTTACCACATGGTCGTCATTACTGGGTCTCATTACATGGCCATTGGCCATACCATCTAAGGCGAAACTCTGTCATTTTAGTCTCGATTGTACATTGTAGTCTCTTGAGAAAACCTTGATTAAAAGAACATTCCAAAGTTGGAGCGTTTATCTATAATGAAAAGATCTGTATCTTTACATGACTTGACATTGCTTGGAATTCGTGATGATATTAATTTCGTGACACAATCACAGTTAGGATATTAAATTTATTGACGTGACAGCATGATAATGGCAGCGACAAATAGATATGTTTCTCGTCTGCGAAGTATTAAAAAGTAACATTTGATTTATCACGTGGATAACAGTATCGATCACACCCTCCTAAGGTTCACCACCCAAAAAAAAACATATGTATTTGAAATCAATAGTGAAGAAAATATGGTGGTGGCATGATAAGACGGCTCTTGGCATTGGAATTTGAACTACCTAGAAAAGAGGCCCAAGGCGCCGACCGACTACCTACCTGGATGGGGTTATTGGGGATCATTTCCAAATATATGAAAACAACGGACTTAAAACCAAAAATGACACAGAAACGCCCAGAGTGACGCAAGCGGACTAGGAGGACCGACCCCAAGAGACATGGGAAATATAATAATCCAATTTTATTATGGAATAATATTAACATCACTTAATTGCTCTGATAATTAGATTAAGATTAATTACGATTCATAAGAGCTTGTTGCTAGGCCTACATGAATAAAGTATATTTTGATTGATTGATTGATAGGCTCAAAAGAAGAGGATTGAAGAAAATATGGTTGAATTTCTTTTGTTTTGAAATCTAACGACACAAAACAAATGCAACTCTGTTCCAATTGAAAATGGTTTTAAATTACATTGAAGTTTCTATTTAGTACTACGGATAGGACGGTGGGCCTTACGAGGATATATCTCCGGTTACAATAACCTACAAAGCAAAACTTGACTAGCTAGTTTCTGTAATCGTATAATGCCCCCTTCTCGATAATATACCTAGTTAGTACACTCAATTAAGTAAAGCTGAGTCATAATTCCCTAGCTTATTCCACTATTTATGTACCTACCGAAAATATCCCGCAAAATATATCTAAGAGTTTGAGAGCTCTGACCCTGAGGGGTCATTCCTAATTCACATCCATACTACTATTATAAATGCGAAAGTGTGTCTGTCTGTCTGTTACCTCTTCACGCTTAAACCGCTGAACGGATTTAGTTTAAATTTGGCATAGAGATAGTTTAAGTCCCGGGGAAGGACACAGGATAGTTTTTATGTCAGAAATTATCCCTAAAGAGGGTGAAAAGGGGGGTGGAAATGAGAAAAATAATGAAGTGCCTGTTAATTGGTGTACACAATTAAGCATATTATGCTCGAATTGCTATTAGATTTTATCCAGGCGCTGTACTTACTCTAGCTGCTGGTACTAATTCCACGCAGACGAAGTCGCGGGCAAAAGCTAGTAATTACATAAATCGAGATCAACATGAATCCTGTATGAAAATCTCTTTACCGCTAATGTGGGTTAACGATGATGCTTAAATAATGAAACCTTTTAAACGGCTAACGCGAAACTCTAATTACTAATCACGATATTCCATGTGTGTTGGGTTCAGCAGTTTTCTATTATTTCTAAAAAGGCTTATGTCATTGCAAACTTTCTACTATTGGTAGATCTTATGTTGTGTAATAAGGCTTGAGATCCTACCATTCGTAAGATTAGTGACGTTATTGCGCGTTGGGGTTGCTGTAGTTAGTTTAACAATTACGAGTAAATGGATGGCAGTCCTCAACTGTGTGCTTCCCCAGAAACTTTCTCACCGTACCATCCCATGCAACTTTACTATGCACACGCACACACACACACACACACACACACACACACACACACACACACACATGCACACACACACACACACACACACACACACACACACACACACACACACACACACACACACACACACACACACACCTTGTATAGGTACCTATACAGCGTCGACCGAAGATCGAGACCTAAGAGATTACTACCCTGGAATAACATATACATACATATAGTAGACGTCACACGCCACCTTAACTACACAGCATGTGACGTCAACCAAAGATCGAGAAATAAGAGACTGGATTGTCCTGGAATAACTTTATAGGACCTTTATGTATCGTATTACGTAAGATTTATATTTGTACGATACGGGAGGCTTTCACATCATTTACAGGCAATTCGATTAACTTGTTCGATATACTAAGTTTATTATCGTTATTAAGATCAAAATCATAAACACTGTTAGCAGCTAGGTAATATAATGGCCAATATGGTATAATGACATCATTAATTAAATCTTTGTCTAAACCGAAACCTGATTGAGGTTTATTCGAAATGGAGGCCATAAAGATAATTGGGTGCCACGGTAATCCGCTTTATATTTAGGGATTATGTTACGCCAACGCCTCTTACGTTAGGAAATATTAATATTATTGGAAATGTTTCCTGACATTTTTAGGGAAATAAGGAAAGCTCATCAAGGCATCCGAAACCCGTTGAAAAGCACATGACTGGTAAATGTGGAAGTCTCCAGGGTTTTAGGGGTAGGTTGACTGGAAGAGATCCCTTGTAGGGATAAATTCGTTTTTTATATATTTTGGTTCATTGTATTTTAAGTTGTCTTATGTACCTACACTAAATTGTTTACATACATACATACATTTATCTAGTGATGATAACGATGGCGATGATGATAGTAAATATGAATCTGTGAATAATTAATAGCATTGAGGCATTACTTTGCGTTAATCCATATTATTATTAATTAAAACAAAAATATTACTTTGCTGATCCACGAAATAATTATGTAATAACGTGCTAGTCAATTACCGTCGACCCGATATATATCTAGTATCGTACTTATTTGCGTATTTTTTGCATGCAATTAATGTTGTCTCCCTCCCACCGCTATAATACATACGCAAGTAAATTTAACAAACTACCACGAAAAGTACAAAACTCTGGAAGAGATTGCCCTTAAGCGATAAGACCGCCTGTTGTTACCTCTATCCAATGTTATCTATGTTTCTGTACATGTGTTGTAAATTGTGTGAGGTGTGCAATAAAAAGTATTGTATTGTATCTTCCACAGGAGAGACGTAAATACCTAATTGCTTTTTATGACCCATTTGACCCAATTATAGATTTCCCCGTCTGAATTGTTTCCCAACTTGGCTAAAACGGCAAACTAAATAGCAGCCTTCATTATAAGAAAGCGGCCACGGTATTACAGTTTCAATTAAATAGTTAGTCCTCTGAAAGCTCTTCGAGTTGTAATTAAGTTTCTTACCTTGCGACCCCGCATTTTGCTGTCGACGTCTTAACGATTTTAAACCTAGTAATGGAGAAAAGTATAACTTTAATGCTAACAATAATAAAACACATAAAGGATGACACGCTCCAACGGTGCGGGCCGGGGCGCCCGACACTTCCTTTTCTATGACCGGAGACGGTGATCACATGATGCTTTCTTTAGAAAACTGAAGTGTCGGGCGCCCCGGCCCGGCGTTGTAGCGTGAGTCATACTTAAGTCGTGTTAATAAATATCTGATATGAAACTTAGTTATTCAAAATGATAAACGAATAATGAATATTCCGTAAAGGCGGTCTCATTCTTTACCGCTAGAATATTCCCGCGTTTAAATCCAAGTAATATTTCACACTCTTCCATACCTCCACATAGTGTAGCGCACTGCGTCTGTTCTAAGAAAAATATTGGCCCTGGAGGTAGTGTTTGCTCCATTTATCAAAACACCTGTTCTATTTCAAGGGGATACAAGCTTGCCTCATTTTATTAGCATAGGAACAAGGAGAGGAAACCGTGCCAGCATCTTTGGCATCATGCCATGGGCTCTTTTATCTCACTGGTTTTACGAGTAAACATACGTTTAAATTTGAACTTAGTTTGGCTAAAAAAAATCTAAACTTAGGCAACCCTTGTCATTTTTTTTCTCTTAAGAACCAACAATGCATTCGTATTTATTGAATTGAAGTTGAATACTCTGAATGATTCTTAGATGCTTCGTATGACTAAAACTATAGTCCCACCTATTACGTATAAACGAGTATACCTACCTATATTATTTGTACCATGCCACATCGCATCTTTGCATATAATTTGTAATAAATTAAACAATTAATCTGTAAAAAAATATAGTCAATAATGTTCAAAATAATGTTGTTCACCATCCCTTAAATCTAACTTGAAGTCAGCTTCCAAAAATCCCCGTAGAAATCGTGGTTATACTCCTTTCAGTCCTAACTGCCAGTTGGGTTCTCTGTAAAAATTTACTCAAGAACCCTCAAACTTATGAAAACCTGAAGCGTTATATTTTATGGAACCTAAGTAGCTTCAAAGTATGCCTGCATGACAGGCGGGTCCTCGGGCGCGGACTCTGAATTTTTGACAACCAACTGAAGGCATTATTCATTCCACCTTTGTACCAGGTATAATTTTCGAGCAATTTCGGCAAAAAGGTAGCAATTTTTGGGACGTTTAGGTGGTTATTTTTCAAAGCGAGCATGTACAGCCAGCTGCAAAAGTGCATACCCACTTTATGGATGGAATCACGTACGTATGTGTTTTGGTGCATAGGCAAAATATAAATAATAAGTCTTATATTACCTATAGCAGTAAAAAATATTGTAAATAAATTGCAAGAGATATATCTTTTACTAAAACTGTAACGTTACTACATGCAGAAATTGAATCCATGTGTAATTATTAGGAAAACATCGATTATTATAAATAGGTACACCAAAGTGGCCAAAGCACACAACGCAAATAAAAATGATTCGCTACTCACCAGATATCTAATATTCCTTATATTGGCAGCTAAAAGAAATAAATTTTCTAAGAAAAAGAATGTACCTATAGAAATACCGAAATTCTACCCGTATTTTATGTCGCCTTCCTTCCTCATTATTAAGGGACGAGATTGATCGGACGATCTTTTTTCCAACAGTATTTCGCCAGTTTGTGTTTATCTTTTGCGTAGCAGAGTGACTAAAGTATTACAGAGTAAGTAATTCTTATTCATAAAACTGGCACGAAACTCATCCATCATACTTTTTACAGCTATAAATTAAATAACAGGAGATAAGACATTATGAAAACTTATTTCTCTTAATCTACCTAAATAAATGTTTCATTGAAAATCTATTCTGTCATTGTCAAAATACATAAGTATACAATTTCAATAACAAATACAATAGTGTGTCGAAAATGTACGTCTTTGTATATGTACGTACGTAATGTACGTCTAAATTAATGTATTAACTACGGATTTTAGTTAACATAAATATTGATTACAGCTACAAATTATTTACTATTGTAAATAACCAATGGTCCCTTACCTCCCCTACTGTAAGTGCGCAATGTACGCATTACGTGTCAATGTGATCGCAACACTTTACAATATCTACGATTACAGTGACCACAAAGTGTTATAAAGTCCTATAAACAGCTACCCTACACCACAATATTCCACAGGGCGCCAAAACGCGCTGTCAAGTACCACGATTTGATTCCATCAACGTTTGACGTGTGGCTGCATTGGACACACCTTTGCCACAATTTAAGCGACTTTTATAATTCCATGACACGTTTACGCTATTCCAAATGAGTTTGTACTTTATTGTCATTCTGTAAAGGTCGCTTTTGGAAGCGCTAGGATTTTCGAGATACGCGTTTGAAGGATTTTGACGTCACATTCGCGTGTCCAATTAAATGTGACCGCGAATTAAAAAAAATGAAGCGGAGCTAATGAAAATTTATTCATACGGGTTGGTAGGCTTTTTTATGTTTTACGCAGCATTCGTTTAATTTGCTGAAAAATGATTGTCGTACGATTTAATGAGGTGTATAAATGGATGCTATGCTACTTTATTTTGGTGTAGGATCAATACAACCCTCCACCTGTAGTGGATGGTATATTGATATACCTTGATAAAAAAAACTGGAGTTTTCGTACACCCATCAGCCGCAAAAGTTTATGGCCACCTTATGAATGAATTCTATTCATAATTTGATCGTGCAATTTGGCAGCTCGCGTTAGGTTACGTTCCCGTACCTGCCTGCATGGGTACGGAAAGGATAATTTAAAATTAAAATATTTATAAGGAATAGCTTAGAAGGGCAGTTTATAAGTTTAGATCTTTAGTAAAGTACAGCAAAAAGTTCGATAAATGCTGGGATGTCTTATTTATGACAGTGTCACAAAGTTAACTTATCACTTTTCTATCAAACCAATGGAAGTTTGGACTATAACCAATGACCTTTTATTTATGTAGACGTGTGACGTTCATAGTTGACAAAACTAAAATTTGATCCAACGATTTTGACAACTTGACAGGTTGGCGTCACCCATACGACTAACTAAATATAGGTTCCGGAACCTATATTTGATGGCTCACGATCGTGCGCCTGGTACCATATCTACCTCTTTTTACTTACATCCATGACTATAACCGTGAAAATCGAAGTTCGCAAATTGTGGGAATCTTTCTGTGTCACTCTAATTACGCCTTAATTAGCTCAGAGGCTCAGAGGACCTACCGCGAACCACGAACGAATAAGTTTTGCCTTTTTGTCGCATTTACGTACAAATTTAGAAATGTGACAGTGAGGATGTCTGATTTCCGATTGCGAATTGATTTCACAAACGACAAATATAACAAAGACAGGCCTTCGCGTTACTATTTGATTATCTAGACTGTCAAGCGCGTGTAGCGAGAAAATGTTACCCTCGCAACGAACCTATTGACTGATGTACAAAGTAACTCAATGAATGAGGGTCTTGTAAAAACAATACCTTCCAGAATCGAATCCGAGAAAATAAAGGAGCAATCGGATTCCGCTTGTTAGACATTCTCTTGTAATCTCCTCGCTAGGCTGTTTATATTCTTACGACGGGAAATTACTTTTATGTAGGTATACTGTTGTTTTTGGGGGTAATATTTTTGTACGATTTAAGGTTCTAAAGATACCATTCGGATTCAAGCTGCACCAGTTTTACTGCCGCAAAAGTTATAATCAGTGTTACAGCCCAGATTTTAGACATTTACGGTAGTGCATTCGGCTGCATAATAGGGTATTTGACTTGAGCGTGCATTATTCCGATGATTAATTGTTTGATTACCAACTGGTACTAGAAAAGTGGGTTGGGTTAGGTTAGAACTGCGACATTTACAGAAATTAACTGCTACTAGAAAAGTGGGTTAGGTTAGAACTGCAACTTTCACAAAAACCAACTGTTACTAGAAAAGTGGGCTAGATTAGGTTAGAACTGCGACCTTTACAGAAACCAACTGCTAATAGAAAAGTGGGTAAGGTTAGGTTAGAAATTCTCCGCCGTGTGGCAGCTCCAAAAAACTTTGAAAAACACTCACGGTTTCACGTAAAACAAAATTCGAGGCAAGGAAATATGATCTTCAATTACGGCAAAAATAATGTATCATCTTCAAGATGATTGCCTTGAAAGCAGCTTTAGAGGTACTTTCAAGGCAATCATCCCAAATAAGAAGGAACAAAGAGAAATAGGTGAATAAACTCATAATCAAACGAGCGAGCGAAGCGAAGTGAAGTTCTTACATTCAACTTGGAACACACGGCTGGCTAGGGGCACGTCCCGGCATTGAAATGAAATGAAAAAATGTAATTATTTATTATATATCAGATTATTTTTTATATATTATTATATGTCAGACCACAGGTACACATATAAAAGACGTTTCGATGTTTTTAAGCTGAACTATCAGAGGATAGTTTGATACACAATAACTTAAGTAAATTTGTTTTAATTTAAATGAAATTGAGTGAACGTATAGTTGAGGGCATTATATTTTAGCCATTAAATTTTGAGCAGACTCGACCAAGAGGTTATTGAGCTAGAGGAGCTTAAAATGCTAAAAAGCTATTTGTGAGAGTTTTTGCTATTCTGGTCATTTTAATTGCAAGAAAGTATGTTCGAGTTTGGTATCAAATGAAAGTGCTCGGTTTACACATTTATAATTTAAGATTTTAAAATAACTAGCAAGATAAAAACTAAATAAAATAAACACAATATTAGTATTTGACATTTGACAAGAAAAATTACGGCTTACCACAGATACAATTTATTTTAATCTCTATGGTGACTTAAATTTATCAATTCAGGACTCCACAGTACTTGCAATAAATCGCACGCGGTTTTCGATCCTTTGACTACTAAGTAGCACTGCATCCAATTGATCTTTTTGGCGGCGAACTACTAGTTTAAGTAAGTTTCTCGGCCAGCCCTGTAGCGTGAGCGGCCGCCATGATTGTATTTCGTTTTGACAAATGACATCGCGATCGGATTCCGCTCGGTTATTGCTCGTAAACCAAGGCTGCCAACTTAACTGCGACATGTCAAAGACTCTACTGTATTGACTTAAGGGTTATAATGGTTTAACGTGAACGTTGATGGTAGTGCTGTAGTCTGAGATTTGCGGTATGAGACAATAATAGCTGAACGTCGATTTTGGTTGGTTTGGATGTAGCGTTCTATTCTTAATGTGCAGAGTTGCTTATCATTCTTGTTTATTTAGGTACGTCTGATAGCTTTCAATATATGTTCCTAAATATTTTATCCTACTATTGTTATTTGTTTGTATACTATATTTGCTAATTACCAATACAAAAATAGCATACCCCGGTTTGACGGGTGCAATTTGGTTTGACGTTTAAAAACTTCTTGCTTCTTGTGACAAGTTTAGTGAAACTTACTAGAGTCTGGCTACTGAAATATTACACAAATGTTTGGCGGGAAATTCAAAAAATCTTGGGCTGGTCACACTTTGTGTAGTAGGAAATATAGTTTTGATACTAGAAAATATTTTTGATTTTCTGTGCACACGTAAGCTACCTAAGGATATAAGTTAAATATACGTTGACGTGCACTCAAAGTCAGCTCACATAATTTCTACCACTATGTAAAGTATAGTCAACGATAAACACATATGTTAACACTTTCTCACCATATACCATTGTAACAAGGCGAAAAATGAAATGTAGTGTAAATAAGACCTAGCTCTATAATACCGTAATATTAATCCATCACCAAAAAAATACATAAGTACTATGCCAAATATGCTAAATCATGCTAAATGCTAAGTATCAAAATATTTATAGAGCACCAACCTCCTAATTTGTTTACATTTGTTTAGGAGTTGTAAACATTGCAGTTTTTCGTTATACAACGCTACACGTCGACTTCGCACATTGTCGTAATTATTTACGAGCTTAAATAAAAGTTTGCCAACCACACTCAGTATAGACATTATTAATGTAATTTGAAATAAACCCCTTATAAACCGCAAACAATTTGAATTAATGACATAAATTGACAACTGACTTGTAGCTTTTTTTTAAATCATAGACAATTGGTGATACAACAACGAAATATCTGTCAACAATTTTTGGCTAGCCAGACTCTATAAATCCATTTTGATAAAATTATGACATTAGATCATTATGCAATTTTTAAAGGACTATGCGTCAAAATTGCCCCAAAACCAACAGAGTTGAGAGTTAGGTCATTAGAAAGGTATTTTTCTGTACTTCATTTCGTTCTATGGGCACCAAGCGGAATTCCATTGCAGAACTGAGAATTTGGTATATTAGTCAAAATGTCGTCCCCCTTATTACCTAGGCAATAGAGTCCACCGCCGGTGGACTCTGAGGCTCGCCCGGCGGTGCGCGAATATCTAGTTACCCTGCAGCAATTAATTTACTTACTTGGACTCTATTGCCTAGGTAATAAGGGTGACGACATTTTGGCTAAAATACCAATATCTCAGTTCTGCAATGGAATTCCGATTGGTGCCCATAGAAAAAAATTAAGTAAGTACATTGAAATACCTATCTAATGACCTTACTCTCATTTCTGTTGGCGTTGGGTCCAGGCTCCATACAAAGTTGCCCATGGTCCTTTATTATACTTCATGGTTATTTTCAATAAAATGTACTTACTAAATTATTATTTGACGCAATTTTAATTATTGTCGAAATTACTTGAATTAATGTCAGATTCCGGATATTTCCATCGAAGTGATCAAGGTTTTCTCAAATAGGTATCTGAACAAAGCCTTTATGATCAAGACGTTAAAGTACGTAGATATTTTTGAGCACCTTGGTCGCTCCAATTTATCTGACGACTTAAGTTAATTACAAAAGAAATTAGTTAAACCCTTTTACCAAAACCTCAGCCTTAACAGATACAGACGCCCAGTAATCCTAACATATCTTTTAATACCCCCCAATCTCCATAGCTAAGGCTATCAGCCATTCTCCCTTTATCCAATACTTCTATCTTGATCAATCGAAATCTGGAATTAGGATCGGACAATTAAGGGATAACAATCGGCTGAAAATGTGCGTAAGTAGGTTTTAGCTTGTTTACGCCGGGGATTTGTTATGATCAGGATGGCGGAGATAAGTAGGGATTTGCTGGTTTTTCATTGGTTATAAACAAACCCCGTTATCAATTTTGCGGATCATTGAATATAAGGGTGAAAACGTACCCTAAAATTCGCCATTAATGGCTCCTCTACACCGGCGGTAGGCAACAGGCGGCCCGCGAACCTCTCACTTGCGGCCCGCGTGCCTCCCTGGCTATTTTGTATGTAATATTGACAAATAACAATGTCTGCTAAAGTCATAAATATTAACATAGTGCAGCCCGCGTCAACTTCGTTAACTACTTGGCTGCTTGGCTGCTAAAAGGTTGCCGACCGCTGCTCTACACGATGGCTCAGATCTGGACCAGCGAGATGGCCATGCGTTGGTTGAGAGCACGCACTATGGAATGGGCCACGTGTAGGTGCGTACGCACCATCGCTACCTTTGATGTGCGGACGAAAAACAGACACCGTGGCCACCCCATCGCCCTCCTGCCACGCCATAAGCCATCCAGCACCCCTACCCTTTCTACACCATAAATATGCCATTATGATGGCCCATCGTCTAGAGGAGCCATAACATAATCCGTAACTTCGCCTTAACTATATAATTGCGACAGCTTTGCTTCTTGTCCACATCTGTAACATTCGATTACTTACAACGTCTGCTGACATATAGAGTCTCCTTGCCAGCAAAATAAATGAGTACTTGCCACTGAATATCCGCAACATGGCGCATGCGAAATAAAATCTTGTCAAGGCATAATAAAATGTAGGAATTTAACATAAGTACTTACGAAGTTTCAACGAAAACAAAAGGTATTGGTAGTTACATAGCCTCGAGGTAAACACTTGTACTGGTTTGCTGATAAATCATAAATCATAAATCATAAATCATTTATTTTTCGTGATAAACTTAGTGTACATACAAAAGTAAAATTAAATGCTTAATACAAACATAATTACAAATTGTTTACCACGAAATGGGCTCGCCTCAGCATAATGCTGACCCGAGAGTCGGCGCTGGTCTTCCGGCGAGTCCATTTTGGTGGGCCACGAACGCAGCTGTACGGCACGGCCTCGTATGATGATACAGACATAAACCATGATAACGATCCTTTTGAGAAACACAGGTAATTAATTACCTAATGGCTCCCATTTCACATAAAGAAAGCTTAGGGTATTAAGGCGACGGCCTTCGAAACACATTGAATTTTCCTCCATAGGTAATCCTAAAAGAGATTGTTTTCCTATTGATTTGTTTCGAACGAAAAAAATTCAAATTCAGGACACAAACTTTTCAAGGTTAAAAAATAACAAGAATAAGCTAGCAGGCAACGAACCCCTATATTTCTTTCCGGGCTCACTGCCCTATAATATACTCACTACCGGACATCAACTTAGTCCACTATGCTCGCCTGGCTTATAAATTCGTAGCCCTTTTCATAGAGAAATATATTAAGAATAGAGTGCTCACTCCATACATCAGATTTGGTACCAAAACGACTATTATTTTCGCAGTCGACATCTATTCTAGCATCGAATAGCGGAATTATCAGTACCGCTACTTGATACTAGAATTCTCTAGTGTCGCAACTCACGAAAATTGTATTGAACAACAATTTACAACTAATATTAAAAGCAGAAGTTCCATTTAATCCGGTTATACGAGTAATATTAGCTGAAAATTGTTGAGCATTAGACTTTTCGGTCGTTGTAACATCTATTGTCAAGTAGCAGTACTGATTCCGCTACTCGATGCTAGATGTCGACTACGAAAATAATAGTCGTTTTGGGACAAAAACTGATGTACGGAGTGAGCACTCTATGTATTTTTTTCTCCATCACTATGCTCGCCTGGCTTATAAATTCGTAGCCCTTGTGCAGGATGAATGTACGCGTCTAAGAGATCGATTGCTCCTTTTTTCGGCTAGTTACGGTCAACTTGAGGGATTTATTTGATTTTCCTTAAGGGCTCCTTATTACGGAGATAGTAAAAGGTCCGCTAATTTGTCTTGGTTATAAAACGAAGCAATGTGAATCGGGGAATAAAGACAATGTTTACGCCCTTATGGGTAATGTCTGGCTGTAATCTGGGATAGACGAGATAGTTTCTGGGATTACCGCTAGGATCTGGGCTAGAGTACTAGAGAGATTAAGTGAGTGACCTTTGTGAGGCTGA
Source organism: Cydia splendana (assembly GCF_910591565.1). NCBI lineage: Eukaryota > Metazoa > Arthropoda > Insecta > Lepidoptera > Tortricidae > Cydia > Cydia splendana. The sequence continues at coordinate 4,475,485 of NC_085975.1, forward strand.
GCATAGTAATCGATAACGAGTCCTAAGCGTTTTATACAAGGCTCGGAACCGGTTTTTTTCTTCATACAAAAAATACCGGTATTATTACGTTCTTTTTCGTTCTTTGGTTTACTATTTAATTTTTGATGGGTCAATCTAATAATACGGAGTCGTTACCTAAATACATGATTCAGTCCTACGGAAAGAGCATAAAATTATTTAAAATATTGGGCTATTTTGGGATTTTAAAAAACCGGTTCCGAGCCCTGGTTTTATATAAATCCATTTACTAAGCTACCGACTGGGTATCCATTACCCCATCCATTACATTATAATGTACTACAATGTAATACAATGTATAAAGTCGTAGCACATACATATACGTATTATTACCATATTAGTTAAACTTGTCTAGTTTTGGAAATAATAGAAAAAGAGAGGTTTTCGCTAGTACATACGCGACTTAAACCCGAAGACCTTCTGAAATATATAGTTCAAGCGCAATGTCAGAAGTCTTTTGAAGTTTATTTATTTAAAATTAATTGCACAAATAAAGAAAAATGTTTAAATGGCGAACTTAATGCTGAAAGGAATTCTCTAACAGTCAACCATTGGGTCAAACAGAGATATAAAAGTGTGTTTAGTTCAGTTTATAAATGATAAAAAAATGAAATTGAGTTAAATACAAAAAATATCAAAATAATTTATAGTTTGACATATGTACTTACAAACAATACGATAGTGAGAACTGTTTTTAGGGTTTCGTACTCAAAGGGTAAAAATTAAGACTGCACTGTCCGTCTGTCTGCATGGCACCAGGCTGTATCTGATGAACCGTGATAGCTAGACAGTTGAAATTTACACAGATCATGTATTTCTGTTGGCGCTATAACAACAAATACTAAAAAGTACGGAACCCTTGGTGGGCGAGTCCGACTCGCACTTGTCCGGTTTTTATAAATAGTCGCTTAGCCGCTATTGCTTTACATTGTCGTTTCAATGAAGATTATTGAAGACAACGTCGAGAAGGTAAGTGGCCTTTCACCTTTAAATGGCTGGTTATAACCGAATTAGCACACTACCTACTTAGATTTCAATTAACTGTTTGATAAGGATAATTCCCAATATAGAATATTATTAATTATACCTCTACCCACGCTTAAACAGAAGCTGTTTGAAATTGGATTTCCATAAATATACTTAAATGGGTGGCAATGAAACTTCCTGTCTCGCACAGGTAAATGTGTAATGAACTGTCGCCCACGGCATGTCCGGACCGATACAAACCTTAACCTTAACACATTCAATACCACTAAGTGCTACGGGTTACGCTCGTAGCGCGTAGCCACGGTTTCGTCGTATGTAGCGCGTAGTCGCTACGAACAGTGTACCCGACAGTCGGGTTCTTGGTGTTGAATGTGTTAAGGGGCTCCCCACGCCAATGACCTTCGACATGAATCCCTTAGTTTTCTAATGTTTTTTGTAGCTTATCATACTAACAGCAACGGCTTTAAGCAATATAGTATCCCATATTTACTTCAAAGTTCATTCATTCAAGTCTTCGAGATATTTGGCATCAAAGTTGAACAATTTTAGGGCTAACATTGGTGTTCTGGCCATAACTTTGGTGTTAATTAGTTTAAAATTAAATTCCTAGACTTTTTCGAGACCCCAAAGACGAACCCAAATATGTAGATTTTACATGTATGTAAGTTCCTTCACAACAATCTAGTTACGAAAAAAGTGTTTTTTTAGACAATGCTTAAAAAAATCTTAAAAAAATAAGTATTCATTTCTTTCAAAATCCGGTAGAAAATATGGAGATAAAAGATTGAAACACCGATAGCCGTTTGCCTTATAATACTATCTGTAGTGCAAAAATAGGAGATACGATTCAAAACTTGACAAAAATCGATGAAAACCTCGGGTAGCCCCTTAAAGAATAGAACATTAATCCCATCTTAAATTCCGGTAACTTGCAAACCCTGGTATTGCTGGTGTCCATGGGCGACGGTGATTGCTTACCATCAGGCGATTCGCCTGCTTGTTTGCCTCCTACATCATAAAAAAAGCATAATATACAGTGTGTAAATCTAATACCGGCGAATATTTAAACGGTGGTTAGCGTAGGACCTAAAATGTATATTGAGGTAAATCTTGCTTAGAAATAAATACAATGAAAATATTAAACATACCTACAAAATAATTCAGCCCGCAATGTAAAACAACACACAAGTCACGAGATACGAGCTTTTTAAAGTAACTGTCAACGCTTGTATCCCGTAATGTCATTCATGTTATGTCTCGTAATGTTTGCAGTACCCATACATTGCTGCTCGGTAAATTTTCAAACGGGGTCATAATAAAGTGAACGTAATAGTTAAAAAAACTTCTCAATGAGTTATCACATGGATACATTCTATATATGGTTTAGTGCCCGTATTGGATTTACACACTGTATAGTCAACTCAACCTCACTAAGATTCGGTTTTTCGGATAATATTAATTCGAAACACGTATCCATCTGCAAGGTTCTCAAAGGCTTCTTTCAAACTGACATTAAGGGGAATTTGAGGGATTTCCTCCTCTTTTGTGAAGCTAGCATGAAACAAAGTGTTCCATTGTACTTGTTTGATGAACAGTTAAAACATTTTTAGAGGCCATTATCGTAATTAGTATTTTGTGTCGTTTTGATGTTTCCAGGCTGGTATTAACGGCTTTTGGATACTAACTCAAACTTTGTAATGTCTGCCATGGTGAACCACTATGTCGTTTTCAGTTTTAAGGATGACTTACGTTAGACCGGGCCGTGTCCGGGCCAGAGCGTCCGGCACTTACTTTTCTATGACGCTTTTCATGGAAAAAATGCGCCGTAAGCTTCGGCCCGGACACAGCCCGGTCTACTGTGAGTCACCCTTAAAGGACAGTGAATATACAAACTCTAATTTACTTCATTTCTGCTTTGCTCTTAGTACATATTTTAACATTTTTCTTTTGCTTTCTCATATATCGTTCCTCAATTATATTATAAAACATACACAAACAATCATTTCAATTCTGTTACTGGTCTCCGAGCAAAACAAACAAAAATATTTCCAAAACGAAATCGCAGGTAAACTTATTAAATGAATGTACAATAAAATTATTGGAGAGCTTTTCCGATGAGAGACAAAAGAGAGTCAATATTTTTTGTCGACACCGATTAATTTGAGAGAAATCTCGTATTTTCCGTAATAAATAATGTTGGCTTTTGTTTTATCATCTGGCTGTTCAGTTTATTACTTCCTTGTCCGAGGCGAGGATGATAAATTAAAAAAAAATCCAATCGGCGTGGAAATTCCTAGTAATGTTAATTTGAGTAGCAGCGCTTCTAAACAGGGAATTATTTATGGGTAAGTATTTATAAATGTTCTAAAAGTAAAATTGGTCTTAATAACGCGTATATTGAGAGCTTTCACGAATATTGATTAATTAAGACAATATTTTTAAGCAACTGAGTAATTTTTTATGGTTAATATTTTACCTAAATATTCCTCTTTGTAGGTTATTTTTAATGGAAAATAAATATCTAACCTTCTTTTTAATTAAGCCACTCTATTAACATGTTTCGAACGTCCGCGACCTTGCAGCCCAATCACATACATACACTTCATTTTTAGGGTTCCAAACCCAATGGGAATCACGGTCCACGGTCAAGGGAAAAACGGGACCCTACACGTATTAGTGAGACTCCGCTGTCCGTCCGTCTGTCTGTCACCAGGCTGTAACTCAAGAACCGTTGAGTTGAAACTTTCACATATGATGGAATTCTGTTCGTGCGCGAGTCGGACTCGCATTTGCCCGGTTTTTAAAATTTCGAATTTCGTCATAAAAAACCATAATGAGAAGGTATCACAGTTTCGATAATCATAGCCACAAACATGACTGTGCATCCGTGGGACACGACATAGATTTAAACCAAATAAAAATGTCCTAGGCTTTGACGACATGCCGACGGTGCAGCCCTACCGCAGCCCTAGCCCAGAACTCCACCACTAACCAACCAATGTTTTTCTTGTTTTAGTTTATAAACTGAATGCAATTTACTGTTTGAAATAAAGATGATTACTTAACAAGATAATATAAATACTAAAAATAGATAGATGATCCACGTCTAAAAGCACATTAGCAATGTTACGTTTTAGTGATCACCCGCCTGCCTATGAAAGTATAACGTATAGAACGGTTTGTATGGAGCACACTCCACCGATCAAAGCCTATCAGCCTTTGTTGTGATAGATTGGCTATGAAACTTGCTTTTATTACTTCGCTTTTTTACGACGCATTTTTGTTTGGAACTATCTTTTGTTGAAAATGTGATTGGTTTTCGTTGTTTATTGAAATTAACATTTTCTACACGGGCTTTAAGTTTTTATTAATCTAAAATGAGGATTTTGTGCGCTTATATCGGATATGGATTGAAAACTATCGAAATAAAAAAAAATATTGAAATTGCTTATAAGATTTTACTCACATTATGGAACGTTATAAAATACCTACGGATCGTGAATATTTAAATGGATTTGACTTTTTAAAAACTAATAAACCTTAATTAAATATATACTTACTTATATACATACCTGGCTATAACATGGGAATGTTATATTTACATTTTACAAGTTAAGAAAAACCTTTATACTTTATATCCCTGAAATTTCCAACTATAGTAGGGGTCACAAACCCGGTTTCACCGAAATCGAAATAACCCGAAAAACCAGGTATACAGCCACATGCCAAAACCGGGTTTAAACTTTGATAAAACCGGCTTTTTCGAGATTTTCGATTTTAGAGTTTTATATGCATAAATAGTTTACTTCAGACTTTATAAATATTTAGAACAATACAATACATTATACGAACGAATTGTATAAATAACTTGTAATAAGTTGGCAACTAGCCTTTTCCATTGAAACTAGGATTAGGTAATCCAATAAACTCTAGAATAAAAGCCAACTTGTACAGTTTTAAACGTACGAAGCCCACAATTAGGCCAAAGCTAGCCTAAAAGCTGAAGCCCTAATAACTCAGACTTTCGTAATGACTTTCCAAAACTAAACAGAGCTAGGTGTTTCTGCCTAATTCTAGTGATTATTGGAGTTAACTTGCTTTTGTTACTTGTAGGACGAAAAATAAGTCATTCATAGTAATTGGTGTTTGAAAATAAAACATCAATGCTTTTGTTCATCAAACAGACGAAATAGAGCAATTTATATATTTCCTATGGTTAGTTATATCAAAGACATATGTAACTTCGTATAAGACGAATAAAGTCTCAGGAAAAAACGTGCCTCGGAATTCAAGTAAAAGTCATTCTCGAATAGATGGCGCACACACCTTTAGCCTATCCTCGGCTAGATGGCGTGACGACAGCGTATCATATTTAACAATTTTAACACATAGATATCAGTGAATGAACATGGATCAAAATGATATAAAAATAATAAAATGATTTATCCATATATATACATTTTTTGAAAACTTTACTCGTTTTCATTTTGAGTTTTAGTCGTGTGTCGATAGATGGCAGTAAATTTACAGTGACTACAAAATTTACAATGACAGGACCCCTCTATACTATCTAATCTTTTTGGTTATATTTATAATATTGGACCATCGATATTGGATATTTAAACTCTCACGTTATGTACACATATTTAATTACACGAACGAGTCTACCGAGATATGATTTTCATTGTTTTTTTTTTAATTCCGACGTTTCATCTGAGTTTGGGAGTTATAAGTAAATTACACTGAACTACCCGCATTTAGTTTATAAAAATGTTCGGAGTAGACAAGGAAATAGCAACTACCCGTTAAAGTTAAATTTTTAAGTTGGTAGAACTGATCGTGTAATTAAATATCGGTATTGGCTTTTAAGTACCGGACCGGAATTTATTGTGCTTTTATTGTTTATTATAGTGGTCACTTTTTATGTATTTCGATGTGAGAGTGACACATGACTCGATAGACGATATAAGTACGACGATAAGCAGAATAATTTCTGCTGTTTAGGACAATATGCCCAACGCGCACGCCAGGCGCGCAGTAATTTAAGGTGAGGCTGGCTAATGCCAATATATTAAATTTTGATCCCATATTCTATCAGATAACTTTTGAAAGAGATGGTTGAACTATTACCTACTGTTACCTAAGTACCTAGTACCTAAGTACCTAAGTACCTGTCTAATATAAAGTCCGATCGGTTGAAAACCTAATAAAACCAAGCCAGATCGTTGACATCCGTTGATCGCACAGGAAACCTACCTATAGTTAGAAACAAAACTGTAATATTCTCTTCTGACACTAATACTTTATTCAGTCAGGTATACTCCACACGAAGTCATCCATAAAACATTCCATGATACCGGTAACTTTAGGCACTTACACTTTGGCTGCTCCTCAAAGAACTTAGACGGTGTATATTAATGCATTTTTACTGCTAAAAACTGCGCTGAAAAGGCCCGGCGTAAGTCATTACTCGCGAAAGCAAGTACTAAATATATTTTTGTATGTGGATTATTAATTTACAACCCGTCGTTGCTTTACATGGGAATGGGACTTACGGCCTGGCCCCAATTTCACCACGGTGACAGGTGCGACAATTGTAAAATCACTGTTGCTGACGTCACAGGCATCCATGGGCTACGGTTACCACTTACCATCGGGCGGGTCGTATTCCTGTTTGCCACCATCATTGTTTTATTAAAAAAAAACTTTATTATATCGGAAAAAAACAGATATTTCTTTTGCGAAGTTTCTGACAATTGTCAAGATTTAGAAGAATTGTAGGTAATTCTTGACAGGTAATGAGTTATATGTCGGAATTTCGTGACAATTGTAGTGTTTTTGTGACAATTGTCATAAACTTAGCAAGAGAAATATCTGTTTTTTTCCGATATAATAAAGTTTTTTTTAATAAAACAATGATGGTGGCAAACAGGAATACGGCCCGCCCGATGGTAAGCGGTAACCGTAGCTCATGGATGCCTGTGACGTCAGCAACAGTGATGTTTTACAATTGTCGCACCTGTCACCGTGGTGAAATTGGAGCCTGATTAGAACTTTAACGTTAATGCTAAAGATACGACATGGATCCGTAGGCAAAAATGACAGGTCTGTGCATGGATCCATGTAAGTAAAAACCGGACAAGTGCCCGCCGAGGGTTCCGTACTTTTTAGTATTTGTTGTTATAGCGGCAACAGAAATACATCATCTGTGAAAATTTCAACTGCCTAGCTATCAGGGTTCATGAGATACAGCCTGGTGACAGACGGACGGACGGACAGCGGAGTCTTAGTAATAGGGTCCCGTTTTTACCCTTTGGGTACGGAACCCTAAAAATGACAGGTCTGTGCATAGATCCATGTCAAGCAAAAATGACAGGTCTGTGCATGGATCCATGTAAGCAAAAATGACAGGCCTGTGCATGGATCCATGTTAGCAAAAATGACAGGTCTGTGCATGGATCGGATGTATCAGTGTCAAAAGTGACGTTTCCTAAAACAAAGACGTCATTTTTGACACTGACATATCGTATCCACATTGTATCTTAAGCAAATTTTTGACGTATCTTAAAGCTCGAATCAGGCTGTTAACATCTTTAACTACTAGGGCAGAAATATTGTGTTTCTTCGCCATTCCTATCAAAATGCAGTATGTTTCTCCCTCGCCAGATGCATTGCGCAGAGCGTTGAAGTGAAATAAATTTGGTTAGTTTAATGTTAGTGGTTGGAAATGTAATTTATGTTGTGCGCAGAAATAAGTAAAGTAGGTACAATGTAGGATATTCAAAAGTACATTCGAGTTCGGAGAATTCTGCTGCAACTAACACTAAACTTTACAATGCTTATACTGACTACTATATACAAATATTACTGACAATATAACAATTTACAATATACCTACAAACCGTTTAGAGATGGATGGTGGAGCTAAGATCTCGTTTACACCCGTTATTTCAATTCCATTTTTGGACTCCGAGAAACGAGGTCATCAGGCCAACTCGAACGTAAGTACACTCATATGATATCTGACAATTGATAAGGACAAATATGAGAGAAATGCACGGTAACGGAATCACGTCATTTAGATGTCATTCTGATGTCAGTGTATCTACGTTCGAATTAGCCGGTATGGCACACGTTGAAGAAATAATATCTGAAAGTATTTCCACTACTTTACCAACATAGTCAAAGTACCAAGTACCTAGAGTTAGACCAAGATAAGTCTGCAACGATTTTGATTTGCAGTGCAAGTGTTATTTATTTCTTTATTCGTCATAATTTCATAGAAGCTTGACTTTAAAATAACACTTGCACAGCGTGTGCTATCAAAACCGTTGCAGAGGTATCTTGGTCTAACTCTACATACTTCATAAGTTAATTATAATTAAACAGCTCTTAAGTGCTAATTTTTTATCTAAGTGGGTAAAACAAACATTTAGCACCAGTAGATAAATTAGCGTTAACATTTAAAAGGATATTATTAACAATTATCTCCAGACACTATATCCTCACTTACTTTATTGTCCTCGGGGAGGAGTAATATATCTCCTCCCCCTCCCCCTACATTTACGGAATGATTAAATTTATTGGCTCTTGAAAAATGCCGGACGAATTTCCACTGAGTTTCTTGGGTGAAATAAAAAAGAAATATTTGGGGTGAAGCGATGTTTTAAGATTTTAAAGCCGGCACCTTTTGCTCTTATTGTGGATGTTGCTTGTATTCTAAAAGGTTTCTTTTTATATTTAAGTGTTATCGATTTTATTATTTTCAAAGCGAAAACATGAATGAATATAATATACCGTACCTCCCTAAATAATTACTCCCTTTTATAAATATTGAGCTTTTTTCTTTTCTATTATAAAGATTTTTTTTAAACAAAAGATTAAGTACCTACCTACTTAATATTCTTAATCGTTTTTTGACAAGCGAAGCATTTATTAGAAATTACTTCTACATTTCTAAGGGAATTGAAAATTGGTCGAGACGTAGGTTCTAATGTAATGAAACGATTAAGATTTTTTTTATTTAAGTAGCTCTAATTAAAAGCGGAGTTATTTTTGAAAATGTTTCGAGCGCCACGGCAATGTGTTGCGTAGTCATCAGTTGCGACAGTATTTAGATGACAGCTAGTCCATTTCCAACGACAGCTGCACTACTGTTCATTTTACTATGGAAGTTGACAATAAGAGTGACATTCCATTTCCAACTGCAGCTGCAATACTGTTCATTTTACTATGGAAATTGACAATGACAGCGACGCGTTCAGTACTGGTGCAGCTGCGGTTAGAAATGGAATGTTACCATAACACCGACGCGTTCAGTACCAGTAGTGCAGCTGCGGTCAGAAATGGAATGTTACCCTCAGTTTTGAGGTCGCGTCAGTAAATGCAATATTTTGAATAAAAACAAATTAATGATGGTACATTGCGTGCTGAATTATTTTTAAGAAAAAAATAAAAGTCGTAAGTCGTAATGTATTAATAAAAATAAAACACATGCAACTTCAGTTATTTCAGTTTTACATGTAACTTGATTTATTAGGGCCTATACTAACTAACCGTAAAATATGTACCTAATTGTATAAAAAATACACGCTATATATTTTTATACCACATCGGTGGCAAACAAGCATACGGCCTGCCTGATGGTAAGCAGTCACCGTAGCCTATGGACGCCTGCAACTCCAGAGGTGTTACATGTGCGTTGCCGACCTTTTAAAAACCTGTACACTCTTTTTTTGAAGAACCCCATACTGTAGACCCTCGGGAAAACCTCGGAAGGGAGCTCATTCCACAGCCAGAGCGTCCGCGGGAGGAAATTCCTCTTAAATCGCACAGTACGCGACCATATACACACACGCTATATATAGTGTAAAAATATTATGTATGTACTGATTAAGCCCTTTAGTTCGTCCCAAATTTTACCCAGCCATATTCCGCTTCAATGTCCCGCGATAGCTCGTGCAAGTGTATTCTCTGTCAGAAATCGTAATTCATTTTTTCTGCATCCACTGCGACGCCTTAAAAGCAAAAATCTGCATGTAAAACCCGGTCGTGATAGGATCGCTGCCACCCCTCTTTTTTTTTAGAGCCGGGAGTCCGTGAGTGACATTATGACATAGACGTCAGTGAGTTCTAAAAAACTTACTTTTGGGGGTTCTATGGACAGCGGATTCTGCGTATTTTTTTTCTGTTTAATTTATTGCACTTTTATACCGTTTGTCTTTTTTCGATTTTTTTATTAATATATTACCTAAATTACGGGGGAAAAACAAATTTCATACAATTTTTTAAAAACAAACGAAGGGACATAGGTGCTGTAGTTAAACTTCAAATTGCGTAAAAATATTTTCTATAACGTAAATATCCAGAGAGGAAAATGGGGACTAATGGGGACATTTGTATGGAGAAATGGTCACGTGATTTCGTCCCCTTTCCTCTCTCTACGTGGTATTCAGTAATATTTGTTGTAAAATCCTATATTAGGCTTGTAAAAATCTAGATTTGACGTTATGAGTAAGTAAGCATATTAGTTTGAATAATTTATAACAGTATTTAGGTCTAAACTCGTATAGTTACTTAAGATAAGCCGGCAAGTTCAGGCATCAAGCCATAAACTTAGGCTTAAACTTATTAACCAAGATAATTGTGAGTTCAAGTTGATAAGCCAACTATAAAGGCATTTCACCTCTGGAACTGTTATCGCTGGGATCGCTTCTTATTAATTCGTGGCACAGAAACACATAAGCAGAACTTGGAGTTCCTGGAAACGCTACATAGGGCAGGTAGTCTTACCTCTTCTTCGCTAATTCTAGTTATTTTCCGTTTTTCAGCCTGTAGCAACGTACCTGTAACAACACAAGAACAAGTTTCAGTATACCTATAGATATGCATTTTTAACGTCATGTTGTTTTTAATTCTTAATTGAAAAGTCATATACATAGTTAGTTATACTAAGAATTTTCCGCAAATCGGCAACCATTATGCCTATTTTGCGTGAAAACGAGGTAGCGCTACTCTAACCACCCCAGCTCCTCCATGAAACCTAGCAGTGTCTTCAGGTTGCTAACTGCCTCTTTCAGTGTGCACGGAGTCCCTAGGTATTGGTTCCTGTATACTTCTACCTGTTTACAGTGTAGGAGAATACCTATGTTTTGCTGTTTCTTCTTTTTCCATGCACGCTCTGCACATGGGGCTGTCTGTTTTACCCATATTATGTAGGTTGTTTAGTGTGTTATTTCCTGTAATTAATCCTACTATTTTGCGTCAAGTCATACAGTACATATTGAGGTACATATATACTTGCGTTAGGTAGGTAGGTAACATGAATGAACCAAAAGATCAACATTGTAAACCATTCAAAATATAACTAAGAAAGAAGATACTGTGCAATAGTATAGTATAGTCGAGTATAGTATCGTTTATTGCAAACCATGGTATAATACAATAGATGTCACAATGGAAAAGGGTCGCATGGCACCCTGGTAGGGTATGGCAATTATCCTTAAAACTAAATTTATGTGGACAAACTAGCAAACACATTATCATAAAAAAAATCGCGATATTTGATTGAATCGCTTCATTTTTGCTACAAAAAATAGTTAGTTGGGTACATGCCGTGCCCGGGCCGAGGCTTACGACATATCATTTTCTATGACGGCTGATCGGTGATCACGTGGTGCTTTCCATAGCAAACGAAGCACCGGAAGCTCCGGCCCGGCCCCGGCAGCTCCGGCTTGGCACCGGCAACTCCGACCCGGCCCCACCCGGTCTAGCGTAAATCATCCTTAGAGCAGTCACAGTTAGTCAAGCTTCTTCAATATTATGTTTCTGTGCTTCGTTGTGTATTCTTAGCGTCCTGGCACGATGCCACAGCAATTTACAAATCATATTATTAGCGTAAGTAACCATTTGTTTAACGCTTTTGGGAAATTTCCGAAAACCTTACTTGGCAACCGGAGTTTTAAAGTAAACTTCATGTCCTAGTTTAAAATAAGTTATACTAATAATATAATATTGGTTTTATTTTTTAACCCAGTTATTAATAGTTACAAGTACCATATCGTTTTTTGGAATAAATTAACGGGAAATGTGCAGGAATCTTTAATTTTTTATGATGTAGGAGGTAAACAAAACGAATCGCCTGAATTATGTAGAACATAATGATACATGATACGTAAAGGATGACTCACTTAGACCGGGCCGAGGCTGGGCTGGGGCCCGGCCGGGGCCGAGCCGGAGCTTCCAGCGCTTCGTTTTCTATGGAAAGTACCACGTGATCACCGATCACTGATAAAAAATGACATGTCGGATGCCTCGGCCCGGCCACGGCCCAGTCTAGCGTGTCATCCTTAATGATAATAAGAAGAATAATAACATAATAGTGCTTAAGTATTGTATATCTGCGATAAAATTGGTATGTACTTACCTGTCGCAACCAACATTGATTTGGAAATAGAAATGAAATTCTTTAATTTAATTCACATTGCTCGAACGTCTAAGTAATTCAAAGAAAATCAACGAGAATTTCTATAAATTTCTATAAAATATATTTTATACCATTCCTTGAAACAGTTTATTTTAAATTAAACTTTATTTTCTCATGTCGCATTTTCTGCAAGGAATGCGTTGCTCGTCTGAGTAGCTCTCAGAATGTCTACGATGTAAGAAAATCCTTTCAACATGCAAAGCAAACTGTTATGTGTAGGAATAGGAATAAAGTTTAAATTTACTTGTCTCAGACACACCTCAGCGCCTTAGATGTAGTTTTGTAATGGCAAAGCGAACCTTATTTTCTTTGAAATAACGCAGGCTGTCACTTGACATGCTGTCGTCGTCTTTAGATTATGCAGATGTGGAAATAGGATTAAAACTCTGCGCGGGAATAGGCAACAGATTAGAAACAGTACAGTCACCTGCAATAATAATTATGTTATTGTTTGAAGGCCGCAAAAATATGTGACTCGCTCTTATAGCTCTACAAATAAGATCGTGTCAGATATTTTTGCGGCCTTCGTTGTGTAACATATTATTGCAGGTGACTGTACATGTATACATGAGAAATATGTTTAGGTACTTGGGTACTTGATTTTTTACGTCCGTCAGTATGTATTTGATTTCTAACGTTTTAATATTACTTTGATGGAATAAAATAAAACCCAAATCAAAGTAGGATGACCATCTGTTTTAGTTAGAATAGGTACTGGACTAGTTTTTTTTAGTAAATAGAATCGTTTAAAATGTTCTGTAAATCACAATAAATATAATCCCCGATCACATACTACATATATGTATGTATATATGTATATATGATTCGTTCATTCCCAGATATAACTTTTTAGACTTTTGGGGTTCAGGAAATGAAATTTTGTAAATCATTATTAAAGGCGTCGTTCGGATGTCAACTGCAGCTGCATTACTTTTGCGGTGTCTTTGTTGCAGCCGTTGTATCTGTCAATTTCCTTGATAAAATGAGAATGGAGTAATGAGGTTCATTTTATGGGCATTTTACATTTAACTGTGGTACACGGCCGGTTAGCAATCGTCACAAAACTTACGGTCAATGCCAAACCCCATGCATTTTGTCAGGAATGTGACGGTTAGACGTTAGGTACTGAAACACGACTTAAGTTGCGTTTTAAAGTACAAATTGAAATGAAAATGCCCAGATACAGCCGCGGCAACAACGACGTCCCATCACTAATGATGCAGCTGCAGTTGACACTCGAACGCCACCTTTATGATGCTCTTATGTTTCAAGCCGCATTTTACCTGTTATTATGGCTTGTTCACGATTCAAACTAAGCCTTATTTTCTGCTACTTTTCATCGGTTCACAGTTCTTCTAGTGTTAACTTACTGCCATATTCTACCCGCTGCGTCCTTCTCAGTGACGTGACGCGGCATTACGCGAAGCTGAGTAGACTTAGACGGATTCCGGAATTCTCAGATAACCATAATGTACTTTAATGTACGGATAGGTATACGATATCCTTTGTTGTTATAGGCAGGATGAACGATGAATAGAACAATTGGATATTGCAGGCTTTGAGGTATTGGATTTTGAAGCTTATCAAAGTTTTGGGCTTTTGGTAATGATAAGTAAATTGGTTATTTACTCATCATGGATTCAGGCTGAGCTTAAGTGTTTAATTTATACTCGTACTTGCTACAAGGATAATACAAAAAAGTATCTACAGAAAATAAGATGTACCTACTTAACTAATCTGACGTGTACCTGTATTGTACCAATAAATATTTTGGATTTCACGGGCCTATAAATCCCGGTCTTTTGATAGGCTTGCGTGGGGATACAGATCCAACGCGTAGAGGCCCTTTGGAGAGCTTTAATGTCATGTAGAACACCTGCTGGAACCCGTTCACAGGTGCAACAATAGACACCCATGAACCGGTCTCATCAGGCATTGGGACTATTGTAGAAAAAGTGAACAGTATACCGGTCTATGGATTGAAGTTTGGGTGGACAATGAGACTGGGTTATTGCAATAAAGATTATTATTATCTTATCTAATCTTATCTTATCTAAATAAGCATCAAAATGGTTGTCATTCAGCATGAGTCCGGGGGGAGTGCCACGGTGGTGATTTTTAGGCGGCCAGATTACGATTTATATAAGTTTATAAATTTAATTCCTGTTTTGATGTAAGAGCAAGTAAGTACCTATTCATTTGGTCGTTGATCAATTATGGAATCAAAATGGGACGAATTAATTTGCGGATAAAATAAATTGTAAAAGATTTGTAATTTATGCTTTTTGTTTGCCCGAAAAACACTAATTTTGTTTTATCAAAATGACAAACAAGTAGTCATGTCAAGTAGGATCTCGAGTCGGCTTCTGACATAAGAGGATAATAATGAAAATAAATATTTCCTCTCACCATAACCGTATTCAAATACCACCATTAAGGACACCATCGATCATCATAATTACCTCGAATTAGAACAATATCGCTTTGAATCGCCGCTATCAATTCGGTTTTACGCTCCGCCTATGAATTCACAAAGCACCCACTCACTCTATTAGTTCTAGGATAACTTGATCCCTAGATCTAAAAGTCTACCGTTTAACTAAAGGGTGGGCATTCCACAAAAACAAAATAAACAAAGACGTAAAGACACGCAAATAAAAATAAAGACGTAGCGCAAGACCGCGCTAGTTGGAAATTGAGGACAAGGAAGGCCGACCCCAAGTAAATGGAAACAGGTCTAGCAGGAAGAAGAAGAGGTGGGCATTCCACAAAAAGGTCTACTTTGTCGGGGCATGACGCATATGGCAGTTACCTTAATAACTTGCGAACATTGACATAATCTAAGCCTTACGGGCAATAAGAATTGGGCCAGTACTGTACAGCGGTGTCACGCACACGAATCCGAGCCAATCGTGCAGTCTAACGCCACAACGCGATTGGTTAATGAGTTCGCATCACGCGCACGATTGGTCGCAACTAGTTGCACGATTGGCTCGAATTCGTGAGTGACACCGCTGAACTAGCACCACTCTTAGTACCCGTAAGGCCCGTCCTTACATATATTAATGTCAATGCCTGCAAATAGCAGCTATCTTACAAACGAGTTTTTGCATTGCTATTAACTGTCTATCTGCATCCCTGACGAAAGGCTTTTCAAATTATGGTTTTTGCGGTAACTTTATTCATCACTAGCTTTCACCCGCGTTTTTGTCAGCGTGGACTGATGACGATAATTGATTATAACTATCCTTCGTCCTTCCCCGGGACTCAAACTATAACTATCTCCATATCACATTTCATTTAAATCTGTTCAGCGGCTTAAAAGTGAAGAGGTAACATATAAGGTAAGTACCCCTATTAACGAGCCCATTAAAATCGGCATTGATTACCGCGGTATGTACAAAAAGGCGTTTTATAAGAAAGCCTATTGACTTTTTTAAAATTGAAGTACACACAAATAAAGCCTTCTCTATTGACTGTCGAATAAGTATAGCACTATTAAAGAAACACAAAGTAAACAATTCGAAAACCGTAAACTAACTCATCGGGGGCGCAGGATTTGAATGCTCCATACTAACGCGCAACACCTCAAGTAAGCAAACGCGTATTTTATTTAGTGATTTTCATAGTAATGGTGAATATTATAGATAGACTAAGACTTTATATCAATTCTTAATTATGATATGTATGGTTCCCAAATCCTCAATTTGTAAATATTTGCTGGCCAATAGTAAAAAACAGGAAATTAAAAACCTCGGTGTTGGGTTCCATTTTTTGGTGTGGTTCCTAATTTCGAGGTATACCTCGGTAATAGCGGAAACGGTATTTTAAGTTCGAAGGGTTATATATTCTTATGTAAATACATATTTCCTTAACTCTTGGTGTTATTGAAATATTTAACCGTCTATAAAGCTAAAGAGCTATTAACGTGGTATAAAATCTATTCAAGAATTCTTAATTTTAACTACAGTTTTAAGCACTTAACTGGAGGTTTCCCTAGAAACCATTATATGAGAATCTTGTTTAAATATTGATATAAAAACAAAAGGATGGCTGTCAAGTCTGTTTTATACAATGTTTCGTAATATTTAGTATCTTCCATTTTGATTGTGTTCAAAATATACGCGATCTTTATTTATTTTTATCAGTCGTAAATGAGTTTTACAATAATGTGAATTAAACCGTTTAGCGATGGTTACAAAAGACATCACTTGGTAATAAGATGTATGGGAACCCAATACCGACCCACCTACAACTTTGGTCGGAAATAAATAGGTTCATAATATAATTATTATAAAACCTATTGTATTATTTTAATTACAACATATAATACACCAACATACAATCGCAATCCAACGCGGCAATGCAGAGAGCGTGATGGGCACCTTTGCGTCGGGGGCAGCCCGGGACGGGGTTCAGTAGGTTGTTTATTTTATACATATTTAGTTTATATTTATATTCAAGTTAAGTTTTTAATTAATTTAAAATTATGTTTGGATTATGTGTTATTACATATTAATAAAAGATGCAGTACATCCAATATTAATTTATTTTAATATTTGGTTTCACATATTTTGTATCACTGGATCAATTTGATGTTGATGGGCATTTATTTGTGTGATGAACACAGATATTTGTTCCTGTCATGGGTGTTTTCTATGTAGATATATAATATATAATGTATGCCCAGCAGTGGAACGTATATAGGCTGAATTATTATTTTTATTTTATAAATTTGTATTTATCTATATACGTATGTATATCGTCGCCTAGTATCCATTGTAGAAGCTTTGCATAGTTTGGGGCTATGTCGATCTGTGTAAGATGTCCCCTTATATTTATTTATTTTATGTTGTTTTATGTAAGTAGATACTTGTATACGACCACATATATAT
Organism: Cydia splendana; assembly: GCF_910591565.1. Lineage (NCBI taxonomy): Eukaryota > Metazoa > Arthropoda > Insecta > Lepidoptera > Tortricidae > Cydia > Cydia splendana. Next base: position 4,492,891 of record NC_085975.1, read on the forward strand.
TATTATCTAAGTGTAGTTAGTAGGTGTAAGTAGACTCAAGGGAATTCACTTTCATAATAATTATATTTTACTAATAAAAATCCTCTTATTTTTCCTTATAGACTTACCTAAAAAAATATTAATTGAATCTTATGATTGGACTGATTAAATATAACCCCTACTATTTATTTAACTATTATTGTCAAATAAATATAAGTAGGTATATAAAGAAGGAACTAAACATGCGATGGGTTTATCTACCCTCGTAGAAAGGAACCCTTATCCGCGGTATTTGGGTATCAATGATCAATTACCACGGTAATAGGCGATTTCGACGTTTTAAGTTTAATAATTATTTTTTTCTATATAACTGGCCAAAACAAGTCCAAAAACGAATGAAATATAAATTTCGATGTACAAACTATCATAAAAAAATATGTCTTTGTTCATACAGAGCCAGCTTGTGTTTCATTTTTGGCTGTCTTTGTAAAAGTTGCTTAACCCCCTCGTTAATAGGGGTACTTACCTTATGTAGTTACTTTCGCGGTATAATAGTCGCAAGGGATCAGGGTTCACTCTTATACTGGTTTTCTCGATATGATTAATAGCGAATGGGAGTAACTTCGGGCAATTCGGACCGCACTAAAATTAAACGAATCGTTAAGGTTTTAATGAAGTCGACGTAAATACCGGAATTTATTGGGAATGAGCCGGTGAAATAAACGGTTTTCGCCGTGATACTAAACTTTTGGGAAGCGTCCATGTGCAATTTAACTTTAGGGGCCTGGAGCTGTTTTGTAACCTGTATATTTTAGGTACCTTTTATATGGTACTAGAGACCCACCACGGCTTTGCACGGGTTACACAAAACCTTAACAAATTATGCACCTAAACCTTCCATGACCTTCCCCAAGAATCACTCTATTGATGGATGAAAATCGCATGAAAATTCGTTCAGTAGTTTTCGAGTTTATAGCGAACATCATGCACACTGTCGGTCTGTCTGTCCGTCTGTCTGTCACCAGGCTGTATCTCATGAATCGTGATACTAGCTATCACAGACAGTTGAAATTTTCACAGATGTATTTCTGTTGCCGCTATAACAACAAATACTAAAAAAATACGGAACCCTCGGTGGGCGAGTCCAACTCGCACTTGTCCAGTTTTTAAGATAATTTACAGCTGCGGTAGCCATCCGAATGTCACTTTTATTCATTGGAGTTGGACAAGTTTCTACAGTTTAGGCCAAAGTGGCTGGATCGAGTTTACAGAAAGTCGCGAGTTTGAATTTTGTCTGATAAATTATCCATTTTTAGGGTTCTGTACCCAAAGGGTAAAATCGGGACCCTATTACTAAGACTCCACTGTCAATCCGTCCGTCCGTCTGTCTGTCTGTCTGTCACCAGGCTGAACCGTGATTGCTAGACAGTTGAAAGTTTCACAGATGATGTATTTCTGTTGCCGTTATAACTACAAATATCAAAAAATAACGAATAAATTCTGTAGCGTAAATCTAAACTTGATCGTATACGTCACATTTTCAAAACTACTTAAAACCAATAATTTCGGTCAAACAAACCAATCACCCGGCTGGTATGATTTAAAGATGGCTGGATGCTGTTTATTCCCCATATGATTCCAGTAAAGATTACTCAAAGCAAAAAAGATAAGGTCTTTAATATTAAATGAAGAAATATTGGGCCGTACTTACGACTGGGTTCCAAGTGATAAGATAATTATGTTTTACCTGACAAAAAAAAGAATATTAATTTACCTAATTATGATATTGAAGAATTATTGTAACCTAGATACAGGGCAACAACACAAATTAAATTTCGAGCCTAACACTTATATTAAGTTTTAAGTTGTTAATTGGGATAGCAAAACGTAGTGTTATGTGGAAGAATATTTTTTATAGAGTAGCCCACAGGTAAGTAAGTGCAGAAATGTACGGAGCTATATGCACTTTTGTCTCAGGCTATACCGCTTGGCATAATTGTTCCTTGGTTCAAAGCAGATTTAGCCCGGTAGCCACGAGATCGTGCCGTGGCTACCCCCCGAAAAAGAGGGCGAAAAGAGGGTTGGCCTTAGAAAAAAAAGTGACAGTACTATGTAGGACAAGCTGTGACCTAGAACAAATCTTTTTCTCGCTGAATCTAACTTTTTATTTTCGAATTTCGTTCGCTTGTATATTGTACCACCCCCGCCCGGGCCTCAATATCCTAGCCGTGTCCTATGATTGATCTTGATAAAGATAATATGGATTTATAGCAGAGCCGGTGTCATATTAGCTGACATGAAAATTATTTCGGGATCCTCTGTGCGACGTTACGTGGTAAGGTTTTCGTTATTTGATAGGGAAGGTAGGACAGGATTTTGTGATGGTCGAATGGTCGATGTTTTTCCTGTAAAATGAAACGGTGCAGACTAAAATCTTCCTCCTCGCGTTGTCCCGGCATTTTGCCATGGCTCATAGGCGCCTGGAGTCTGCATGACCGCCTGAAAGGCGCTCCCACAGTTGAGGGGTTAAAATAACAGTAAATTAATATCACATGGATAATGGATATACCTAGTATGCGATCATTAGTACAGTAATAAATACTTCTATATATAATTGGTTTCCTTTTTATTCACATTCAATTTGGCGATGTTTGTAACTACGGTCGAAAGCCGAGGTTGAAAGTATTAATTTATCACCCATTTCGAACCTTGTCACAGTGACAATCAATATGAAAGTCGCTTAGACAGTAGACACCTCATACCATTGTCACTAAGACAAGGTACAAAGTCGTAAATTAAAACTTTCGACATACACAGGTACCTACACCTATGCTATACAAAAATTTACTGATGTGTTATAAATTAAAATACATATCATCTAACGCCTAGGCAGGCTGGCTCAGTAAAATAGAAATAGTTAATTAATTCAACCTCGATACATTCCATTAGTGATTCATGAGAGAATCTGGAAAAAGACTGTATTTTTAGCTACTGTGCTTTTGCAGCCATATTGAAAACTTCTTTAGCGCAGCGTAGCAATTTGAATTTGATGGAATTACAGATGGACATAGACATATACTTAAGTGAATATTTAAGTCAACGATGAAAGCAGCTTTTGAACGAACTAGTTCTTTACCAAGCTAAGTTAGGATTCAACCGGGAAAACGTTAAGATATTTAGAGTCGATAAAATATAGTGTTTGCTAATGGCGGTTCATTTTTGCAACCAAAACAATTTTTGCAATCTGAAGAGTCGACTTTTGAGCTTCAAAACTCGGCTAGAACCTCGACTAATTACGCACAAGCGAGATTTTGAAACCGTCATAAGAAAGGTCATTCATATGTTTTTGATGTTCGACGCCGAATACCGGCGTGAAGTTAATTCGCTTGAAGCAAATATTTAGGGGCATAATAACGCGTTCTTTTTTTTATCAAACTTACATAGTATAAAATCTACAGTAATGTCAAACATCACGTTAAAACAATACACGGGCAAAATAATAGCTTTCCAAACGTTTGTCTACCAACCATTATGGTTATCAGATTTGACACGCGACGCTTTCCGTGAAATGATAGTAGTTTTTTCGTGCTATCATTTTCCGCTTCTCACGTGTCAGAGCTCGACTAAATTAAAAATTTTAAGGCATTTAAATACGTTGACACAGCACAACGAAAAAAAGCAATTAATACATTCCACTCATAGAGCTCATCAAAATCCTTAGCGGGCGTTTTATGTCAACACATTGTATGTTCCTAATATAATATATTATACCGTACTGCATGACTACCTAATGTAAGTTAGCATGTAAAAAATATTCAAACACAATATTGTATTTTTAATGAAATAAAGAATTGAATTGAATTGAATTTGTTGTTAGAGTTAGACCAAGAACCGTCTGCAGAGATTTTGACAGCACGCGCAGTGCAGGTGTTATTTTAAACGTCAAACTTCTATGAAATTATGACGTATAAATAACACTGGTACTGCGTGTGCTGTCAAAATCTCTGCAAACTTTTCTTGGTCTAACTCTACGGTTCAACTAAGGCTTTACTACGATAGTAGCTACGATGTAGTGCAACGAGCGTAGTCGAGCAGTAGGTATTAGATTTAAATACAGGCTGAAAGGGACATCCCTAAGTAAAAAAATCGAACGGTTTTTGTTACACATAATATATATCATTCTATCTTTGTATGGAATCCAAAATACTACACACAGTACTATATAAAACAGAACGATATCGCCTGGCACCTTAAACTATTATAGGACAATTAAAAAAAACAATTATCACACGTGTATTGATTGGACTAGGTACCATCACGCTCCGCGATGTTACACCATTTAGGGTCCTAGCTAAATTGGTTGTTCAATATTTACGCTATAGAATTTCCAATTTAGCAAGAACCCTGAATGGCATAACAATCACGTGTGGTGACGGTAGCTACACATATTTTGATCTTCACTGTGTTTTAGGACTGGGTTTTATGAATTTTGGATTAAAAATTTTACTCCTAATTAAGTAGATGCTAAAACAAAACGTCACCTTATTCGCAATGTGTAAGCAATGATCAAGATAAAATAGACAGAGGTCATGTAATTACGTACCGTATTATCCGTTATAATTAGGGTCGTTTTGGGATACACTTGACGGACGTTATCGCCAGTCCCTGAAATTATCTCTGCGGTTAAATTAAGTAAAGTTTTTCGATTTAGTCCGAACAGACTAATGTTGTCATAATGTTTTATTCATATTTAACATTAATGTTATATTCGGATGGCAACTTCAGCTGTTACTGTTACACCATTACTGCTGCTAGTTGTTCCAAGCACTGGTATTGTCAATTTTTAGGGTTATGTACGGAACCCTTGGAACGCGTGTCCGACTCGCACTTGTCCGGTTTTTTTTATCCACGTCGGTGGCAATCTAGATATAACATTGTGTTTTAGTAAACATGCTTCCAAAGCTTAAAAAGTATGTAGGTATAGAAAATATCATTCAGAATTGTATCTTATATGATACATATTTTTAATGTCTCTTTTAATTTAATTTTGCAGTATTAGATAGATAGATAGATAACCATTTATTATTACTCGCAAACGAGGCTTAAAATCACTAATTGTTGTTACATCAAAGTAGTACATTCAAGCTTTCCCAACAAAATGACCCGTATGCATTGTCCTTGATTGTAAATAGCTTCATGCCTCACTTGCATACATTTCTGATGAGCAATTACGATCATTCAATATGTAAACTGTAATTCAAAGAAGTCAGTCAAGCGGCAGGCTTACAACTGAGTAGGTACTGAAAGCGAATTATCTATGTAATTGCAGATTTAAATAAAATTCATTCTACCATAAAATACCGTACCGGGTATTAAGTAAAAAAAATGTATTAATGTTTTCGTTGGGTGTTACCAAAATCACTGTTTTGACATTTGGCTGGGACACCAGTTATCCGCGACCACGAGTATAAGTATAGTGCGACATAAAACAGTAGAAGGGCGTTTTCAGAAATAAATATGGCTGCTATTAAACTGATCACCAGATTTAATAAAATTTAATACCAAAAGAATCTACTTTACCACCCTAAAATAATAAACGATCACCAAAATTATAACACCATTTTAATGTGAAATGATTACCAATTTTATTACATTTTACTATCCTATTAAAGGAAATGACACCAAACTAATCATTATTAACCCAAAAATTGTAAATGATTACCAAATTTCAAACCCCATTTTAATGTGAAATGAAAACCAAATTTTTACATCTTGCTATCCTATCAAATAAAATGACACCAAAATAATCATTGTAAACCCAAAAATAGTAATTGACCACCAAAATTAGAACTCCATTTTAATGTAATATTCTAACCAAATTTTTAAATCTTGCTATCCTATTAAAGCAAATGACTCCAAAATAATCATTGTAAACCCAAAAATAGTAAATGACCACCAAAATTGTAACCACATTTTAATTAAAAATGTGTCATCATCATCATCATCTCAGCCATAAGACGTCCACTGCTGAACATAGGCCTCCCCCTTGGACCTCCATACGTGCCGGTTGGAAGCGACCCGCATCCAGCGTCTTCCGGCGACCTTAACAAGATCGTCTGTCCATCTTGTGGGTGGACGTCCTACGCTGCGCTTGCTTGTCCGTGGTCTCCACTCGAGCACTTTTCGACCCCATCGGCCATCTTCTCTGCGTGCAATGTGGCCTGCCCATTGCCACTTCAGCTTGCTAATCCGGTGGGCTATGTCGGTGACTTTAGTTCGTCTACGGATCTCCTCATTTCTGATTCGATCACGTAGAGAAACTCTGAGCATAGCCCTCTCCATAGCTCGTTGAGCGACTTTGAGTTTTGAGATGAGGCCGATAGTGAAAGACCACGTTTCGGAGCCGTAAGTCATCACTGGTAACACACATTGATTAAAGACTTTCGTCTTGAGGCATTGAGGTATGTCGGACGAAAAGACATTACGTATTTTCCCGAACGTTGCCCAACTGAGTTGGATTCGGCGGTTGACCTCTTTCTCGAAGTTGGACCTACCTAATTGGACTACTTGTCCTAGGTAGATGTACGAGTCAACAACTTCGAGTACCGAGTTCCCAACAGAGACTGGGATGGGCACAACATTGGCATTTGACATAAGTTTCGTCTTGTCCATGTTCATTTTCAAGCCCACCCGTTATGAAACTCGGTTGAGGTCATCGAGCATCATGCTGAGTTCCTCCATCGACTTTGCCATGACTACGATATCGTCGGCAAACCGAAGGTGAGTGATGTATTCGCCGTTGATGTTGATGCCAAGTCCTTCCCATTCCAGGAGCTTGAAGGCGTCTTCCATTACGGCAGTAAACAGTTTCGGAGAGATAACGTCTCCCTGCCTTACGCCTCTTCGCAATGGAATCGCCCTCGTGCTCTGCTCCTGTACTCGGACCGACATGGTGGCGTTACTATACAAACACTTCAACACTTCGATGTACCGATAATCAATATGGCATCGCTGAAGAGACTCAAGCACCGCCCATGTTTCCACCGAATCGAAGGCTTTTTCATAGTCCACAAACGCTAAGCATAATGGCAAGTTATACTCTTCGGTCTTCTGTATAACTTGCCGCAGCGTATGGATGTGGTCTATGGTACTATAGCCTTTTCGGAAACCGGCTTTTTCGGGAGGCTGGAAGTCATCAAGTCTGTGTTCGAGACGGTTCGTGATGACCCTTGAAAACAGCTTATAGACATGGCTCAGAAGCGTGATGGGTCTGTAGTTCTTCAATAGGTTGTTATCACCTTTTTTGAAGAACAGCACCACCTCGCCTCTATTCCATGTTTCAGGCGTTATGCCCTCGGACAAGACGGAATTAAAGAGCTTCTGGAGGACTTTAAGTACCGGTGTTCCACCCGCTCTCTTAATCCACTTCGTCATCTTTTTCTAACCTAACCTAACCCACTTTTCTAGTAGCATTTCGTTTCTGTATGGGTTGCAGTTCAAACCTAACCTAACCCACTTTTCTAGTAGCCTTTCGTTTCTGTAAGGGTCGCAGTTCAAACCTAACCTAGCCCACTTTTCTAGTAGCATTTCGTTTCTGTATGGGTTGCAGTTCAAACCTAACCTAACCCACTTTTCTAGTAGCATTTCGTTTCTGTATGGGTCGCAGTTCAAACCTAACCTAACCCACTTTACTAGTAGAATTTCGTTTCTGTATGGGTCGCAGTTCAAACCTAACCTAACCCACTTTTCTAGTAGCATTTCGTTTCTGTAAGGGTCGCAGTTTAAACCTGATCTAACCCACTTTTCTAGTAGCATTTCTTTTCTGTAAGGGTCGCAATGCAAACCTAACCTAACCCCCTTTTCTAGTAGTATTTCTTTTCTGTAAGGGTCGCAGTTCAAACCTAACCTAACCCACTTTTCTAGTAGCATTTCATTTCTGTAAGGGTCGCAGTTCAAACCTAACCTAACCCACTTTTCTAGTAGCATTTCAGTATGTTACTAGAAGAGTAGGTTAGGTTAGGTGGGTATGCGGTGCGGGGTACGGGGGGTTGAGCGGGAGGGGCTAGTAATTTTGGCATCATTTTACTTTATTCGGTAATATGTATACATTTTTTTGTAATCATAGTGGTTTATTTAGGTGAAAATATCGCATTAATTTGGTCTTCAAGATTTGGTGATCATTAATGATTTTTGGTGATCATTCAATATATTTGGTATTCGAATACAATTTGAAGTGCAGTCGTAATTAAAGCGGTGGTACTTTTGTAATTTTAGGCCTGATTTTTTTGATGTTCAGTAATTTTTTTTGGTAAGCATAATTTTTTTATTTAGGGTACCAAAGTATTTTTTGGTGGTCATTATATTTGTAGCCAATAAATATTGAAAACCTGATTCTTTCACATCTGGACGTTCTTGGGCTCATTCTACTCAGAATCGACAGCATTCTCCATCCCACCATTAAAAAAAGATGTCCCAAAATGTCCATTCCATTACGTTACGTTTTAGTATGAAAAATTTTTTCACTTGTATGTGCGTGACGTAGTGGAATGTACAATTCTCATACAAATTTTTGGGACATTTGAGTCGCTTAACTTCAAACTCGGGTAAATCCATCTGTCAGATTATGCGATTTTGGTATTAAGAAAAGGTAATATGGTAGATATTTGCTGAGAGGGTCGAATGGATTTACCCGAGTTTGAAGTTAAGCGACACATTTTATTTTATCATCAGAATTGAATATGCTAGTGATTCTGAGTTGAAAGAACCCAAAAACACCGGGATCTGTGAGAATCGGGTTTTCGATATTTATTTCTGAAAACGCCCAGAAATGAAATAAAATTCCGTACTAAATTGTTGCCATGTTTAAGCGTTTAAGTCAAAAATGTGATAGTTACATAGAAAGTGGCGCCTTCATTTATGTCGCACTGTACATGCAAATCATTAGCATCTTCTGCATCTTCATCATCATCAGTAGTTTAAATATATGTACTACATTCATCATAGCCTGTTGGTTTCGGGTAAATATTCAGGCAGTACTGGTGAAGCCAGTGATGTGCCACGATTACTATAACAATATTATGTCTAGCCAAGCGGAACAAAAATATCAAAATACCTAGAATGTTTCTGATTTCAGGGAATTTGGCCTTCGAAATGTGTCACAACCATACAAGTAACAATAATGTGACATTAACATAGGGTCAAAGGTTTCTCTAACGAACCGAAATGTAGGATATTCAATCAAAAGTAGGTAGAACGGGGTGACTTTGGAAAATTTGGGGTTACTTTGATAGATTTAAAACGGCCATAGAATTACCATTATTCATTATTTACTGAAAATGTTCCTGTAACTAGTTAGATTACTATAAATTCATATTCACCTACTGTAAAAAATACATTATGGCTTAAAAACTAGAATTTTAAAGTCGCCCCTGCATTTGAAAGTCACCCAGTTCTACCGTAAGCTATGTATGTTCGTTGGAATATTATACGAATATTTTTTTTGTTTCCAAAATATTGTGAGTAAATTGGCTAATCGTCTAAAAAGTAATTAGACTATTTACGAGTATATAAATCAATAAATGTAAAAATAATATTGTTCCGGTACTATAGTAAACACCCCTATACTGGACGTGGCACCAATACGCGTATACCACAAATCGTGTAAGATAATGCACGTGCGTATGACCTAACTAAACGTCATTATTTAGATGAGCGTTTCTTTTATTTTTTGCCTTTTTTATATATTGTGACCTTTTTTGCAACTTTTGTGTTATTTTTACTCAGAATCACGAGCTCTCACGATTCTAATGGGATAAAAAAATGTCCAAAGTTTTTTTCCTATTGTGCTACCATTTCCCCATATACTTTGTATGGCGGTAACAAAAAGGAAAATTTGAAAAATGTATGGAAATTTTAGGACACTTTTTCCTCCTATAAGGATGAAAAGGGCTCGCGATCCTGGCCCCTTAACCAACATGCCAATCGCTAACGCTACGTACGTAGCGAACGAAACGCAACTGTCACTGTCACACTAATATGGAAGAGTGATAGAGAGACACAAAGCGATTCGACGGCGAAGGGCAAACGATCGTCACCTTCACTAGGCCGCCTGACTAGAAATAACACAAAAGTGGCAAAAAGGTCACAATATATAAATATGGCAAAAAATAAAAGAAACACTCAAATATCAAACATTACGTTCGAATTGCGCTCCAGGACTCTGTTTATGAGAAACTCTCTCAATCCCAAGTAAATTATCCGTGGAAATATTCTCGATTTTTCTAGGTCCGGTCGAGAATAAAAGCACGTCCCTACCATCGCCCACACTGTTAACTGAACATCGGTAGACTTTATGCCTTTGGTAATAAAGTCCACCGATGTACAGTTAGAAGTGTTTATGAGGAACTCTCCCAATCCCAAGTAAATTATCCGTGGAAATATTCTCGATTTTTCTAGGTCCGGTCGAGAATAAAAGCACGTCCCTACCATCGCCCACACAGTTAACTGAACATCGGTGGACCTTATGCTCTTGGTAATAAAGTCCACCGATGTACAGTTAGAAGTGTTTATACAATGCGATCGTATCGCGCTACGCCGTCCGAATGCGACATTTCCCTAATCTAAGTTCGGGCGTCATCCATCATGGTTCTTTTGAAAAGTTGCGACGGCCGGCCGGAAGGGAATGATTATTAAAAATGGTTTGACTTGAATATTATGGCGGATATTTGGTGTTTGTTATAGTGAGGTTGATTTATGGATTAATGGCTAATAACACCGTAATAATGTCAAATACGTTGCCACTTTAAGGATGACTCACGTTAGACCGGGCCGTGTCCGAGCCGGAGCTTCCGGCGCTTAGTTTTCTATGATATGACAGGCGATCACGTGATGCTTTCCATAGAAAACGATGCGTCGAAAGCTCCGACCAGTACGTCTACCATCAGTGTTGACAATGACAATACGCTCACGTCTACGTAACTTACTTTCTATGCATCTCGCTCGTACTCGCATATTAGTGCAAGCGAGATGTACAGAAAGTAAATTACGTAGACGTGAGCGTTATGTCAATGTCAAAACTGGTGGTAGACGTACTGGACACGGCCCTGTCTAACGTGAATCATCCTTTACCTTTGCACAATATGTACAAAATCAATTTAATTTTTAATGTATGTTAGCGTTTTGTGGGCTTCAAAACAACTATTAATCATAATTACAGGATTATGCATTAGGTCTTAAGTTTGACTCCGTTAATTAACTCTTTATTAATTTTTAAAACTTTACTTTCGAATCACAAAAACTTGGGGAAAAATTACTTAGTTATTACTTTTTTCCTATATTTTCGAATGGAAAGGAAAGTTTGTTGTAATAAATGATTATATTTTCCTTATTATTACGAATTTAATCTTTCAGATACCTTTTTTGTATGTTGTCCCTTGTTGCCCTGCAATATACTTAATTAAATTTCCACGTAAGGGATCGTTACATAAGGAAAATTTACAAGGTTATTATGACATGCCTAAGTAAACTAGAAAATTAATACGCACGAGATATCTCAAAATTTTTTCCCGACGGCGAAGATTCGGTTTCTTAGGAGGCTTTTAGGAACAAGGAAAAAAAAGAAAAATAATGATTATAAACATAAATATTGACTAAGTCCCACATAGTAAGCTAAATAAGGCTTGTGTTGTGCGTACTTAGACAACGATAATTATATATAATATACGAGTATAAATACTTAAATACATAGAAAACGCCTATGACTCAGGAACAAATATCCGTGCTCATCACACAAATAAATGCCCTTACCAGGATTTGAACCCCGGACCGTCATTTTAGACCAAGTAGGTAGTTGTTTCGGAGATAAAGGGGGGGGGGGGGGGGGTGGTCGGACAGACAGACGCACGAGTGATCCTATAAGGGTTCCGTTTTTTTACTTTTGAGGTACGGAACTTTATCCTTACCCTGCATATTGTAGCAGTATATTTTTTAGCATTAAATAGATAATGATGTAGTCGAGGGTACCTCTGACAAAATTTTAAACAGAACTATACTTTCAGAGTCATTGAGATAAAACGTTAAAATCCGCGCGATCGCCAAATCTTGCGACGCGTCGCAAGTTTCGCGTGGCGCTTCATATATTTTGTTCCTTTCAAATTTCTTGGTTTTACGCCCTTAAACTTAAATAACAGCTAATTGCACATTGTCAAAAATGTTATCACTCTCTTCAGAAGCTATCAAACTTCCCCGTGAGCGTGTAAATCTTGTTTTTGCGTAAAGGCAGCCATATTGAAGACGTGAAAACGACGCCGGGTGGAATAAACACATTTATCTTGGCACTTAATCTATTCATCCTGGGGCTTGCGGATAGCTCACCTTATGGTTTGCGCCATGTAAATAGATTAATCTAAGAGATATTCTCATTCTATACAGTAGATAACAAAAATTCTCACAATTTTGCACCTTAATTATTACATTGTATTTATTTATTTGAATAATTTTACGGTTAATGCTAATGTTATTCGATTATTTATTTACTAGTTGAAAAAAAGTTGCATTCGCATTAAAAAAAATATTGATTTCGTTATGTCATCATCAATGCAAATATAAGTACTGTGTACTCAATGGTAATAATGCCGATTTGCCGATAAAAAAGCCTGGCTACTGGTAAATATCATATTCAGGCTATTAATTAGCGATGTGCCGTTGTCGAAATATTCCCGAGAACAGAGAAATCTACCGGAAACGTTCTCCGAAATTTCTCGGAAATGTTCTCTGAGAATTTTACCCTTTCGTCGCAAAAGCAATGAATTCTTTTGTTTAATCGCTTAGTGTAGGAGATAGACAAATACAATGGAAGCTTAAAGGCAAATACTTGGCACCATTCATAGTAATATAAAATAACAGTAAAAAATTGCCCAAACAAGTCATTTGAGGCAAGAGGTATAAACACTATAAACTTAACAAAAGTAAATATGCCATTCCCTTAAAAAAAGTAAGATTGTTCATAACTTATTTATGCTAATAAGAGAACGTTCTCGAGAAGGTTGGAAATTTTCCGGAAATTTCTTTAGTAAGGAATTCTCAGAAACGAGAACGTTCTCATCGGCACATCACTACTATTAATACAAAAAAAAAAACTGAAACAATCATAAAACGAATAGATAAAAACAGTAAAATTGATAAAAAAACAATCGATCGAAAGTAATTTCCTTTTGCCATGACGGTAGTAGTCGTAAAGAAGTGAAAAACCTTCCAACGTTATTACATTTATTTTACAACTAGCGACACGCTGCCAGACTGAAAAAACTGAAAAAAAGAAACAAGTCCCCAGGGAAGCCCTAGCCTTAAGTTTGCCGACCCCGAACTTTAACGTTAACTTTTAGTACTGACGTGTCATGTGTCATAGATTTAGTTTTCGTTGCGTGACAAAGTATGGGACATAATGACAGTTCAGTAACTGTTTTCGAATGGTAAATGGATAGATGCGATAAAAACGTTTAAATACCACTCTTTTGATATACATACTAATAGATTATTTTGGCATAGTGCGAAGTCAATTGAGGTATGACTGTGTAGCATGTGTTTCTAACTCGTTTTACATTAAAAGCATGCCAAATTGTTTGCCATGTAGACGCATACAGCTTTATGACATGCGCTATGTCAATAAAAGAGATTTTCTTAAAATGTAACAATATTAAAAAGAAATTTAGGTAGAGAATATTGGTTGGCAAAAGGCGCAGGCGGTAAGATGTAAAGGCAGGAATTTCTGCAATGAAGCGCTGCAATATTGCTACAGTAGTGCAGCTGCGGTCGGGATCCGAACGTCACATTTAAGGTGACAGTCCATTTCCAACGACAGCAGCACTACCATTCATTTTACTATGGAAATTGACAATAACTCCGACACATTCGTACTAGTAGTGAAGCTGCGGTCAGAAATGGAATGTTACCAAATACAAATACAAATACTTTATTAATAACGCCAAGTTACATGTCAGTGTTTATATCTAATTTAAAATTAAAGAAATTAAATTGAATTGGAACATTATTTGATTTCAATATTACAGTAAAACATTAAAATACTGACTAGAAAAATTATATCGGGTGGAACAGAACGAAGGACTTTTACGCAAACTGGAAATTGTTCAGGCTACGTACTTTATTTTTCACTTATTAATCACGTCAATATTTCTAACCGTTTCTGAGATACAGTTTGTTAAACATTAGTGCAAGAATCTGTATGTTTCAACCCTAGCAGGTAGATCCTATTGAATGAAATGACATGTGTCAATTTAAAATGTAAATAACTTTGTAGGGTTGTCACTGTTATATAATATTTCATTTTAATGATTTTATTTTACTTTTAAATCCAGCTTTACTATTATAATAACTCGATTGTAGATCACTTAGATAACACTATGCTTTCAGCACAGTCTCTAGAAACGTTCCATCCTGTATAGTAGTTTGCAGAATAAAATATATGACTAAGAAGCCACTTGCGTAATCTAGCTATGAAGACCACCGCAGAAGTTGCATCTTTTTTTATTTCGTCAGGTAGTCTGTTATACACAGACGGGCCCGAGATGTATACCGACTTTTCTGATTTGCGCAGTTTGTGTGCGGGAGTGACGAGGAGATGGGCAAGCTTGTTGCTACGCATCGCGCGGGATTCGTTCACACCTCGTTGTCTAAACGCATCGTAGTGTTTATATGTAAAGAGAGCAACTTGGAAAATGTACTCACAGAGAAGAGGCAAAATATCTAATTCTTTAAATAACTCCCTGCACGACACGTCATCAGGCACACCCACAATAGCGCGTACCGCCCGCTTCTGCATCCTGAAGACTCGATCGGCATCGGCAGCACGCGCCCACAGCTCCACACCGTAGGTGATGAGGCTGTGGACGGTCGCAAAGTAGCACGATAGCACGACGCTACGAGACGCGGTGCCCGCGAGGCGACGGAGCGCAAAGCATGCTCGGCCAAGCCTAGAGCATATCTCATCGATATGTTGGTCCCAGATGAGGCCGCTATCTATTTGGAAGCCTAGTAGTCTAGTCGATTGGACCATCTGCAGGGCGGTTTGTTCAGCAGTGACTGAGTACGGCGACGGCGCCGTGCCATTGAGCTGGAATGTGAGGTAACAAGTTTTATCTCTATTTAAGGCTAAGCCGTTCAGTCTAAACCACAAGGCAAGCCTCTGGACTACCTTTACTGTGACATCGTGCGAAGCGGTACCGAAATCTAATTCCTTGACCGTACGTTCAAACAATGCAGGTGAACCATATTTGTGTTGGTATTGTTACCCAGATAATTTAATTACAAATAAATCAACAAGTTTAAATTGCATAACTTTAAAACATGCATAACTTTACCCATATTTAAAACGATAACTTTCAACCCGTTCGCCACAGGCTAAAAGCCTATCTAAATATCACATCTTGAACGAGATTTTGTAATAGGGTACATGCTCCCAGGGACCCGAAAGGTTCGGACCGCGGTTTGTGTGATAAACGAAATCCATTTTGTTGTGTATACAGGGTAAATCCATGGAGGGCATTATGGGTATTGGAATTTATTTGACACTCGCATTTGCTAATATTTACGGTTTTATTCATGTGGCATTTTTATTTAAATTCGTATTTTTCCACTGTAAACACAACCTAATTTCAAAGGCATAGGATTTGTGTGACAGACGTGATTTAACACAAGTTAAATTTACTTTTTTTGCGGCTGTAGCAGCATTGTTGATGCTGCGTTAAGCTGACGTTCGGATGTCAACTGCAGCTGCATTATTTTTGCGGCCTATTAATGCTAAAAAAAACGAACTATAGACGCGGGCGCTGTAGGTATCTATATAGAATAGAATAGTTTGTTATTCGTAAACACACAGACAATAGACATACATAGAAAAAACATAGTGAAAAATAAAGTGTCACGAAATGGCACCATCTCAGCATGTTGCTGGCGACTTCCAGCGCCGATCTTCCGATGAGACATGAGACATATACAACGGCGAAAGTCACTCACATCAAGAAAATTAACAGATACTATACAGCGGCGGTATTAATGCCACCGCAGTAATGTCGCAACGGTAGTGCAGTTGTAGTTGCTATACGAATGTCACCTGGTGCAGCAGTGAAAACTAAAACAGAACAATCCCTATTCTCATTAAAAAATACTATCATCAGCATTTATATTTACAGTTGTCTGTATTATCTTGAAAGGAAAAAATAAATTAATGAACACAAGAAGCAACGTAGGTATTTCTTTTGTTTTCAGAATTAATGTTACCTGTTGTAGTTTTTCTAGAATTAAAGAACAAGTCCATTTGTGCAAAAACACTGTAGGTATCTGTGTTGTACAAACAGCAGTACTCCTAACTGTACATCAGTGGACCTTATTACAAATAGCATAAGGTCCATCGATGTACAGTTAATAGTGTGGGCGATGATACTTCTCCATTACAGAAATGACATCTCATTTCTCTAGCGTTATACTTTAACATAATGTTAACTTTTTATCTTTCTGTGCACACTTGTTTAGGGTTATAGTCTAGATCTGAACTGTAGGTATGTGTGTATTTTGATTCCTGCAATTGCCTGTAACTTATTTTGTGAGCCCAATAAATAAAATAAATTGTACTTACATTTCATGAATGAGCTACGAGTCAAATAAATTTAGGCTTCGAAAATGCGTACCTGAAAGAGAAACACATTTAGTTTAGCAAATGATTATTTGAACATGGGTAAAGTTTCACTTAAAAACTGTACACAGGTTAATAGATTTGTCATACATATATGTATTATAATAACTGTAGGTACACAATGCCTAAAAATAAGGAGCTTTTTTAAGTTTTTTACTCATTCCACGGTATTAAAACCAAAGCAGATCATATGTTTTAATACAGGTATTAGGTAGGTATTTATTAACTATATACGAGAATAGGTACTTTCATGAAAAGCTATTTAAAAAAATTGTTAGTCCGTTTTTATTACGCAAAAGACATCCCGTCTTACGGCTCCATTCGGGAAATGAATTAGAGAATCACTAGATATGAAATAGTAAAGATATGTGACGTTCCACGGAAAAAAGTACCTTATATGGCGGCTGGCGCCGCGATCCCCAAACCCCGAATCCCGAATCGCGCCGTTAGGACGTTAAAAATAAGTGCCGTGCTTTTGTTCGTAGTATGTTTCGTTTGTCATTTTTGATCCGACACGCAACATGGTAGGTTTTCATACCGTATTCAATAAAATGGATTTGTAACATTTTTTTAGTGACAAATAGCAATTTTGCACGCGCGTCAAAACATTTCGTTCCATTCCTAAAATCGTAACTGTAAGCACTGAAGCTTGAAAATTCCGCCCAGTTGTAAAAACAAAACCCGAACTAACATGCACTACTATAAAATAGCAAACTAAACTTAAACTAACGGATAATATAATGTATACCGAACTTTGATCGTAAACACATACGAGTTTAAACTATAACTATGAAGTTTGAGTTTTATTATTCCAGAATTGTTTTGGAAACAGTTACATAAAATCAAACATATCTTTGGCTAAATATGTGGTCATTTTATTTTTGGTGTAGCGCTGACAGGCGTTAAGATGCGACTTCACGGCGCGCGGCGCTAAAATGAGACAAGCCCCGTAAACAACATGCCAATCGCTAACGCTCCGTAGCGAACGAAACGCAACTGTCACTGTCACACGAATATGGAAGAGTGATAGAGAGACACAAAGCGATTCGATGGCGAAGCGCAAGCGATTAAGCGCCAGCTTGGATAATGAATAAACTAAATATATTAACTAAGTACTAGGTATAGCAATAAAAACAATATAATTTTATTCAGCAAAAATAATACAGTATAATGAGTAACATCAAAAAGATTAAAAACTAAAATTAAAAACTAGGTACCTAAAATTAAAAACCACCTAAAATTAAAAACTAAGATTAAAAACTAAACTAATCTAAATTAAAATAAATCTAAAAAAAGAAAAATAATATGTCCGTGTCTCACGAATAAATATGTCTTTATCTTATTTTCAATGCACAAAAGATACACATAAATAGAGTTAATACAGATCTTATTATCTCAGTAGGTATACTAGTAAAAGTTTTTTAGAAAACTTATTATGTAAATTTTATTTTGATTTAACATTGTCACGTTATATAAATCTGTGTCTAGCTCCTATAAAATACAAAAGTGGATTAAGTGAGTAATGGTTTCAAGACTTTCAAGCCTTTTTGCAATTCTTTTTAGAATAGAAAATGGATGTGGTGTAAAATAGAATAAAGGGGAGATGAGTGGCTAGAAATATTTATTGGTTAGATGGTAACCAGAATCACACATACATAGTTACATAATATTAATTATAGTATTTTACTACATATTAATACCTACAAAAGTAAATAATAAAAAAATGTTCATTTATCCTAGTATATCACTCGATAGAAAAAATACAATAGTGTAGTTTCTTTTTTCGAACTGTCTAAACGATTAGCCTTTATGGAATTTATATGAAAAACAAAACAATGACGTCACGACCAAGTTACCTACCTACTTTTTATGGCTCCTCTTCACGTTGGGCCAACGCCAACGAGGGACTCATTTATGCGTTAGAGGGAGCAAGTGATATTGCTGTCTCATTCTACCGCATGGCTGCGTCCATCGTTGGCGTTGGCGTTGGCCCAACGTGAAGAGGAGCCATTACGTTTTTTCGGATTTATTACATGGAAATTGTGACTGAAAATAACTACGGTCTAGGTTTTTCTAAATTTTTCTGGTGCTTATTTCGTGTGTGGTGTGAAACAATTTATTTTAAATATAGGAAACATCCCTATTTAATAAACCTTAAGCTTTTTATCGTCTTTAAGAAACTGCTCGACAGCCTTGTTAACTACAATTAAATTAAATAAAAACGTAAACTAATTTAGATTTAATACGCTTGTTTTTATTGTTTATTGCTCACGCAATGTGATTGATGATTCTTGTTTTTAAGGGACTGTCAGAACGTTAAAGAAGTCCGACGCGCACGAAGTGTTAACCGAATTCCGAAATCATTAGACATATTCAATTTGAAAGAAAGAAAGAACGAAAATACATTTATTTATAAAATAAACGCATAAAACACAAACTACATGCTAAATAGGATCCCCACTCAGCGTATTGCCACGGCAAGCCATGGCGCTGATTTTCAGTGGGTACCTGACTTAAAAGCAATTAAAAGTAAGCTAATAGAACTAAACTATGTACAACGAAACGAGTGATAAGACACACTTCAAACACAGATTACATAGATTTGATGTATTATTGACCATAGCTTATGCCCTTTTGTTTGACTTTGTAATATCTAGAGAGGAAAATCGGAACTACGTTTGTATGAAAAGGCGGTTTAGCCTCCTGAGTCCCCCTTGTCATTATTGCAGTTTTGAAATTGGAACCTTCTTGTATTCCATTTTAATTCAAAATTCGCTTTGGATTAAATCCTTTATAAAGGCCTCAGGGACTTAGGAGGTTAGGTCGTTTACTTTCGCCTTTATAAGCATTAATTATTACTAGGCAACCTAACATAGTACGTAAGTTTTTTTTTGTTTTCAAGGATCAAAGCGTTAATATGCATTGTGGAAGAAAGTAATTAACAATCAATAAAACCTACCAGCCAGCCAGTGCTGTAGGCCAGCAGTTTATTCCTCGAATAAATCAATGATTTTGTTCAAAACAATTACTCAGCAAAATACCTAAGCCGCAACAAACCCGCCATAACAATCCAGTCTTTGTCGTCAGTTACAAAATTGTTTCCTCGAAAACAATGTCATTAGGTCCCGCAACGTATTTACACGAGAAAGTGGCCAAAATTAATTTTGCTCCTTATTTAAATGTCATGGCTGGCATTCTTTGAGGGGCCGTATAAAAGTCGGGTTTGTTTGAACAGAACGGGCAGACGTGCTTTGGACTTTATTAGCTTTTTGCGGAGAAAATGGACTGGATCTTATACTGTTAAACAAGCAAACAAAATATATGTTACATGAAAACGTGACGGCAAAATATCTCTGTTTTTTATTTATTTAAGCGTTTTGTTGGGAACACAAAACGTTGTGACGTTCCTATGTCAACTGCAGCTGAAACCATAGAAATAGGACAAGCTGAAACAGTTGCGGTGTCGTTAATGTCACCCTTGTGTCAGTCAAGTTTCTAAGTAAGTATGACGTTAATTTAAGAAAATTCAAACGCACACTAAATTAAAGAAAACATATTAACGTCGGGAATACGTAAGTATAGAGTACACGTACGCGAGTTCATTGGCGGCGTCATTATATAGTTACCAATTTAATCGTATTCTTCAAAGACAAGACATTGAGATTACGAACAATGCATGCCAATCGCTTACCTACGCTCCGTAGCGAAACGCAACTGTCATTGTGGCACTAATATGGAAAAGTGATAGAGAGACGCAAAGCGTTTAGCTGTCGTAGCGATAGCGATTGTCACCTTAGCTAGGCTGGCAGAACGTTTCAAATGAGAATTGTTTTGTACATTTCTGGCTGACAATTCCAGCATTGAATCTAACTTTCTAAAGTGCTACTGGGACTTGAGCTTAGATAATTAAGCGGCTGCACGACGTCAAATGTTATTTCCATAGTTTGGTAAACTCACCGTGAGAACGGATACGAAGTTCGTTTCAAAGTAACCTATCTAAAGGACAAGCTAACTGAAGCGTCATAGCGACGCATACGCGACAACGCCATTGTGGCAATATTATAGGGACCGTGCGCGTTGGAGGGTCTGCCATCTCGTGGCCTGAATCGGAAACATATGTGCACATGTACCTTGCCAAAGCAAGTGCTACCATCTACCGTTGTCATCGTTACGTTTCCTTGTGCATAGTAGGTTCTGCCATCTTGTGGGCTACATCGGAAGCATAAACGACACATTTACGCCTCGCGTCAAAAATCTGACGGCTCCTATGCTGCCCCCTATAGTTCATGCACGCGGCCTATATAAAAAGTGTTGTAGAGTTAAGTACCATGAACGTGTTCAACATCGCCTAGCATGGCAAGCAGCTGTCTGCGGAGAAAGGCGAGCTGCATTAGAAATTAGGTGCCTCGGCTTGTAGACTGTTATACTCTTTTATCAAACTAGGCCAATATTTGGCATGGTAAGCAATGTTTGGCAGTCGTACGCCTTGGAGCGTGGTCCTTTTCCTACTGTATGTAGCGATCGTATTATTCGTCTTACTTAATAGGCGTCAAAAAGGGTCGGAAGGTTAACCACCTGTAGTTTTTTGTAACATTTTCCGTTAAGAGCAATGGTTGGCGTATAGCTATAAGAGTGGAACATTTCTAGGGACTGAGCTGAAAGGATAGTGTTATCTAAGTGATCTACAATCGAGTTATTATAATCGTAAAGCTGGATTGAATAGTAACACAAAATCATTAAAATGAAATATTTTTATATCAGTGACAACCCTACAATGTTTCCGGGTCGAGTAGTGGAGTAGTAATAGGTACCTACTTTGTTATCTGGTACAAAAACAGCTGTAAAAGGGACTCGGAAACAATGGTATTTATCACCAATAGATTTTTGTTCAGAGCACTGAAATCTATGACGTATCAAAATCCCATACATTAAACTGAAACCACATTTTCCATATATTAGGCCCGGAGTCCCTTCCTTTGGGATTCCATTATGTAGACGTCTTGCTATATTGCGTCTGTACGTACTAGCACTTATATACATAGCACTTAATCTGTATTAAGTGCTATGTAATCTGTGGCGTAACTCAAAACAACTGTAATAATGCCACGATATTACGCCATTGTTAGCACCTTTCAATTTTTATTATAAAAAGTTTTCCCCGCCTTTGATTCTTTCCGTCATCGTGAAAATTGGAACAAAGCCTTCCTCGCCGGTTTCAATGGACTTATTAATTTTTTCAGGTACTTTGATAAGAACAAAGACGCCATTTGGTTAAACGGTGAAAGTTAATGATGTCGAAGCGAAATGGCTGCCGGTATTGTATTTTCTAACTTTGTTACTTTTCTAATTATATTTATACCTAACTGTTGTTTTATTGAGAAATGGAGTCTTAAGGTTTGTAACAATTTGAGGCTTCACGGACCTTGTAACGAATTAAAAAATAATTAACATTGTAAAAGTGTTGAGAGAATATCTTTTTTTCTTGGAACTCTGAAACAGATTTTTTACTATGAGGTTATAGACGGTCTTTTTTCATTCACCATATTTTTTGTTAAACAACATTAAGGTTATAAATTGTATGTCACCGTACCCATCGAGTTTGAAAAATACTATAAGAATCCCAGGTTATATATTTAGTCGTATGGCATGCACAAAGAAGGACAACCAGAGTATAACTTTGAGGTCGCTAAGCCAGGCAACCAACTCAGGCGCGACTGAGTTCAAATACGAGTTCAGAATACTGGTTCAGAATACGAGTGAAGGGGATACCGATGGAATATATATATGGTCAGTGGTCTAGTGGTCTAGAATCCCAGGTGAATCCATCCATCATAGCCATTCTTAACTAATAGAAAGAATATTTTAACTAAGTACTTAAAAAAGTATTCATGCTGAATTCACATTATATTTTAGTAGCCAGACTTGGTCGTGTAAGTAGCTACATAGTTCAATATTGAAAAAATATCGTACATTTTTCTGACAGAGGATAAAATTCGGGCACCTATTGAATACCTTTCAAACGATCCAATGACTCGGCGATTTTTCGTTACACAAAAACCCTTGTTTACCTTCACTCCTGTAGCAATATTTACGTATTATGACCATGATTCTTCATATTTGACGTACTGGTGGCCTAGCGGTAAGAGCGTGTGCGACTTGCAATCCGGAGGTCGCGGGTTCAAACCCCAGCTCCCAATGAATCATTCGATATTTACCAGTCGCTTTTCAGTGAAGGAAAACATCGTGAGGAAACCGGATTAATCCCAATTAGGCCTAGTTTACCCTCTGGGTTGGAAGGTACTAGTGCCTATTTTATGGGATCAGTTGCCAAGAGGACCCCAGGCTCCCATGAGCCGTGGCAAAATGCGAGGAAGATGTGTGATTGGTCATATTTTGACGATGAATAATAACAGCTACTTCAGAATCGATCATAAAGTGATGATTAGTTTTTGGAAGGCTTTACTCCAAGCTAGTTAAGGTGATATTTAGATTCAGACTGCACCAGCGTCACTGCTGGTGCAGCATGCTGTTTTGCAGTGTTCTATGACACAGTGGCATAAGTAAATTGCGTAGTAAATATCTTTTAAAAGATTATACTCTTGAACAAAAAACAATCTTTCCATCGTCCCAGTCTATATTTATTACTGCATAATCTATATTTATTAAGGTCATATCTCAGTTATACCTATTTACATGTTAGCAACACTTCAGTCCTTAACTCTTCCTCGATAGTTTAAACTCGTAGTAAAATATTATTCGATAAATATTTTAGTTAAGCCTTTATAAGTCAGAGGGAATATATTTCCCGTATTATTTTGAACCTTGTGTCAAAGTGATAGGGTCCAATATTGCATAATTTCTTACACCCTTATGCCTTATAAAAAGTTAACTGCCTCGTCGGACGGTTTTATACAGTCGCGTTAATAAAATTCACTTTGTATATTTCCCTGAATCTGAAAACGAGCTGTATCGTACAGCCTTTAATTTAATATAACTCGAGTTTCAACATTTTTGTGGAATTTAAAGTAAAAAAAATGCATACACGAGTATGCAGACATTACCAGCGAACCTTCCGTCATAGTGCGTTTGGCTGGCCGCCGCGCCTTCTATGCCGTATATCTTGAAAACGGCTAATTGCATGAAAAAATGTTTCATACTTAACCCGTCGCAAATTTTATGCTCTACAATTCTGCTAACATATAAACATCATTGGAGCTATAGAAATATTGATATCTTCGAATAACCGATTGTTATGACCTTTCTTCCGACGCGCACACGATATATGCGTTGACTTTTAAGAGAACCTTTATTACGACAAGAAAAAGGTGTATACGAGTTTCCAGCTTATTATCTCTCATTCCGAGGTGAAACGCTTAATTTAACTGGGCTAATAGTGTTGGCACGTGGGCGGATGTCGGAGGATCTTGAGGGAGTTGAAGCCAAACAAGCGCGTGCTTCGTATCGAGTACCTATATTTGGAAAGTAAAAACAAGTACATTTAAATTCACCAGCCTAAATCAATTACTTTTTGATTACAGCGCCACCTATGGACTATATAGAGAACTATGTACCCTTATTGGATCGTACCGATTATTGATAAGCCATCTAGGGTTCGATTAAGTTATATAAAGGGTCAGATAGATGGCGCTGTTAACTTGTGAAGTTAACAAGGCGATTACAGCAGCTTTTACTATTGCAAATATTGCAATGTAACTGCTGCAGCGTTAACACGAGCGGTAGGGTGATTCACTTTTGTATGGAGAAAAAAAAGTTGTAATATTTTTCCTGACTAAAAACTATCTATTTCAATTTTCAAAAGAATCGAATAACGTTTAGAGGTTGCACAAGTTGAAAAGGTAGAGTGAGAACCCCATACATTGCGTGAAAATGAAGTATGTTCTAAAATGACAAAATATAATGAACTGATACTAAAAACGAATGAGAAAACTGAATTTTGCGTCTAAAACACGATAAAAGCACTTTTCCTTTGGAAACAGGTGGAAAAACTGAAAAATCTTAATTAGAACATTTATCGAGTAACCAAAATCCAAGTTTACTACTAATTTTAAAATTTATTTATATGTAGAAGGTTCAGTATCACACTACTCTCCGCTTTGATGGTAGCCGCTTAAACCATTTTCTACCCTCCGATGTATAGTCGTTGGTTATTTGAAAAATCTTTGTTGATGTTGTGCAACCTCTAAATGTTGACCGATTTTAATTTTTTTTAACGTATAATATATTTTTATCAGTTAGAACAAGAATTAGAGCAAAGTCAGATGAAAATCGAAAATTCGGAAAAATGAAACACCCTAACGAGCGGCGTCAGTTTCTGTCATTTTCCTTTCCCAATTTCGACTGTAAATTTTCTTTGTTTCTATCTTGTCGGAGGACTTCTGTAGCTGCACCAGCAGTTCTTTCGGCTTGCAATCGTCACTCAAGAACCTGTCTACTTCAGTCAGTGGCTATTAGCTATTTTCAAGCCATGGTATAATAATATACTCCGCCTGGTACTCTATTCCCGTTTTTTCTAGGTCACCTAACTGACACAAGCCTACGACATCATGCGACAGCGCTATAGGATAATATGCGATAGCGCTATATATATTAGCGGCCATGTTATTGTGACGTAGGCCTGTGTCAGTCTGGGAATAGAAGACCATGTTTTATTAGACCATGTTTTCAAGCTACCGTTTTATAAACATGTAAAAACATCACTGAAAAATCGGGTAAACAAAGATATTCATATTCAAATCAGCTCTGACCTAGAAAACCGTCATAACTAACAAGTTTAGGTGTAAACACAGAAAAACGCTTTATCCGACGACACGTTTTTTGAGAAGCTTAAAGCGGGCAGCTTAAGCTTTTAATGATCCAATTTGCAGCGTTCTGTCGGCGAATATCGCCCACAGTTGGGCCACTAAACGAGCGAGTTTAAATTGGCACTTAAACGATCGTAGTTTGCAAAAGCGCATGGCTTCGAATTTGCAGTGATATGAGTTTGGGTTGACGTTGAATTTGTATGCGGTGCTCAGATCACTGAAGGATGGGTAATTTGGTTTATGGGGCAATCTGATTTACAAAGAGACCCACCAGGAACATAATTAAATCACCATTGCGTGGCTATATACCGTGGTTTATTGCAATAATATGATACCTATACGTGTGGCCATATAATGTTTTGTTTTTAAGATGTGTTTTTAAAGGTGACATTCGAATGACAACAATAATATTGCGGTATCACTGCTGTGGTATTGACGCGAGTTCTGTCACTGTCAATTTCCTTGATAAAATGACTAATGAGTCTGTCAATCAGTCGACTGAATGTTTTAATTGCGACAGTAATGCGACAACGAACGTCACTCAAGATAAAACTGTGATTGCAAAATATTTATAATATTATTCTTCTTTTTGTCTTTATTTCTATTACTTGCCTCGGGTAGCTAAAGGCTAAGTTTAACTCAGATTTTTTTGTGAAACAATTAATCGATATACTAGAACAAACACATCATTATGTTATGACTTATGATTAAGGTTTTCATATTTTAATCGCGCTTTTCATAGCCCCAATTCCTAGGATTATCCGGACGTCTACAGAGAATTTGCTCATTGTCCCGGTTTTTTCTCGAAACTTAATCCGCGTAATATACTGTCAGTACTTTCCTGGACACGCAACAAAATCCACGGAACATTATACGTAGCCGATTGAGCCCGGATAAATTAAAATGTACAATTATCGTCTATTACGTCAATTAATAGATCCAGAAATAATATGGATTAGATGTGTCAGTGTCACAAGTGACGTTTTTGTTTGAAGAAATGTCACATTTGACACTGACATAATTATCTATCTAATCCTTATCGTACCTACTCCAAAACGTAATTCAAGACCAAAAAAAGTAAGAAAATGTTGCCACTGCAATAATTTGTTTGTAAAATAGTAAATTCCTTTTGATAAATAATCACGCTAAGATAAATTATTTATTTGTAATTTTACTCCTACTATTTAAAAAAGTACTTTTATTTACTTAATTTTACTTAAATACAAGACGCGCTAGTAAAAAGTGGCAACATTTTCTTACTTTTTTTGGTCTTGAATTACGTTTTGGAGTTTTTTATAGATGTAATATTTAACGTATCTTAAATTTCGAATCGGGCAGTTATGTTGTCTAAGAGAATCCTTGTCAGTAAAACCATAGAGAAATATAGTAAGACAAGAGTGCTCACTCCATACATCAGTTTTGGTACCAAAAATATTAGTATTTTCATAGTCGACACCGACCGGAAAGTCTTATGTTGTTGAGCATTAGACTTTCCGATCGGTGCTACATCTATAGTCACTTGACAGTACTACTACTACTTAATAACGGCTACAAATATACTGACCACCAAAAAATACTTTGGTACCCTAAATAAAAAAATCATGCTTACCAAAAAAAATTACTGAACACCAAAAAAATAAGGCCTAAAAATACAAAAGTACCACCACTTTAATTACGACTGCACTTCAAATTGTATTCAAATACCAAATATATTGAATGATCACCAAAAATCATTAATGATCACCAAATCTTGAAGACCAAATTAATGCGATATTTTCACCTAAATAAACCACTATGATTACCAAAAAATGTATACATATTACCAAATAAAGTAAACTGATGCCAAAATTACTAGCCCCTCCCGCTCAACCCCCCGTAGCCCGCACCGCATACCTACCTAATCTAATCTACTTTTCTAGTAGCATTTCGTTATGCTACTAGAAAAGTAAGTTAAACTGCTATCAGTTACGTGGGTTAGGTTAGGTTAGCACTGCGACCCTTACAGAAACGAAATGGTACTAGAAAAGTAGGTTAGGTTAAGTTTCAACTGCTACCCATACAGATACGAAACGCTACTAGAAAAGTGAGTTAGGTTAGGTTTGAACTGCGACCCTTACAGAAAAGAAATGCTACTAGAAAAGTGGGTTAGGTTAGGTTTGAACTGCGACCCATACAGAAACGAAATGCTACTAGAAAAGTGGGTTAGGTTAGGTTTGAACTGCGACCCTTGCAGAAAAGAAATGCTACTAGAAAAGTGGGTTAGGTTAGGTTTGAACTGCGACCCTTACAGAAACAAAATGCTACTAGAAAAGTGGGTTAGGTTAGGTTAGAACTGCGACTGTTACAGAAATAAAATGCTACTAGAAAAAGGTGACGAAGTGGATTAATTAATTTAATAGGATAACGATATATTAAATGTTTGCACATTTTTAATTAAAATGTGGTTACAATTTTTGTGATCATTTACTATTTTTGCGTTTACAATAATTATTTTGGAGCCATTTGCTTTAATAGCATAGCAAGAATTAAAAATTTGGTTATCATTTTACATTAATATGGAGTTCTAATTTTGGTGGTCATTTACTATTTTTGGGTTTACAATGATTGTTTTGGTGTCATTTTCTTTAATAGGATAGCAAGATGTAAACATTTGCTTATCATTTCACATTAAAATGGGGTTTGAAATTTGGTAATCATTGACTATTTTTGGGTTAATAATGATTAATTTGGTGTCATTTCCTTTAAAAGGATAGTAAAATGTAATAAAATTGGTAATCATTTCACATTAAAATGGTGTTATAATTTTGGTGATCATTCATGATTTTAGGATGGTAAAATAGATTTTTTTGGTATTAAATTTTACTAAATCTGGTGATCAGTTAATTAGCAGCCCTTAATAACTGATAATTCCGCTGCTCGATGCTAGATATCGACTATGAAAATACTAATATTTTTGGTACCAAAACTGATGTATGGAGTGAGCACTCTTGTCTTACTTTATTTCTCTATGGTAAAACAGTACCCCCAGTATCTTAAATTTTGAATCGGACCGTTAGGCATTCGTAATTTTTTTTAATTCATACTGAATCACAAAAAGTGGGCCTTTCAGCGGGAGCAATCGGAAACTTTTTACGGTCCTCCTGAGTTATGGAGGTCCCAATATCAAACTAATAACTCTGGCGAGAGAGAAAAAATGCTCTGTCTATCAGGCGTATTTCGATTTTAATAACAGGTTATGAATTAGATCTAGATTAGTTATGGATCTCATCTGTAGGTGTCAATAGTGACGTTTTTGGTTGTAAAAAAAAACGAATCCAGTTCTAATTCATAACCTGAAAGAGTTACACCAAGAAGAGTCTACAATGATTTTGATAGCACACACAGTGCAAGTGTTATTTATTAAACGGCAATCTTCTATGAAATTAAGGCGTGTAATAAATAACACTTGCACTGCGTGTGCTATCAAAATAGTTGCAGACTTGTCTTGGTCTAACTCTATTAAAATCGGAATACGCCTGTAAGTTACTTCGTTTATATCCGATAGTTTATTGCGGATCTAGATTCAGCAGCTTTTTATTTTATAAGGGTTACATCCAACTAATGATACTACTGAGAATGATAGGAGAAAAGCGATGCTTGTTAAACGCAATAAGAAATAGGAGAGGCATGATGTTAGGACACCTTATACGGCATGATAACTTTTTCCTAAACATCCTGGAAGGCAGGATTGAAAAGACAAGAGATGAAGGGAGACCTAGAATCACTTATCTCAGCCAAATAAAAAATAATGCGTCGTATGTGGAAATTAAAAGACTGGCACAAGAAAGAAATGATTGGCGATTACTCCACCGACAAGGGCAAAGCTCTTAAGTTATGATGATGCTGATGATGACATCCAACTAATATTTAACTCTGAGCGTGCGGGTAATTGTACCTACTCTTAAGTAACTGAATACGGGTAAGTGCGTAAGGATGACTCACGCTAGACCGAGCCGGGCCCGGACCGAGGCGTCCGACAATGTCATTTTCTATGACGGCTGATTGTACCTAAATGAACAAAGTTAATTCAATTTCTAGGAGAGCAGAATGACGATATTTATGATAAAACTACAGCTAGATAAATATTTTAGTCTTAATTGGCCAACTAATTAAATGAATCATTTAAATTCTCGTTAAAAGTTAAGGCTAATTGGAGTAAAGTAATCAAACTTTCAGCGTTAAACTTATTTAAATTATTTATCTTCATATAGATAAAAGGAATATCACTACACCTTATGAAACAAAGTCCCCCGCCGCGTCTGTCCGTAGGTATGTATGTTCGCGATAAACTTAAAAACGGATTTTCATGGGGTTTTCATCAATAGAGCGATTCTCGAGGAAGGTTTAAGTGTATAAAATGTTGAGGTTTTGTGTAACCCGTGCGAAGCCGGGGCGGGTCGCTAGTTTATTAAAGGCGTGGCCAGACAGTGGCGATCAAATCGACCGATTTGATCAGAAATGAAATTGGGGCAATTTCCAATTTAATCACCAATTTTAGATTTATGGTGATATTAGAGCCCCCTAAATTGAAAAAATGCCCCAAAACGAAAATACTGGCGTCACTTATTGGTATTCTTGCGTCCCCACTCCATTTTATCGGTAATATCGGTCATAATCGGCGGTTTAATTCGGCGAGCCAACTTGGCGTTTGCGTCCGCACGTCCTGATTCGATCGGGCAATTTAATCAGATTGGCGAAAAATTGACTAGTCTGGATACGCCTTAATAAAACATAAGATTTAAGGTGCCGTTCGGATATCAACTGTTGCTGCACTGTTGCGGCGTCGTTGTTGCCGCCACTGTATCTGCCAATTTCCTTGACAAAATGAGTGATTAACTAAACGTCATAGCCGCGGCAGTAATGCTGCGGCGAACGTCACTCAAACGTCAATCAAAGAAAATTGACAGATACAGTACATCTATTTGAAGATGTTTGTAGCACTGGCATTAACAAAATATTGCCGTAATAGATATATGTATCGCACCTTAAGAAGAGGCCACGCACGCTACACAACTTTGTGTATTTACTTAAGTCACCACCACACCCGGCAATTAGAACCGCTGTAGGCCTACCGGGAACCACGTTTGACGTGTTGCCTCTCTGTCGCACTTGTAAATTCGTACGTAAGTGTGACAGGGGCTTCCCGGTAGTAGTACCGTGGTTCGCGGTAGGCCATCTGCTCCGAGCATCCCTCCTTGAACAGGTCTTTCGCGGGATAGTCGTAAGGTTTAAGAAAGAAAGAAAGAAAATACATTTATTTACGTCAACCAAACCAGTTAAATTACAAACTATACATAAACCAGGTTTACGTGTTATTATTCTTATAGCGCGCTTCTGCATTTTGAATGCTGACTTTGCACATAACATACCCCCTAAAATATTACCCCACAAACATTATGGGACCTTATCACTCCAACCAAGCCCAACGCTGTGTACAGTCTGCGTTAATTGCCGGAGCGCGTCTATAAATAACACACCCTTTCGCGGCCGCCTGTACCCTTTATTTGCATAATTTGATCGTACGCCCTCAGACGTTGTTGTATAGACTCCGCATTACGGCTCGGCCACGACATTGCGCGACTTGCGACGGCGGCAGCGACAGCCATAGGTGCGAACGGAAGGTCCGATCGCTGTGTCTCGCTCCAACCTATGGTTATCGCTGCCGCCGTCGCAAGTCGCTCAATGTCTTGGCCGAGCCGTTATTCTATAAAACACACTATAGTTTGACGAGCTTTTTCTAATTCTTGATGTATATACTTATGTATTGACAATTAATCGCTAGGTATCGGGCGCTCTTCCAAGTCGTGGCCAAGCTGTTATGATATTTCCGCAAATACATAAGTGAAATGTACTACACATGTACAACAGTAATGTTTCCAAGCATAACTAGGTAAATTATACATTATTCGTAATTTACTTACATGCGTATTTACTGGTCGTACAAACGTCCCTTCTTCAGTAACTAAAGTCAAATACTCATGCGCTTACTATAGTCTGGCAAGCCAATTTTATCAGTAGATAATAGTAGCAAATGTGAGAAAATTAGACGCGTAAGATCAAATTCTCATACAATTTTTGAATGTCAGCTTGCCAAAAAACAACGGTTGGCGTGGTGACGTGCCTCGTCGTATTACTCCATTTTAAACATCAAACCGATATTTGAATCATATTGTAGCTGTTATTCGCGCAGGCGTCTCGCTCGCAGTAATACTTGTGCGGACAAATGAATGACACCTAACTGATATGATTCCAATATCATTCTAATATCGGTTTGACGTCAGTGCACGTTCGAATTGACCTGTTAGATAGGCAAGTGATCTGTGGTACGCCCTGAAGGATAAACGGTTTATGTTTATTTATCGATAGTAAATAAATCAATTTATAAGCGAGCGCGTCCCTTATAGACAAAATTAATATTAAGTATCTATGCAAAGTAAACAAGCTTATGGAAAATTTGTTTATAAAAGTGGCAGGGAGGTGCATTGCTTATAGAACCCATGTTCTTTGATGCAAAATGGTTCTTAAGTAGCAAGGACGTTACGTACATACGATGCAGCGTAAGCGAACCTCCAACGAGGTGGAATTAGGGCTCATTTAGACGATGCGAGAACTCGCATGCGAGTTTCATTACATTGCGGGTTTTGATCGGTCGGTTGAATTAGACGTAACCAACAGTCCGCAATGTAACTAAAATCGCATGCGAGTTCGCGCTCCGTCTAAATCAGCCCTTAGGTATCAATGATATTATCGTATAAGATTTTAGGAAACCGTCAGTTAAAGTCTTATCAAATGAACGGTGGTTATTACACGTACTACATTTAGGGCCACTTGCACCATTCACTATACCGGGGTTAACCGTATAAACCTGGAGTTACCATGGTTACCAATACGATTTGACACTGGGTTAACGGTTTAACCGGTTAACCCTGGGTTAGTGGGATGGTGCAAGTGGCGCTTAGAATATTACTTATGTTATTGTCATTTTAATAATTATGTAGTTGTAGATAGAGAGACAGAGATCTTTATTTACCTACATTCAAGTATTTTTATTACCTAACCTAATGTAGGTTGGTACTTATTACTCAGCCGAATTGGCGAAGCGAAATCTGCTCTTGACCTTCACTCAAAAAGACACGTTAAAATCAAATCAGAGGTCAATCATGTATCCGATTATCCACAACCTATCCAAGTCGAACTCAAATCGATTCTTGATTCGTCAACCAGCCGTAAAAGAAGCCATAAACGCACAGGTGAGCGTAAAAGTCGAAACCGTCGTAAAAATAGAAGACGGGTACAGATAGATATGTATGTAAATATAAATGGCAGACGCAGGTATTCCTTTGTACTAGTAAAACGGAATTTCTTGCTTTTCTAAATTTGTGATTTTGTTTGTCGTTTTCGCGTTTTGTTCGCCTGTTTGTTGGCCTTCAATTTTTATAGTACTTACTTACTTACTCCTCTGGCGCAGCGACCCAAAGTGTGTCTTGGCCTCCAACACGACTGCTCGCCACTGATCCCGGTCCTGTGCCGTTTCTCGCCAGTTTTCAATCCGGAGCTCGCGCAGATCAGCGTCCACCACATCCGCCCATCGATACCTAGGTCGGCCGACCGGGCGGCGTCCTATCGGTTTTTCCTCAAACGCTCTTTTCATCGCCCGCAATTTTTTATAGTAATTCGGCAATTTCTTTATTGGCATACCTATGTGGTACTTCTTTGTAAGTACGTGACGGTACTTATCGAGGTACGCCTTTTTTCACTAGGTAAGTTTTTAGTGATTTTATTATAAAAAGGAGCAGAAATATGACCTAAAAATTTAATGTTATACCGGGCTTATTTTGTTGGCCTAGGTCAGAAATGTTGTATAATAATATTTTGTTGACGTGACTTGCCAAAGCACACACAATATGTTTCGCAATTTATATGAACATTAGCTCATGTGTCTTAAAAGCGACAAAGTTATTTTTCACTTTGATTGGTAACCATAACGGTGATTTTGCATCGTAATTCTAAATAACCTCAGCAATCTGAGCCGGCGGTGCGTAAACACAATTTCTCCAACTTACACAACTATCTTAGGACTATGATTGAATAATCCTTCCATTACCAACTCCCAGGTCCTTATACCTATCGAATACCGGAGGTCTGCATTATGTCTGTTTTGATCTAATTTCAAATGCAGTGTCGTCCTCAGTGCGTTAAGTTCGAGCTCATTTTGACGTCTAAAAGCCGTAACAGAAACGCACCACACCGCGATTTTGGTGCGGTCAAAATATCTCTTTCTTGCTTTAACTTATAGCTGCGTCCTTAACGCACGTACGGCGACCACCTTACACACTATCGATACGTGCGCCGCACTGCACCAATGTCGCGGTGCGGTGCGGTAGTCTATTACGGTTTTAAATAGTCCGAGGACAAGTGAAACTTACTAGAAGTCGATGTCGATAATATTATGACGTGCCACATCACCGTTATGTTATAAAATCATTTAAATAGTAAAATGTACTGAATTATTCGATGTATTAAAGGTGACGTTCCATTTGCAACGACAGCTCCAACTACCGTCGCGACGTTACTGTCAATTGGGATTGTTATTCATTTTACTATGCACATTGACAGTCGAAACGAGTCGCCACGGCAGTGCAGGTGTCGTTGGGAACGGAACGTCACCTTAATGATTGTCAGAATAACTCGAAACATGTTAGAATTACACATAAATTATAATTGCGATAAGAATAATGCGAGAGCTGGCCCTCTTACCCGGCTGTTTTGGGGTCCCAATACATACTAAAAGTTGTTGACGGTTACCGACCACTATGTTTCCATTAGTGAGGGCACTACAGTACGGCTACCACCAGTTTTGACGTTGAAATAACGCTCATGTCTACGTAATTTACTTTATGTACATCTCGCTTGCACTAATATGCTAGTACGAGCGAGATGCATAGAAAGTAAGTTACGTAAACGTGAGCGTTATGTCAATGTCAAAACTGGTGGTAGCCGTATAGCTGTCCGGTGTCCGTATTCGGCGTGCAACAATAATCAAAACGATTTCAATCCAATACCCATACGTCAAGCATTGATTCTAAAATGACGCCGGCCCCGTCCCGAAATGGTCGTTCGCAGGCGTGCTGTAATTCATTCATTATTGATTGCCAATTCCAAAGGTCTTAGCTGTATTACCTGGCTTACGTAGCTTGGTGTTAGTGAAGAAAGTTTACTCAAAGTTTAATACAAGACAGTTACTATACCTATAAGCACCTACTAAGTTAGAAGTTAGGACAACGATTACATTGCTTTCCATATTATTAGGAATTCTCTGCCTATATATGATTCCTTTCTTTGAATGATGGTGACTATGACAGTTCTCATTTGGTCCTAATTCATAAAATTATTGAACCAATATGTTTTTACCATATTTTTATTAGGTACTTGAAAACTTGCTTTAAGTAATTCGAGATTTTTTAGATATTACCTACTACTACAATGTAAACTTGTATGGAAGAAACGTTGTTGTTTCTTCCATACAAGTTATAGGAGTACCTAAACATGGATCAGGTTAAAATAAAAACTTGGTAGGATGGTAATATTTTACACATACCTATAGGTAAAGAGCATCACAGATTATTAACTAGTTACATGCCTAATTATTACATCAAGTATTTAAAAGTAGCTAGTTGTAGACTCTCTTCATATTTTTTTGGAGTGTTTTTATTTATAATTTTATTGTACTGAATGTAAAACCAAAAAACATAGATGTGCGTTATTTTTGTATAGTTAAGTTTAAATTAACTAACCTTCCTACTCCAATCACTGCTCTGTTCTAAGATGTTATTGCACACTGCTATTGAAACCCTATTGATTATGCATTGGGGGCGTTCCAGTTCACACAATAATATAGGAAACGTTCCTGACGGCTAAATCGGTTTCTGAACCCGAAAACACACTTGAATAATTTTGGAATACCGTCTGAATTTATATTACGATACAATTATTAAAATATTTATTGATAACAATATGTGTAATAGAGTAGATCTATATATAGATTTTCGGATAACCATAACGGATTTTCCTTCCGAAAAAAAGGCCCCTCGGCAAGGTGCCCATCGCGCAGGCAGCGTTCCCGCGCTGTATAGCGATAGCAATCCTTTGCGCGAGAAAGCTACCGGCGCAAGAGTCCCCTGTTGCCCCCCTAACCGTTATATAACTAAAATTAAATATCATCATCGCCGCCGCCTGTATTTGTCGCTTTTCTTGATAACATGAGTGACGGATTGAACGTCATAATCTCAGGGTAACATTCCATTTTTGACCGCAGCTTCACTACTACTTAGTACGAACGCGTCGGTTTTATTGTCAATTTCCATAGTAAAATGAATGGTAGTGCTGCTGTCGTTGGAAATGGACTGTCACCAATCGCGACAATAATGCGGCGGCGAACGTCACTCATTTTATCAAGGCATTGACAGATTCAGCGGCGGCACACCCGAGCTTCGTGTATACAGTCGATTTCACAAAAATCTGTACAAATATATTTACACGCCTCTAAGACACTGACAATAAGGTCGTGTATATATTTTTGGAACGTTGGCTTGTAAAGATGTTTGTGAACTCGACTGCACCTATACTCTGTGTCTTAGGTATTTGAATAAAAGTAAACAAAATCTACCCTCAAATGGCTCCTTAAGCCAGTTGAGGGTAGATGAAAACATTACATGATCAAATGAAGGGTACACGGAAAGAACATATCTAGTCACTCTAACAACATTTTGAGTAATCGCGGTTTGAAAAGAACGATGTACATATCATTAACCATATTATTTTTGTGTAATCTGAGGTGTTTTAAAATGAGAAAAAAGTAGTTATATTTATGAGCACAGAGGTAACAGAAGCTGTAACTAATAGTTTATTGAGAGCTCTACATTTTGAGACTAAAATCTCATTTTTCAAAAAAAATGGACTAAACATGTTCTTTCCGTGTTCCCTTCAAATAATGTAGGTTAAGGGTTAGATAATACATAGGTAGGGTAGAAAAGGGGTTGCCTATGTATTACTTATGATTGTTATAATAAATGCTTGTTGATAATAATGTAGGTTAAAGTCAGGTCGTTCAGTGACAGATCCCGACGGTTTCGTATTTAGTTGGTTAACCAATAAATCTTAAAGCTATCCGAAAAGGTAAAAATTGTTTATTTACTTTTATTGAAATACCTAAAGATACAGACTTTACATGCCCGAAGTTTGTTTAATTTCAATCACGCTAAAGCCATTTACTTTATGGCCCGTGATAATAATTACACGACAAATCATGCCTTGGCATCGGACCAGGGAAAACTGGCGCCCGGACCTACTGGAAATCGCATATATTGGCATATGCATATGCTGAGCTTAAAATATCGCTATTTTGCTATAACGGTGTCTTTAGATTTCACATTGTCCGATCCGATATCGGATGTCGGAAGGAAGTAAAATGTCAGAAATATGTGTTTCTCTGTATTTATTTATAGGTATGTACATCTAATACTCCATTAAATTATTAAGTACTAAAAAACGGTAGACAACACAAAAAATTCGGACTTAATGCCAATGACACTCTCCTGCAGCTGTTTTTATCATAGGCGCCTTCCGACATCCGATATCGGAAAGGCGCTTCCGATAAATTCTGCCATGTCGGAGCCCCCGTCAGTTGTAGGACCGATTATATTTGTTTGTGTGCGTAGGTATGTGTAGGTATAATGTTTATTGTAGTGTGCGTGACCGCTGAAGACGGTGCCCGGGCGCGAATTTACAA
The DNA here is from genome assembly GCF_910591565.1 of Cydia splendana. Taxonomy (NCBI): domain Eukaryota; kingdom Metazoa; phylum Arthropoda; class Insecta; order Lepidoptera; family Tortricidae; genus Cydia; species Cydia splendana. The sequence goes on from NC_085975.1 coordinate 4,530,224, forward strand.
AGCCTATACTGATAAGGTCCAGATGCGAACTGAACTGGATTAGCTTTTGTTTGGACAAAACTTGACCAAACCCTAATCCATTACAGTACAGAAATTTACTGAAATCGTATAGACTTTGTTGGCTAAATTAATATGGATATTGTTGCTACAAATGCTAGTTTGTTGCGATCTAAACTTGAATAATATTTTAGTAATGACTCCGATTGTATTGTATTAATTACCGTTCGTGCTAATTAGGTACTTAAAAATGCCAATTTTTTTTTTTCATTTAAGAACTATATCAGTTGAGATTTCTTATTAGGACATGTTTAATGTGAAATCGTAATACAATTATAAGTCGACTGTATTTTATAATACATTGGTACATAACGAAGTAGATGATTTATTTAAGGACCAAGATTTACTACGGTGTTCTGCCTTTTCTCCGAAGTTTTATTGTCCGAATTTCACTTGCCAGACAACTTTTCGCAGATGATTTACTTTGGCAACCAACATTCACCAAATTTTCATCATGACAACGTTTTACTTTATAGAATTATTGTTAAGTAGATTATTACTATGTGTACAACGTTTGGAGTACATTTCTTTGGTCAAATCATTCAACTTGCTAGATATTTATTAATCGTCTAGTCATTTGACAGAGTTCACTGAGTCAATATAGGTGCGACGACGAGCGAAGCGAGGAAGAACGTGTTAGGTGAACTGCGACCAAACAGCGAACCGACTTTTGACATTGGAAATGTCTTTTCGTTCGCTCCAGTATACGGTCCGATTTCACGAAAAAGTGCGATGCCCTTATATCTCGGAAAGTTGTAAAGATATGATATTAAAAATAGGCTCAAAAGACGCATAATCACGAGAGCTGTAAGGTGCAAAAATAATTATTCGAGAAAGTCAATAACCATAAAAGTTATGGTCGAAATAGTGAAAATAAAATTCAATTTTTTCCGAATTTTTGATTTTGGTGCTCGATAATTTGGAAACGAAGAATGATATCAAAAATTTGAGAAAAACGGCTCTGGACAATTTAGTCAGCTACAATTTGAGCCTAAAACAAAGACGATCGGGTTAAGGGTGTGCCCTGTAGCCTAACCTTAAAATAAAGAGTCAGAACGACATTTTTCACAGGACATTTATGACTTCATGTTTCGCAGAGTTCGTTATCGGTGTTTGTTGTGAATTATCGGGATTATGTGGTGGTGGAAATAGAAATAGAGATAGAGGCAGAGGCAGAGGCAGAGGCAGAGGCAGAGGCAGAGGCAGAGGGAGAGGGAGAGGGAGAGGGAGAGGGAGAGGGAGAGGGAGAGGGAGAGGGAGAGGGAGAGGGAGAGGGAGAGGGAGAGGGAGAGGGAGAGGGAGAGGGAGAGGGAGAGGGAGAGGGAGAGGGAGAGGGAGAGGGAGAGGGAGAGGGAGAGGGAGAGGGAGAGGGAGAGGGAGAGGGAGAGGGAGAGGGAGAGGGAGAGGGAGAGGGAGAGGGAGAGGGAGAGGGAGAGGGAGAGGGAGAGGGAGAGGGAGAGGGAGAGGGAGAGGGAGAGGGAGAGGGAGAGGGAGAGGGAGAGGGAGAGGGAGAGGGAGAGGGAGAGGGAGAGGGAGAGGGAGAGGGAGAGGGAGAGGGAGAGGGAGAGGGAGAGGGAGAGGGAGAGGGAGAGGGAGAGGGAGAGGGAGAGGGAGAGGGAGAGGGAGAGGGAGAGGGAGAGGGAGAGGGAGAGGGAGAGGGAGAGGGAGAGGGAGAGGGAGAGGGAGAGGGAGAGGGAGAGGGAGAGGGAGAGGGAGAGGGAGAGGGAGAGGGAGAGGGAGAGGGAGAGGGAGAGGGAGAGGGAGAGGGAGAGGGAGAGGGAGAGGGAGAGGGAGAGGGAGAGGGAGAGGGAGAGGGAGAGGGAGAGGGAGAGGGAGAGGGAGAGGGAGAGGGAGAGGGAGAGGGAGAGGGAGAGGGAGAGGGAGAGGGAGAGGGAGAGGGAGAGGGAGAGGGAGAGGGAGAGGGAGAGGGAGAGGGAGAGGGAGAGGGAGAGGGAGAGGGAGAGGGAGAGGGAGAGGGAGAGGGAGAGGGAGAGGGAGAGGGAGAGGGAGAGGGAGAGGGAGAGGGAGAGGGAGAGGGAGAGGGAGAGGGAGAGGGAGAGGGAGAGGGAGAGGGAGAGGGAGAGGGAGAGGGAGAGGGAGAGGGAGAGGGAGAGGGAGAGGGAGAGGGAGAGGGAGAGGGAGAGGGAGAGGGAGAGGGAGAGGGAGAGGGAGAGGGAGAGGGAGAGGGAGAGGGAGAGGGAGAGGGAGAGGGAGAGGGAGAGGGAGAGGGAGAGGGAGAGGGAGAGGGAGAGGGAGAGGGAGAGGGAGACAAAATAAAAACATACAGAGAAACATAAAAAAGAAAAAGTGCCACAAAATGGTCTACCCTCAGCATGTTGCTGGCGGCTGCTAGCAGATAGCTGATGCTGAACCCTGGCAGTACCTAGTGGAGCTCGGGTTTAATACAACATGCACACGCTGTTTTGGTCATCGGACTCGTCTCGATGAGCACTTAGGAGAGTAGTACCCAAGTTAGAGCTGATGCTGAACCCTGGCAGTACCTAAAGGAACTCAGGTTTGTTGCAACATAGGCACACGCTGTTTTGGTCATCCGACTCGTCTTGATGAGCACTTAGGAGAGTAGTACCCAAGATAGAGCTGATGTTGAACCCTGGTTGTACCTAGCGGAACTCAGGTTTGGTGCAACATAGGCACACGCTGTTTTGGACACCCGATTCGTCATGATGAGCATTACCCAAGATAGCTGATGCTGAACCCTGGTAGTACCTATTGGAACTCAGGTTTGGTGCAACATAGACAAACGCTGTTATGGTCATCTCTCGTCGCGTCAAACTGCTGTCAAGAAAATTTCATATCTTGCAGCAAATGGGCCGCTGCCGATCACCACTTCTCGAGTTGACTACGGATTTGCCGTGTAATAATTTTCTTGTACTTTGAACATTAATATATCCTGCTTATTAATCGAAAAATGAAATATGTACCTATACTTATGCGCCACGGCGACAATTATTCAAACTTGGATACGCGTGTGGAAATTTTGCAATTTGTTTGTTCACACTATGTCCAGGATACTTGTGTTAGTCTAAGAATAAAATAATTATCATTCAACGTTGTAGTTTTATTTTGTAACTTTTTCCTTATCCAGACTTTCTCGTCGCTCAGCGACAATATTTTTTCGAATTCCGTAGATTCATTTCCAATGTGCTCGATAGTCGTGTGAGGCACGAAATCTGTGAATTTTTTTTACATAGAACGACTTTTCTGGCAACAGTTCATTTTCCTGGGGGTTGCAGTTCTAACCTAACCTAAGCCACTTTTCTGGCAACAGTTCATTTTCTTGAGGGTCGCAGTTCTAACTTAACCTAACCCACATTTTTGGTAACAGTTCGTTTTCTTGGGGGTCGCAGTTCTAACCTAACCTAACCCACTTTTCCAGCAACATTTCGTTTTCTTGGAGGTTGCAGATCAAACTAACCTAAACTACTTTTTTGGCAATTTACATGAATACTAGGTGAAAAGTAATTTAGTAAAAATATAATTGTTGAAATCAATATTCAGTGAACTTTAGTGTCGTACAAATAATACTCGATGAATAATATTGAATAATGACGGCGAGACTCCGCTCGACTAGGTATTGTGAGAGCATTAATGTTTAAATATATCGCAACAAAATCTAAACCATTTGAGTAAATAAGTATTATTAAAATTTAGATATCACATTCAAACGTGCCTGAAGCCCTGAACTTACTAAACTCGACTAGGTTTTGGCGTGAATAATATTTGAAAATATGTATGCAAAAAGCTAATCCATTTCAGTGACTACTTTTTACCGAAACGGTATAGATATTGTCAAGTAATATGCATAAACAAAAGCTCACCTATTAAAATCTGAGTCGTGACTGAAATAGTATAGCTTTTGTAAATTCGCTGCCCGGGCGCGCTCCCGCGGCCTGACTACGGGGATGTAGGATCCTACATCCGATATCGGATCGGACAATGTGAAAACGCTCTTTGGGCCACCCCACATTAGCGTCTCCGAAGCGTCGGCATCTAGTCAACTCTATCGCTACTGCTCGACGGAACGTTGACGCAACTGCGCAGCGACGCTATTTTCCATAGCGCTGACAAGACGCTGACGCCCTTAAAATATGTCTCACGAAAATTTAATTTCGATTGGTGACCGGTTTATATATAGAAAATGAAGTTTCGAATGCCTCCGGCCCGGACTCGGACCGTTATAGCGTCAGAGAATACAGAAATTGACTATTTTATAAAACTACGGATCATGAACTCTGTTCCTTTTCAATTTTGAAGTAATTCAAACATTGTTTAGCATACATACAGTATACACACGCTAAAATAATTATCCAAAATTTGTACGCTAAATAAAATATTAAAGCCCTCTGCAAGTTAATTTTAACGCTAATTTCTAGCTGAAATTCTAAATACAAAATTTAAAATTATCACGTTTTATAAATTGGACGCTATCGTTTTGCGAATAAACATTATTTTCAAGTGTCGGTAGGTTGTGTGAGTGAGATAGCAAGTCGGGTCAATGGCAATGTTGAAGCGAGGAGGAAACAATCATTAACGTGGCATGAAATGCCGGGTTTGCTAAGTTTGCGTTTGCATGCATTTGGACTTTACAAGGATGGAATAAATTGTGGGAATTGGTCAAAAGGTATTCCTGTTCTATACTGTATTCAGTATTAAATTTTAGTAGTTAAAGCTTAAAAAAACGCAAAAAAGGGAACAAAAAATATGACGCACCGATATATACTTACACGGTGACTAAAAAATAACTGCATTCCCGTTGCCAGGGAGGTTTCGAGATTACTGAGCAACTTTTACTATGGGACCAACCCCGAAAACGCGAAAAAAAATTACCCTCCCATAGAAAATGGACCAGCCACAATGTATGCAACACACAATTTTTTTTCCGCGATTTCGGGATTGGTCCCATAGTAAAAGTACGAGTAAGTTGCTCAGTATAATCCCGTAAATAATACGTACAAAAACTATGGTAGCATTACATAGGTTCCAATTAACAAAAACATTTTCTAGTTCATTCCAATTACCTCAGGGAAACACCGGCGTTTCTAGCTGAAACGTCCCGAAATGTACAGTTGGAAATTAGTAAAAAGCATATACGGTTAACGAAACAATTACACGAACTATTATAGCATATTGTGTTACAAGGAAGCTGGGAATATTTTGCAGAATTTCTAGACTAAAATAACGCAGGTAAGGAGAAATTCGAAACTGTTTGATCTTTTATGTTTAACAATAAATATTTACTGTTCATAGTGTACAATAACCTTGACGCGTTTTGAATGATTTGCAGGAAAAAATACTTAATTAAGTATAACAATTTGATCGCGCTCAATGCGTTTGTTGGCAAATAAAATGGGTCATTATCTTCGAAAAGGTACCTTATTGTCGATGGCGCTTACGCCACACAGCGTCGAGCGGCACTGTATTTACATCGGAGCATCGTTAATAATGGCATAAGCGCCATCGACAATAAGGTCCCTTTTCATTGATAACGTCACAAATAACTATGTGAGTACATACCTATATTGAATTCAAAATGTCCAAGATTAGTAAGCGCGTAGGTAATAGCATCTAGAGTGGTAGTAACCACACTCAAGAGCAATGAACATGAATCACGTAATGTGAAAATGGCTACACAAAATGCATATTTTTATTAGTCTTAAGTGTATTTAGTGCAATAACAACACTAATAAATGCTTTGCAAAATCATGTATTTTCAAAATCATTCTATTACATTTATTCGCAGGTTCCGCGTAAACATGTAGGTACCAATTTTAGAAAGAAAGAAAGAAAGTCATTTATTCGATAAAGCACACACAAATCATTGACAGTGTAAAGCACACATACACAGGACAAAAAGATAAAAAACAAAGAAAAAGAAAAGGATAACAACAATAATACAATTTAACTAGGTGCTACGAGTAAATTACCAGCCGGTACTGAAGCTTTGCTAAATACAATTTTATTAGAACACATACATATGTACATACATACATATTATGTTACATCTTTCACAGCAATCGAGATACAAAAAATGTGTTGTTTTAGACAATGTTTAAAAAATCATAAAAAAATAGGTAGGTATTCATTTCTTTCAAAATGCGGTATACAAAAAGGAGATAAAAGATGGAAGAACCGATAGCCGTTTGCCTTATAATTCTATCTGTAGTGCAAAAGTAGGAGATCCGATTCAAAACTTGTCAAAAATCTATGAAAACTTCGGGTAGCCCCTTAAGCTATTAAATAACGGTAGATAATAATATTTACTTTTGCCGCGTAGTTTGGTCCGTTACATTTGATGCCAACAGTACAATCAAATAAATGTATTAAAACAGATTCGGACAAAATTGGAACAGAGGGTGGAATGATTAAAATGCTGTAATTAGTGGCTTCCTTTATTGGGGTAGTAATTATAATGTCGATTTCATGAACGAGGCCGGCTGATTGCGATTTAAAGCGAATTGGACCGGACCGGAAATCCGGGGAAATTAATATTTTTCACGATGATATACAAATAGAAATGATTCTATATCTAATAAAAACAAATTATGACTAACAAAAATAAATTAAACTAAGAAGTAAACAGACTAAACTAAAACTACCTAAAAAGTAAAAACCTACAAATAGAAAATTGGCCCCAGGTCTGTGCCGTCCGGTAGGGTGCCCAGAAGGCTGGCGGTGTTACCGCGCTCAACGGTAACGCCAATGCGTTGGGCGAGGTAAGCTCCAGCCTTCCGCTCACCCGTTGCGTCTATTGTATTCTATATTGTTTTTTTGGCATTCTTGCTCGAAAATATTATGACAACATATCACGTATGAGAATCACAGCGAAGGATGTGGCCGCAATCGTGAAGGGCATGCGACGCGGTAAGTCACCAGGACATGATTCTCTGAGTATAGAGCATTTACAGAACGCCGGAGCACATCTGCCGAGAGTGCTAGCCATGCTCTTCACCTTCTGCGTGAGCCATACATACCTACCTGACGACATGATGAAAACTGTGGTAGTGCCCATAGTCAAGAATCGAACGGGAGATGTTGGTAGCATAAATAATTATAGACCCATTTCGTTGGCCACGATTGTGGCTAAAGTACTGGACAGTGTGTTGGACAGGGAACTGGAGAGACATTTGGCTCTGCACGATGCACAATTCGGATTTAGAGCCGGCCTTTCTACAGAGACAGCAGTTCTCTGCCTGAAACACACTGTGCGATACTACACAGACAGGGAAACACCTGTGTATGCGTGCTTCCTCGATCTGTCAAAGGCCTTCGACTTGGTTTGCTACGATAAACTTTGGCAGAAACTGTACGAGGATGCACGCCTACCCAGTGAGTTGGTTGAGTTATTTAAATACTGGTACAATCATCAGAGAAATGTTGTCAGGTGGGCTAATTCGCTGTCAGTCTCATACAGGCTGGAATGCGGTGTAAGACAGGGTGGCCTGTCGTCGCCCAGGCTCTTTAGTTTGTACGTTGACAGGTTGATTAGGGAGCTCAGCGGCACCATGGTAGGATGCTCAGTGGATGGCACTTTTGTGAATAACATTAGTTATGCAGATGACATGGTGCTGCTGGCCCCATCGGTCAACGCTCTCAACAAGATGCTCAGTGTCTGTGAACAGTACGCCAAATCACACGGGCTTAGGTACAACACATCTAAGAGCGTGATGTTGGTTTTTAAAGCGGGTACCAAACATTACCCACGCGTGCCGCCGGTTAAACTGGCCAACACACCTCTTAGTATTGTTAAGGAATTTAAATACCTTGGACACTGGGTCACGGAGAGTCTGGGGGACGACAAAGATGTGGAGAGGGAGCGTAGGGCGCTCGCAGTAAGGAGCAATATGTTGATTCGTAGGTTTGCAAGGTGTACTAAAGAAGCTAAGGTTACCCTTTTTAAGGCGTTTTGTCAATCGTTTTACACCTGCAGCCTATGGATCAACTACACACAACGAGCTCTCAGCGCCCTACGCGTCCAATATAATAATAGCTTTAGGATGCTCTTGGGGCTGCCGCGCTATTGCAGTGCATCGGGGATGTTTTGCGAGAGACGTACAGATGGCTTCCATGCCATAATGCGCAAGCGCGTTGCGTCCTTGGTGAGGCGCCTGCGTGGCAGCCCGAATAGCCTCCTTCAGACGGTGGCAGAGCGCCTAGACGGCCCTTTCCAGCTTCACTGGGATAAGCTGCACAGGGCGTCTAACTGACCATGTAATTTTAGTTTTAATTTTAATTTTAAATTAATGTTATTATTTTTTATTAATTTATTTTTTATTGATTCTAATTTCAATTTTAATGTACATATTGAGTGTGTTTTATGTGTTAATTGTGTAATTATGGATCATGTATCTGAAATAAATGAATTTATTATTTATTATTATTTGTATCTCCTTGGATATCACGGGCCTATAATCCCGGCTTTTTGATAGGCTTGCGTGGGGACACAGATCCAACACGTAGAGGCCCCTTGGAGAGCTTTTATGTCATGTAGAACGCCTGCTGGAACCCGTTCACAGGTGCTACAATAGACACCCATGAACCGGTCTCAGCAGGCATTGGGACTATTGTAGAAAAAGAGAACAGTATACCGGTCTATGGATTGAAGTTTGAGTGGACTATGAGACTGGGTTATTACAAAGACGTACGGACACCTGCCATAACAATGTTCACACAAGTTATCGAGGCAGGTGGTGACTTGCCGCGCACTAGATGGGCCCCTGAAACTGCCGTCGCGAAGACGACCAGGAGCAACATCGGTGTGAGCGGCTCAGGGGTGTCGAGAGGTGTGCGCCGCTTTCTACCCAGTGGCTGTTAGCAGCCACTGTGCCAACTCGCGTCTTATGCATCTTTCACTTCCACCCCTGGAGCATATAGCTCTAACGACTCCTCTCTGGACGGCCAATTAAGGCAAGCCAGAGCTGAGAGTCCTGCGGGTCCCCTTGGGGTCCACTCCGACCGACGAAGACACGCCGGAGACGGAGACCCTGACCGACTCTCGGGAGCACTCGGGTCCGTGGGGTCGTTACTTCCCAACAGCTCGCCACAAGCTGCCCTATTATTATTATTATTATATCAGCAATCATGCAAAAACTTACTCGTGTAACCTCATTAACTTTGTATGACATTTTCCATTATATTGCCACTTTTGGCAATTTTAATCATCCCGACTACGGCAAAGTTAAAAGAGAGGTTAATGAATTTAGGAACCATTTTTAGGGTTCCGTACCCAAAGGGTAAAAACGGGATCTATTAAGGACTATAGGACTATAGTCCATAATTCGCTGACATAAGAGCTATGGGACATATTTTTGAGTACTATGATGTGTGCACCCATATTTTTACAGTTGACTGTACAAATTCTAGCTATTAATTGTACATGCATGTATGGTTTACCACAACTTCAGTTTGATTCCATAAGATAATTTTAGGTACCTATCGTAAAATGGGGTGAGTAGGGTTCGCGGGGACAGTTGGGTTATGAATGGGGAGAGAAGGGATGAAAGGGGGTGAGATGGGATTTTAAGGCTACTGCTACAAAAATAATGTATTCCAATTAAAAAAAAAATCGATCCAACAATCTTCCAAAATCACCTTTGTATGAAAACCCAACTCATCCCAACTACGAGGGACTACGGGGTGAGGTGGGATTTCCTGTTTATCGTCATAGTTATGAAATGGAACTACCCAAAATAAAATACAAACGTCCGGAACAATAATATTATATACACCATTCAGTTTGCATATGTAAAAATAAAATGTTATCGAGGTTTGAATGTCAGTTTTGCACCTACTCACCCCATTTTACGGTACTCGTAATGTTACTCAAGGGGTCAAAGTAAACCCATTTCACGGAATTTATTTGCGCAATATTTACTGTACCGAAACTCGGTAAACTCGAAACATTCTATATATAAAGTGTTGATTGTACTAATCCCAAAACCTATTAGAGTTTATTAACTTTAATCGGAACTAAATTTGACACCTGAAAACAAGTTGTTTCGGTGAATGAGTTCAAAATACTCTGAGCGCAGGCAAACTTCCAGACTTTGCCAAAACTAAAGCATTTGGTTGCTGAAGCCGATAGGAGAAGTTTGAGTTTATGTATAGTATTTGTGTGCATGTTTTATTGTATTCGGTGGACTTAAGATAAGGATAAGATAAAGATAGTTTATTATTCAAGTAGGCATATTACAATGCGCTTATGAACGTCAAATAAAGCTACACCGGCACCAACCCTACACCTCTGCCTCGAGAAGATTTAAGAGATTGAGAAAAAACGAAACGAACCCGTAGAGCGTACGAGTACGATTGCAGGACATAGGATAGGCAAAGAGTTTCTCTCTTCTCTTCTCTTCTTAATCGCTCCCCCATTGCTGAGGACCGTGACTCCACTTGCGCTTTATGAATTGCCTCCAACTGTTTCGGTCTGTGGCTTGATGGAGGGCGGTGGTAACAGGTAGCTGGGCATTTTCACTTAATTGAACACCTTTAACGGCCGGTTAGCAATCGTTACAAAACTGACGGTCAATGTCAAATCCCATACATTTTGTCAGGAATGTAACGGTTAGACGTTACTGAAACACGACTTAAGTGGCGCTTAACTTGTACAAGTTAAATGAAAATGCCCAGCTACAGCTGTTCGGAGCAAAGAGTTTACAGGGGAACAATAAAATTACTCATTTTATTCACAAATATTAACTGGAAGTAATATCAAAGTTAATATAAAAACTACGTTCAAATCTTAGTTCACGATCAGAGAACTCATAAATATAAATGAAGCAGGTAAGTTCTCTACAACGCGAGTAAAAAGTTGTACAAAATACCAACTTCGTTCTTAGAAAACCTACAGTGTAAGTAATTTATTAGGTATAAAAATGTACTGCCTCTAGTTTTTAGGGTTCCGTACCTAAAGGTTAAAAACGGGACCCTATTATTAAGACTCCATTGTCCGTTTGTCCTTCCGTCTGTCTGTCACCAGGCTGTATCTCATGAACCGTGATAGTTAGAGAGTTGAAATTTTTACAGTATTTTTGTTGCCGCTATAACAAGAAATACTAAAAACAGAATAAAATTAATATATTAAGTAGGCCTCATATACAACAAACGTGATTTTTTGCGTAATGGTACGAAATCCTTCGTTCGCGAGTCCGACTCGCACTTGGCCGGTTTTTTCAATATTTTAAATGCGCTCAAGCGACTATAAAATTAATGAATTATTTTTTAATTTTACAACGTTAAAATTTAATAGACGTAAATTGTTTAACCTTCAAAATCCAATTAAGTGCGTTGCTACTAATTAAATCTTTGCAGAGAATTTATAATATGCTTTACAAATATATTCTTATTTTAAATTTCAGCCCGATGTGAACAAAGACCAAATTAAAATTATTCGCGTTGGTGAAAAAGATTAAGGGTGCCTGCAAACTGAACGCATAAAAATAATTTAAGGTGTTATTTTTATTCTTACACATCAAATATGAAATGATGGAAAGTTTGAAATGTTAATGATTAACTCAGGTACCTACAAGTACGAAATTATTTTGTTTTTTTTCACTGATATGTGTTAAATTTGTTGAATGTCAAAAAGTATCGCCATCTACTCGAGAGTAGGTCAAAGGTATGGCGCCATCGCTCGAAAAGATGGCACCATACCTTTGGCCTAAAAAATAAGAATCAAAGTCAAATGGCGTTCTAAAAGTGTTAATCATTTGTGTCGAAAGATGGCAGTAAACAACTGACTACATAATTTACTTTGACAATATTCCTCTAGTCTAAATTCTCTTTGGCAGTAGTAATGCTGGTGTAGCGTGTAGCTGAGGATGCATTCCGTCGGGATAATAGAAACACCATTTATATATGCTATTTTCAATCAGTCGAATGATTCAGTGTGAAGATGGCCTTACTCCTTCACGTATAAATAAAAAAAAGGTTTATTTCACTGCGCGAACGCCTGCTGAAGTGGTTTTCAAATAGAACGGAGCTGTGAACGTATGAAATAGAAGCTTTTCCATTTTAATTGCCAGCTAGGGTTCTGTACTGAGGTTCGGTTTCTGTACATATATTTAATGTTTATTTGTTTAACTTACAACGGGAATGATATAGGTACACACTGAAAGATCCGAGGGAATGAAGTGATAAAAGAAAAAAAACTTATATTTATATTTGTTAAATCTTACAACTAATACTACTTTCACTTAATATTTGTGTCTTTGGTTTGTTAATTTATATGTACCTATCGGCACTGCCCGTTCAAAGTTGTAAGTACTTAACTTTCCTTCTACCCAAAGGTTGTCTGGAAGAGATCGATTTTTAGCGATACAAGCGATAAGACCGCCTAGCCTGTTGTTACCTAGTCTTCAGCTTGTTTTCACTTTTTGTATTTTTTTAACTTTATGGTTCAATAAAGGATATTAACTTACTTAAATCAAATCAAATGTAAACATTCCAATTTTGACAGCATAATTTATGCTTTTAGCCCGATAATGTTGCGTGTTGGTGACAAAGTATATGGTATTAGTTCACCGTAGATATCACATAACTATAGTAATGACATTACTTTTAGGTCATGTCATGATTAATTACCTGCAGTGTTATGTAGTGATTGGAATGAGGGAATGACGGTATATAATGAAGTAGGTATGTTTAATCTTTTACTTCGGTACCTATGGGAGTCAATAACATTATATTTTATTCAAATCTTCTATTGATAAGCATTTTCACATAAAAGTGTACCATTTACTTTTTTTAGAAAATCCATCAACTTTTGGGTTATTTCTACTCAGAATCACGGGGACTATCGGTTTAAAAAGAATAAAATGTGTTCCAAAAAAATGTCAGTTATGTAACGCATTTTCACATAATTATGGGTAGGTATATTGTATGGACCGTTACAAAACTGACACCCAAAATTTGTATGAAAAACTGGGGACACTTTTTTTCTTTGTCTCATTCAATAGTACTCGTGATTCTGGGTGGAAGAAAAAAATGTGTTAAAAAAATAATGTCAGTTATGTAACGCATTTTCACATAATTATGGGTAGGTATATTGTATGGACCGTTACAAAACTGACACCTCAAATTTGTATGAAAAACTGGGGACACTTTTTTTCTTTGTCTCATTCAATAGTACTCGTTAATAGTAATACTCTAAATAACCCAAAAGTTGATGGTTTTTCGAAAAAAATGTAAATTGTAGTATTTTTTCTGAAAACCCCCTGATACATTACCGTTTTTTTGGGTTATTTTGGCTATATAGTCTTCTGTACGTATATCCCCAGCTATAAGTAGAGCGTGTTGTAATGCTCTAAAATATACGAACCTGAAGCGCCAGGCACACGCCAGATCAAAAGACTTATTAATCGATTACCAAACCCTGCCCCCGTCACGTTCCCATTCAAATCACGTGCTTGATGACTTTCCATTCCTTATGTGCATCAACCAACATAACCTGGCCTGCCTCACCTTCCAACTACTATTCAACTTCACATAACCCCACGCGCGAAAAAGGACATCAGAGCTCCACATACGCTGGCCGATTCAAACTTCAGAAATGAATTGAAGAATTAATTACGGTCAATGAATATTGGTTTTAGTGGAAAAATATGCTTAAATGTCTTAACGGTTGGCCGTTATGAATATTAAGGCAATTAAAGGGTAGTTAGGTTTCAGGCAGAATTTAATTTATCCGGGGAAGAAATTGCTGGACCAAATAATGGCTGGAATGCCTATTTAATTAAGATTAGATAACACTTTAGATTTTATTTATTTTTAGACCTTACAAAGATACAAAGACGAAAGTGCCCTAAAGGGATGAGTTTACTAAGCGCCACTTACACAATCCCATTAACCCTGGGTTAAGCTGTTAAACCGTTAACCCGGTGTCGAATGGTACTGGTAACCATTGGTAACTCCAGGTTTAACCGGTTTATTCTCCTCCCCTCCCTCTGAGTAACAGAGGAAATACGGGAGGAGCGAGTCCCACATACCACCCCATCCCCAACGGGCCTTCGCAGCCCGGGGGTGAGATACGTAAATGTATATTACCCCTGCGAGAAAAAAAAAAGTTTAACCGGTTAACCCCGGGTCCCCGGGTTAGTGAATGGTGCAAGTGGCCATAAGCTATCAAATAATCTACACACTTTTGAATCGTAGTTTAATCTGTTACTTTTGTTTCTGAGTATACCCACAAAACCCTAATCCCTAATCTATTATGTAATACAAATACCAACCCAATTTCAAATACTTTAGGCACTTGAATAGTTTCTCAGTTACATGAAACAAATAAAATACCTAAGAACCATTCAAGCCCTACTAAACGACCTTTTTATATCCAGACATTCCACATCGATTTTCTACATTTGCCGATGTTAAAAGTCAAGGGTCTCTTGGAAGGGTTAATTCTGTGCTTAAGCCCTTTCTGTCGTTTTGACATGTACCTACACTTTTTGAGGACCTAATCCTGCGGGGGGCATGTGATTATTTTAGACTCTAAAATAATAACTTGACTCTAAAATTTACTTTAAATATTATATTTAAAATTTAGAGTCAAGTTATTTATGTTTAGAAATACGTACTTCCTCGTTTAATACTACTATGTTCTATCAATATTTTTTTTTTAATCAAATATTCTAGATATTGTAGCGCCACCTATTTAAGGTATTTTGACGGACACTTTTTGATACATGGAGATTGTTTTCTTTATCTTTACCTTTACCTTCCATAGATATTTTGATGTGAATTGTCAAGCCATGTCAAACTAAGGCTGAACATATAGGCTGAAGACGTTAGATGGTTAAGAAAAGGTAAGGAAAGGCTGTATATCTGCTATGGTAAAGGTTGACACCATGTTTTTTGTATGAGCATTATTTCTACCTATTTCTTTACTTTCACACATGAATAGGTATTTATTAATCCTCTACGGGGTTGGAAATTTGTGTATTTGTGCGATAACTAAGTTATCAGCAGGCAAAAGTCAGCGTTCTTCAAAAAACCCATGTACTTCCAGTAATTCACTTAGAAAAAAACCTCACAAAAGCAAAGAAAATCAACCGTTAAATGCTTAACGGACCTCCAAAATGTACGCTCGATTCTTAACAGTCTTTTTGGCACTTTAGCCCGTTTTACGGCACCATTGCGTCCACGGCGTGTGGTCGAAGTTGCGAGCAACAAGGTTCCATGTTTTATGGTAATTACACGCTAGATGGAACCATGTTAGTCAGGCGTTAAATAAATTAGTTTTATTATTGTGGCTGTGATGACTGTATCAAGTGCGGTCTATTTTTATAAGTGTTTGGGGCACAGTGATTGTTAGAGGCGAAGTATACTTAGAGTGGTTCCCTCTGTGAATATTTTGATTCAAAATTTTCTTTGCTCTTGAGCGTATACCGTAAAATGGGGTGAGTAGGGACAAAACTGACATTCAAACCTCGATAACATTTTATTTTTACATTTCATGCAAACTTAATTTTATTAATAAATGTTCCAGCCGTGTGTATTTTAGTTTTTTTTTATGATTTTAGGTAGTTGTATTTCATAACTTTAACGATAAACACAAAATCCCTCCTCACCCCGTAGTCCCTCGTAGTTGGAGTGAGATGGAATTTCATACAAAAGGTGATTTTGAAACGTTGTTGAATCGTTTTTTTTTTATTATGAATATTACTAAAGCTCCATTTGTGTAATAGGAATACATTATTTAGGTAGCAGTAGCCTTTAAAAACCATCTCACCCCCCTGTCATGCCTTCTCTCCCCATTCATAAATCGACTCTCCTCGCAATCCCTAGTACTAACCCCATTTTACGGTACCTAATTATGAAATTATTAACTACCTATTAACTTACCCTATAAGTAATTCTTCGTATCCATATTACGAACAAATACTCGTTCCTCGTATTTGTTTCGTAGTATTGTGGTATCTTTGATTTCCAACGTAAATAAAAATTTATTGCGTCCATGTTCATTTGTACATAGGATGGTATTAAAACATTATAAAGTCGGTACATATATGGTACCCTGTTAGGGCATGGCAATAATCTTAATACTAATACTAAATACTAATGGTGACTATTTACAGATAATACTAAAATTGTCATAACATAATTTGAGAATACATTGCAAAATTCATTATAATAAATAATAGAAAATCTTAATTAAATAGGATTTATGCGGCATTACTTAGTTTATAATTGTTCAATTCATCATTATAAAAGCTCAATAATGGTCAATAATAAAATTAAAGAAATATAATAAAAAAATAAATTAAATGGGTGTGTTGGATATCCTATTGATACCAATTTGGCAAAGTGTCATCATTTAAATATTCACCAATGGTATAATAACATTTAGCTTAAAACTAGATCAGTCTATTCCCAGCAATCTTTACATCGCGGATAATATAATATAATAGCTTTTTTGCCATTATTTCTAGTGTATCTGCATAGGTAGGTACATATCTATTTTTATTCCCTGAATTTCGTGTCCCACTGCTGATCAAACACCACGCCTATTTTCCTCCACTCGACATTGTTATTTGTATTTTCCCACAAAATATTTCCTTCAAATTGCATTCGTCCTTGTGCCACGTACAAAATACAAAGAAATTGTTCTGAATTATTCCCATGTACTTTCTTCGCATAAATCCGCAAGTCCCGCCTTAACTGAGCCCATCCAACGGAAAACGACGTAAGTGACTAGCTAGTCTTGTGATGTACATCTTTTTGTACTCGGTGGGCGTTCGCGATTACGCCCTTAAGGCTAATTCGGAGCCGTCCCGATTTGTGTTCTGGAGCTTGCGCCTGGGCATCGTTTGTTTTATCGTGGGCAATTGTTTTGAGATAATTGACGCGCTAAGACTTGGTTACTTTGTTAACGGTATCCGACTCAAGGTCTTCGTACACTACAGTCAGACCGAGAAAAGTCTGCAGTGATTTTGATAGCCCACGCAGTGCAAGTGTCATATTAAACGTCAAACTTCTATGAAATTATGACGTACAAATAACACTTGCACTGCGTGGGCTATCAAATTCACTGCAGACTTTTCTTGGTCTAACTCTATATCAATTCCACTCTGCAACACCAACTCAACACACTTTCGGTTTGGCTAAGAGAGGGCCCCACTGGTGCATTGCATCGCGTCATCATTTAATTGGGCATGTCATCAAAAATATAAGGTCAATAACGTCAATGTGGCTAATTCCGTCATAGGAGCTATTCCATCCACGAGCGTATATTTCTTTGATTAACAATCGCAATAAAAAAACCATTTGCTTTTGATTTCTGAAACTAAAAGCAATCGTTGCTTTGTCGATGAAATTATAAATTGTGTTCTTTGTTCGAGAAAAACGCTAGTGGACGCAATAGCCCCTCTGACGGATTTAGCCACATTGTCCTTATGTAAAATGTCGCAGCGTCACCGACGAAGAAACAACGCAACGGAACGCAACGCATTAAGGATGACTCACGTTAGACCGGGCCGTATCCGGGCCGGAGCTTCCGGCGCATCGTTTTCTATGGAAAGCATCACGTGATTGGCTGTCATGTCATAGAAAAGTAAGCGCCGGAAGCTCCGGCCCGGACACGGCCCGGTGTAACGCCGTATAGTGGGGCCGGGCCCTTAGTACCTATATCTACGACAAGTGGACAAGTTGATATCTAGTAAATAAATAGATAAATTGTTGAATAAAATGACACAGGTCAGGTAAAAAACCGGGCAAGTGCGAGTCGGAATCGCGCACGAAGGGTTCCGTATCATAATGCAAAAAACGGCAAAAAAAAAACGGTCACCCATCCAAGTACTGACCCCGCCCGACGTTGCTTAACTTCGGTCAAAAATCACGTTTGTTGTATGGGAGCCCCACTTAAATCTTTATTTTATTCTGTTTTTAGTATTTGTTGTTATAGCGGCAACAGAAATACAACATCTGTGAACATTTCAACAGTCTAGCTATCACGGTTCGTGAGATACAGCCTGGTGACAGACGGACGGACGGACGGACAGCGGAGTCTTAGTAATAGGGTCCCGTTTTACCCTTTGGGTACGGAACCCTAAAAAACCAAACTCAAAGTCAACACAGTAAAAAAATACGGATGTCTATTCTGCGTACAACTGTCCTGTAACTTTCAAGCTAAATTGGGCTTGTGACTATGATTGTCATACATTAAAACAAGACAATTTACGCGTTGAATCTGTACAAACAAGTTTACTAGTAAACGTTACGACTTTCGAACAATCTACAGTTATTGCCTCCTGGCAGAAAAAGGACGTATCTCCTAACCAATTGCAAGACGGTTAACCCGTTCTAGAATAAAAATCTGAGTTTACTGCCCATGCGAGCTCAGATCGCTGAGCATTCGTGCACCTCGGTAAGTTTTAGAACCCTGTATAAAAAGAACGGTAAAATTGTTATAGTGCTGAACTTAGAGGGTTTTAACTGTTTTAAGCCATGCACTTGTATTAAGAATATCCACAGTGATGATGTTATATCTGACCATATCTGAGGGCTGAGTATATATGTAGGTCATACTGAACACTTATACTATGGGGTCAACTTTTAAAACGCCAAAAAAAACTGCCATTTCATACATTTCGGTGAATTATCATCATCATTGGCCTTCGAGTATATTATAGACTATAGTCTATACAAGCAAGCAGTGTCAGGTAGGGCGACAACGTTTTTCGTGGCTGTGTAAGCCAACACGCGAGCGGCAAACATGACTACAAGCCTATGTGCCCGTGGCGAATGTTTTCTATGGAACACCAGTGTTTTCCGAAATGTCGGGGTTGGTAAAACTTATTCAGTCTAGTCGTCGTCGTCGTCCAGTCGTCTTATAAGGCATCTCGCTCGCACTTATTGATGCACGTGAGACACCTGATGACGACTCACGGTCGTGTCATAATAAGATATAACCTCTATTTTTTCAAAACGGAATTGGCCTCACTGTGTTGCTAACAAAGCTTGTAAAACAACTAGTTGCACAAGCAATCTAAATAGCTGCACCTTTTACATTCAATGTTTATTTTCATTGTTTCCTTCAACAGGTTAAAACAGCTTGTAAACCGCTCTTTCTTTCCCAGCCAATTTACAGAAGACTGAGCAATCACAACGCTCTTAGGTGCTATCGTCTCGTAGCAATTCAGTAGAGACATAGAGACATATAGGAAGAATAGAGTGCTCATTCCATACATCAGTTTTGGTACCAAAACGACTATTAGGTATTTTCGCAGTCATCAATAGGTACCGCTACTTGATACTAGAATTCTCTAGTATCGCGACTCACGAAAGTTGTATTGAACAATAATTTACAAGTAATATTAAAAGCAGAAGGATTAAAAAACAGGGTTCCGGTTATATAATATTAGCTGAAAATTGTTGAGCATTAGACTTTTCGGTCGTCGGAACATCTACTGCCAAGTAGCAGTACCTACTGATAATTCCGCTACTCGATGCTAGATGTTGACTACGAAAATAATAGTCGTTTTGGTACTAAAACTGATGTATGGAGTGAGCACTCTATGTATTTTTTCTCTAAGATGGTCAAATGTACAAGTCCAATTTAACGATAATTTCTAAATCCACTTCGGGGTGGAAAGGGTAAGCTCGTTATTAGTTAGTGTCAGTATCTGCCCGATTCGAACTTTAGGATACGTCAATTAATAGATCTAGAAACGATACGGATTAGATAATCTATATCTATAGATCTATATCTATTAGATACAAATCCCAACCCAGAGGAGAAACTAGGCCTTGTTGCGATTAGTCCGGTTTCCTCACGATATTGTCCTTCACCGAAAAGCGACTGGAAAATATCAAATGATATTTCGTACTTAAGTTCCGAAAAAATAATTGGTACAAGCCGGGGTTTGAACCCGCAACCTCCAGATTAAAAGTCGCACACTCTTACCGCTAGACTACCAGCGCTCTTAAAAGGTACCTAAAGCAGGCGTGGCTCACTCCGCGATTTCGTCGCTTTGCTACAGGTACCTAGCTAAAAGTACATCCGTTCCACACCAATTTTGGTGGCTAGCCATAAGCCGCTCGTGGCGCTGTCGCCACCTAGCGGCCATATATTATCTGTCCTGATCGTAACAGACGCGTTTTGTTAGAGAGTGAGTCTTCTGTACCTAGTACTATTATTTATTCTGTGCCTAAAGGTAAAGTTTTACTGATAAAGTAAGTCTGAACACAAACTAAACTACTAAGCCTAATAAAATACTTGAAAGTTACTTAGCTTAATTCTAGCCATGATTTTAGTAAACTAAGTAAAAGAAACAACGTTAAGGCACACTAATGAATCCTAAACAAAGTTTCGAGAAAGTTCTATATTTGTTACACTTTAGAAGATATAAAATAAAACATAATGTACCAATAAATGTTGAAGCTCTTATAAATGACCTTGTTGATGAAATTTAATCTTAAAGTAACATATTATCAACCTAGACTATGTTGCGGACACACCTTTTAATTAAAAAGTTGTCTGATCTGGTGAATAAAAAAATATATTTCACAAACACACATTTTGGACCTGCCTATATGCAGGTATGTCCATAATGCGCGGTGCACCGTTCCCGAAAGGCTTGCTAAGCAACAAAACTTTCAGCTAAAGTGATGGTAACTGATGCATCCTGATGATAGCAGCCACTACACAGCTTTAAAAAAATCGAGAAAATGTTGTCACTTTTGGTGTCCCGCACGTGGCGTCTATGTGGACTGGCACATTTTGTGTGCTTGACGCTCGCCACGGCGCCGGTGTCTGGCGCTCAACGGGTTTAAACTACAGAATCTCTAATAGTGGTATATTATAATACTTTTAAAAACGTAAAGCTCCTGAAACGTGAATTTTAAGCCAGTACAGTCTTATACCCTCTTGTTATATATTCTGTTTAACTATTCCGCCAGTTTTTACTTTATCTGAAATTCGAAGCTTCCTAATCGAAGTAATAAACCTTACAGAAATCGTTTGGAAGGCGCCGCTAAAGAGCTCATTAAGACTTAAAAAAGAGTGTGGCCTATCGATATCAAGTAGCCAGAAGGACCGAATTCGATTCAATTGAGGTAAACTGAAGTGTGATCATTGATCGACTGATCCTTGTCGTTAGAAAAACTTTGAGATTTTACTTGCAATGCATGTATTTGGAAAATGGTGGAGGGATTTGGAAGATTACTTTATTTTATGTGATAGCTTGATGCTTGGGGGCATAGATCTATTTCCTATCTGGGTTACGGAGCGGTTACGGGCATTGCATTATTATTACTAATAGAGAAGCCATAACAAACAATGAAATTGTCGCAACCGGTACCACGCGACCAAAACGTCGTAAGCTTCGTAAAATTCATGGCGCTTACGCGTTTAGGTCGCGAGATTCACGCTCCACTTCTATGGTTTGTTGTCAAAATAACAACAACTCATGGCGCAAAATACTGGTTCTCTGTGCCGATGCCGGTTCCATAGGTAGAAATAATAGTTCAATCTTTATGAGATGCGTTTTTAGATTTTTGGTAACTTCATTCGAAGCTGAATATGTTGTTTGAGCTTAAATTTATGACATATAAAGTTAAAGTAGGTGTGCTATCATAAGTTATCAATAGCAACAATCGATCCATCACACTTGAAGCTCAAATATCGTACAATTTTCTATCTCCCAGGTATCAAACTATAATTGCTCTCTCCTGTCATAACCGTGAGCGTAAATAAGACATTTCTTTTTGTTTGTGACGCGAGCTAATAACGTAACGAAAGAGACACAGTTTTACAACTTTTTTATACGGCCATCCCTTTAACGAGATAGGGAGGGGATAAAAGTTTACGTCATTGATTATCTATAAGCGTATGGAATGACGTCATAAGTAAGGTATAGGACTGGATTAGTTCGGTTATTGTTCTCATATTCACGGCGCTATAAAGATACGGTTCATTGGGTTTTTATCTTGTTTTTGTTGGCCAATTAATTGGTGGTCGTGCCATTGTTGTGTATAAGCTGAGTCAGTGTAGCACGCCTATAGCTCGCTGTGTAGACACGCGTGCATATTCTGGTTGTAATGTGTGGCGGTATATGTGATATGACACATTGCTTGCGTTATTTATTACGTTACGAGCACGCAACGTACGGAATGTGACATATGATGCAAAGCGATTCATGTGAGTAGACCTTACAAGACAGCTTTGTTAAGTACCGCAAACTTCTTGAACTAACTTGAAACGTCTGACTTGAAATAGCAAGTCAGACGTTTCAAGTTAGTAGCAGGAATATCAATTCCTAATCATAGTTAGCCGCTTACCTCCCATTTTTGAGAATCCCAAATCATGTTATAATTGTTAAAGGTAACTTTGTCTCCCTGTATGTCTGTTACTTTTTAGGGTTCCGTACCCGAAGGGTAATAACGGGACCCTATTACTAAGACTTCGCTGTCCGTGTGTCTGTCTGTCCGTCTGTATGTCTGTCACCAGGCTGTATCTCATGAACAGTTGACATTTTCACAGATAATGAATTTCTGTTGCCGCTATAACTACAAATACTAATAACAATGTAAAATAAATATTTAAGTAGGGCTTCCATACAACAAACGTGATTTTTTTGGCCGTTTTTTGCGTAATGGTACTGAACCCTTCGTGCGCGAGTCTCAATCGCTCTTGGCCGGTTTTTTTCATTTACTTGTCAAACCGCTGGGAATCACTAATCAAACTTAGCAGAATCCAATCTAGAATTTATATTCCTCCGCTGACATTGGATTCAACTTGACAGTCCATGATTGATCATCGTTATCTGTAATTGGGAATCGAGACGATACCCCTGATAGATACGCCTAATATATAATGACGTACATAATGACGTTATGTCATCGTGACATGATCGCTGTCGTTCGGGAATATTAAATGGTTGGTTATTATTTAATGCTAGTGATTTGTGTCGAGCAATTTATTTTTGAACCGCTCTTTAGGTACCGTTATTTTGGACATTTTGAAATAGGTAGAAACCTCCTAGTCACAATATTGTTTTGAATCACCATATGATAAAAAAAAACCAAATTAACTAGGTAATATTTAGAAACACAAAAATTAAACAAACAAGTTTAGAACATTCAGAAACTGGTTCAGCGGTTTTCATCAATTGTGATTTAAGTGAATCGACTAAATCGAAAACCGGCATACTATGTTATGACATATGTATGTATGTAGGTATAATGTAGGTATGTCACTTTATTGCACATAAACAGGTTTACATAAACGGACAAAAAAAAAATGTTATGTAGAAACCTAAGGCGAACTTATCCCTAAAAGGTAATATGATAGGATATGATGGTAATATGATGATGAATGTCTGAGTTTGAAGCAAAAATCTTCCCCTGTCACATTTTCACGTCAAATTATTGTAAAATAAGAACTAGATCAATTACCTACTCTACCAATTCTACGTCTTGTTTTTGCAAAGCGAATTTTTAAATTATTTCGAGACAGCAAGCTGAAATTATTAATTAACATAATAAAGTGCCTTCACACGCGCATTCAAACATAATGAACTCAATGTCGAGTTTTTATAAAGTTTTATGTATGTCACTGTTAGACGACTCTTTCTTCAATTTTAAGAAAAAAATATATAAAAGAACACAACCATTTATAAAAGAAAACTCTTCGTTAAAAAGAAAACTCCATTTTTAGGGCTCAAGATAATGTGTGTAAAAAATCTTCACGGCATTGTAAGATCTTTATTATTTTATGTCAGAACAATAAAAAGAATGTACATTTTCTTTGTCCTCAAGTGTAAGTACTAAATATAAAGGGGATTTAAAATTATTGCGCCGTCTTTAGGGTAGAAAGATTTGAATACATTTAGGACGATTTATGTATGTGACCGGCTTCATCCATTATACAGGGTGCTATAAAATACGGGAACGATTGCTCGTTGTACTTATAGGAATTGTATAAATATATTTCACAGTGAAATATCGACTTTATACTCGGTGTGTAAGGTTGAATTTCACTTGCCAGCTGACGCTTTGCGAACCTTCCACGAAGAGACGGTATAATTACCTGAAAAGAAATATAAAAAAGAAATATAATTGAGGTTCAAGTTATTTCACAAAGACACGATTTAGGTATATAGGTATATATTTAGGTATATAAGACTCTTTAGTGTATCTTGTTCTTGCAATTATTATTAGTTAGTAATAATGGATGTCACCTGAAACCTGAAATACATTAAAAATGAGAAAAATTGGTAAGGGTAGGCCCTGTTTGACCTGATGTGGTGACAATTGCTGTGACAATCCGCCGAACATTGCTGTACCAATAATCCATATTGACGCCGGTACTTAAACGTTCTTATTTATCGACCGAAATGGACAGAAAATTGTCAGTGTCGATATAAATTGTTACCATGGTGTGACATTGAATATTGTGGCTCGTTGCGTAGTAATTTGCGAGTAAAAGAGCAACTATTTGTGGTAATACTAGGCTCTAACCTAGTGCTTAGTGGCAAAACACTAAATCTAGTTTTAAAGGGGTTTATATTGTTTTTAACGACTTCAGCGCTGACGAGGGAGTCGAAACTAAAAAATAATAAATAAACTTTACTACTAGCCTTTTTACCAAGGCCTTAAACAACATGTAGTAAAAGAAGCCAGAATATGTAAATCTGCTCCCTAGGAAGGTAATGGAATAAAAAAGGGGATGCCAAATTTATGCGGTTACCGGTAAAAGGGGCCATATAATATTTTGATTGCTTTTCGGAGAGGCTATTTATTACCTAGCCTACTAGTCTGATTCTATCTATCGATATGTTGAGTACTTTAACCGAATTCAAAGAAAAAAGGAAGTTCTCAATTTGTCGGAATCTTTTTTTTGTGTATGTTCACCGCTTACATGGAGACTACAGGGTGGGCCAAAAATACGTTACCATTGTTTTAAATTATTCCTCTTACGTAAAGAGAATGTATGTGTTATTTTTGTCTACGCCTTTTAAAAAAAGTAATTAAATATTAAAACAACAGTCATTTAACTAAAATAAAAACAGTTAAATAGAAAAATGCTAAAGATTTTAAAAAATATCAACAACATGAGTAAAATTCTTTGTCAACGTACCTACTCGTATTTTTCGTACGGTCAAGGAATTTCATTTCAGTACCATTTCGTACTTGTCACAGTGACAATAGTATTAGTCCGGTGGCCGGCTGCATGAAACAAACCTCATCAAAAAATAGAATATACCTACCCTGTAGAGGTACCTGACATTTAGTAGCTTCTAACGCACTTGGTCGGCCTAGGCTTAACCTGGCAGATTTTGTACAAATGGCAAAAACGTTGGACAAAAAATCATCAAAAAAAACCTCATCGAAAAATAGAATGAAACTTGTATGGTAGGATACCTGACCTTGAGGACAGTAAAAAAAAATTGGTCGGCCTCACCTTAGCCTGGCAGTTTTTGCAGTCCGACCAGATTTATTGGGTCACGTGAGAGCTACAATTTACCTCATCGAAAAATAGAATGAAACAAACGGATTATAATAGCTAAAATAAGCCTGTTGACGTATGACTTGGTCGGCCTCACCTTAACCTGGCAGTTTTTGCAGTCCGACCAAATTTATAAAAAAATCATCAAAATTTTTTTATCGAAAAATCGTATGAAACTGGTATGGTACGATGGCTGCCTTTGAGGACAGTAAAAAAAAAGTGGTCGGCCAAATCCTGTGTTGGCAGGTTCCTGTGTCCGACCAATTTTGTGGTACCACGTGAGAGCTACAATTTTACCTCATCGAAAAATGGAATGTAACAAACGGATTATAATACCTAAAATAAACCTGTTGACGTATGGCTTGGTCGGCCTCACCGTAGCCTGGCAGTTTTTGCAGTCCGACCAAATTTGTGGTACCACGTGACAGCTACAATTTACCTCATCGAAAATAGGATGAAAAAAAAAACGGATTATAATAGCTACAATAAACCTGTTGACGTATGGCTTGTTACGGACGGCTTTCATAAATTCAATGTGGCAGTGTGCGGCAGAATCCACTTGCATCAAATTTGATGCAACACATTGTGGCTGGACATTAAGAGATGAAATGTATAAAGCCCCCTCCAGACTATGCGCGTGAATCGCATGAGTGTGGAGGAGGCTTAAGATCAAATGGTTTGAGGACACATAACGCCTTTGCGAGTCGAAGAAATAACAATAGATAAGTCGGAGTCTGGGGAAAGTTCGTCAGACTTCGACTCCGAAGATGATTATGATTAACAGTAATTATTAACAATAAAAGGGTTATTCCCACTAGTTACCACCAAGTTCTTATCAGTGGTAACTACTGGGAATTATTTTCCCACCTTTTACCACTGGTAACTACTGGGGGAAAAAAATCCTAGTAGTTACCACCAACTGGGTTTGGTAGTACCTACTGGGAATTTTTATTCCCAGTAGTTACCACTGGTAAAAGGTGGGAATTTCTTTTCTACAAACCGAGCTTCGAAGGAGAAATGCTACAGTTGATGGAAAAAAGGCTGATTTGATGCAAAGATAATCACAATACATGTGAGGTTATCTAGTGTATTTTACCGTTTATTAAAATTTTGGAAGGCTCACGTGCAGTTTTTCCTCTTATATTACAAGTGTTCGATTGAAAACTAAGCTTTGGTGTATACCTGGATCACCTGCATGTACAAGAAGGCGTTTCATATACTCCTGCCCATCAGATAGGTACACAAAGTCATGATGCGTATGGAATACAGCATGTGTGGCCAAGCCATTATGTCCTAAATTATGTACTACTTCGTTAAAACTTAGCTTACCTGTGTATTTACTCTTTCCAAAATATTTATCTTCCTTAAAATGCAGCCTACACAAACGGTCTTTGTCATTTGCCTTAGTTTTTGGTACTCAAAGCTTTTTCTCACCGATTTATGCATATCGGGTCCTTGGGAAAAAAGGGAGATCCTATAGGTATATTTCCACAATTTGTCGCACACTATTGCAGTATTGTGGAGAAAAAATAACATACAACCGAATTGATAACCTCCTCCTTTGGGATTTGGAAGTCGGTTAAAAAAGGAGAATGTTTACAATTTATTGGAAACAATGTATGTGATTTGACAGTGACAGCAACTCCACTATGGAGGCACCACCTGGCGTGATAAAATGTCAGTTATGCCTCCTCATTCTATCTGTAGTGGAAAAGTAGGATATACGATTCAAAACTTGTCAAAAATCGATGAAAACCTTTTTATTTTTGACATCTGTGAGACATCATCTCAACTGATGGCCACGCAGGTGTATTAACTACCTTTACGCTAGAAAACAGCAGTAAATCGAACGACGATATAGTATGGAAATCAGTTAGGAAGTTTGATGCCAGAAGCAAACTTAAATTTCGTCAGAAAATCATGGATGAGAACTGGGTTAACATAGGCATGAACACTTTCATTCAAAAATTCAGCAGGTTATTCAAAGAAAGCTTTAGGAAAAGGAAAGTAAAGATACTACGAAACAATGGGCCTAAGATAAAATGGATAACAAAGGGCATCAAAATATCAAGCATCATGAAGCGCGTTCTTGTTAATCACAAAACTTCTTCAGACGACTCAATAGTCAGGTACAGGAAACAATATGTAACAATTTTCAAACGGGTCATTAGGCATGCCAAGAGATTAGCAGTACAGGAACAACTTGAAAAAGCAAAATACTCATCAAAAGAAATATGGAAAGTCGTTCACAGGCATTGTAGCAAAGCTGTCAAACAAACAAGAAGCAATATTTGTCTGAAAATAGCCCAAGAAAATGGGCCCACAAATCTTCTTCAAAACCCTAAGGATGTATGTGACATCTTCTTGGACAAATTCACACAAAGTAACAGCAAATGTAATACTACACAAGAAGCACTCTCATTGTTACGGGCTCATGCCGTCAAAACTCAAAATGACATGGTTTTTGATCCGGTAAATGAAGTCGAGCTAAAACACATTTTAAAAAGTATAAAACCTAAGACATCCTGTGGATACGACGAGATTCCCATATCTATCATTAAAGACAACATAGATATTCTTTCCGAACCATTAGTGTACCTTTTTAACGAATGTTTTACGATTGGTACTTTCCCTGACCAGTTTAAGGTGGCAAAAGTCCTGCCCATTTATAAAAAGGGACCAAAAACTGATCCAACGAACTACAGGCCCATTTCTCTTCTACCAACGCTGTCCAAAATCCTGGAAAGACTTATGAAAGACAGACTAACAAGACACCTCAACCGACATAACATACTAAGTGAGAGACAATACGGATATCAGAAAAGCAGAAGCACAAATGATGCCATCACAAGACTCATTGAAGACATAGTTCTCCAACTCAATAGCAAAAGGAAAGTAGCAGGTTTATTCCTCGACCTGAGCTCTGCTTTTGACACCGTTGACCATGGAGTTCTGCTTGCAAAATTGGAACACTACGGCATAAGAGGGAAAATGTTTGACATTTTTAGGTCTTACCTTGCAAACAGGCAACAGTTCGTTGAAGTTCAATGGACTCAAGACAGCAAAGAAACTGTACACAGATCAAAAATAACCAAGTTGGAAAGAGGAGTTCCACAAGGATCGATCCTGGGTCCTATCTTCTTTATAATTTTTATCAATGACCTGGTATCATTCATAGGGCATTCTGTTCCGGACGTTAAACTTGTGGTCTATGCTGATGATACCAACGCTATAGTATCGGCGGAAAACATGATACAGCTGAGCTACAAGGTTAACTTTGCTCTACAAGCTCTAAATACCTGGTTCAGCACAAACAACCTCAAACTGAACTGTACCAAGACCAATGCTTTACTGTTTAAAACCACCTCCAGAAACAAAGACAGTCTGCAGGTTATATCAAATGGAGTTGAAATACAACAAGTGGATTCTGTTAAATTTCTCGGAGTCAGGATTGATTCGAGTTTGTGTTGGAAAGTAGAACTATCGTCACTAGTCAACTCTATAAGTTCGGCCTGCTATGCACTAAGAAGCCTTAGAGAAGAGGTAAATACGGCTCAACTAATAATGGTATACCGCGCGTTGGTTGAATCTAAAATTAGGTACAGCGTAAAATTCTGGGGTAATAGCTACCTTTACAACATTCAGTCTGCCTTTGTGGCCCAGAAGAGAGCGATCAGAACAATAGCCAGAATACCACAGATGACATCATGTAAACCTTATTTTAATAAGTTTGAAGTTCTCACAGTACCTAGTCTCTATATTCTTGTGATTCTTAGCGACCTTATAAAGTACCTTAACTGTATTGAAACGCTGGAAGAAAGACGAAAGCGCTTGGAAACTAGAAGGAAGGACTTACCACAAACAATAACCACTAAACTGCAAGTGGTTAAACACTCTTCAGCTTATCAGGCAGTTAATCTATTCAATAGATTGCCATCCGATTTGAAGTCAGTCACTAAATTGAATTTGTTTAAAAATTGTCTCAAAACTTATTTGTTGAAGAAGGGCTTCTATTCTGTGGATGAGTTTTTGTCAGCTCAGAGTACAACATAGTATTATTAAGTAGTATTTTTTTTTTTTCTCTTTCTGACATAATAGTTATTAATTAATTTAGACCAATTGACATATACTTTATTATTATTATTAATTATATTTTATTATAAGCCAATTATTGTTCAATTTGTTATTATGTTAGATAATTTGTAATACTTTAATTTCTAATTGTTATTTATAAATTGTAATTGTGATATAATGTAAAATTCAAACGCAATGTATATTGTTTTATGAATAAATGACTATGACTATGACGTAAGTGTTACTCTGAAACCACGTCAGTAGTTAGAAAACGTTATTTAGATATTAGATAGATTTATGAATAAAATTTGAACTGAATGTTTTCTTTTTTTTTAAAGCCCTCTAAGACCTCCATGGACTCATTTACTTATGACTTTTTTCAGTTAGCATTATTAAGTTAAGTTCAAGCTGCGAAGAAACCATATTTTCAATATAGAAATTATTATTCTTTATAAATGTGGTCGGACTGCAAAAACTGCCTGGCTAAGGTGAGGCCGACCAAGACATACGTCAACAGGCTTATTTTAGCTATTATAATCCGTTTGTTTCATTCTATTTTTCGATGAGGTAAATTGTAGCTCTCACGTGGTACCACAAAATTGGTCGGACACAGGAACCTACCAACACAGGATTTAGCCGACCACTTTTTTTTTACTGTCCTCAAAGGCAGCTATTGTACCATACAAGTTTCATACGATTTTGCGATAAAAAAATTTTGATGATTTTTGTATAAATTTGGTCGGACTGCAAAAACTGCCTGGCTAAGGTGAGGCCGACCAAGACATACGTCAACAGGCTTATTTTAGCTATTATAATCCGTTTATTTTTCGATGAGGTAAATTGTAGCTCTCACGTGGTACCACAAAATTGGTCGGACACAGGAACCTACCAACACAGGATTTGGCCGACCACTTTTTTTTTACTGTCCTCAAAGGCAGCTATTGTACCATACAAGTTTCATACGATTTTGCGATAAAAAAAATTTGATGATTTTTGTATAAATTTGGTCGGACTGCAAAAACTGCCAGGTTAAGGTGAGGCCGACCAAGACATACGTCAACAGGCTTATTTTAGCTATTATAATCCGTTTGTTTCATTCTATTTTTCGATGCGGTAAATTGTAGCTCTCACGTGGTACCACAAAATTGGTCGGACACAGGAACCTGCGAACACAGGATTTGGCCAACCACTTTTTTTTTACTGTCCTCAAAGGCAGCTATCGTACCATACAAGTTTCATACGATTTTTCGATAAAAATTTTTTGATGTTTTTTTTATAAATTGGGTCGGACTGCAAAAACTGCCAGGTTAAGGTGAGGCCGACCAAGACATACGTCAACAGGATTATTTTAGCTATTATAATCCGTTTGTTTCATTCTATTTTTCGATGCGGTAAATTGTAGCTCTCACGTGGTACCACAAAATTGGTCGGACACAGGAACCTGCGAACACAGGATTTGGCCAACCACTTTTTTTTTACTGTCCTCAAAGGCAGCTATCGTACCATACAAGTTTCATACGATTTTTCGATAAAAAATTTTTGATGTTTTTTTTATAAATTGGGTCGGACTGCAAAAACTGCCAGGTTAAGGTGAGGCCGACCAAGACATACGTCAACAGGCTTATTTTAGCTATTATAATCCGTTTGTTTCATTCTATTTTTCGATGAGGTAAAATTGTAGCTCTCACGTGGTACCACAAAATTGGTCGGACACAGGAACCTGCCAACACAGGATTTGGCCGACCACTTTTTTTTTACTGTCCTCAAAGGCAGCCATCGTACCATACCAGTTTCATACGATTTTTCGATAAAAAAATTTTGATGATTTTTTTATAAATTTGGTCGGACTGCAAAAACTGCCAGGTTAAGGTGAGGCCGACCAAGTCATACGTCAACAGGCTTATTTTAGCTATTATAATCCGTTTGTTTCATTCTATTTTTCGATGAGGTAAATTGTAGCTCTCACGTGACCCAATAAATCTGGTCGGACTGCAAAAACTGCCAGGCTAAGGTGAGGCCGACCAATTTTTTTTTACTGTCCTCAAGGTCAGGTATCCCACCATACAAGTTTCATTCTATTTTTCGATGAGGTTTTTTTTGATGAATTTTTGTCCAACGTTTTTGCCATTTGTACAAAATCTGCCAGGTTAAGCCTAGGCCGACCAAGTGCGTTGGAAGCTACTAAATGTCAGGTACCTCTACAGGGTAGGTATATTCTATTTTTTGATGAGGTTTGTTTCATGCAGCCGGCCACCGGACTATATGAGGTCCCTAGCGACTTTCATATTGATTGTCACTGTGACAAGGTACGAAATGATATGTTAAGTAAAACCTTTGACAATACTGAGCATCATTTGATGAAGCGGAACTGCTGACGAAACGATGAAGTGATAGTATTTTAAACTGTCTTGTTAAGTCAATACTCTTTTACTAAAAGTTATTCAGTATTCTAGTAAAAATGGCGTAACCTACCAGAAAAGACGTACCTAATAATAAATTGGGTAAACTAGGCCTTATTGGGATTAGTCCGGTTTCCTCACGATGTTTTCCTTCACCGAAAAGCGACTGGTAAATATCAAATGATATTTCATACATAAGTTCCGAAAAAACTCATTGGTACGAGCTGGGGTTTGAACCCGCGACCTCCAGATTGCAAGTCGCACGCTCTTACCGCTAGGCCACCAGCGCTTCTACTTCGTAGACCTTACCTAATATTAGGTACATAGTACTTTTCTAAAAATATAACAACAAAACACCTTCATGGAATGACGTCGATCGTAAACCAAACCACCTATGACATTTTAAGAGAGTAAATAAAAAATAACTGGTCAAAATTACCCACTAATGTGTTTATTTCAGTACATAATAACTCAATACGGATACTGGAATATAAACGTTATCAAGGCTGAAAGTGAAACGCACTCGTATGGTTCCGTAGTTTGTGTAAAAATATACCTAATATTATTTTTGTAGTAAATCAACTTTCACATGTTGAAATCTTACATGTTTGATTTAAGATACCCACACCTACAGATGTTGTGCATAATTGTTTGCCATCGTATTTTCTCGGAATCGTTCGTATTTGTCATGCTACTTCAGTCAACGTCAGTACTTTTTGTACAGATACTGACTGAAATAGCAAGACACGTTCGTAAGTTTCCGTGAAAATACGTTGCTTACTGCATTGCTGCCGGCAACAGAGGGCTACCGCGAAGCACGTTCGAAGTGTTGCCTCCCTGTCACACTTACGTACGAATTTACAAGTGCGACAGAGAGGCAACACGTCGAACGTGGTTCATGGTAGGCCACCAATAGTAGCGGTGTAGTTTCAATTCGAAGGGTTCCTTTCAAGATGACGTTCGGATGCAAAGTTATCGCAGTCTGCCTATAATAGAATTTTTCGATTATTAATTGGAGGTCTGTTTTGAATCAGCCGGTTTTTAAGATGAAATAAACCAGCGGGACAATCTGGCGGCGTAGCACGGTTGCGTTTTTATCCCTTGTCTCCATGCCTGTCACGTTCTAACAAGTATGTAAGTGCGAAAGGGACGCGCATAGTGACAGGCGATAAAAATGGAACCGTGCTGCGCCCGCTGGACGCATTTCTCAGCAACTGGACGGATGCTGTAATTAATCGGGAAGATTGGAAGTATAGGGGGAGGCCTTTGCCCACCAGTGGGACACTTTATAGGCTCGTTAAAAAATAAAAATAAACCAGTGGTTTTATAACGGTTCTGTTCATTTTGGTGTCTGCAGAACCCTAAAAGTGGCCGTTCCGCCTCATATGTTTACTGCCGACCTATATAAAGTTACAAACAATGTAATAAAACAGTAATTTGTCAAAACGACCGGACTCTAACCTTGTTTATTGATGTGGTTTCGTAGTCCAATCAATAATAACACACGGAAGTACACGTCTAAAATATAGATATGGACAAAGTGACAAAAATATGAATACAGGACCCCGACGCCTGTATATTAAGTATAGCCTGTTTAGGTAGTGTAAGTACATATATCGGGTGGAACAGAACAAAGGACTTTTACGCAAACGGGGAATTGTTCGGCCTACGTACCTACTTTATTTTTCACTTATTAATCACGTTAATATTTCTAACCGTTTTTGACATACAGTTTGTTAAATATTAGTGCGAAAATTTGTATGTTTCAACAACAACCCTAGCAAGTAGATCCTGTTGAATGACATGACATGTGTCAATTTTAAATTTAAATAACTTTTTAGAGTTGTCACTGATATAGAATATTTCATTTTAATGATTTTGTTTTACTTTTAAATCCAGCTTTACGATTATAATAACTAGATTGTTGATCACTTAGATAACACTAATATCCTTTCAACTCAGTCTCTAGAAATATATTTATTATATAACCTTAAACCAACGTTGTTTCAATCTTCATTCACAAATGACATTAATGTAGCCAATATTCGTCTTCAATCCACCCATTTTCCCAAAAACGTACGTAGAGTTAATATCTGAACAGCGAACATTTCCTTAAAATAAATAACTCGAAAATGGGAAAAAAATGCCTTACACCGCTACGTCGTTAGTGGATCCCATCGATCAATCTAATAACAGAAGCGGGGTAGCCTCTACCTCGGGAATTCACATTAAATTCACTTAGCAAATTTTCCTTTGGAACAAAGTATGTCGCAACAACAGTTAATGCAGCTACAGTTGCCATCCGAACGTCACCAAATTTTCGAATTGAAACTGTTGTGAGCATGAGAATTTACGAATTGAATCGTTAATTTTCCAGCAATTTTGGTGCAGCATTGTTGGTTAAAAGCATCTGTATGCCCTACTCTAGGTGGAATAGATAATTAGGGTTAATAACAGTAATATTAACCTTAACCAATCCTCTCCCTAGAAAAAAAATGATAAAGTAACGATCACTGGTTGTGAGACATACTAACATTGAATAATCGACGGCCGTCGTGAACGCTGCTTGCACTGTTAGTGCTTGAGAAAGGAGACCTAGGCTCTCCGAAACATGTCGCTCGAGTGACTTAAAACAAGTGAGTCTAAACCGTAAAATTATTCAACGCTTAAAAATTGGTGTAATAAAAATTATCTTTTAAAAATTGATGTTAAAACACGTCACGTCTGCCTAAGTGTCGATGGTTACAGTTGCGTGTATTCAAGCGTACATCAAAATGTGCGTTCGACCACACTAACAGGCCGAATAGAAAATGCCTTCATAAATACTGGCTGCGCTTTTCGGGCAAAAACCTTTAAATGGTTGCACAAAACGGCGGAAAGTTTATATTTATGATAAAAACTATCCAACTATTGAAATATCGAGGTCTCCAACAGCCTTGCCAAGTGTAATAAAAATTTAATTACTAGATGGAAAATTCGGAACTTTCATATTGGGATATTTTATATTTAAAGTAACGTACATGTTCACTGAATTTTAGCTGGCTTTTATTTAACTTTTAGTTATTCGTTAGTTATGCATGCTATAAACTTACAAATTGATTTTTATGTATATAGCAAGCGGAATAAATTACATTTTTTAAGCGTATTTACAATAAAACTATTGCAAATACACATTTACGGAGTGTAAAATTATTTCCGTGTGTGTATTAAAAAAAATATTAGGAACCCATTCTTTCCATTGGATTGGATAAAACTTTA
This sequence comes from Cydia splendana, assembly GCF_910591565.1. NCBI lineage: Eukaryota > Metazoa > Arthropoda > Insecta > Lepidoptera > Tortricidae > Cydia > Cydia splendana. The sequence continues at coordinate 4,565,474 of NC_085975.1, forward strand.
AGCGACTTTCGTGCGAGGGAAGAAAAAGTCCGTCCCCTGCGTTACCGTGGTGATTTTAACAGATCGAAGATTTCCACCCCTCTTTTACCTTTGATTCTTTGTGACTTTTTAAGCAGTTTATGGTTCATTTGGCTACTTTGATATATTTAACGTGTGCATAAATCAGTTTATAATATACCTACTTGCTTCACTTACTTCTATTTGTATAAGAACACTTTACGTGACAACTTAATACAAATTAAATTTATTAGTTTTATTTAATGGAAAACTCATTCATTCGCAAATCTAATTTAACTAATAGGGCTGTAGAAAAATCTTAGTAGGGAAGTAGCTAATAGTACAGCGCCATCTATTATGCTATCGGGTAACTATAAAACTAACCATTATTACACTTTAGAGTCTTTGTTTTCTGTATCTTTTTCAAATTAAAGCAAAGGTTTTGTTTGAAGTAGTTGCGTGCAAGAAACACAGAAAGTTGTAATCAGAACTATAAATAGACTGCTAGTTTTTTTCTTTTATAGTTAACACATACGATGACATAAAAAAACTACATGTAATGTTTTGAATTAATTTTTGTTCGTGACGCCGAAACACGAAAGTACGCAGCTATAAAAGTGGTTACGCACTTTTCATGTCGAAATTACGACGCGGTTGAAATCCAATACCTCTTTTTTTACTACAAAATGTATAAAGCTTTTAAGGTAGTTACTGAAATGAGAAATGTTTTATAATTGCATGCGTTTTATCATCATCATCATCCTCCTAGTGTTTGTCCTGTACTGTGACGGGGTCTGCTTTCCTACTTTTCTCCTTCCACTTCGCTCTATCTTGGACATCGGTTTCCGATAACCCACAGGCGTTTAAATCATTGGCAATAACGTTACGCCACCGCTGCCTTGGTTTGCCCCTCCTGTTTGTTAAAATTGCATGCGTTTACTTTATAAAGAGCCGGTCTAGCGTGAGTCATCCTTTATGCTTCATAGTTTTGACAATAATTATGCTTGTGCGTTTTGACTGGGCCAAATAAAAACGTCTAAGTCGAAAACTCACAGGTTTCACCGAAAGTTATCAACCGTCATCAAGACAAATCAAATCACTCACATCTAGTACGTGTTAATATTTCCAGACATATCTTTGACATCAGTATATATTTCACGGACGCCATGTTTTTCTGTTATCCAGCGTCATATTTCAGCTGGAATTATTGCGGGTCGTTCCGCATGATTGATGGGTTATCGGCTCACCTAACCTGCTTACACAGATAGCTCTAATTCGCAAGCTATCCTGTATAACTCCAGTGTAACTTGAGCTCAAGCTCAGTAACAATTATACGACAGTATTGGCCAAACTACGCTGGTTATTCCAGTAAGCTTGGTAAGTGATTTGAATACATTTAGGTATTATTCTGTATAGGGCAAGGTAATTTGTTTAGACATTTAAGGGTCGGTAAGGTAAATTTGGCTTTGGCGCCGTCGTTAATATTGGTAACCTGAGCCAAAGAGAATTTGAAATGAGAGCCAAGTTGAATATTAAGAATAAATCCGTCGTTGTTGACTTCGCCGGCATAAGAATTGCAATCTACATATATGGGTGTCAATTTCTAGTCCATTTGGGGTGTAATTAAAGTTCAGGATTTAACTTGGCTACCGCGCGTCTAGATCAAAGTGTACAAAAGTGGATCCCTTTGTTTGTCATAATTATTGAAAGTATTTTGTAATACTTATAATTCTGAAACCGTTAATGTTTCAGGATTTTCGTAAGGTTATCCTATAGATAGGTTAGGTTAGGAAAAGTTATGTTTCTGAGATAAACAAAATTGTGACTAACAAAAATGCTGACAAACAATACAATATGACTTAAAACTTTATGGGAAACAATAGAGACCCCTACAGATTTTCTTTCAAATGCTGGTATCGCATCGCTACCAAAGATCAAGAACCACACATTTATAAAACCGTTTACATTTTTACATTAAACCTCTGAGGGTCTACCGCGAACCACTTTCGACGTGTTGTCTCCCTGTCACACTTACGTACGAATTTACAAGTGCGACAGAGAGGCAACACGTCGAATGTAGTTCGCGGTAGCCCCGCTGTAACCAGCTACTCCGCATTATGTCCCTCTCATCAATCTTGCAGGATGACATACGTCATTTTTGTCCCTAAGGACTTCTTGAGACAGTCAAAAATATGTATACATTTATCGCTTTATTACAAAGAAATAAGGAGAAAATTTGTGGACATATCTCTGAAGTTATGCGTTTCTTTTAGAAAAGGCCACAACTCATGATTTTAGGATTGGAGTAAAGACCTTTTATACATAATAATAAAGCATAAATCGGAATTGATATTTGTAGTTTAATCTAAAAAATCTTTGTGTTTTATTATATTTTTAGCAATAATATGTTGGCGTGTATATAGCTTAGTATTACTTCACAAAGTAGGTACAGTTGTTCAGAATAGAAACCATTTTTTTTTAGAGGGGAAATGCATTACGCATACCACCCGGCGCGGGGACGGGCCGGGATGGTTATGTGGGACTCCCTGTTGTGGGCTAATGAGACCCCAGGTTTACCCACTAAAACCCCTCTGTTGCCGCCTCGCTGCTATGGCTTGACTTAGGGTCAGTTGCACCAACCACAGTTGATGGACAGATTAACGTCACTCAGCAGTCAATGAGACTTCCCATACAATAAAATTTAGCGAACTCTTTAACGGTGACATACGGTTTGGTGCAACCCACCCTTACTCGTTCATATTTTTTTACAATAATATCCTAATTTTGTAGAAAGAAAACAAGTTTGCGCCCGTCCATTAAAAAAACCGGCCAAGTGCCTAAATATAGTCCTCAATATTAATTTACTAGTTTGTTATAGGTATGTACTAGATTGATTCAAATAAAGGTTTTTTATACCTAATTACTATTATACTATACTAGTATTCGATATAACATACAATTACGTAACTATAGGTACGTATATCTACACATGTCACACACCTTTGGATTGGTAGGTAATCACACGTTACAGTACATATTGGAAAGTAGAAAATTCTGTTTGAATATCAATTACCAGTTCGATCAAATTGAAACCCAAGTGGGTTATCGTATACACTGGGTGGATCGTACACACATTATAAACCCATTTGAGGTACACGTGGATATCGTACTAATAGACTAGGGTCTAACGATCCTTTTTAGGGTTCGATACAAAAATGTTGCCAGCCAGGGTTACTATTATTATGAGCTTCCTCGAAAGGTATTTTATTATAATACAAGAAAACTAATTTCAGTGTTTTTGAAAATTCATCCCCTAAAGGCGTGAAAAAGGGGTTGAAAGTTTGTATAGGGATCCAATATTTTTTTGAGTATGGGACTTGCAACAGCAGCTGCAACTTGGTAGGAAGGCACTTTGTTACAAAACAAGGAAAGTAATTTCAGCGTTTCTTATTCTTCCCCTAAGGGGGTTAAAAGCGGGTTGAAAGTTTCTAACAGAAACAATTTGAGCAGGGGTTTGAAATTTGTAAGAAGACAAATAACCTATTAGAAAACAAGAAAACTAATTTCAGTGGTTTTAAAAATTCATCCCCTAATAGGATTAAATAGGGGTGTAAGGGGTGTATCAGGAAATAATAAATCCACGCGAAGGAACGTCGTGGGCAACAACAGCTGGTCTAGAATATAATTCATTTATTATGTACAGTCGACGTCAAAGATATGTTTACACTTTTTGCCTTATTTCAAAGGATTATTTGCCTTATTCTTATGTAAGGTGTAAAAGTGTAAACATATATTTGACGTCGACTGTACCTGGTTATTATTCCTTTATTAGGTAGCTCAAGTACATATAAGTAAGGGCTCATTAAGGGTATTTATTTGTGTTTATCACGAATATTTGTTCCTTACTTATGGATGTCATCTATGTATCCAAGTATGTATGTAATTTTCTACATAAATATGTATCATCTATAGGTACACGCATAGTACAAGGTTTGCTTAGTTTGGGGCTACGTCGATCTGTGTAAGATTATCCACTCCCCATTAAGTCTAAAAACGAGCAATTCTTGTATTTTTATATATTTCGGGGATCTCGGAAACGGCTCTAACGTTTTCGATGAAATTTGCTATATGGTGTTTTAGGGGGCGATTTGAGTTTTTATATGTTTTCCGAGCAAAAATCGGTCTCCCAGATATTGAATATGTATATCCTCGGGTGTGTAATGTTTAATATAATTTTAAAAAAACTATCATACATTTGTTATAACGCCATTTGATATATTATTGTATGTTATAATGTAATTTTTATTATACATTTCCTTTATTATATAGTGATTTCATCTAAACTTTCATTGATATAATGCCTAAATTAATATAATTTTCAAATAGTATTTAGACATGTTTTATAATGACATTTGTTATATTATATTTTTGTATAACGTAATACTTCATACAATTTTATCAAGTATAAATACATATATCGTATAACATTTTTTGTCATATTTCATTTACTGATAACGTAAAGTTTTACATACTATTTATAACTAGTACGCAGACCTACTGCTTTTGCTAGCTATTTTATTCTAGGGAGGTCGCAGTTCTAACCTAACCTGACCTATTTTTTCACGGATTTTGTTCTGCGGGGACCGCAGTTCAAACCTAACCTAAACCACTTTTTTGATAGAATATTTTATTCTACAGAGGGTCATAGTTCTAACCTAACCTAACCCTCCTTTTGTTAGGTAGTTATTCGTTTGTGCGGAGTCGCAGTTCCAACCTAACCTAACCCATTTATGTCATGCAACTATTATGCTACATAAATAATTATGTGATGTCACTTGTTATAACAAATAATATGCTTTAGAGTATGTAATAAATATAGCAATGTATATTAGACGAAGTGTAAATATACCTTATGACCATTATACCAATAATAACATTATGTATACCGTTAATTAGGTATTACGGTAGTATGCCATGTATTACGTTATTGAAAATAACGATAGATCAAACTATAATATATGAAAAGTAATTATAACAAATGTAATGCACCCGTATATCCTCATTTATAGGTACTCGTACCTAATACCCATAGTACAAGCATTGCTTAGTTTGGGCAAAGTGAATAGATAGTATAGAGGGGTCCTGTCATAGTAAATTTTGTAGTCACAGTAAATTTACTGCCATCTATCGACACACGACTAAAACTCAAAATGAAAACGTATAAAATTATCAAAAAAATGTATATACCGGGTGTGGCCTGTAACATGAGCAAAAAATTAAACTGTAGGCTGTACTCCTTATACTGACCAACATTTGTTCAGCGACTTTTAAAAATAACTTGTGGTTTGATTTTTAATACACTTTAAAGTTTATTCTAAGACGCAATGTATTGCGAATTTTGGTATGTTTAAGACGTGACAAGCAACGTCAGTCACAATGATATGGCGTGGCGATGGCGTCCATTGAAGATAATATTTATTTTGTATGAAAAATAGGGAGTCTAAATACTTCATAATTTTTAAAAGTTGTTGAACAAAAGTGTCACCGTTTGAGGAGTACAATCTATGTTTTAATTCTTTGCTCGTGTTACGGGCCACACCCGGTATATGGATAAATGATTTTATTATTTTTATATAATTTTGACCCATGTTCATTCACTGATATCTATAAATAAATAAATAAAAATAAAAATAAAAATAAAATAAAAATAATTTATTTCAGACAGTTGACAGTCCATATTTTAAATGAAATAAAATTAAAATTACAATTAAATTAAAGATAAAATATTAAAATTAACAAACAACTTACACATAATTAAAATACAATTTAAATTTGAAATTACTATTAACATTCATAAATAACATTAGATTAAATTAAATTTACAATTATTAAAACTAACATGTAGGGAGGACCAGTGCTTTAGCAAGCCACTGTCCCACCTGTTACCCACTATAGCCAGGAGGCTGTGGCGGCTGTCACGCACCCTGCTTAGCATCGCGGCGCAACGCTTGCGGAGCGTGGCGTGGAAACCGTCCACGCTCGCGTCCGCAAACATTCCGGACGCGCTACAGTGCCGCGGCAGCCGCAACAGGACCCTGAAAGCGTCATTATACTGGACTCGCAGAGCGTTTAACGATCGCTGAGTGTATCTTGTCCATAGGCTACAGGTGTACAGCGATGTACAGTACGCTTTAAATAAGGTTATCTTTACTTGGGCTGTACATCGGCTGAACCTGCGCGCTATCATGTTTGCTCTCATCGCTAAAGCTCTGCGTTCCCTCTCGATGTCTGCATCATCGCGCAGATCTTCGGTAACCAAATGCCCAAGGTATTTAAATGAGCTCATTCTATTTAGTTCCTGGCCATCAAGAAGTATAGGAGGGACATACGATGGACTCTTGGTTCCGGCTTTAAAAACCATATATTCGCTTTTAAGCGCATTATACTTTAAGTTATGGTCACGAGCGAACGATTCGCACATGTTTATTAGTATGTTCAATCCTCCAACCGATGGGCTCAGCAACACCATGTATGTCTATGTATGTGTTAAAATTGTTAAATATGAAACGGTGTCGTCACGCCATCTAGCCGACCATAGGCCAAAGGTGTGTGCGCCATCTATCCGAGAATGACTTTTTCTTGATTTCCGAGGCACGTTTTTTCCTTAGACTTTATTCATCTTATACGAAGTTACATATGTCTTTGGTTTGGGGCTAGGTCGATCTATGTAAGATTATCCACTCCCCAAAAATTTATTATTTATTTATTTATGTAGTACTATCGCCCACACTCTTAATTGTCCATTAAACCTTATTACAAAAGGCGGTGGACCTTATGCCTTCTGTAATAGGACGGACAGTTAAGAGTCGCTGTTTGTACTTCGCACCAAAAGAGTTATTCAACGACTGCAAAATGCATGCGCACGTTTTTGCTTCCCGATACCACCTCGGTCACACATAAGTCCATACCTGAGCACTAATAAACTCTTAAACATGAACAGTCGACGCATTCTACATTTTGCGACGCTCCTCTTTGGTATTTGTAACAGTAAAAAGCCGGTGTACTTATTTGAGAAATTGACCATTTATCATCACATCAGACGTGGCCCCAGACTACTATGCCCAAGGCACAGAACCGCTGCATTCCGTGGCAGCTTTCGTTACGCCGCCACGAAGTGCTGGAATAATATTCCGCCACCAATCCGACAGAGCAGAGCTATTGGTTCCTTTAAATCAAAACTAAAAGCGTACCTAATGGACCAACAAAGTTTTGCTGCCTGAAGCTAAATATATTTAAAAACCCGATCCCGTCATTATTACCTATTTTGCACCTTAGTTACTCACCAGTTAAGTAAGTTATGTATATTTATATATAGTATATATTTGATGTATATATTTATAATAGTATTAAATATTATTTATTCACGTCGTCCACGTGTCCCGCACACTCCGCTGGCTCCACAGAAAACCAGCGCCGTTGACCACGCTAGTCGTGCCAGCTGCATTGCTGAGTGGAGACCATTTCGGCTTCACATCTCTATTTCCACTGTTTTGTTTATCTTTGCCCTGTGCTTGTATATAGATGTGTTATTTGTATTGATGTGTTGTCTGAATAAATGATTTCTATTCTATTTCTATTCTATTCTACTTCTTCGAGCTTTTAACTTCATACCTACCCATGTAAATTTAAAGGTGAACTTAAATGATCAACACTCACATCACGACTAAGTTAATTGCGTCCAGAACTTTCAAAGCAAAATGTACAAACAGCAACACTCCTAACTGTACAGTCAGCTGTAAAAATATGGGTGTAGCCAACTTATTCAAAAATATGTCCCATAGTTCTTAATTCGCTGACATAAGAGCTATGGGATATATTTTTGAGATGATTTGTGCACCCATATTTTTACAGTTGACTGTACATCGGTGGACCTAATTACAAGAGGCGTAAGGTCCACCGATGTACAGTTAAGAGTGTTGGCGATGGTATGTAATCAACGTCCTTAGTTGCTACGTAGAAAACTTTGCAAGTTTTAGCTCGCTTTGTAACCGCCTCATAGACCACATATGGAGAGACTCCGCAGTAAAAAATGTTATAATATGACTCGCGGTCACGACGGCGGCGATGGCATTGACGCTCTGAATAGTTCTAACATGGTCGGTACAGTCAAGGTATTAAACATAGACGCGGAAAAAACGCTAAAAATATTACACGACCTTGATGTTTGGGCAATAAGGTTCTGTTTACATGTTTTTGGCACTTTATCGCTGTCGATATTTTAATACCTTGACTGTACCTACTATTCCACGCGTACAATCAGTTTCATCATACATCATACAATTTTATTCTACAAGAAGCTTAGAGCCGTAATATGATTGTTATAACAGGTCAAGCGTTTGGTTCAAGAAATTTCACTTTAGAATCGAATCTTGCTTGTTGTCAGACCTATTTTTACAACTAAAAATATTTTGAACATTGAATCTTCTTACGCATTTACACCATCGCTATCGAGGGCTGTCACTTTTGTATTAAAGGTACTTTTATAATGAGAGTAAGTGATCCGTGAACTGTCTGCATGAGAATGTCGATAGAAAAGCGGATATTGCGTAAGTTCGGTTTTGGTTCATCAAAGGGATACATACATATATACATACATACATATAATCACGCCTATTTCCCGGAGGGGTAGGCAGAGACCACGGGTTACCACTTGCTACGATCCTGAGATACTTCTTTCGCTTCCTTTACTTTCATAACATTCCTCATACACGCTCGCTGGTTTAGGCTGCTCTTGACCTGGTCTTTCTTCAGGATTTCCCCTATCTGATCAGAAAAAGTCCGCCGAGGTCTACCCCTTCCAAAGGGATACATAATACATAGGTAGATAAGGTACAGGTACATACCTAGTAAGTGTACCGACGCTTCTGAATATTAAGTATTACTTTGACGCTATAAATAAATGTTATGCATGAATTTCACATAAAGTACCGTATATTACATAGGCTAATAATTACGTTACATCCACAAAACTGAAGTAGACCTCAAGGATAATGCAGGACACAGGCGTCTTTAAACATGTAAATGGAGAAAATATTGTTATTAATGGAATGTGATAAGTTCTAGAATCTTTGTAAGCTAATTTTGCAATTGAAGAGAACAAAATGAGTGTCATTAATAAAGTCAAATTTTAATTGAAATATGGCATTAAAAAAGTTTTTAACACCTCCACGGAATGACTTCCTATACCCGAACCATGAGTCACTGACATTGTCAAAACTGGCATATACCTACTCTTACGTCTACGTGATTTACTTTCTATACATCTCGCACTAATATGCGAGGACGAGCAAGATGCATAGAAAGTAAATTAAAGTAAAATTTGCTGGCTATGGATGAGGTCTTGGTTGCTCAGATGGCAGAGCGCTGGAGTATCGATCCAGAGGCCGTGAGTTCAAGTCTCACCCAAGACAGTAATTTTTCCACTTTTAATTCTTTTAAAGGACCCGGACCTAAAGTATGGAAAATGTGGTCTCAGTTAAATATCTTGAGATTTTGATATGTTATAGATTTCAGAGTCCTGAACAAAAGTCTCTAGGGGTGCTACCACTGTTTCCGACTTTCGACTGATTTTGTACTAGATAACAAAGTATTAGAATATACGTCTGAAGTTGACATTGCAGTCATTTTATCTTTCTTTAAATGGCCTATCGCAATATATATAGGTTCAATCTAATGTCAATTGTTTAAATAAATAGTTGGGAATTGAATCTTGTCATACTGAAACCACATTTTCCATTCATTAGGTCCGGGGTCCTTTATTCTTGCTAAAGTAAGTTACGTTCTCAATAGTGTTTACCAAACTGTCAAACTGGTGGTAGCCACACTGCTGACTGTATGTAACGCACCTAAATACGAGCGACTCAAATTCACTCCACACTCAAAAAAGGAAGCTACATCTGAAACTTACGGAAACTTTAACGTCATGAAGTTTTATGACGCAAAGCCATTTCGTGAGCTGTCTCAAATGGGATGCAGTGGGACTCACGATCAGCAGGCGTTATACTGCAGACAATGCAAAATGAAAATAAAAATATTACTTTAAATTTGAACAAAGCCTTCAATTTCGGTTAGTTTACAGCAGCGGTCGGCAACCTTTTAGGAGCCAAGCCCATAGTAGTTAACGAAGTTGACGCGGGCCGCACTTAGGGTAATATTTGTGATTTTAGCAGACATTGGCTCGCAAGCGTCCCTGGATATTCTGTATGTAATGTCAATATTACATACTAAATATCCAGGGACGCTTGCGGGCCGCAAGCGAGAGGTTCGCGGTCCGCATGCGTCCCGCAGGCCGCTTGTTGCCGACCGCTGGTTTACGGGGCGGAAGTATGGTAGAATGGAAAAAATATGATAGCTGAATTTTACCGTGGAACGGATTTATGTATTATATTCTAATTTTAGCAATTATATGAAATCAAAGCCGTAAAAATATAGTTAGGTGTTTATCGGTGGGCATACATTTACATTTAATAAATGAATAATAATTATTTGGGACAATCTTTATAGAACAATCTAAGCTTGTACTATGGGTACTGGATGAACATATACCTGACATACTTGACTAGATAAATACCTACTCAGATACATTTGAACATACATAACCCAGGAACAAATATTCGTGATAAGCACACAATTATGCGTTATGTTTTATAAAACTGTTAGGCATGCAAGTTAGGTATCTGGGCATTTTTGCCCTTATTGACTAGTCACTTAGGATATTAATCACTTGTAACATATGCAATTGGTTGATTTAGTGTATAGTTTGTATTTTTATACATACCAGAGCCTCTACCATCAGTTTTAACATTGACATAACGCTCACGTCTACGTAATTTACTTTCTGTACATCTCGCTTCCACTATTGCTCGCATATGCGAGTACGAGCGAGATGCATAGAAAGTAAGTTACGTAAACGTGAGCGTTATGTCAATGTCAAAACTGGTGGTAGCCGTATTGACCTTAATACCAAATCTTTCATTAAATGTTTTCTTCAGCATGAAAATCCCAATTGACTAATAATACCTTTCATGTTCGCAATAGCTTCCACGCGAACGATTCCCAACCACAGCACGCACCCAACTTATCGACCAAACGTAAACATGGACGCCAATTCTGTCTTAACAATTTGATACGACCTTGTGTCGTGTTATAAGGCATCTTAAGCGCACTAAAGTGCGAGCGACATGCTTAATGGCTGCTTGTCGATTGGTGCGAGGCAGCGGAGCGGTAAGCGAGGTAAAAATCTCCGCTACAGTGGACAACAACAGCCTAAGACAACTTCTACCCCGTCGCCAACATGCCAATCGCCAACGCTACGTAGCGAACGAAACGCAACTGTCACTGTCACACTTATATGGAAGAGTGATGGAGAGACACAAAGCGATTTGATGGCGAAACGCATCAAGCGATCGTCACCACTAGGCTGCCTGGTTACATTTCGTGACCACCAATCAGCATGAGCCAATAACGCTGATTGGTGCTCACGAATCTCACGATCAAGTTCATATAAAAATAAGATGAAAACCTTATCAAATTGACAACTCAGAATCGGCTTCTGCTTAACCTCCCCTCGCTATGAAAAGCTAACTTTCTTCAAAGAGAACTTGTCCAAAGGCTCTAAGTTAGTTATAACACTTGCCTAATTTCGGCGTATCTTGTGCATCTAAAACTGATGGATGCGGCTCAGTTTATGGCTTTTCTTGGTTTAATTAATTAAGTTAGTTATAACAATTCGTCAACGGTGAGCGCCGAGAGAATTGGTGCTGGATTAATTCATGTACTGGGTTTACGGGACTTCTAATTTGTATTCGGAGTTCGTTTTGAGTTTGAAGCCTTTGAGGAGGTATCTTAGGTGGATGTTGAGGATAGTTCTGTTTACGGGAGTTCTGGTTGCCAAATGACAAACTTAAAACATATGATCATAGATCTATTAAATCAATAATTATGGCTTGGAAAAATCTAAAAAATATGCTTCTGAGTTTTGTACTGAAATTACTAGGTACTCCCCGAGTCCTCCAACTATCTACTTACATGCTCAATTTCATCTAAATCAGTCAAGCGGTTGAAGCGTAAAGAGGTAACAGACAGACAGAGTACTTTCGCATTTATAATATTAGTAGGTATAACATAGTTGTGTACCAATATTTAAGAAAACGTATTTCTTTTTTTAGATGCTCTAAGCTAGGGCATTTTGCTCAAGAAACCTAAGCGCCCCGAAAATGTAGTTCATAGGTTACTCTTAATCTTGATTAAACCCGACACTATCAACCAATAATAACTCATGGCTGGAGATAAATTGCGACCCAGCGATCACAGAACACATTAATAAGAAAGCAGAAACATACAAGCATTAGGCGTTTAGTGCTATTATGTATCCGAGCTAATAAATGTGTGCTCTTAATGTAGCCTAATGGAGAAATACAACAAGGCTACGTAATGGTAGACAGAATGTGGGATCCTTTTTGCATATTTAATAAAGCGAGCTTCAGCTAAAATAAAGCTAGGTTAATACGTTAAAATGAATAACTGCTTAAAGCTTAAACTCGTTAACGAGTTAAATTTTAAAGCACTATGTAAAAGTAAGATTCTAAGTGTACGTCAACGCTGTGCCAAGAATAGAATATGAGGGCATGACAGCGGAGGATAAGGAAAAGTTTTCCAAATGCACTGTTTGCAGTGTTCCAGAGAACTGAGCCAATTTTCTATGTCCTTTTTCTTTGCATCTGATTCCAGTAATTCAGTTAAAAGTTAGATTGAATATTTTTATAGAGGCTGCTAGGACTAGGAAGATAAACCAGAAACGTAACAATCCGAAGGAGTGGTTACAATAGTATCATATCAAATTACCAATGGTGATAATGATAACACATAATGCATGTAGCATTATGTGTTATCATTGATGTCTGAAATGTTATTAATCTGTTTGATGAGAAGAAAATACTTTAAAGAATGAAGGATAGCGTAAGTTTAAATTTTTTAATTTCCGACAAAACTAATTTTTTTGTCAAATGTCACAAATAATTATCATACAATTTATGTGTACGGATTCAGAAATTATATATTTCCTAACTATATTTGGTGTTTAGGGATACAAAGTTATTAGGTACCTACATTTTGTTTTAAATTATGTTCTTGATTTTTTTTAATTACCATATTTTTGTACGTTTAGCACACTGATGTGTTTTTTATTTATTTGTCCATAAGTAATAAGTTAAGAAGTAAAGATTTGAATACAAAAATAATTGTTCCCTAACACCAAAACATAGGTAATTAGTGTCATGTGATGTTCTACTGTATATTATATTATGGCGCAGTCCTCTTACTAGCCTTGTTTCAGTATACAAAATCTAGAACACAGCTCCCGCACTTTTGTTAAGGACGCAGCGATAGCACGGCTTTTTAAGGCTTTGTTTCAACCCCAGCTGTTTGCCTTGTTTTTAATTAGAATTGCGCTGAACACACAAAATGTCACATAATTTTCGTATTATTTCCTCGGGAGCATTTTTGAGAGCTGTTCTGAAATTAAATTGGATATCGGAATGAATGAGTTGTGCTTATCCATTTTCCGTTGATGAAAAGAATGTTTTGTTGGTTAACGAATAATGGGTACTAAAGCACATATTCAATCTCGAAAATTCTGTACATTCATGATAACAATTTCATCTCCCGACTACCGAACCAAATAATTTTAATTCCGGAGAAAAGTAAGGATTTTGTTTAGTTGAATTAGTTTGTTTAGGTGAATTTAATTGAATTCTAAAATTTCCGCGACAATAAAAACCGGGACGTTTTGGGAGTATATTTTAGTTTTTGTTAAGAGTCTTAAATTCTGAACGAAATTACGAGTGAAAGATATTCTATTTGTATAAGATACTCGTACCAGTCGTAACGGCTTTAATCCATATGTGCCATTTTCAATCAAAAGGGTACTTATTGCAAATTGTCAGTAAGGCGCTATTTCCATATAGCATCAATTTGAAATCAACCTTAATCGGAAACCGACAATGTGGTACCTTGTAGTTAAAAACGTCACATATGACTACAAATTTCATACTACCCACATTATTACCTACATTTGTATTGACATCAGTAATAAAATTACCTCAATATCTGTATTCCATCAATTTTATTTATAATTAACGTCATTGGCTAATAACCCAATGATTGATCCCCGTGATAAATAATACAATCCGTTTTCAGAATCCTTGACTGTTCAGTTAATTTGTTATTCACAAAATATTCCCAGCTGCCTCCTTTAATTAACCTTTTGATTGATTTCTTCCCTCAAGTCCAAAAGGTTAAAGGATCCAAACTTCCCAAGTTTCAGAACATAACGTAAAGTCGAAAAGCAAAGGGACGGACAAGATGCTCCAAGTTTTAAATTATGCACAAATTTCAACAGAACTAACAAAATCAAAACAAGCCCCATGTTAAATTATTCCTCAATATCGTTTCAAAGTACAAACAAATGGTTACTTACTGAAAGTTCTTAGTTTACTCTGTGGGAATCACAACTTGGTTGGCACTGCGCCCATCTGGCGCCACTATATCTGTCCGAGTTTAAGGTCAGACTTCCATTTTATTATTTATACTATCACGCTCAATCTATTTCATGAATATTGAAATAGACCTTTTTGTGGAGCAATTTGACTTGGGAGATCTAACCAAACGGTAAAAGTAGGGCAGCGTTCTGTAATCAAACAGTAAGTCTGTGAGAAAGGAAATTACAAGTTGTTAATATATTTGGTGGCCCACAAGCGATAACTAGGTCGAATACACGAGGAAAAAAACTCCTTACGTTAAAGAAGGCAGTGGAAATCACAAGCTGTCACAGACACACTCGATTTAATGCATTTACAGTAAAGTATTTTGGCGCGTGACTACCGTGCAACCAAAACACAGCATTGGGGAAAACAGAGTAAACCATCTCCGAATTTTCGTTCGACTCTCTTGTCTCGGATACAACGATTATTCTTATCTGGTACCTAATACGATGTCAAAAAGCGCTGGCCTAGCGGTAAGAGCGTGCGACTTTCAATCCGGAGGTCGCGGGTTCAAACCCCGGCTCGTACCAATGAGTTTTTCGGAACTTATGTACGAAATATCATTTGATATTTACCAGTCGCTTTTCGGTGAAGGAAAACATCGTGAGGAAACCGGACTAATCCCAATAAGGCCTGATTTCCCCTCTGGGTTGGAAGGTCAGATGCAGTCGCTTTCGTAAAATCTAGTGCTTACGTCAAATGGGATGGCATGGGATTAGTTGTCAAGCGGACCCCAGGCTCCCATGAGCCGTGGCAAAATGCCGGGATAACGCGAGGAGAAGAAGAAGTACCTAATATGTTGTTTATTTTAAGTTTACTGTCATATAATCAACACTTTTATTTTTGGCACGCGTACTGAGTAGGTACATATACATACCTACTAGAATTTCTGATTCGTCATAATGTTATATTTTTTAGCCACTTTATTAGGGCTATTTTACATTCATACCAAGGTAAACGGTAGATATTAATTTTAAACAGGTACACCTGTTTAAAGATGGAATACTTTATGCTTTGTATAAATCTACTCCACCCGTACACAACGGAAAGGTGGAAAGGGCGCACGAAGAGTTCCAAATCACCCACTTAATATTGTATGTAACACGCGCAAACGTGTTTGGATATTTCAACTCGACTCGATAAATCGAATTAAATATACACCAATTGATGGACTCGAGTAAATAAATGATCTCATATGAACTTCAGACGCGAAACGTTGCGTGAGTGAAACCTAAGAGTTTGTAAGTAATGCGATAAAAGATTTACGAGCGTAAGCACTAGACGTTTACAAATATTGAATTTATAACGTGCACTGAAGTTTCGGTGTAGCGTACACAAGCGAATTTTTGAAGCTCTTTAGTCGTGAATAAAAACTCTTTTGAAAGCAAACTTGGTCTGAAATCGGAACTCATCCACTTGAGAGCATTTGAATTATGCCACAAAGAATGTTATATTAACTGTAAATGTGGGCATAAGAGTATTGCAAGCTTTAAAGATCAAAATGCTTGGGAAAAGAATGGCGGTACAAAAACTTAAGTAGAAAAATCTGATTACAGCCAATTGATTCTCCTTGAAATAACGAAGCAAGAGTTAGCTTAGTAATTTGTAAAAGGTAGGTACTTCCAATTGACTAGTACCTCATTATCCATTTTTAATTAAAACTTGTATCGATGGAAGCAATTTAAGTAACGAGAGATTAAGTAAGGCATTTTAAATTAATTATTATTAGATAGACTCTAATATACACAAAGTTGAAATATTTACTAACGCCATTTTGTAAATAGTTACTATAGGAAGTTAAAGTTTATTAGTTTACCAGAGTTACCGGGGTATAATTTGGGTCTCGTCGGCTAATCGTGGGTTATTTGCCTTGTAGTTGTTTGTAATTTGATGATACTTTTATTTGTTGCTCTTTTAAGATTTGGTTTATTCAGTTAAACATAGCTTGTATTTAAAAATTGTTTTTATAAATAAACTAGCGACCCGCCCCGGTTTCGCACGGGTTACACAAAACCTTAACAAATTATACACCTCAACCTTCCTCAAGAATCACTCTATTAATAGGTGAAAACCGCATTAAAAATCCCTTCAGTAGTTTTCGAGTTTATCGCGAACATACGTACACACAAACAGACAGACGCGGCGGGGGACTTTGTTTTTTGTGTTTATAAGATGTAGTGATACATTTAATCTTTCTTCTTTATTTCAATCATTGAGTGAATGAATACACAAATTTATAACAAAAAGTATATGCCGAGTTATCGCTAAACTGTTAAGTATGTAATAGACTAAGCCAGCAAAGTCCATTTACAAAATTTTATCGGATAAAATGACATTCCAAAGCAGCAGTTATTTAGATCGTCGTAAAATTTTATCCCTCGGCAACAGTATTGGCGCGCACCCCGGTCCGATCCTGCAATGTGCTTGGAGTTTGTAAACTTGCCAGGTTTCTGTTAGATACCCGTACTTTATAGAAGTTGGTAAAATTTTATTAATTCCGTTCATTGCCTTGGCATACTGTTATTATACCAATGGACCGTTACATTGATATATTTTACTGTAGGAATTATGATACGTTAGCGTAAAGATGGCTTTCTTTTCATCAAGTCTGTTGAAGGCCTATTGGCCCAAGCTATCTTTTAAAAATACACATTTCCTAAATCATTAAATCATCATTCTCCTGCTCTTGTCCCATTCACTTGGGGTCGGCGCAGCATGTCTTTTTCTTCCATATCTCTCTGTCGCCCGTCATCTCATCATTCACTTATACGTTCGTTTCATATCATCTCTCACACAGTCCATCCACCTTTTCCTCGGTTTTCCTCTCCCGTTACTACCGTAATACACATTTTATTATACAGTAAATTACAAATAAAATTAGTATTCGCAGTAACTGCTCTAGAAACAGAATAGTCAAGAATCTTTCGTTATTCAAGTCACAGAGAAAATTAAACAAAGTTCCGAGATCCAAAACCGAGACAGATGAGGATGAACTTTGTTAAGATTAAACAGCCAGCAATATGCAGCTTAGCAGAAGTTTCGTTGTTAATATAAACAGAATTTATTAAGAACTGCGAATGATAAGTCTCCGAAACTGGGACGTACTCGTACCAACTGTTTAAAATTCTCTCGCGATCCGCTAAGTGTCTGCCGTTTTCTCAGAGAATACCTACTCTTGAGAATTTCTTATAAGTATTTTATCTATCTTTGCCTGTCTCTGCGATTGCGAGAACCTTTTAGTTCAGGGCCATTATTTGCGTATCTCAAACACGTTTTTTCGAAAAGAAATTGAAAGCTTAAACATAAAAAGAGTTTCGTATTAGTTGTAGCCGAGTTTTGTTTAATATCTAGAATCAGCCTTTCTTCGGGTATCATTTAATGGATTTATGAGTTTCCAAGGTATTTTTATATACTTTCATATGAATGTGCGTGTGTTTATTTATTGAGAGCCTGTAGTGTCCCACTTCTGGGCAACGGCCTCCCTCCATTTTTCCATTCCTCCCGGTTTTGAGCAGGCTTCGGCCATTCTTTTAATAATTCGATAGACGACGGTGACCGCTCACCGTATGGCTGGCCTTATGCTTGTTTGCCATTGTGGCATAAAAAAACTTGACCATTAGGATTATACATTGTAGATAGCCGTCATTCCTTTTTTTCCATTGTATAGTAAACCTTTCAAATAAATAATAATAAATAATATGTTTCCGGCCGAGGCATTACATAGTGTTTTTCATGACTACTGCGAGGAAATAAGAAAACATTTCCATAACTATAAGTACTAGCCCGCGATTTCTCTGGTAGCAAATTACTAGCCACTGCCTGTGGCACGTCTCTTGAATTCCGGTAGGCGTCAGCGTAAGAATATCATTTTCTTCACTAGAAGAACTCATTTTTATAGCGAGCGTAGATACGTGTTTCTTGTATTTTTTAGTCAAACACAATTTACACTATCCAATTCAGTGAGTATTTTCCGATCCCGCCTTTTTTACTTTTTTTATCACTCATAAGAGGCGTTTTTCTGTTGTTTGCTTCAAACCGACTCTAAACTTAGAAGCTTTTTTGCTAAAAAAACCACAAACAGCTACAAAAGTAAAAAACGCCTTAAGCGTGAATCGAATGAACTGACTGAACGAATGAATGGTTTTGACATTTCTTTTTTTTTAACAAGGAATTGGTCCTATAAATAACCTAATTTTATTTTTGAAGGAAAAAGTTGCGCCAAAAAAGACCTTTTATTGATTTTTATGTTTTAAATGATACTCATTGCTGTAGCGAACCGTCACCAATGACAGATGATGATAACAATGAAACATTGTAGTAGTGGTGGTTCAAGTGCTACAGCTATTGCCTACTTTCCAGCTTGGTTTTAGACCATCTATTGCCACATTTCCGAACAGTGGCGTGAAAACAATATTACTTGGATATTAGTATTCTCGACTATCATGAGTAGCATGCCTTTTTCAGTTGTTCGCAACAATTTCTTTCCTCTATTTACATAAACATTGTACATACACATTGCTGGAACTTTCCAGACCAAGCAAGTTTAGTCTGGGTACATAACCTTCAGCTCCTACGCCGAACTGACCCTAACTCCATCAGCGATTCTTGGAAACTTCCAATATTGACTTATTGTTTGGAACAGGCAATTTTCATGTACTTTGCCGTTTATATTGGCGATATATTTAAGAAATTGACTACGGTAAACGATGTTGGGAGGGAATAATAAATTAGGTACCTACTACGTTTTTTAATTGCTATCATTATGACCGCAGGACTAACTTGGATGTTTTTATTATTTATTTAATTCAGGCAACAAGGCCCATATTACAAATACGCAAAAACTAACATACATATACACTTTATAAACTTGAAACTAAACACTAAATATTTATCTGACCAAACGGCATGGCTCCGTTGAATCGGCTGCTTTCATGTAAAGGATGACTCACGCTATACCGGACCGGGGCCAGGCCGTGGCGTCCGATACATCATTTTCTATGACGGCTGCTTTCCATAGAAAATGAAGCGCTGAAAGCTTTGGCCCGGCCCCGGCCCAGTCTAGCGCGAGTCATCCTTAATGCGCAATAATGTTTAAATAAATAAATACATAATTTTATTTCTACGTTCGAATCCATTATAAAAATGAAGCACATGATTTGATAGCACGAAATTTATTAATAATAATAAATCATATATTCCAGACAACATCGATCTATAGTATACATTTAAGATAAAATTAATAATATAAAAATTAGGTATAGGTATACCATTAAAGATTCATGACTAGACATTACAATCAAATTAAACTTAGCATTTGTTAACTGATAAAATATAAAATAAATTGGCATTAATTGATAAATAATAATAAAATGCATTGATGATTAAAAGATTGAAATTTAACGCAATAAAATAAAAATTAAAAATTAAGGTTTAACACTGTAAATATATGCGCAGTCCAATTCAATTAAAATGTCGAAATTTATAACTAAAATCAATAAAAATAGGTATATAATATAGAGATCCATGACTAGACATTAAAAATAAATTAACGGAGCATTTGATAATTGATAAAAATTAAATTGATAAGCAATAATAAAATATAATAAAATAATAAAATGTATATATGAGATTTAATTTAAAAAAATAAAGTTAAAGTTATGCGCAGTCAAGTTTAATTAAAAAGTCAAGACATAAAATACTATTCCTAAGTTAGGATAATGTGGGAACATGGAGACTATCCCAGTGCCTTGCTATAGGACAATCTACCCTATTAGCCACCAGATTTAGGATGCTGTTGGAGCTCTCACGTACGCGGCGCATAAGGGAGGCGGTTCGTTTTCGCATTATGGCATGAAAACCATCTACTCGCGTATCCGCAAACATACCCGAAGCGCTACAGAATATAGGAAGACCCAACAGCATCCTAAATATGTTATTGTACTGAACGCGCAAGGCGCTGACTGCCCTCTGAGTATAGTTGACCCACAGGCTGCAAGTGTAAAAGGATTGGCAATATGCCTTAAACATATTGCCAATCCTTAATATTTCAAATGAATTGTTTTCTCTTCATAACACAAACACTCTCAACATTTGTTTCTAGTTTGATATTATTGACCGAACACACAAAAGACTAATAATGGTTATAATGAACGGACCCGAGTGCTCCCGAGAACGGACCCGAGTGCTCCCGAGAACGGACCCGAGTGCTCCCGAGAGTCGGTCAGGGTCTCCGTCTCCGGCGTGTCTTCGTCGGTCGGAGTGGACCCCAAGGGGACCCGCAGGACTCTCAGCTCTGGCTTGCCTTCATCGGCCGTCCAGAGAGGAGTCGCTAGAGCTATATGCTCCAGGGGTAGAAGTGAAAGATGCATAAGACGCGAGTTGGCACAGTGGCTGGTAACAGCCACTGGGTAGAAAGCGGCGCACACCTCTCGACACCCCTGCGCCGCTCACACCGGTGTTGCTCCTGGTCGTCTTTACGACGGCAGTTTCAGGGGCCCATCTAGTCAGCGGCGAGTCACCGCCTGCCTCGATGACGGTGTTAACATTGTTATGGCAGGTGTCCGGACCTCTTTTACAATAGCCCAGTCTCATTGTCCACCCAAACATCAATCCATAGACCGGCATACTGTTCACTTTTTCTACAATAGTCCCAATGCCTGCTGAGACCGGTTCATGGGTGTCTATTGTTGCGCCTGTGAACGGGTTCCAGCAGGCGTTGTATCTATATCCCCACGCAAGCCTATCAAAAGACCGGGATTTATAGGCCCGTGATATCTAAGGTTATAATGATCTCTATATTTTCAACTATTGACCTTAATCTAAATGAAAGTCGACTTCTCAGATACTTTGAGGCAGATTCTTATTTAACAATTTAACAATCGGTCACGCTGATTAGTGCATGCGAAATTCAATGAAAGTCGTTAAGTGTTTAGCTTGCATTTATTGATGCACGTGAGATAAGCTAAATTATGATCGTTATCTACTTCCTCGATTCCTCATGACTGAAGGTCGCGACCACATAATGTTATTTTGTGCACCAAGGCTCTCCATTCTGCACGATTTTCCGCCTTCCTAATAATAGGCGGCTGTGTAGATCCCTTGCAAGCCTTCTTTACAGTGTCCACCCAGCGGGTTGGTGGATGTCCACTACCCCGTCCTCCATCCACCATGCCAACCATAATGCCAAGCATTGATCGTTATGGTGGTATCAAAACAAGATCAAAATAGTAACAGATAGGTAACTCAGAATCGGCATATTTGACGAGCTCACTGGTTATATTGAACTTGAGATTAAAATGTTGAATCTCGTTGATTGAGAAAGTTTAGCTATACTATGCGTTTCGCCTGGCCCTATAAACATAAATAAATCTGAGTTATTGCGTCGATTTATAATTTTGAGAGCTACAATAAACTAGACTTATTAGATTCTAGGAGAGATTGAAGTTATTACTGAGATATATTTTTATTCATATCATATCTTTTCTTAGTATCCATACTAACTCATGTCATGTCTCTGGTCTCGTTGTAAGGACGACCAAACCAAAAATATATGTAAATTTTTTATTGTTATTAATATTTTCATGCGAAAATAATTCTTCAGATTTAATCTAATTAATATTGAGATTCATACCTTAATTAAGATAGTGAGTGGATGTATATTGTTACTGTTACTGGATTTTTGATTTTAATTTTATTTTGTATTTTATATTTTGACATTAAAGATATTAAATTGAATTAGAAACAAAAACTAGGTCTATGCGTAGGTTACTAAACTGAGTCTCCAACAAACCATTATTTTCCTTCAATTTAAATAAATTTTTAAATACATTGCTACAACGATTCGATTTGATATAACTAAAAGTTATAATAAAATACGCAGGGATCATTTTGGTGTTCAATTTGTTCCTTAATTGCTATAGGAAACTTTACTTTTTTAAATGGTAATACCATATCAGGGCAGAACCTTTTTAGAAATTCAGGGTCCTAATTGTGTAATGAGAACGCCATCGCTCTTTTGACACAACGGATGGCAGGCGCGGAAAATGTATAATTCTATTTTAATCTTTCTTGCATACAAAATGTTTACAGAATTGTAATACGAATTATTTTCCTTAAAAAAAGCATAAATAAATTTAAACAATGGTGTTGTAATTGTTTAAAGTAACCATAAACCTTTTATAAAATAATAACTAAGTTCTTGGTAGCAGTAAAGGTAAAAATAAATTATTTTCAAATAGGAATGACGCATAGTTTTACCAAAGAGAATTTGAATGTAAATTATGTAGCTACAGTACATTTACTGCCATCTTTAGACAGACGATTAAACCTGTTAGATCGCCATTTGACTTTGATCAATATTCTTTCACTGATATGTGTTAACTTGTTATTAACGCCATCTACTCGAGAGTAGGCCAAAGGTATGGTGCAATCTTTTCGAGCGATGGCGCCATAACCTTTGGTCTACAGTCGAGTACATGGCGTTAATTTCAATATTTAACAAATTAACACATATCAGTGAACGAATAAGGATCAAAGACAAAGGCCGTTCTAACAGTTTTAATCTTCTGTCGAAAGATGGCAGTAAATTTACAGTGGCTACATAATTTACTTTGATAATCCGCCTCTATACACTCTATCCTCTTTGGTTTTACGGTGCGGCAATGCAACGGCTTATGATAGTTATGATGCACAACATTTACGGAATACATAGTAGTTAACTTGGTTGTGGCCTTTCGACTATAGTTTGAGTTAGCTTAATCTAAGTTAAGCTATAACCGCTTGAGAGTAAAGGGGACGAGGTCACGTGACTGCTTTTTCATACAGCCGTAGTACCCATTTAAGAAAATCATAGAAAATATTTTTACGGAATTTGATGTCTTAACCACAGCTATGCCCCTACATGGCATTACTTCGACCTTTAACTATATAAAATAATTATATTAAGGTACTATTCAGAGATAAAAAGAGTAAACTGAGAGTTTTTGACGTGTATGAAAACACAGACTTTATTAATAAATACTTTTAATTACCTACTTAAAGGTATTGCTATCCATACTTTAATTATATTGTTTATACCTACAATACCTAATAAAACAAACCCGTTCAATTTACTCTCCTTAATTCTGCATAATTGTATAAAAAACCGGACAAGTGCGAGTCGGACTCGCCCACCAAGGGTTCCGTATTTTTTTAGTATGTGTTGTTATAGCGGCAACAGAAATATGATCATGAAACATGATCTATGAAAAGGCCATAGTCGGTTTTCCATAGTAAGTTGGCCCTTAAATCAATTTGATTCGGGTTTTTTTTTGTGAGTACCTCTTATGGTGAAGGATATTTTTGCTGAGTATCAACATCCTACTAGTGACAGTTTTTGACTTATGATTTTATTATTATTTTTTCTTTAATGTATTGTTTTTCGGGATGTATTCAAGCGATTTGCTTAATTTTTTTAAATAGTGTTCTTTATTTAGGTATGCATCGATACTCAAAAAACGAATACCAGTACGGTTACCATCAGTTTGTCACTGATATAAACGTCGTCGAGAACGTAATTTACTTTCTATACATCTCGCTCGCACTCGCATATTAGTGCAAACGGGATATATAGAAAGTAAATTACGTTCTCGACGGCGTTGATGTCAGTGACAAACTGATGGTAACCGTACAGTTGTAATATAAAAAATAAGAAAAATGAAGTAAAAAAAAAAACATTTTTTTAATGTCGTTGTGAAGTAGTGACCCCTCTAATTTTTTTTTCTAGTTGTAGGCCAGACATTGGCCTACTACTTGCCTAAATATCAAAATTTTCCAAACGGTACTTCCTGTCAAAAATTAGCAATGTGTGTGGTCAAGTTCTGTACTCAATCGGTGAATTTCAATGTAATATACAAACATTAAGTTGTCATTGGCATTTTACTCTTAAATACGACAACCTGATAAGAAAACGCAAACATAATCGAAGAGTTTCTATACTACATTGAAAAACACCGACTGAGTACAGGACTTGACCACACACATTGCTAATTTTTGACAGGAAGTACCGTTTGGAAAATTTTGATATTTAGGCAAGTAGTAGGCCAATGTCTGGCCTACAACTAGAAAGAAAAATTAGAGGTGTCACTACTTCACAACGACATTAAAAAAAGTTTTATTTTTTTATTACTTCATTTTTCGTTTTTTTTATATGACAACTGGTATTCGTTTTTTGAGTATCGATGCATACCTAAATAAAGAACACTATTTAAAAAAAATAAGCAAATCGCATGAATACATCCCGGAAAACAATACATTAAAGAAAAAAATTAAAAAAATCATAAGTCAAAAACTGTCACTAGTAGGATGTTGATACACAGGAAAATTATCCTTCACCATAAGAGGTACTCACAAAAAAAACCCGAATCAAATTGATTTAAGGGCCAACTTACTATGGAAAACCGACTATGGCCTTTCAACTGTCTAGCTATCACGGTACATGAGATACAGCCCGGTGACCGACATACGGACAGACGGAGAGTGGAGTCTACGCTGCGTCTTAATACGTAAGCGAACAACTCGCGAAGGCGACGCGGCGCGGCAGGCCCTAGGCGTTCGCGTTCGCAACGAGATCGCCCACGTAGGACACTTCTATAGGCATCAAAGGATTGATTCGCCCGCGCCGCATCGCTTCGTTTCGCGTTCGCGTGTTGTTCGCCTACGTAGTACGCTGCGTTAGTAATAGTGTTCCGTTTTTACCCTTTGGGTACGGAACCCTAAAAATGGCCGAAATCTCCACAATTACCTTGACGCAATAAGACGAGCACAACGCTCCCCAAGTTTGTCGCTAAGTTTCCACGGCGGCCAGTTTTCTTTTGATCCCGCTTTAAGATCCTTCCCTCTATGAAGTTTTCCTCCTTTTTATTTATACCTTATCTTGTCCTTTTGAAATGTGCTGTACTCCTTAGCGAGATTAAGAGATTTCTTTAGAGTTTTGTTCGGTAGTAGAATTGTTTTGTTTCTTTGCTTTAAGTTAATGTGGTTAAATTCTTGGAGTTTTTCTATTAGTTTTTCGAATTAGTTCATGGAAGTTTTGGGACGTTCAATAAAGTAAAATGTAAGAAACAAATTATTTCTTTTTTGACTTCCTTCACTGACCTTTTGTTTTTTAACTTTCTTATATTGTTGTTGTTATTTTTGCTTGTATGTAAATTCAATGTTGACGTGTAAAAGTCCCCTTGTGGCCTATTTGCTGAATAAATGTTGAAGTTAAAGTTGAAATTATGTACCTAAGTACCTACTCTAAATTTTACTTGTAATATACATAAGTAACTACTGCGCTAATTAATAAATAGTTATCATGTTTATTGTTTTGTACAGTCAGCATCAGATATACCTGAGCGGGCAAGGTGTCCAAGAAAACATATACACTTAAATCGTCACAAAATAAGGACATCTAAGTTGTAATTTTCACGTAGGCTTTCAGTTCGTCACATATATCTTAACTTCTGAGTTTTTCTTTAACACATACACCCTTATTTATCACAATGACAATAACGGTTAGAAAGTCAGTGGTAACTAAGCACTCAAATTCGAGCTGCTGCCGCAATCACGTACGTCAGCAGCCAGGGTGCCACCAGTTGCTAAGCAGTTGTTATTTCAATGGTAACTAAGCATCAACATTTTATCTGTTTAACTTTAAAAAAAATACTGTAGCAGCTACGAATTGACACCTCCTTTCTTAAAGAAGTATTTTATCGTCAAGTGTCAAACTTAGACAATAAATAAGTAGGTTCTACGAAAATGATCGCTTTTTATTATAACTGTCATATATCATATCATATATCATATCATATCATATATCATATCATATTTATTCATCAACAATACAAGATTGTGTTTGAAATGCACATAAAATACAATTACAATAAAATACAATAGAATAAACAACATTTGAAAATAATAATAACAATAATAGTAAGCACTAGTAACATCCGTTCTTCCAAACCTCCGAGTTCCAAACCGTAGAGCATATTTATATGTTAATATATTTATTTAGCCCGCTTATATTGTACTAAAATAATATACTATACAGGGTACAGGGTGGCCCATTTAGATCGGTCAGTATGGGAAAATCTGAAACTATGAGATATACACCGATCTCTTCTTAGGAACCATGTCATCGATTTTAGTAACAATAAAAACTGCATTCATATATTTAAAAAAAATGTGTACTCAGCTCGGGAATCGAACCCCGAACATTTAGAAAAATAAAACTAGGCCTATTTCTATTTAGATATCGATTGTGTAGGTAGCAGTAAATATTGAAATATAGCTATGAAACATGATGTCTGAAATGGATAAAATGCATTGTTTTCATATCCTTTAATTTATCTTAGTAAGTTCTCGAAAAAGCCACCATTTTTTTCATTACATTTTACATACATCTTTGAAGTGAAAACTTCTTTAGCGGCGCTGTGCACTTTTTGGGGTGGGGAAAGAATGATAAACTCGAGACAGCGTAAGGCGTAAGGCGTAACGCGTAAGGCGTCTCTCCTCTCTTTCTACCGCGCGGCGAAAATGTATGCCTGAGCCTGCTGTTTCGTTTTTATTCACCAAAGAACTTAAGTCATAACGTATCATAATCGCTATAATCAGGTCAATTATTTAAAACTGGACTTTTATATTAAGCAATAAAGCTCAATGTTCTAATCTTGTACGGGCTGAAATACGAGGATCTCACAGTTACATTAATAACTTTATATCACTCAAATATAATTCAAAGCTACATCTTGATGAAATCGCTAATAAAAGTGAACTCTAGTACTGGTGAATAAAACTCAAAACATCATGAGTTCATGACCAAATATATTTAGATGCGAGGTCTGCAAGGTAACATTACAATTTCTATTCGAATTTTAAACAATTAACGCTACAAATTTGAATTTCGAATTTTAAACAAGCTCACTGACCAGTAATTTCGGAACTAAAGTTTTTCAATAAAAAGGAGGATGGTCAATTATACATAGTGCTGCAGACATTTTGGACTAGTCATTGAGTTTTCACTTCTGTCGGCACTCCCGGAGTGCCACCCGTTGTTATTTTTTTTTAATGTATGAATGCAGTTTTTCTTCTTACTAAAATCGATGACATGGTTCCTAAGAAGAGATCGGTGTATGTCTTATAGTTTTAGATTTTCCCATACTGACCGATCTAAACGGGCCACCCTGTATAGTACCTACTAAAATACGATGCTCCGAATCGATCAAAGAACGAAGGAGAAAATAATTGAATTGAAACGTAACACGTTCACTGTCCCAATCTGACATGTAAACCTTATGGCTTTGTAATAGAGGCTAGCCGTGGCCCCACGTGAGGAGCACGGGCAGTAAAGGTGTTAAACTAAACATATATCCAACTATAACTCTCTTTATTTTGTTGGTTGGACTCATGATCCGCAAGAACGGTGCCTCCTCTTCTATAGATGTAGGTATGCGATAAAAACATCACTGCCATGCATATACGTAATATGCTAACTGTTGACCATAGGAATGACGAATTTTGTTTTTACAACTTAGCAGAGAGGATTGAGTATACGGAGTTATAATGGAGTTATATATATCTTTGAACTTTTTGTTAAGATAACCTAGCAGTAAACATCAAATGGCATTCCGCACAGGAGTAATCTAAGGAACGCCCACTGCGGGTTCAAACCTACAACGTCTTATTAGAAAGTCGTACATACGCTACATGTTACATATCTTCAAAAATTATATAAACTAATGCGAAATTAACATAAAACCAGAAGACACAAATTAATAATAGAAATGAAATCCAAAAAAAAAGCTGTAATCTCTAGGTGCGTGCGACTGAGATTTGAACCCGCGGTCTCTGCTTTGAAAAGCAAACGCCTGTTACTGAGACCACAACGTGCCTTGACAATTGGCTCTAAATTCGGCTTCAGTTAGCTTTCGCTATGTGTCATTCGTTTTGACGATTCTGATAAAAGAAATAGTTTGCAGTAAGTTGACCGATAGGCCCCTGTCAATGTCAAATGGTTGAAGAGCAAAACGTGAGATAGATGTATGTGATGACAAGACTGTACTGCTTTCGATGATTGTCAAAACGCTTTACTTGTAATTAGCATGGCTAGTTTTCATTCAATATTCGACCATACTTGTATGCTTTTAACGTCTATTTTTCCATATTGTTCAGATATATTTGACACGTTGACCGCTTAGATACCAGTGGTTTTTTGGCAGCTAAGGTATCAACGACTTGTTGTAAGTGTAGAAATTAATGAATAGCGACCGTTAAGATATTTGTGACACGTTGAGCGCTCACAAGTAAATACTACCATGACAGTCAACAACTTTTTGACAGTTTAAACGTTTACCTCTCTTTGAGCACCTGCTGCTGACTGTATTACTTTGATTAATTAAATTCTACTCCCGATATTGTTGGTAAAATATGTTTTAAGACGACAAAACTCTGCCGTGACTTAATCCTTATAATTATAGGTTTTTGTTAGTTACCTACTCAAACATGCTTATTTATGATCAATGTAACATTTGGCAGAAAAATTGTGTGTGTGGTAGACATCCATATTCTAGGGAGGGGCAAAATTGAAAAGGAACTCCCTACCTGTCATTAAATTTTGCCCCCTAGTGGTAACCCTAACGTATTTATCTACTAACTCATAACAACAAATCATCAGATTCCTATATTTAATCCGCAACTGCTAACAAATATAACAATAAATAATATGCAACAACTTTATTCCCAGCGGTGTCGTATTCGGATCGCTGAAAGTTAATTCGCGCGTCAAATTATAAATAATAAAAAGGCGTAAACGACATACAATACCAAAGCAAATAGGTCGTTTTAGACAAACTGCATCGAAAACTCGTAAAATGATATCGGAAACGCCTTAATTTTCCAAGTTTTAATGCATTTTTAATTACGTTCCACTCGGTCCTGAGAGAGTTCTCAGAAAATGGGTGAATAGGGAGATATAATAGTTTTCAGTTGAGGCTTCTTCACAGATAATTAATAAAATTATTTTCAACTAGGGGACCAGTGAAACATGTGAAACATGGAACCCAGGGATCTATCTTCGGACCAGTGTACGGATGTTGTGAGTGTCGTGCTATACAACACAGTTAATATAAATGTGTATTTTCTTCTCTTTATCTACTTTTAACATTGTGTAAACAATTTCCGGGTAGTATAGGTTTGTTTACCCATATTTACGTTGATATTTTGCTGGAATGTCACTCATCCGTGACCACAGCTGGTGCAATCGACTGAAGCGTGGGATAAGGTAAAAATAATGAAATAATATCACGTTAGATCCGTTTAAATCACTTTTGTGTGTACACGAGAGTTTTAAGGGTTATATTTTTAAACAGATAATTTTTATGAAATATATGAGTCAAATTCCTTTTGCTGCTTATTGTTTTTCTATCGCACAATACATTAATATCATTATCTGAGACATTGGTATTGATTTTTTCAGGAGCAGCAGCATTCCAACTTCGGTACATTTTACTTGCAGTAACTTTATACTGAGCATTAAAAACAAGTTTTCTCGATTCTATACTCTTCAAAGTCAAGTACAGAGATTCAGTTCTTGACAGAAAAAAATCAACAGAAGAGAATATAGGTACGTACACGTATAATTGTACTGACATCAAAAAGATAAAGTGTATTAGAAAGAATCCCGGACAATCAGTCACGCGTCGGCACTTTTCAAATTAATATAACTTTGGGCCTTTTCCCTTCCAGCCGTCAGGCCCCTTTGTTACGTTGTATTGTCATTTTAACATTTCTAACTCAATTGTTTACTCGGGAGTTTGCCAAAAGAACATACATTTGCAAGAAATAATAACGAAACTTCAGTTTGGTATTCGAAAGGTCGTGAGTTAATGTTAGCTATTTTGATATACGGAAGTCAGAATTCAATCGTAAATTAAATATAGAAAATATTAAATACGTTAAGGCGCGGTGTGTAGTAAAATGCGCTTTTTTGTCACCATATTTACAGACTTTTACAAGGATTTCATGCATTATTTTCTAGTATGTATAACTTCAGTCCTTGAACTACGTTATTGCTTGTCAGAAACACGACGGCTCATTATTTTCTCGATAGAATCTTAAGTTGAAAACATGCCTAACACTGTCTTTATTTCCTTATGTTAGAAGTACTACGACGAAAATGTATATGAAACTTACTTCAGTCGATAGCTTTTAAGTAAATCTTCATTATTGCTTGTCCTTTTATCGATACGTTAATTTTTTCATTCATCATTTGATGAATTCAACATTTTGCCTACTAAATTACATCCTACGCGGCAATACCTTGCGCCCATTCCTCACGCCAGTACGCCCGTGACCACTGTCAGCGTCGGACCTATGCTAGTTTAGCGGACGTTTCATAAAATGGGTAATCACAGTATAAATATGCAAATATGTTATACACACAATGTTTTTCAACATACTTGCGAAGAAAAGCAAAATAATTCTTAAATACGGTGACATTTCAGACATTCGTCCGTCATATTGTCATTTTATAGCAAGTTGGGCAGCAAAGGCACACACCCATCTAACCAATCCGGAATTCAGTCACGATTGATAAATTGTGTAAACATATTTTAAAAGGCTATAAAATTAATCAAATTGAATAATTTTTAAACATAGATATACAGGATTCAAATATTTTAGACTGGTCATATTTTTCATAAAATCGATTTCAATTGCAATTCGCAAATCGGCAAATTGGCAAATCGTATTACTTTTTGGCAACCGGGTTTTTTAACCTAATTAGACCCCGCTGAATCCGAAATTGCTGGTTGCTTGATCGAATTCTTGACCGGAAGTGAGATATTTGATATTAAAGGACCCTTTTTTTAGTTTTTCGTAAATAACTCTTAAACGGTGGCGCATAGCAAAAATATTCTATTACATAAGTAATCTGCATAAAATTGCCTACAAGAAAGATTTAGTACAATTTTTTGCTAGGATCAATATTCAAAGAGATATTAACGCGGAAAATTCAATTATAATCAATTCTAAGGTCCCCTTTTTTAGATTTTCGTAAATAACTCGTAAACGGTGGCCAATATCAAAAAATGTTATAAAACGTTAATAATCTACACAAAATTTTGTACCAAAAAGATTCAGTACACTTTTCGCAGGGATCAATATTCAAAAAGATAATAAAGAAGGAAAGTTAATTATAATAAATTCTAAGGTTCATTGTTTGTATGTTTTCGTTAATAATTTGAAAAGTATGACTCATTGCATCTTATACATAAATAATAAACATAAAATTTCCTACTAAACATGTAGAACTTTTCGCTAGGATCAATATTAAAAAAGACAAAGCAGCGGGTAAGTTAATTATAATCAACTTTAAAGTCCATTTGTAGTTTTTTGTAATTAACTCGTAAACGGTGTCCCATAGCAAAATAGGTTTTAATTAATAAATAATTTACATCAAATTTTCTCCAAAAACATCTTGAACTTTTTTTCTCTAGGATCAAATTTAAAACGATATTAAAGGAAGAAAGTTAATTACAATCAGTTCACAGGTCACTTTTTTTTTAGTTTTTCGTAAATAACTCGTAAACGGTGGCCCGTTGCAAAAAAATATTATACATAAATATTGAACATAAAATTGTCCACAAAAAAGGTTGTTTTGCGCTACGATCAATATTTAAAGAGGTATTAAAGGGGGTAAGTTAATTAGAATCAATTTCCAGGTCCCTATTTTTAGGTTTTCGTAAATGATTCGTAAAATAAGGCTCATAGCAAAATAAGTTCTTAATGTTCTTGTAAATAAATAATCGGCGTACAATTTTCTACGAAAAACATAACACTTTTCTCTAGGATCAATATTTGAAACGAAGAAACGTTTTCTTAAATCAACTTTTTATCTCTTTGTTAACTTTAACAACCCTAAAGTATTGATCGTAACGTAAAAATAAAAAGATCCAAATTTGTAGGAAATTTTATGTTAAAACGTTTGTTATTGTTTTGTACCTATGCTATTCGTACAGATATTCGAGATATGAGCAAAAATATGAAAAAGGTACCTTCACCCCCCTCCCCCCTACACCCTCAGCACACCCGCTAAGCTCGAGGACATTAAGTATGGTTATCTGGACACCACAAGGTATAACTGTGCCAATTTTCAAAATTATACGAATTATTTCCGCAGATTTTTTTTATTTTCTTGAGCTATTAACTAACTCGAATGTCGAAGTAGAAGTGTTTTTTGTCATTACAATCTTTAAGGGCTGGCCTGTATTTTGCTCAACGCGTTAGTATTGCCATACAACGTGGCAATGCGGCCAGCCTTCTGGGCACACTGCCCATCGGCAGTGACTTGGGGGACGTTTTTTATTTATAGGCGTTTTATTTTAAGTTTATTTAGTTAAGAGATAGTTTGTATTATTATTTTTAAGCTAATTTAATGTTTTATATTTATTTAATAGTGTTGTAATAAATATTTTTCAATACTCATTAAATGCTTGACTTTTACTCGTCAATTCAACATTAGAAAAATAGTAAGTAATTACAGTTAGAGTTATAAATTGTTATAATTCTTTTTGTGAAGATAGCTAAATTATCTTAGCTTTGCTAGTATTCTTCCTTATTTTCACTACCTACTTGCCCGAAATTGACTGCTAGAGTTAGACCAAGTCTGCAACGATTTTGATAGCATAGGCAGTGTAAGTGTTATACATAATTTCATAGAAGTTTGACGTTTAAAATAACACTTGCACTGCGTGTGCAATCAAAATCGTTGCAGACTTTTCTTGGTCTAGCTCTATTACATTTTTAATGTCTATTAATAAGAACTATTATTTGTCTCATAATCATTTGGTATCATTTGATTAGATTCTCAGTTTGTCGCGGTATACACTCATATTGTATATATAATTAATAATTATTTACACTCACCGTCTTACCTACCATTTTTAATTTCATTAAGTACTCATCAAAATTCGAATTTGCTAATAAATCTTATTCAATATTAACTGCCGGAAAAAATCCCGGAACTGACAATTCAGAATACCGATGTCGTCAGAATAAGGACGTAGACGTGCTGCGCGGGAATGGTGAGGTGCGCCGCGCGGGGCGCCCGCCTGCCCGTTCTACCACGCGTCTGCTTCACCCCCTTGAAAACGTAAAACTCGAGTATAAAAGCGCCTTAAACTCAAACACGTTCCCAGAGCCCAATTCAGCTTAAACGTCTTGATATGGTTTTGACACGACATTGATGATCATCTTGGAAGGTGATTGGCCCGCATCTCACGCACGAATTTCACTTCATTTCGCATGCACCTATACGTCTACCATCAGTTTTGACATTGGCATATACGCTCACGTCTACGTAACTTACTTTCTATGCATCTCGCTCGTACTCGCATATGCGAGCAATAGTGCAAGCGAGATGTACAGAAAGTAAATTACGTAGACGTGAGCGTTATGTCAATGTTAAAACTGATGGTAGAGGCTCTGGAGGTCATATCTATCTGTCGTATAGACGCGTTTTGTTAGAGAGTGAACCTTCTGTACCTAGTAGGTACTATTATTTATTCTGTGACATTGGCGAACATTCTGTGACAGGACGACATTTTTTAGAAGAAGAAGAAGAATTGTAACTTTTAAAATCAAATATATATTCTACAACACTGCATTCCTATGGCGGATATAACATTAGCTCGCTCAATAAAGCTCGGTAAAAATAAGATTAATAAGTATCGAGTGTCTCCGAGAGCTGAGCTAGAACAAGAACGTCGGCTACAAGTAATGAAACAGCGGATGCCTGCGACAGCGACATTTATTCCATTTAATGTAGCACAACGAATTTCAAATAGACAGTTCCTGGTATTTTTAACTAGCATACATTATTTGAAATTTAGCACAGTTGGGTAAGAGCGATAGGATTGGTGTTCCAATAGGTCCCAAATTTGAGTTCAACCCGAAGCGGTGAATTTTAAAATTTTCCTTTAATTGACAATTTTTAGGGTTCCGTACCCAAAGGGTAAAAACGGGACCCTATTACTCGGTACCTACTCGGCATCCTCAGGAGCGGACTGAGGATTTTGAGACTAATGAATTTTAAATATGCCTTATTGAGCATACATTTTTACGTAATGGTTTGCTACAGTAATGATAATTCATATTAGGGAAAATATGAAAATAAAAATGTACAATCAGAAATGTCACGACTTTACGTCTTGAATATTTTAACTTGGCAACTCCCCTGTATTTTAACTGAGAACAGCACAATATTAAACCTTAACAACAACGCATTACGACTGATGACACACATAAAATGCAACAGTACAAACAACACTCCTAACTGTACATCAGTGGACATTATTACAAAAGGCATAAGGTCCACCTATGTACAATAAAGGTATCGAAACACGAACCCCACGTTCTTGGCGAATTACGTATTGATGATCACACGAAAGAGGGCGGCGCGACAGCTGATATATTACCTGGAAAAAGACAAAATTGATTTAGGACTTAACCAGCATGAAAGTTTTTGGAATTAGTCAAGATTTATTGAATAATTTTACGGTTTAGACTCACTTGTTTTTAGTCACTCGCGCGACATGTTTCGGAGAGCCTAGGTCTCCTTTCTCAAGCACTAACAGTGCGAGCAGCGTTCACGACGGCCGTGTATCGCTTACTGAGCTCGCATGTCGCGCGAGTGACTAAAAACAAGTGAGTCTAAACCGTAAAATTATTCAATGTTAGTATGTCTCACAACGTCACAACAGTTTAAATTCGATTAGTCAAGATTTATTGAGTCGAATGGTCGATTACCAGACTGCCTACGAAATGCGGTTTCGTTTTATGTCCTAAATAGTACAACATGGAAGCAACAGAATTAATAGAACTTCCTGGCACAAAATAATGACTTTAAGTACGTAGCAACCAAATTCAAGGGTATTTAGTAAAATAATTATAGGCGTTTTTAATTGTTCTTTTAAATACTTACTTAAAAATGTCATTACACTCATTACTGTAAAGTAATTTGGAATAATAATCCTAATTTCTTTTTTTGACGATAACGTTTATCGGCACGAGACATTTTTAAATAGGCCCAATTTGTAAGATGAATATTATTCTTGTAACAAAATAAATAATAATTTTATTCAAAATGTTTTTGTACCTATCGACTTAAATGGCGTCACGTGTGCGTAATGGCCAAAATCCAGATTACAGTCGAAATCAGGAAACATAAAAATTTTACGAACGCCCTCAATGTTGAACGATGAAATCCCTGTGTCAAGGGCACTGTTGTTATTAGTATTGCTTTAGAAAGTAATGAATTTTAGCTTTTTATGCGCACATCAAAAAAAGCAGTTACAATACTAAAAAGTTAATACTCAACTTTCGAAAAGCAAATGCAAGAAATAAATTTAATTGAAAGGTTATTCGGTTCTACTTTTATTGTTGAATTCCATTGGTACATAAAATACTCTCATTCCAGAGTGATATCTTAAAGTAAAAAAAAATTTAATATACTTAACGAAATACAGTCTCCGTTAACTATAATATACATTAAATTTCGGAATAGAATAACGTGCGTTACCTATGCAAACATATTTCTTTGATTTCGACTAACATATTTTTGTTCATTTCATTTTAAACCAAAATTGGTTGTTCCTTTATTGCCACACAGCCAAATTTTTTAATACATGATATACAAGTTGGGTATTTCAGGAAAGGTATAGTTGAAGGCTTCGAAAAAAGTTATTTAAGAGGCTTCGAAAAGGTAGAGTTAGTTCAAAAATCATACTTTCAACTAAAAACTGTAAAATGAATTGCTGTCTAAATACTCTTGTTTCTAATATTACACGTGTATACCCCTAATTACGCGTCTTTGATCTACTTTTTCGCAATGTTTGTAATGTAATAAAAAACAAAACACTCTCGTTTATTAACACGCCATCCTCCGTTCGACGAGGAATTCATTTTTCTTCTATCAGGATACCGTTTTGATTGATTTTAGCGCCAATTGAGGGTCCCGAAGAATCTTATCTGTGGAATAAAGAATGGGATGGACTCCGTTGGGAAGTGGCTTAAGAAAAATTGCTGGTAGGATTGATTTATTGAATGTAGCCATAAAATTGACGGTAGGTAGGACGAATACCTATTCGTAACATTGAGACAATTTTGTAGTAAATGCACATTAATAAAACGAAAAGGGATACATTTATTTGTGCGAAAATAAATACAACTGATAAAAGTTTGTACGTAGTTTAATAAGAAATCTTAGCTACGTAGTTAAAAAATAGCTTAAAGTATTAGCTTTACCGGTAAGTTCAGTTTAACTTAATCGAATTACAGTTGTCAGGGAATGTAACTTTGAACCGAGATTGTAATCAGCAGTAACAATGAAATTGTAACTTTGCCTTACGCGTTCTTTGAAAGGTAGTTAACTGGAACTTAACATTATACTTGTATAGTTACCTAAATAGTTTCATTTCTAGCAGAATGCCAGCTTGACAGAACTTCTTGACTGCTTCCAATTGCTCTTCAAGCGCAATAACCCATTATTTTTGAAGTGAAAACTTCTTTAGCGGCGCTGTGCACTTCTTGTGATGGGGAAAAAATGTTAAACTCGCAACAGGTCACGTGACCGCAAGATTCGTAAGACGTAAGACGGACACGTGACCTGATCGAAAAACTGTTACAATGTCATTGAGTTTTCACTTCTGCCGGCACTCCCGGAGTGCAACCCGTTGTTTTTTTAATTAGCGCGTTATACTGTCTCACTGCTGGGCAAAGGAGCCCCTTGATTTCCACAAATCCCGTTTTAGTGCTTTTTCCGTCCAGTTACAGATAAAGGCGTCTAAATTGTCCCGCCATCTCCGTCTGGGCCTGCCACGTCCGCGTATAACCTTACTCGTTCCAAAATTAAACACAATTATCAAAATTGCTTAAATGTTAAATCAAACAACAATTTGTCAAAACATTAAAGTCCCGTAAATCCGATACACTGGAAATCGACGCCGATTAAAGCTAATTTCATCAACGGTGTAAATTATTCACGAAGAGTAAACATGTGGGCCGCCTGACCCATTATGTAATGGCGTCCTTCAAAATGTAAACGTTAAAATCACTGGCCATAGATAGACCTTATTTCTTTGCAATAAGGTTCACTGATTCTCACTTAACCAGTGTGGACGCTGAGATAGAATAGAATAGAATAAAATTTATTCATAAGCACAATCAAACGAGACAATACATAATATAAAAGAAAATACAACATAAGATTCAAGTGCCACGAAATGGCCCCATCTCAGCATGTTGCTGGTGGCTTACAGCGCTGATCTTCCGATGAGACCATCAGGTGAGAAGAATCACGGAAGGTAACAGACAAGAAGAAAAAGTGATGTGTGCTGTGGTGGCCGGTGGCTATAGACAGGTGGCCTACTGATTGGTGCATTGTACTAGG
Organism: Cydia splendana; assembly: GCF_910591565.1. NCBI lineage: Eukaryota > Metazoa > Arthropoda > Insecta > Lepidoptera > Tortricidae > Cydia > Cydia splendana. The sequence goes on from NC_085975.1 coordinate 4,603,535, forward strand.
GAAAGCAACGCGGTTCTGCCAATCTACTGACATTTTTTCTTCGAGCCCATGCATGCAGAAGTGCAGAGAACACTAAGAATTTGGACAACGATTTTTTTACATCCAATTTTCAACGAAGCTGGTCTTATGCCATTTTATTATATACGAATAAAATAAACTAACATCCCTTTACTCAGTCGTTTAAAGATGCGCAAAATGCTTCACTGAGTTGAAAATATTGATTCATTAATCATTATCTATCGCTCGCGGTGATATATACCACTCATTTCGCTCACTTTGAGAAGAAGAAGAAGAAGAAAGTAATGTATTGTAAAAACCTTCTATATACAGCGCCAATTAAATTACAAAGAAAGAGAGAGAAGAACTTACTCACTAAACACTTAAAGCTAGATACATGGTAATTGTTAAAGTAAATGTAACACAAAAATAGACAAGTCCACCAGCAAAGTGAAAAATAAAAAAAAAGGAGTAAGAAAACTACAAAAAAAAATATTTGGCGCCGCTATAGTGGCTACAAAAGGACACCACTCAGCATATGCTCTGGTATAAACACCACAGCGCTGGTTTTCTGTGGAGCCCCAGGCCGGCTTTGCTCAGTGGATCTGTAGACTATATTGTTCAAGAGTGAGTAGAGGGAAATCTCAATCAATCAGATACACACAGCCATAAGTACGACCAAGATGGCGATTACGATCCCGCCATGTTTTCCCGACACTCTCCGAATTCTTCCGAACCGCTCCGAAACCTATTCGCATAGTCTCACTCGCTCCTCGCTTGTCACGATCGGCCGGCTCATTCGAATCGTGAGTGAAAAAGAGCGCGCATGAAACACTGAGATAGATGAGCGACTGAGCGAGTTAAATCATCAGAGTGAGTTGAAGAGTGAGCGAGTTCAGTCAAAAGATATGTAGTTCATTTAAATCACTCACTTGTGAACGACACATGTCTCAGCCGTTCGATCTACATTTGTGAAACATTTAAAATAAATAAAGTACATAATGATTTGCTTTTCATTAGACTAACTAAGTAGTTACTTAATAAAACACTAACACTACTAACAGCATCTCAAGCGGATCCCGCACGTTTCTTTCTAGGAAAAGTCTGTCATAATTACTGCAGTTCCAGTACTCTCGTTCTTTCAAACACAAGTTGTTTTACTCGTACCCTTTTTAGGGTTCCATACCCACAGAGGAAAAACTGGACCCTATTTCTAAGACTCCGCTGTCCGTCTGTCCGTCGGTCTGTCTGTCACCAGGCTGTATCTCATGAATCGTGATAGCAGTTGAAATTTTCAGAGATGATGTATTTCTTTTGCCGCTAGAACAACAAATATTAAAAACAGAATATAATAAACATTTTTTAAGTGGGGTTCCCATACAACAAACATGATTTTTATGGCGTTTTTTGTGTACTGGTACGGAATTCTCACGCGCGAATCCGACTCGCACTTGGCCGGTTTTTTAAAGAAGCTACGTTTCATTCTAATTAAAAAGATATCATAAATTCTCTTTCTACGAATCCAAGTGGATCCTTAACTTACAGTGGGATTATACATGGCGTTCTTCCAAATGGCGAACAGTGCACGCAGACATTATTAAAATATGTACTTTATGTAGGACGTTTGTTAATGGAAGTTTAGTAGTTAAAGTTGGAAATTGTTGCGCGGCGTAATGGAAATTGGTGCTTCTGCAAGAACATTTATGTGTTTGTAGTGTTTGTAGAACCTAAGTTTGTACGAGATAATTTTATTTTATTATTTATAGAATATCAAAAGTAATTGTTTTTTACCATATTATACCTATTACCTATTTGTTATTGCTAATGTTTGGTTTAGATGTTTGCTATGTGGTTATTATTCGCTCGTAACTATCAACGAAGGTTTTCACCGGTCAATAGAGTGATTCTTGAGGAAGGTTTAAGTGTATAATTGGTTATCGGGTCGCTAACTGTATCTATCTCTTTTTTTTTTGTTATAGTAAGTACTAGGTTCGTGAGTCTTTATGTCATAATATTCAGTAAAAGGTGAATCTAATCTTTATATCAGAAATTAGGTACCTAATAATGAGTTTCAGCTTTTAATATGTCACGACCACTCGAACTATTCACTGGGATTTTTCAATAAAGGGAGTACAGGTTTTTAAATGGGCCCATGTAACACCCCAGAATTTGCAGGCATCTACAGACTACGGTGATTTTTTACCCATAACACGGGCCGTATGCTTATTTAGCACAAATGTAAGTATGCTTATTTACTACAAAGTATAAAAACATCTACCGGAGTAGCTAGTTCCTGCATACCCCGTTTTAATCACTGATCTGAGAGACCGATCTCAGAATTGCCCACGACCTACGACTGAAACTGACGTCTCTGATCCTGAGAAATTTGATGGCCCCTCGGGAAATCCGATAGAGAGCTATGGGGCAATGTATTATGGAGACGGCTGTGTACAGTTGTTTGCTTATTTATACTGTGTTCTATACAGTTTTAGATGAAAGTCAGTAAAGGAAGACAAAACTCGACTTACAATGAATAAAGGATGACTCACGCTAGACCGGGCCGGAGCTTCCAGCGCTTCGTTTTCTATGAAAAGCAGCACATGATCACCGATCAGCCGTCATAGAAAATTACATGTCGGACGCCTCAGCCCGGGCACGGCCCGGTCTAGCGTGAGTCATCCCTAATATGCAGGATTAGTCTCCGCACGGGACTTCGTTCACATACAGTGAAACCTGGTTAAGTGGGACCTGGATTAGTGAGAAACCTCTATAGCTGGGACTCATGGTGCGGTCCCGACACTTTAGCACTGAATTACCTCTGTTAGTGAGACAAAACGAACCTCTATAACTGGGATTAATTGTTGTGATTTTATAGTTACATTTACCTCTATAATTGAGACAGAGAGTGTATTTTACCTCTTTTACTGAGACTATATTTATAAGATTACATTTTCCTAATTGTGTTTTTAGAATTTTATACGAATTACCTCTGTATCTGAGGTAACGTCAATCTATGACCTCTCTAACTTGGACTTTATTGATCTATTTCCGTATACTTACTAACTCTTAGTCTATCCACAAATTCCGCATTTGCTTAATTGTGTTTAAACGACTTCAAGTTTCATTTAGTTACTTTATGTAGTTAAAACTATCGAAACGAAAGCTGAAATCTTGATAAGTAACACGAATAAACAAATTTTCATTTAATAAATTTCTAAGACCCAATGAACTCCGTATCAAATTTAATTGGAAAATCTATCCTTTGGAAAATCATTCAAAATAAATTCAAAGAAATATTTAAACAGACTTAAAAAATATTTAGGGACAAGGATTATTTTACCTAAACATTTAAAGATAATTACAAAATACCTTATTAACCACCTCTATAACTGAGATATATCCTCTATTCTCACCTCTATTAATGGGACCCTCTGTAAATGAGACAGAAATGTATTTGTACCTGGCTAACTGAGAGCCTGGGTAAGTGAAATACCTCTTTAAGTGAGACAAATCTGCTCGTCCCTTGAAGTCTCACTAATCCAGGTTTCACTGTATATACATTGCAAACCGCCTCCTATTTTCTTAATCTTATAATAGTAGGTAGGTAGGTAGGTAGGTAGGACTTTGATCCTTTATTGTTCCATTTTATGTGATCTGTGTGACATATTTTTGATTAAAATATGTCACACCGATCACATAAAATGTCTCTTCAGGCGTTTTTGCTTGATGGTCTTCCATCGAGACAAATATCCAAATATTCTGTTCTAATATTACCTATAGAGCAGGACTGCAGGATATCGATCGACTTCCCAACTGCAAACTGATACTTCAAACAATGCAGAAAACATAGGAAAAAGTGTTTCAGTCAAATCTCATCAAATTTTAGTATGATGTAGATTTAAGTCTCCTGATTCTTTTTTTGTAAGGAAACGAATCTCTCAGAAGTAGACTTTCAGAATTAATCAAGATTATATTTTTCTATTTCTATGATGTGTTTCCTAAAATCTATACATTCCATTGGTAAATGCAACTGCATTATAATGTGACTTCATAACTGTCAGTATCTGTCATTATTATTCAAGGTATCTAAATATCTTAGGAAACACCTCATAGAAGTAGAAAAATATAAAATTGATTATTTCTGAAAGTATAGGTACTTCTGAAAGTTAGTCTATAAAAAAATAATCAGGAGACCTAAATGTAAATCGTATTAAAATTTCGTGAGATTTGACTGAAACCACTTTTTCCCTGTTTGCTGTTGGGTCCTTTAAATTACACACTCAAATATCACAACTAGCCCTAAGTTTAGGGTGGTTTAGGTACATTTTCCCCCTCCTATTTTATAACATTTTTATAACACAAACTGCACGTTGCATCCTCATATTCTCATAAAAGCACGCCATGTTAAGTCAAGCATAAAGCCAGATGAAATGTAAATGTTTTATTACTCTAAAACACCCTACTGCACTCTGCTCTAGGAAAAAAGTAACGCTATCGCTATGAAATGAGCTGAAAAGCTAATTTCAGCGAGATTATATTTTCAGCCGAGCGACCTATTTAGCTTTGGGTATTAGTGGAAGCTGCGCTTAGGGTAAAGTGTCCATTAGAACGTATAGTGTGCAGTTTTCTCGAGACTGGGATTATGGGGAATTTACTTATAGGTACATATAACAGTTAAACAGTTTGAATTCTGAGCCAGTTTGTACACAGCTAACTGATATGATTCCAGTATTATTCTAATATCGGTTTGACGTCAGTGCACGTTCGAACTGGCCTGTTTATACATACAGTGCAACAGTTAAAATTTGTCTGAAAAAGATGACGTCACCGGGTCTCAGAGGTTAAAGTCGATAGGTACATTCTACAAGATGGCCGACTTTCCAATGCGCACAATTCCTGTAGGTAGTTGAAATTAATAAAATATTACTAACTCTTCAATGAACTACTTTACGAACATAATAAAACCACAACTTATTTTATATTAAAACTTACAAAATCCAATAAAATCTCTCTCACATTTATTCCCGCCCAAATCAAATAAACTCAATTATTACAAGCATCTTCACTTTAAAGTGCTATTTTATACTGTTTAAAAGCACTAAAAAACTTTTGAATTTACATGGAACGTAAAACGAAGAGGGATCACTTTTCAAGAAAACAGCTGGAAAGGCGTCATTTGTTTTGAAGGTCGTTCTCCCCTTCTGAATGTCTTGAGTTGAATAGCTGGAGACAACCCACCATTTGCATACGCTTTCTTGATAGATTGTATATTTATGTATACGAAGTAACTAAAACTACGGGGTTATAAAGTGTCATTCTATGGAACTTGCTAACTATGTAAACAAAAGTCACTAGTAAGTTCATCATTCAGAGACAATTTCTATATGGCGGTTTGTTTATAGTTAGCAAGTTCCATAGAATGACACTTTAAGGCGAATGCACAGAGTTACAAACGGATGGGATAACGAAAATGTTTATTACAATAATTAACTTAATTTATTCATTTAATGTTGTCTGGAGTTTACAATTTACCAAGCCGTATTAATACAAATGACTGGTGTAATCGACGCATTATCATTTGCGCAAAAATTAAAGTGGAAATGGTGTGGCCATACAGCACGAATGCATAAAGACAGGTGGGCAAAAATAACCACCCTATGGCGGGGCCCTGCGGGGACAAGGAATAGAGGGAAGGCTAAAGAAAAATGGCTCGACGAAATCGTGGCTACAGCCGGGCAAGACTGGTCACAGAAGGCAAAGGACAGGAAAAACTGGCTGAGTCTGGAGGAGGCCTTCACCCGAAGAGGGGTCTCTACAAAATAATAATATATATTTTTTTTAACTATTCAAATCATTTTTTTTTTTAAACTTTTTATGTACCATGTAGAGAATCAATAAAGGCTTTTTATTTTTATTTTTATTTATTTATTTATTTTATTAATACAAATAATAAATGTATATTTAGCAAACTGGCTATAATCCCTACTAAAATACGAAAGTAAGTAACTGTTTGTCTGTTATCTTTTTACGCTTAAGCCGCTGAATCGATTTATGAAATATGAAATTTGGTATGGAGATAATATGAGTTTTTCTCGGAAATCATATTCTCTGATGGAATTTTCTATAGAACTGGAAAACGAATGTATTAATTCTACGCATAAGAAGTAGCGGGCATATTCATATTCATATTCATTTATTCATAAAATTACAAACTTTACATGTCAAAAGGGTTATTAATTAATTAGGTCAAGTTCAATTAAATTACAATTCATTAAAATAAAATAAAACAATATAAAACAAATTCAAATAAATAAAATATTAAATTAAGTTACGATTAAATCATAATTATTATATTCTGACATATTGTGATTGGGATCATTTATAGGTAATTATTTTATATTTTTATTTTACCCATATACCTAATAGTTATCTAGAAGCTTTTTATAACAATATTAAGGCACATGATTACGGCATGGGTGGGTATGTGGTAGCCTAGCGATCTAATTATATCACGGATGTAATCATCTTACTACGACATATACATAGGCACCCGCTCTTAATGCCCAAGACAAGTAAGCTTATCTCCTGCGAAACTACCACGCACATACTCCCACGTTTTCACTGGGTCGAGTCGAGACAACTAGCAAGTTATCCGAGATACAGAGATGATTAACTGCGCGGCTATCGCTCGTGATTTAGTGGAGGTATCATTTAGGGCCGTGTTAAATGTAACCTACATGTAGTTGTGTAATAAGCGAGGTATTTGTGTCTAATCTGCGTTGTTGGTGTAACCATCACACTGTAGAGAGCAGCCATGCAAATAACAATCACACTGTAGAGAGCGACCATGCAAATAACAATCGTCATGATACTGTCAGCACCTTTTTAAATTTTAAATTTATCTCGATACAATTTTTACTTGTGTGTGTAATATACAGTAGTTCATCATGTTCCCTCTTAATTACGATATCATTTATCAACTATTGCGTGCATATTTAGTGATTATTTTTACCTTAAGGATGACTCAAGTTAGACCGGGCCGTGTCCGGGCCGGAGCTTCCGGAGCTTACTTTTCTATAACATGACAGGCGATCACGTGATGCTTTCCATAGAAGACGATGCGCTGGAAGCTCCATGTCCGGCCCGGTCTAACGTGAGCCATCCTTTATCCGACGTCTCAGCTGGGTTACTTACATCAAAATGAAATTATATTGCGTTAAACCCGATCTAATCACTAAATCATCATCCAATCATCATCATGTGTGTACAAAATGCGATATTGTAAAGTGTTTTAACTAATGTGTGTTCTCTGATGCCAGCTTATTGAATACACAAGCGAATAAAAAAATTAGAGAAGACTTACTTTTAAACAAACAATTTTCTAACCCTCCAACCATTTATTTTGTTTCCAAGTTAATATTTCAAGAAACACTACAAACGACGCTCAGCAAATTACTTTTCAAGCAAATCAATCAAACGCCGGCCTAATAATTACTGTTAGTTATTTGTTCCAAAGGCTGTGTTAAAAATGTACTGACCCATTTTCTACGTTCAATTAGGTTATGACCAGCGGAGCGGAAGCTTCGCTTTGATCGTACTATGTGTGTGAAAATGGTGGAAAAGGCTTATGTTAGACGTTAATATTTTGAATATGGGAAAGGATTTATAAGCGAAATACTGCTGTTGAACAAGCAAGCATATTATTTAGCTTTAACCACGTGATTAAATAAGTAAGGTCAAAGTGAGGAAGACTGCCCGATTCGAACTTTAAGATACGTCAATTAATAGATCTAGAAACGATATCACAAAATAAAATAATAGTACTACCGTACAGAAAGGACACTTCCTACAAAACTGAAGTTTGACAGCGATTCGGGGACTAATCATCCCTTTCTAATGTATGGCACTATCCCTTTCGGCTATTTAGGGTTGTCAAAGTTCGAGTCATTATCTTATCTGCGGTCGTGCACGTAAAAGGACATCAAGTGGTGCCAACCCTAATAATTGCTCGGAGCAATGCTTAGCCGAACGGAGACGAGTTTGCCCGAAGTCAGGAGTGTCTCCCCACTGACGTCACATTTGACACTGACATATCTAATCCATATCGTTTCTAGATCTATTAACTGACGTATCTTAAAGTTCGAATCGGGCCGTTTGTGTAGGTACTTACGGCGCTCAGAGACAGTCTGAGCTAAGTTAAGTATGCCACCCTCGAATACTTTTCCAAATAAAGATATATCTCGACAGTTCGCGTTCAAAAGTATCTGCAACAGTTTAATTGTTTTATATTTACGTATGTAGAGACATAATAAATATCTCCTTTCGTGATGCTATCAGAGAATGGTAGATATTTTTGATGCATAGTCTGATACGCTACTATAGATGCTGAATGTACCTATTTATAATATTTAATTTAATACTGAAATAGTATGGTGTAGAAATTTCCTTATTTAGATTTCATTGTATAATTGATTGTGTTTGTTTGGAATTAAATAAAGTAATTCACATTTATTTTTTGTTTTAATTTTAATTCTGTTTATTTAAAAATATAAAATAAATAACAGAAACGCATATATAATTGTAGAATTACGCTTTTTAATTTATTGTGAACTTTAGTCCAACTTTCAATATAGTATAAAAAAGTCATCTTTTCTAACGAAACAAATACAGATTTATAAGACCAAGAGTAATGAGCGCCTACTTTCACAAGGCTAATAGGTACATGCATAAGAACTCGAGACAGAAGAGAAAATTAAAATTTCAAGAGCGTATTTGATCTGCCACGTTCCATAATACGAGATTAGGAATTACATTTACATTTATCTTCAAAATCTACTCATTTTATGATAAATCTCACATGGGTAAAATAAGAAAATGGTTTTAATAGAATTTGTCTCGAAGTAGGTAAGCAAGTAAAGTACAAATGTACTTGATATTTGACAAACGTTGTTTCATGCAGTGTTTTTTCACCCAGTCGGTGACCTTTACATGATAACTTTCTAAGCCTATATTCCGTATCTTTAGGTAGTTAAATAAAGTAAACAAACATTTTGTAAATTTTCGGGTAGTTATAACATTTATTGGTTAACCGAACAATTACAAAACCACCTGGATATCTGACACGATCTTGTTTGTAGAGCTATAAGAGCGTGTCACATATTTTTGCGGCCTTCGAAGAGTAACATACAATGGTGACTGAACTTGTGGGTCTAAAGGTGATATTCGGATGTCAACAGCAGCTGTAATACTGTTGCTGTACCTGTGAGTTTTCTTGATGGAATGAATGTCGTTCGCCGCTGCATCACTGATGCGATTATGACGTTCATTCTTTCACCACTTACATTATCAAGGAAATCGACAGATACAGCCGCAGCAGCAACGAAGCCGCAACAGTAATGCAACTGCAGTTGACATCGGAACGTCACCTTTAATTTTAATATTGTACCTAATTGAAACTGAACATTTTGTGATATCACGCGGCGCCAAAAAACAAACTAGAACAGCGCGCCCGATCCCACTCCAGATACCTACAGAAGGGTGTCCCTTATTTTGCGACATCGCATACACTCTAAATCAGTGGTGGGCTGGTGGGCAAACTTTCTTCATGGGGGGCCAGAAAGTTTAGGAAATTTAAGTGGAGGGCCAGAATTGTAGCCAAAATTTATTTTGATTTGCGATAATCGTGGGCCAATGCCATATACTAAATATACTAATTATTTCATAGGACCGGCGGCGAGCCGGATAAAATCCATTCGCGGGCCAGAGATGGCCCGCAGGCCGTACTTTGCCTACCACTGCTCTAAATCATCATCATCATCATAACTTAAGAGCTTTGCTCTTGTCGGTGGAGTAATCGCCAATCATTTCTTGTGCCAGTCTTTTAATTTCCTCATACGACGCATTATTTTTTATTTGGCTGAAATAAGTAATTCTAGGTCTCCCTTTTTCTCTTGTCTTTTCAATACTGCCTTCCAGGATGTTTAGGATACTTTCTTTTTTATTGATTTTCTCGTCGTATAGAGATTTTTTTGTGAAATAATGTTTAACAGCAAGCTATAGTATATGCAGTTGATATAAAATAAGAACAATAATTTTGTAATTTTCCATGAATAAATGTATTGTAGGTATGGAAAATCCGCATAAAAGTCGCATTGGGCTACAGTTGTATTGTTGACCTCTAATAATTTTTTAGAGTCAGACCAAGAAAAGTCTGCAGATATTTTGATAGCCCATGCAAGTGTTATTTTAAACGTCAGACTTCTACGAAATTATTAAGTATAAATAACACTTGCACCAAGTGGGCTATCAAAATCGCTGCAGACTTTTCTGGGTCTAACTCTATACTGTTTTTGGGCAATAGAAACCTATTCAGAGGCTATCCGTTATTAATTTCTGAAAATCGTAAAATAAGGGACACCCTACTGCACTGCAGTGTAGATAGACGAGGTAGTGTTAGACTTGAAAGCTCTTTGATCCTGCTCTCGCCTGGGAGCTAGACAGTCTAGCCTTAGACAAAACCTTGATTGCACTGAGCTTTTACATAAGCGCAGGGTTAATTACTTCGCTCTAATTGGTTAGACTTTGATTTTGAATGTATTTTGGAAGTGAAATAACAATAGGTACCTAAGTATTTAAATTTCCTCGTTGTCTTTTTTCTGTATGTCCACTATATACCATCAGAGAAGAGATAAATTAAGTATAGTAGCCGTTCAAAAAACGGACTCGCCCACCGAGGGTTCCGTACTTTTTAGTATTTGTTGTGATAGCGGCAACAGAAATGCATCATCTGTGAAATTTTAAACTGTCTAGCTATCACGGTTCATGAGATACAGCTTGGTGACAGACAGACGGACAGTGGAGTCTTAGTAATAGGGTCCGTACCCTTTCGGTACGGAACCCTAAAAAGTATGACTTACAAGCCACATGTTGTACCTATTTTATCTTTACAAGATTGCATGAAAACGTATCAGATTAAAGCCAGTTCTCGCCGCCAGGAAAAGATATACATACAGAATCAAGAAACGTGCTCCCAATATTAATTCTTTATGTGAAGCCAAGGATCGGAAAAGTAAATGTATTCAGCAAAATAAGACAACATTCTTCACCCCCTTCCGCAGAGTTACACACTAGATGTAGCATTATTGGCCTTCTTATTTAGTATGAGAATGCTGCAGTCGCGTTCACGTTTGCGAGCTGTACGATCGTAAATTGAAAATATTCAATGCTTCTAGGAAATATATGATAGGATAACTAGTACTTTTCTTATATAGAACTGTAGCGGATAACTGTTTAATTTATGCAATCAACAACATTTTTAAGATCAAATGTGTTTTCTTTATAGAAGCAGAACTTATACATAATATAAATTAAGGTGATTGCTACTACCCTCAAACTTAGAATAAACACTTTTTTTACCCTAAATGTACAAACGCGTTGGTATTTATTCGTCAAGGAGGTGGAAGGACGAGGAGGAATAAATAATTTGTTTTTTTATTAGCCCGTTATTGTCCCACTGCTGGGAAAAGGCCCCTCCCCTTGATTTCCACAACTCCCGTTGTAGTGCTTTTTCCGGCCAGTTACTGATGAAGGCGTCGAAATAATTTGTTACGGTTTTGTTTTGATACGACCTTGACGATACGCAAAATGCAAATAAAGTCGTACCTATCATAAGATTCATAAGGCATCTTCCTCGTATTTAGATATTGGTGAAATAAATGATATGCCTAAATATATATGATCATCGTGGTCTTATCAATGCACAATTAAATCCGTAACAAATGTAACAATCGTTAATTCAGTATCGGTCTTAGATACAGTCAGCTGCAGCGATAACTGACCCTCCCTGCATATTGTTTTTTGTAAGAGGGGTTCAACTAGTTCTACAGCTGACTATATTATGGAGGTATTTTTCCAGCGTATACTTCTAAATGCGAAGTCTTTCGGGAGATAGTCTATGCTTCCACTACCCTCAGCGTCCCCTCTGTTTAAGTATGTAAATTCCTTTCAGCCTCCTCGATTGCCTTCATCAATGATAAGATACAGAGACAGGGGTTCCTTAAAACACTTTAAGTTTGTGACTTTCCTGACAGTACCTATACTAGTGGCTCTGTGAGCTGTAGACCTCGCGAGCAGAGCTTGAAATAACATGGTGCTAAGAGCTTTAAATACACCGTGTTTTTTTTGATTTCCGTTAATTTCAAGGGTGCATTCCTGAGCTTAAATCAAGTAACTTTCTCAAAGACACCGATGTTCTAATTCAGTCCATTTCGGAGATAATCCATAATTTATTTTTTTACTATAAGGCCTCTACAAGCGTGTACACTTGCCTTAGGGCCGGCTTACATATTGATTAGTGTTTAGAATGAGTTCATACATTTGCTACTAAACTTAAGTACAATCTCGGTCGATTGATGTACGAAATGACATTGATATGTCACAGATTTCAATTGTTTGGTTGAGTTAAATGTAATGCCCGTGTTACAACAACGCTATATGCTACATTTAATTACTTTTTAAACAAAAAAAAAAAACAAAAAACAAAACAAAAAAAAAATTTTTTTTTGAAAATTAACTATGCCATTTAGTTCTTATAAACGTACTTAACTATACCCCGAAGTTAACGGAATTCAATAAAAACACGGTGTATAGTAAATTAAAGAAAAACAATACGAAATTTATGTGTAAAAAAATACAAAAAGTTATAATATCCCAGCATACAATTACTGGGGATCGAACCCAGACCCTCTGTGCAAACAGAAAAAGCGAACGTTTACAAACTGAGCCAAATAGTTCTTAGATGGGTTGACGAAATTTAGCTACTCCTTCTCAAATTAAAATTAGTTAAAATTAAATATCTAAATACCGCCTAAACCAGCGATAATTTTTTTCTGCATTTTTTGCTATTAACTCTGTAAACATGTCTCAAAAAGAAAAAAGTCTTATGATATCGATACGATTATTTGTTTAGGCGCCAGGTATCTTGACTCCGCCATTTTTAAAAATTTCCAAAAACCGGATTGACAAAAAAAAATTATTTAGTCATAAAATTCGGTCACAAAATTTCACGAGAATCGGTTAAGAATTGCGACCTGTAGAGGAGAACAGGCGTTCGATGTTATTTTCTATGACGGCTGATCGGTGATCACGTGGAGCTTTCCATAGAATACGAAGCTTCGGAAGCTCCGGCCCGGCCACGGCCCGGTCTAACGTGGGTCATCCTTTAACCGGTTAACCCCGGGTTAGTGGTGCAAAGTGGCGCACAAAGATCTGCTGTTTTATAGGGTTAGGGTTCTTTTTATTTATTGAAAACTACAATAAAAATATTATATTCTTTTTTAATTATGATGTGAAAGTCGCTATAATAATTGATGCATAAAATGGTTGGATATATTTTATTTTCTTCTTGGATATTTTATTTAGAACGAGGTTCACATTCAACACCAAGAACCCGACTGTCGGGTACACTGTTCGTAGCGACTACGCGCTACATACGACGAAACCGTGGCTACGCGCTACGAGCGTAACCCGTAGCACTTAGTGGTATTGAATGTGTTAGGAGAGTTTTATTAAGAAATTTTTAATTATTGAATGATATTAAATAATACTGCACTAAAAGTACCTAACATATTTCCATCTGTCTAATTGAAGAATTTTTTTACTAATTATTATTAATTATAAATAATTATTATAATTAGAAAGAAGGTAAAATAATGAAATTTAATTGCGTTAGACCCGATAATGACATTAATTATGTCTAATTCTATATAAAATGGAGTATAATTGAGATGTATTTCAGTAGTAAGTTCAAACCTGATACGGCGTAAATCGGTCTACCGCAAGATGGGTTGACTGATTCCAACAGAAACTAGGTGAAACATAAGGCGATCACTTTGGTGATTTAGCAGTTAAAACTATTCATCTGTTACTGGGTTGTTAAGATGACGAGCTATGGGCCCGATTCGGATTTTGAAATAGACATCTATTAGACATCTTTTAGACATCACCAAGATACGATAACGATATATTATGTTTAAGATCTAACCTGTCAAATTTGACATTTGTGCGATTCTGGAGATACTGTTGAACGATTTCCACAGGATAATGACTTAGAGAACCAATTCACATCAAATAGATATCTTACTCTATCTAACGTAAAAGTGACATTGGTTGCCCGAATTGCGCTGCAAAAGAGAACTACTGCCGTATTCGAACTTCAAGATATTCACAAGAGACGACACGTACTAGATCCATTCTAGATACGTTATAGTTTAGATATCAACTACTTCTCTTTTGCAGCGCAATTCGGGCAACCAATGTCACTTTTACGTTAGATAGACTAAGATATCTATTAGATGTGAATTGGATATCTAAGTCATATCCTGTGGAAATCGTTCAACAGTATCTCCAGAATCGCGCAAATGTCAAATTTGTCAGGTTAGATCTTAAACATATCGTTATCGTATCTTGGTGATGTCTAAAAGATGTCTAATAGATGTCTATTTCAAAATCCGAATCGGGCCCCTAGTTGATATCTAAACTATAACGTATCTAAAATGGATCTAGTACGTGTCGTCTCTTGTGAATATCTTGAAGTTCGAATACGGCAGTATGTGTAAGTGTTTACAGCTAAGTGGGTCAGTAGGACAGGGTATTTTGTAATTTTGACGAGAAAGGATTACCCTCGAACTTAAATAATGCTGACGCAGCGTTTAATAAGCAAAATGTTATAAAAACACTTTGCTGAATAACTGCTGTTACAGACGGGTTTGGTTTAATCCTTAACTATATTTTCTAAGGCCCACTTGCACCATCTCACTAACCCGGGGTTAAGCGGTTAAACCGTTAACCTAGTGTCAATTTGTATGCGTAACCATGGCAACTCCAGGTTTAACCGGTTAACCCCGGGTTAGTGAAATGGTGCAAGTGGGCCTTAGGTGAATAAAGGAGCAACTTTTAGCATGGGACCAAGTTTTGGCTCTCCCAATTCTCCCATGGAAAACATCGACATAAGCAAAAATTTTAAAGTATGAAACAACCAATTTTTTTTTCTTCATTTCGAGGTCTCATAGTAAAAATTGCTTAGTATAATTATGACATACAAATTTACATAATAAATTATGACCTAGGGTTGATAAAGAAGCTGAATACCCAAACCAAATAGATGAGTAGGTATACTCTTATAATCTGAGCATCTTCTTCTTCTTCTTCTTCCTCGCGTTGCCCCGGCATTTTGCCGGGTCCGCTTCACAACTAATCCCAAGAATTGGCGTAGGCACTAGTTTTTACGAAAGAGACTGCCATCTGACCTTCCAACCCAGAGGGGAAACTAGGCCTTATTGGGATTAGTCCAGTTTCCTCACGATGTTTTCTTCACCGAAAAGCGACGTAAATATCAAATGATATTTCGTACATAAGTTCCGTAAAAACTCATTGGTACGGGGGTTTGAACCCGCGACCTCCGGAATGAAGGTCGCACGCTCTTACCGCTAGGCTACCAGGGCTTTATAAGGGCCACCCCACATCTAGCGTCTTTCGAGCGTCGGCGTCTCGTCGGCGTCTACAACTCTATGGCCCTGCTCGACGCAACGTCGACGCAACTGCGCAGCGACGTCATTTTCCATAGCGCTGACCGACGCCGACGCGCGACGCCCGAAAGACGCCAGATGTGGGGTGGCCCTAAGCTGTGCATGTTTTCAATAAATAAACATTGAGTACTTAGCTCGGGTGGCCCATAAAAAGCTCTCACAATGCCCAATCAACTAATAGGACTCGCTATCATCAATTAGCTTTGGCTAGCTGTTCCTATTAGTAAAAGGAAAATTAGAGCTTCGAATGGCCGAACGCGAGACGAGTGATTTGGGAGGAGGTATTAAAACCCCCGTAATCTGAATCGTGTTCTGATTGGTCGAGAGAGTTCGAGGCCAGAGTCGAATCAATATAATGCATGGCATTTGGATGGCGTCACCTTCAGAAGAAGTTAATCCAGCACTAGATATTAACAGTAGGTACGTATAAAATATAACAAAATTCACCACGCCTACATGACCTGATTTCTTGTATAGAGTGTTCAAGTTCCATTATTACTTCGTAATCGTTTTTAGACATTTTGCTCCCGGTATAAAGACGACACATGCTCTGAATAGCGTTGACGACATTAGCGATAAAGATGCCCAATTCAAAAGATCCACTTCAGGGTAATCAATCACGGAAGATTTCACAACTTCACATCCAGCACACCCTTACACTTGATTTGTATACATCTGTATAGATATCAGGTCTCCAATAATGTTGGATGCTTGATACATGGGATGCGCACTTTCACTTAGCTTTTATGCTGCTTAAGATATTAAACCGTAAAGTTTTTGGAGTGCGGTCGACCGCGTGTATAAGTTTGTCTCGTTTCCAGGCTTCCATTTTGTAATTAGAGTGTTGTGAGTTGGTTCAGGCGTGGCAGTGACCTTTCTGGGTGACATTGGATTTCATTGTCCTTTCTTTGACTTTTGGTCTTGTAAAATGTAAGGATGTTAAATGCAAGGCGCTAAAGATAGTCAACACACCGACTTCTTTTTAGTACTTGGTTAAAATATGATTTCAAAAATATACTTGCCATGATCCAGAATAACAAAAAGTGATAAAGAAAAACAACACACGAATATTCTGTAGCGATAATCCGGAACCAAGCCGGCAGCATACTAAAACACGATTATATATATATAACGTATCCAGTCGCCATCAGATATATCGGAGCGGCCAAGGTATTCACAATATCGGAACACGCGCTCTAACGCGATAATCAGATGGCGACTTTACCTTATTAAAATTAGCGTTTTGTATGTGTAGGTTCATCAGTTGATCAGCACGTAGGTACGTAAGTTGATTGTTGTATTTTATTTATTTTTTATTGTTTATCTTAGATTTGGAGCCCGGTTTAGAATTAACAATTATTTTCGTTACGATGTTGTTCTTATTTTGATACGACTTAAGTTGATTTGTGCATGTTTCGCTCACGCTCACAATCAGTGAGAGTGAGAGAGCAACTTGCTAGTTTATTATGGATGGCTTTATCCACGTGAAAAAATATCTGTTACTTTTTAAGAGCCCATCAACGTGCATACTAGCGGCACTGCTAAAATAATCGTGAGAATTTAAATTTAACGACAGGTATTTAAAAAAGGGGCCTGTACGTACTTTATTTTGTATTTAAGTGATACGACCTTTTGAGTATATCAAACTAGTTTTTATGTTGCTGGATTCGTCAATCTATGCGTCCAAAGATAAAACGGCCGTTTTTGTTTTGAGTTCATAGATCGACGAATCCAGCAACTTAAAAACTAGTTTGATGTATTCAAAAGGTACTTAAATACAAAATACAGTACATAGCGGCCCCCTTTTTTAAATATATTTTGTTAAATTTAAATTATCACGATTATTTAACAGTGGCGCCAGTATGCACGTTAATGGGCTCTTAACAGAGCACGTGAGGGATACCGTTTTATCCCGCTGTCACGTAGACAAGAACGACCATGATATCCGTACTGAACTCACGGCGCCTTGAATAATCTTTGCTTGACAAAGATGTAAACTCAAACGCCAATTATCTGCCATTATTGTATCAAATGACAACCAACAAAAACTAAAGTGACAACCCTAATGTACTAGTGAATAATCAAGATCAAGTGCGGGTAGTTCGCAAAACCCGCGCAGCAAGAAGATGTTGACACAATTCCTCGCCAGTCTGTCTATGACCACAAACGTAAAACGTAACGTCTCGTTCGAAACGTCAGGCCATAAATAAACGTAAGTTATACGCGATGACTGCAGGCAGATGCTGCGGCAAGCTGAGGACGAGGCGCTATGGCGCTCTTTAGGGGAGGGCTATGTCCAGCAGTGGACTACTATTGATGGTGATGATGATGATATACGCGATTAAGCCCCGTGTTAGGTATAAAAATATGAGTGAAAATCGTGTTAGTTTAAATCAATATACAACTAAAACTATATGCCCTTTCTGATTCCTTTCATGCAATAATTCACGTGCCATATTTAGCATGTCAAATTGAAACGAAACCAAATTAAGTGCAAAGTCACTGAAATAAATCTCATTTCACGTGGAAATTTATTCAGGCCCCAAATAAAAAAGCCTTGCTCCATCGAATCAAATGCTCGATTACTTTTTTAATACTCTAACAGGAAAAACTCTGTAAAATTTGTTTCCTTCAAGGCCATATGTAATTGAAGCAATGAATCAAAGTAAAATTTCCATAGTTAAATGCAAATGATTTTCAAACGGTCGCACTTTATCCAAACATGAAGGCCGATGCTGTTTCAACTATTTGATATTGTTTTTGTCTTATTTTAAAACAAATACAAAAATATTTGTTGCCAGAAAACATTGTTTACTAATTTTTCACAGCCCTTATGAGCCCATCAACGTGCACACTAGCGCCACTTGACTGCTAAATAATCATGATTATTTAAATATAACGAAAGATATTTAAAAAAGGGGGCCGCTACGTATTGATTTTGAATTTAAGTACCTTTTGAATACATCAGACTAGTTTTTATGTTGCTGGATTCGTCGATCTATGAACTCAAAATAAAAACGGCCGTTTTAACTTTGGACGCAAGGTACTTAAATACAAAATACAGTAGGTACGTAAACTGGAATTCTATGGAACTTGCTAACTATGTAAACAAACCGCCATAGTAAAATTGTATCTGAATGTCAATTTACTAGTGACTTTTGTTTAACATAGTTAGCAAGTTCCATAGAATGGCACTTTAGCGGCCACCTTTTTTAAATATCTTTCGTAAAATTTAAATAATCACGATTATTTAGCAGTGGCGCTAGTGTGCACGTAGGTGGGCTCTTATGTGCGGTGCTTAGAGATGGGTAGTGAGTAAATACTCACGGGTAAATACCGAGTAAATACTCAGTATTTACTCAATATACCCGTATTTACTCGTTTTTACCCAAATTGGTGGGTATAAACTATTTAGAGTGCTGAAAGGGGCATATTAATTTCAAATATAGGTGTATTTTTTAAGCCGTGAAACGTACTATTTTTAAAGGTAAATATCATTGCAAAGCTCCGGCTTGTTCAATAAAGCATAGCACGTTAGCACAGAAAATAAAATTAACTTAATTAGTAAAAATGTGGTGTCAAAATTTGCTTGCTGGAGGAACCTATTTTGGGAGATAAAAAGCGAACAAATTTATATCTAAGGAACTTTATTTATGACTAAAATCTTGCCTATGCAATGTTAGTGGCTTAATCTAAACTTATGACCTCTGTGTGAACCTCTAACTTGATTTGACGACACCTAATGGTAGAACTTAGCTCAGTGGACGGCGGGGCCGCTTAATAGGTCCAGAATAAAGCTTCACACAGAATTCTACTTATTTAAGAACTAAATTATCGTAACTCTAAATTCGATGTACCAGGATTTTCAAAAGTCTTTATGCTACTCTAATGGTTGCTCATAGTTTTAAATTCACTCTACACTTTACAGCTGGTGCTGATGCCCTACAAAATTAAAACATGGCAAGGACCGACCTCAGGATGAAAACCTTCCTCAGACGCTGCGGGGTGCCAGGCTGGTTTCCCCGAGAAGGCTAGAAGCTGAGCGGAGATGTAGAGCTCAGGGGCCGCGCACGTGGTACCAAGACGACGTGGCAGAGGCAGATGGGATGCTTAATTCCTCGATCCAGGAGGTCTCCCAAACAATATTCATAAATTGACTTCCAAGCTTTTGAAATGATGAAATAAATTTAATTTAAATTTAATTTAACTTCCCGGCTCCTGTAAACCGAGAAAAGGTTATATTAGCCGATGCCCTTTATGGCCGCTAGAGAAGAAACGAAACAATTGTAAATTTAGCTCACCGCACTGAAAGCTGCTAAGACTGTCGGCGGAGCGCTCCCTTCCCTCGAGCAGGAGTCACTCTGCAAAGAACCAAAACCTGGTTAAGAACAAACCCACAACGTTTCGCGCCATTGTGGAGTTGATCACCACGAAATTTAATTAGTACTCACTCAGTGGAGCTTCCGAAGGACTCAAGCCGTTTCCATCTTTCAGACCACCATGTCGAAAGTGTGGTCTTCCCATGAATTGTGCTCTTGCGAGCGAGTGTCCCCAGAGGGGTTCCCAAATCAAATGTGCAAATCATTCTCGAATGAACTCCTCCAATATGGAGGTCCCTAAGGGCCTAACAAAAGTAGGGTGGCAGTCCCTTGAAGACACAAATCCTTCGAAAATTCTGTCTGAATTGTTTGGACAATTTCACTCCTGAGCCTAAGAAATATATTTTTATCATTAAATCTAATATTGTTTCATTCCAGAGCCACTTTGTAAGTCTGTAATTTCTATGTTTTGTTTTATATCAAAATTATTTTTTACCTGAAAAACATACCTAAATCATACAAAGTTTTCCTGGAGTGACAATCTAAATATCTCAAGTTTTAGTTATTTTTACTCGTATGACAACCCCGGCAACAGATAAGCATCTAGAGGTGCATCTGAATGCAACAGATTATGCAAATAAGTGCAATTAATATAGTTTGTTTCGGACACTGTTAAAAACGTTGCAATACGAAAAAGTATTTTTCTTTTAATTATGAATCATCTCAATAATACTTAATATAAATTTAGAAAAATGTACTACGTTACAATACCCCCCTCCCCGATTTTAAGGTTCAACGTAGGTGAACCGCTCGCTGTCCTCAGCGACTTGGACCAAACCAACAACAAACCAAAGGCAAGAAAACTAACCTACTACACAAGCTATTCAAATTGAACAAAAACCTAACGCGGCTTCGAGATTCTGACTCTCAGGAGTCTAAGGACTCTATGATACATATATCATCAAAAAAAAATTTAAACTACCGTTTCCACAAACATGGATTTACCGAATCTAAAAACAACCGACCAAAAAGGAAAATCTCGAACCCACGTTAACCTACGGAAGGTGAAAAAAACTATGCGGCCTCTGCGCAACACATAGAAAAAACCTCCGTTTTATCTTACGAACCAGAGAACAAACCGTTGGCCTTCTCAGTACAACGCGGTAAAAGCTTGTTGTGCTGAGAAAGCCAAATCCAACCGCCAGGACCGATATTCAGCATTCATCAATATAAACTCTTCTTGACCGGGCAAAATGATGAAGTCTAGGCAATAACCATCACCCGACTCCAACAACCATAAATCCAAACCGGAAAACAATCCAACCAAATCTAAGTTTCAAACCATCAAAGTTGCTAACTTAAGTTTCAATCTCTACCTATAAAAGTTTGTCCCCGACTGACTTGTCGGAGGAAACGAAACGTCCAAAATCATGTTGCACAACACCCCCAAAAATATGGTATACCTAAACAAAACCGAGGTACGGCAACATGCGAAATAGTACTACTAAAAAAAATCATTAGGACTTACGCCTAACGACACGTGATTTAAAAAAAAATACACTAAGTTAAAAACAAAAACAAACAAAGTACTATTTCGATGTTTGTCGGGTATGGTAAGTACCGGACAAAGCGCAACAATGCGTTACCATTTGGTCATATTAAAGATAGCTCCGATGTTGGGGTTGAGAGGTACTTAGCAGGTGAGTGGTTTGTCGTCCTTGGCGGCACGACGACTGGTACAAGACGAGGGATCGTGCGTCCAAGGATAACTCCCCTACGCTCTAAAACCATACTAAGTCCTATATCCCAATATCGCTCTGAGACTGAGCACAGCTTCGATCGCACCGCACATACATCACGCACTAATAGACTCAAACATTCATCGCCCATGCAGAAATAATAACGAAACAGTTTTTCCTGTTCGCCACATTCCGAACCAAAATTCGTGAATTAAATATTTACCGAATATTTAACACTACTAACGATCTCAACTGTTTTTTTGTTATGTTATGAGAGGTAGGTGATAGTGGTTGTCAACTCTGGCGGCAAGACGACAAGCCAAAGTGACTCGGGGTCTTGCGTCCAGAGATAACTTCCACCTCGAAACCTAACTTCCATTTCCTACTTAAAATCTTTAATATGCCACGACCCAATTGGGTGACCATCCAGCCTTTCAAGCTCATAAACCAAAGGAGATAAAACCTTTTTAACCCTGCACGGTTCATACTTAGGTGCGAGTTTTGACATAACAAACTTAGAGGCGTCACTTTGCGTGTAAGTACGCTTGTGAACAATATCCCCTACTGAAAACTTCGCCTCTCGGCGTCTCAAATTATAATATTTGGCATTTGTTGCATGTGCTTGCAGCATACGTAACCTAACCTGCTCAAAAATCTCTCTCATACAACCAAACTCGCCTGCATACTCCTCTCTAGGCATACCCACAGCATACTGCTTATCAGTATCTTTATAAAACGAGCCGTTAATGACGGGTTCCCTAGCGTGCACTAAAAAGAAAGGAGAATACCCGGTGGTCTCACTTACTGCACTGTTTATCGCAAACCTGATTTGGTGCAGCTTTTCGTCCCATGTACGGTGATTGTCCTTTACGTAAGACGCTACGGCGGTCATTACTACTTTATTATAACGCTCGACTAAATTTACCTGCGGAGTATAGCGCGGGCCATAAAAAATATTAGGAACGTTGTAGCGTTTCAATAACTGCTTAAACTCTGATCCCGTGAATTGCGTTCCATTGTCTGCAATCACGGTCTCAGGAACGCCATGTTCCAAAATGACATGGTTTTCAAAATGCTTCGCCACCAAAGCGCTAGTAGCGCGACGAAGTGGAAATAGCAGTGTGTGTTTCGAAAAGCAACATGTAACAACAAATAAAAATGTATAACCTGCGCGAGAGCGCGGCAGTGGACCGACAAGATCTATGCTAACTACCAACCATGGTCGTCGACATACCTTTGGCTGTCCCATGAGGCCTGCAGTCGGTTTTTGCGAATGCTTGTACGCTGCACAGACATCGCACGCTTTTACGAACTCGACTACATCCTTGTACATACCAGGCCAAAAGTAGGTCAACGCCAACCGGCGATGAGTTTTAAAAACACCTAAATGAGCAGCGGTTGCTTCGCAATGATTTTGCTGCAAAACTCTCTTACGATCACACTTCTTCACCACTTCCTTCCAATCGAACTCTCGCAACAGATTGTACTTTGACTTAGAAAGTCTAAAAAGTTTCCCGTCCTTTAAACAAAAATTTGGAAAATTCGCGGGAAAAGATCTACAACCATTGAAGATCTTATCATACCACTCATCTGGCTCAGCGTCATCATTCGTCACGTTTATTGCGTCTACTTGCATAAGTCTTGACAGTGCGTCAGGCACAACGTTAAGCGATCCCTTTCTGTGCTCAATCTCAAAGTCGAATTGAGACAGTCTGCAACCCCAACGAGCTAACCTCCCTGACGGGTTTTCAAGATTCATGAACCATTTAAGTGACGCGTGATCCGTGATTACTTTAAACTTACGTGAGCCTAAATACGCCTGAAATTTCTCCACTGAAAATATAACCGCAAGAGCCTCCCTTTCCGTGGCGCTGTAATTGCGCTCACTTTTGTTTAGGGCGCGGCTAACGTATGCGATCGGATGCTCAACACCCTCGATGGTCTGAGAAAGCATTCCACCAATTCCGTACGAAGACGCATCACAATGTACAGAAAATTCTTTTTTAAAATCCGGTACCGCCAAAATGGGTGCCGTCACTAGAGCGTTCTTCAAAATTTTAAATGCTTCCTCTGCTTCTGCAGACCATTCGAAAGGTGGCGCCTTCTTGCCCTGTGACGTAAGTTTATTCAAAGGAGCGGCTATAGATGCAAAATTTCGGATAAACCGTCGATACCAAGAACACGTTCCTAAGAATGCCCTTACGTCACGTGCGTTCGTCGGTGTGGGGAAGTTTAGAACGGCAGAAACCTTATCAGGATCAGTACGCAACCCGAACTCGTCCACGACGTAACCGAGGTATTTTATGGACTGCCTGAAAAACTTAGATTTCTCGAAATTAATTGTTAAATTCGCCTTTTCTAACTTCGCCAACACACGATTTAACAAAAGCAAGTGCGTCTGAAAATCTGATGAGCAAATAACGATGTCATCGATGTAACAAAATGCTAAACCGGTTTCGATGTCACCTGTCAAATTGTGATCAATAAGGCTGTCCATCAGCCTCTGCTGACGCGCTGACGCGCCGCAGAGACCAAAAGGCATGACCTTGAACTTAAACATTCCACGACCGGGCACGCAAAAACTTGTTTTCTCCTGTGAGGTTTCAGCTAACGGGATTTGCCAGAATGAGGAACTTAAATCGATCGATGTCAGGTATTTCGCTTCCTTCAAACTATCCAAAATCTGGGGTATATACGGAATGGAATACGAATCTCCCTTTGTGACCGCATTTAACTTCCTACAATCTAAACAAAATCGCCAATCACCGTTAGGCTTCCTAACTAACAGAGCCGGGTTATTCCACGGACTCTCACAGGGTGTAACTACGTCCAATTTTAACATGCGGTCTAACTCGGAGGCTAAAGCAGCGCGTTTTTCCGGCGACAACGGGTACTGTTTCGTTTTGATGGGCGTGGCATCGCCAGTCTCGATGACATGCTCGGTTAAGCTGGTTCTGCCAAGCCCCTTCTCCTCGAACGAAATGTTTTTAAATTTCCCTACGACGGTATCCGCGAGTTCCCTCTCGGCCGCAGTTAAATACTCGTAAGACCGAATCGTGTGTACCTGTTCTTCACTTACCGTTGCAACTAAAATATTTTTCAGGTGGAGTCATGTGTTCCGCATTTCTTAAACATTCAGGCAATAAATCGAAAGCTTTCCAAAAATCATACCCTAAAATCACGTAATTTACGATCGAGGGTACTACTACAAACTTTATTACTTTCGTAGTATTTTCAAACGTAACCGGGACAAAAATGTACCCAATCGACTCGCAATTTACTCCATTTGCGACCCTACACGAACTAGAGTACGCTTCCTGAAATGTAAAACCAAATTTGACAAAATCTAAATGTGCATTGTTCCCTAAAACTGACAATGCTGAACCGCTATCGGCCAATCCATAAATCTCGAAATCATTCGCCTTAAATTTCAAATACGGCCTAATATCATCTTTATTTGGGGCAAACAGAATCGTAGCAATCGAACTAGCATTTTTATTTTGTTCAATCGATTTAAAGTTTAATCGATTCGATTGACACTTGCTACGATTCAACCTTAGGCGTTTTTTGACTGTGGTTGCATTTGTTTCTGAACGCTACCCTTTTGACAGATTTCACATTCCGATCGAATTGTAGAGTCCGGTTAATACACGACCAAATAATGTACAGCCCAATAATTGGCGTCCACTTTTTTGGATGCGTATTATTGGGTTGTACACTACTGCCCTGTTAAAAGAGTGGCTTCATATTATTGGCACGGACCGAGCTTGTACACCCTGATAACGCTCAACCCAATAATACACGACCCAATAATACGAATCCATTTAGTGGACGCCGAATATTGGTCGCATATTATTGGCCCGTACCGAGAATGCTCGACCCGGGATTGCTCAACCCAAGAATGTACAGCCCAATAATTGGCGTCCACTTTTCGCTCCACACCACAGACTATAAATATTTGACACATAGAGTGATATTCTAGGGATGGGCGACGATTTTTAAGTTTACGATTCAATAATGTTGCCATGCGCAAAAAATAAGCAGATAATGGTAAGGTTAAGTAGCTAACATATTATCGCACCGCACCGCGACCTTGGTGCGTCGCACGCATAAGTAAGAGCGAGAAAGAGATATATTTTTTTTCCAGACGGAAACAAATTGTCCGATCCATGAAATGTATACTTGGTCAAGCAGATCTGGTCAGTAGAAAAGGCGGCAAATTTGAAAAATATAGGCGCGAAGGGATCTCTTCCCATAGAAAATTTGAATTTCGCGCCTTTTTTTATTGATAAGATTTGCTTGATCAGCTATAATTAGAATAAAATGACAGAAAAAGGTGCCTGCAATTTGCGAATTTAAAGTAGTAACACACTATCGCACCGCACCGCGACCTTTCGTACCGGTAAGTGAGGGCGAGAAAAAGATATCTGTTTCTCGCTCTCATTCATGAGTGCGACGCACCAAGGTCGCGGTGCGGTGCGATAGTGTGTTAGCTACTTTACAGGGTTTTAAATGAGTATAGTTTTCCTGGTTCTTAGGCCCCGTTCGCACGACAGCTTTTTCAACGCGCGTTAAAAAAGCATTTGAATGACACAAATGGATAACCATTTATGTATTCACACGACAGCGGTGGCGCTTTTTATCCAGTGTTGTTGGATTTTAGACTTTAAGCTTTGGTCGATAAGTCGAATTTAGAGTGCGAACAGATTCAAGCGCTTTTTTAACGCGCGTTGAAAACGGTTTGACGAACTATAATTATTACCATACTATTGATGATTACTACAGGCATATTATTGATGTACTCCAAAATGCAGCTATTGTGAGTTCTGGTACATGTGAACAGAGGCGCCATAGGAAGGTGCCCGGTTGGAACTATCACGTCAGAGACAGCCATGAGAAAGCTAGGATGTACTTCCGGTGCTGGACGGTTGCTGGGAGGCCCTCTAGCGGTACTGAATATGATAACATGCGCGAAAGTCGTAAAGTATTTAAAAACAAATTAAAATGGTGTCAAAGAAATGAGGAAAGTTTTAAATTGAATATCTTGGCCTTATATAGAAAAAAATAAAAATTTCATCAAGTTTTGGCATGCAACTAAGAAATTGAATTACAAACAAAGTTTACCTGTATCCGTGGAGGGCTGCCAGGAGCCGTCCAGTATCGCCGAGTTGTTCGCGCGGAGATTCAAAGTGAGCCCGCTGGCCGCGGAGCGTGTGCTCGATACTGAAGCTAGTCACGACAATGAAGTCATAGAATTTACACGTGAGGAAATCTCAAAAATCATACTGAGTATGAAACGTGGTAAATCACCGGGACATGACGGGCTCAGTGTCGAGCACATACTCTGGGCCAGTGACAAGATTTTTATGCATTTATGCCGTCTGTTTAATTTGTGTATTAAATATAGTTATTTACCTGAGGCATTGATGCGCACTACGGTGGTACCAATTGTCAAGAATAAAACGGGCGACCTTAGCTCTGCGTCTAATTACCGGCCTATCTCATTAGGTACTATACTAGGTAAAATATTAGAGCGCCTCCTTCATCCTGAACTGCTTAAGAATATTGAAATTGATGATGCACAGTTTGGTTTCCGTCCCGGTCTTTCGACAGATGCCGCCATATTTAGCTTAAAAAGCACCGTCAGTCACTACACGTCGCGCAAAACATCGATCTATGCGTGTTTTTTAGATCTTAGTCGCGCATTTGACCTCGTCAACTATGACATCTTGTGGGCAAAGTTACGTGCATCCCTAGTGCCTAATAGAGTGGTTAATCTGCTGAAATTCTGGTACGGAAACCAAACAAACGTTGTGAAATGGGGCGACGCAACCTCTAGCAAGTATAGGCTAGAGTGTGGGGTCCGTCAAGGGGGGGTTACCTCTCCGGTCCTTTTTAACCTGTACGTAAATGGCCTGATTGAAGAGCTGAGGAGCACCAAAATCGGCTGTCATGTAGGAAATGTTTGTGTAAATAACCTTAGTTACACGGACGATATGGTGCTGCTCAGCCCTTCAATCAAGGGATTGAGGAGGCTACTTTCGGTCTGTGAGCATTATGGTAATGCACATGGACTGAAATATAATGTTTCCAAAACCGAGATGATGGTGTTCGCGTCGGGTTCTGGGCCGGACAGCGTACCTCCGGTGTATTTAAATGGGTCGGAAATCAATGTTGTTAGGCGGTTCAAGTATTTGGGGCACTTGTTGACGGAACGGCTGCATGACGATGCTGACATTGAGCGCGAGCGGAGGGCCCTCGCCGTCAGAGGCAACATGCTCGCTCGGCGGTTTTCTAAATGCAGCAAGGATGTAAAAACCACACTCTTCAAGGCATACTGCTTAGGCATGTACACCTCCCAGTTGTGGATAACGTTCACGCAGAAGGCAATGAGCAGAATAAGAGTTCAGTACAATTACGCGTTCCGGGCTCTTATGCGGCTGCAGCGGTGCTGCAGCGCGTCGGGCATGTTCGCGGACGCGGGGGTCCCCGACTTTTTCGCGGTAACGAGATCCCGCGTTGCCACGTTCTGGAGGAGACTGCGCCTTTCCGACAACAAAATACTTGTGGCTGTTTCTGACGATATAAGGAGTCCGGTGTTTAAGCGCTGGATTTCTGTTCACATGGACCAGAATAGAAAATGACTTGCACTTAAAATGTGCGATCTTGATTTATTTTAACATGAGTGGCACCCCTCTACAGTGTCAGTATAGTTTTAGTTTTTAAATTAGTTTTAATGCAATTTGTATATGGGTACTGCCTGAAATAAAAGCTTTTTTTTTTTTTTTTTTATTTATTTATTTTTATTTATAATTAAGTCTTCGTCACACAGGAGCGTTTTACGGGTGGCGCGCGAGCGGGGCGTGAGCGTTTTATATGTAAAGTAGCTATAGGTGGTCAAGCAAATCTTGTCAGTAAAAAAAGGCGCGAAATTAAAATTTTCTATGGGACGATATCCCTTCGCGCCTCTATTTTTCCAATATGCCGCCTTTTTCTACTGACAAAGAAAAGAGATATACGTTTCTCGCTCTCACTTATGGGTGCGACACTCCAAGGTCACGGTGCGGTGCGATAGTCTGTTAAGCCCCCCATTCACACTCCTACCTTGTAGTCCGCCTCGTAATCCGCCTCGTTGGGTAGGATTGTGTATGGGGATTGCGGACTACGAGCCGTCCTACAAACTCAAGTAGGATGCCACTTGGGTCCTACAAATCCTACAAGCCCCGCCCACCGCTGTAGTCCGCCGCGTAGGATTGTGTGTGGCTTGTCGTCCTACGTTGAGGACTACCGTGTTTGACGTAGGTATAACAACAGTGCGCGCCATTTTGTTGAAATTTGTAAAGGAATCGCTGTTTTTGGACCAGAAATCACCCAATTACTCCAACAAACAATGGAGGAATAGGCATTGCAACAATTATTACCAATACTTAAGAAATATGACGTTCTCTGGCGAATTTTTAGCAGTTTCTTTTCCCACACTCTTTTTTATTTTTATCCAATAACAAGAAAATACATAGCAGAAGAGCTATTTTCTTTTTTAAATTGCACGTAAAGCCCCCTCCAGACTATGCGCGTTAATCGCGGGCGAAGCCGCGAACGCGAGTGTGGAGGAGGCTTAACATTTTCAAGAGTAAGTAGACCGACCACAGACCGACACTTGTGAGAAACGAATCAGTACTGGTGATGGACGGCAAAACAGAGGGCCTACCGCGAACCACGTTCTACGTTTTGCCCCTCTGTCGCGCGTGTAAATTCGTACGTAAGTGTGACAGGGAGGCAGCACGTCCAACGTGGTTCGCGGTAGGCCCTTAGTACCGTGTGTGAGCTATTTTTTGCTCCGTAGTCCTGCGAGGCGGACTACAACGTAGGATGGTGTGTGAGCTATATCTTACGCCGTAGTCCTGCGAGGCGGACGACAAGGTAGGAGTGTGAATGAGGGGCTTTAGCTACGCGGCGCGCCCCGCTCACGCGCCGCCCGGAAAACGCGCCTGTGTGACGAAGCCTTTACAGAGAATTCTTATAAGGCCCGATTCGCACGACAGCTTAAAAAGCGTTGCGTTAAAACCCGACGTTGGCGCTTTTTTACCGTTTCCAATATTTGTGTTCATATGAACGCTTAAAAATCACTTGTGAGTCGTACTGCCACGTACGCATCTCAGAAAAGCCATACTTTTTTGCTATTACTACTAATATAGCTTGAATATTTCAGGAATTTGTAAGCATAAGTTGACATTTTTAAGGTGAAACTAATAATAATCTTGACGATTGACACCAAAAATTGACACTTGACAGCCAACTGACAGCAGCGCCGGCGCTTTTTCAACGCTTGTGAGAACAGATACACGGATTTCCGTATGGTCTATTCAGTTTGACGCCAACGCTCAACGCCGAAAATCGAACAGTGCTCGATAAAAAAGCGCCGCGCTTAAAAACCGCCTTCGTGTGAATACATACATGGTTATCCATTTGTGTCATTCAAACGCTTTTTTAACGCGCGTTGAAAAAGCTGCCGTGCGAACGGGGCCTTAATCGTTTTTAACAGAAGTAGACCGTTGGAGCTGACCTAATTTTCTGAGTTACACACTCTCTTTTTGTATTATTTAACGAAGACTTCCTTATTCCTTCGGGACTGATCGAATCGGTCGATTTGATCAGTAATGAAATTGGCGTCAATCTCCAATTTTAGATTTATGGTGATATTAGAGCCCTCTAAATTGAATAAACGGGTATGTCCTTAAACCACGTCCAAGACCATCGGTGGACGGGCAGCAGCGTCCCTCAAATTCGGTGTACTCGACTGCGATCGCCAACCCGCTTGCCAAGCGTGGCGATTATGGCATTCACCCCCCAAAAAAGGGGGAGGCCTATGTTCAGCAGTGGACGTCTTATGGCTGAGATGATGATGATAATGATGAAATTGAATAAATGCCCCAGAACGAAAATACTGACCTCACAAATTGGTATTCCTTGCGTCCGCACCTCATTTTATCGGTAATAACGGTCATTATCGGTGGTTGAATTTGTGAGCCAAATTGGTATTTGCGTCCGCACGTCCTGATTCGATCGGGCAATTGAATCAGATTGGCGAAAACATGACTAATCTGGATATGCCTTTAATTGACAAGAGTTTAAAGGATATCATACAAATACGACGGAATAAAAATAAACTTGCTTATACTGTTGTGTATTGCTATTGAATAGCTTGGATTGCTCATGATAAAATTAATCTTGATTGAATTTCTTTCAGATCAAAAATCAAGCCTCAACATCGCAATCCCTCAACTCAAAAAAAGATTCCGATTGTTGACGCCATAGATATAATTATTTCCAAAAAGCGTGCACAAATAACAGATGCACGTGAAATATTAGCTGAACTAGCTCACAGATTAATAATATGTGTCTACGGATTAGTATAGCCGCCCGTCATACTTTTTTTTCTATTTATTTTTAGAGCTTGTCACCGAGGTGAACTTGTCGCTCCATAAAAAACTACAAATTTATACATTCTTACAACTAACTTATTCTATATACTAAAGCCTTTCGTACAAGCTGCAATAGCGCCATGGCAGCATCCGACGAAGGAGCAGCCAGGACACTATTGCAGCCCCCAACATAGCATTATGGCTTACGCCCGTCATACTGGGTCATACTGAACAACTTTTTCTATCGGACCAACCCCGAAATCCCAAAAAAAATATTGGCCTTCCCATAGAAAACGTCGACATCCATTCGATCAAAATGTATGAAACGGCCAATAAAACTTAAGTGATTTCGAAGTTGGTCCCATTATAAGTGTCATAACTGAAAAATTTGAATTTGATTCAATCAGTGGCCTATTTTATAAAGCTACAAGTTACAATTTACAAGCGGAAGTCTCTTTCTAACCCTATGTGCTAGAACGAGACTTCCGCTTGTAAATTGTAACTTGTAGCTTTATAAAATAGGCCACAGGTAGCGGTGATTGCTAAAGGGGCTTATACTCGGCTTAAACATAGAACACGGACCTAATGTAACGATGCATTTTTACAAATCAGTCGTTACAGCCGGTCGCAACGACGGACTCTAAGCCCCCATTTGCACGAGAGCTTTTACAACGCGCGTTAAAAAAGCGTTTGAATCTGTCCGCACTCTAAATTCGATTTAACGACCAAGGCTTAGGTAAGTCGAAAATCTAACAACGCGTGATAAAAAGCGCTACCGCTGTCGTGTGAATAAATACACATGTATCTATTTGTGTCATTCAAACGCTTTTTTAACGCGCGTTGTAAAAGCGCCCGTGGGTATGGGGGCTAAAGGCGTATCCTGACCAGATCCTGACTAGTAAATTTTTCGCCAGTCTGATTAAATTGCCCGACCGAATCACGAGGTGCAGATGCAAACACCAACTTGGCTCGCCGAATTCAACCGCCGATATTGACCGATATTACCGATAAAATGAGGTGCGGACGGTTGAATACCAATTTGTGAGGACTGACGCCACACTGTGGGCTGAAATTAGGCTTTCTTTGACATAGAAACCGTTGTTTTTTTTTTTTTAATGGCTTCGGGCTCCGGGCGCATTCAGCCAAACGAGTAAAACGGGGAAACGGAATTAAAGGATTACATTATAACGGATAATTCGGAATTTTGGACAAGGATCAGGATAAGGTAACGTATAATAAATTATAGTTTTATATTACGACGTGAATGGTTTATGTTTTCTTGATTGAAATAGGTTTTGCTAGGCATTGTTATAGTAACCTATGAATTTTAGACGATTAGGAATGAAAGTTGTCGAGTTACGAATTTAAAAAAAAATCGGGTTGCACTCCTGGAGTGCCGACAGAAGTGAAAACTCAATGACTAGTCCAAAATGTCTGCAGCACTATGTATAATTGACCCATCCTCCTTTCTATTGAAAAACTTTAGTTCCGAAATTGCTGGCCAGTGAGCTTAAATTTATAGCGTTAATTGTTTAAAATTCGAATATAAATTGTAAAGTTACCTTGCAGACCTCGCATCTAAATATATTTGGTCATGATATTTTGAGTTTTCACTTTTATTAGCGATTTTATCAAGATGTAGCTTTATTGAATTATATTGGAGTGATATAAAGTTAGAATGTAACTGTGAGATTCTCGTATTTCAGCCCGTACAAGATTTATTGCTTAATATAAAAGTTCCAGTTTTAAATAATTCACCTGATTATGATACGTTATGACTAAAGTTCTTTGGTGAATAACATTGTGCGTGACACATGACGTCAGCGTTACGTTATTACGCGTTATGTGTTACGCTGTATCGAGTTTATCATTTTTTCCCCACCTCAAAAAGTGCTCAGCGCCGCTAAAGAAGTTTTCACTTCAAAAAAATGTATGGAGCAGGAACAAGAAATCATTATTACTTACTCAAGAAACACAAAACAAACCGTAATATCTTCGCAGGTGGTTATACTACGAATTATTTGTGATTTTTTGGCATACTACATATATCCGTCACGGGTGCGGCTTTTTTTAAAATCATTAATTGTTTCTATGGGAAAAGCACAAAAACCAAAGTCAACATATTAAGATTATTTTGACTGAAATGGGTTTTGCCCAGTATGTTTATGCTAAGTTGTAAGTTTCAGACGATTTGAGTCGAAAATACTAGTTATGATTTTTTTTTCAAACAAAATGTATGGAGCCGGTACAAAAAATCAAAATATCTCAACAGTTGACTTTGGTTTTCGTGCTTTTTCCATAGTACCAATTAATGTTTTTTTTAAAAAGCCGCACCCGTGACGGATATATGTAATATGCCAAATAATCACAAATAATTCGTAGTATAACCATCTGCGAGGATATTACGGTTTGTTTTGCGGTTCTTGAGTACTTAATAATGATTTCTTGTTCCTGCTCCATACATTTTTTTGAAAAAAATTCGTAACTCGACAATTTTCATTCCAAAGCGTGTAAAATTCATAGAGTCGGACCAAAAAAAGTCTGCAGCGGATTTGATAGCCCACGCAGTGCAAGTGTCATTTAACGTCATAATTTCATAGAAGTTTGACGTTTAAAATAACACTTTCACTGCGTGGGCTATCAAATCCGCTGCAGACTATTCTTGATCTGACTCTAGGTTACCATAACAATGCCTAGCAAAAACCTATTTCAATCAAGAAAACATAAAAATAACAACTTCGGTTTCTATGTCATTGAGAGCCGAATTTCAGCCCACAGTGCGCCAGTATTTTCGTTCTGGGGCATTTTTTCAATTTAGAGGGCTCTAAAGGCCCCTGTACACAAGGGACCAGCGCCGGCTACTCCAAGGGACGCAGCCATGCGGTAGAATGAGATAGCAATAACACTTGCTCCCTCTAACGCACAAATGCGTCCCTTGGAGTGGCCGGCGCTGACCGATTGTGTATAGTTCGTAGTTTTGTAACAGAGCCCGGCGGCTAATCCTATTGTTTATTGTTAAGTAAAACCGCACGTGCTACTTACCTGCAAAAAAGGGTCATACTTATTCTATTTGACACCTGAGCGCGGGCTAGTCCAACGTTCAAAAAACCAGTGTAGGTGCGCTCTCCGATAACGCGCCTTTGTTACGCATCTCGATGACACATTTTAGACTGGCTCTGTAGTGTTCGACTCGCCAGCACTCAGTAACCGAAGTACGCAGGTTTTATGCAGGTGGTTGTGGCACGTGGCACGAGCGGTTTTACTTAACAATAGACAATAGGATTAGCTCGGGCTCTGTTACAAAACTACGAACTATACAGGGGCTTTAATTAATATCACCATAAATCTAAAATTGGTGATTGAATTGGAGATAGACGCCAATGTCATTTCTGATCAAATCGACCGATTTTATCAGTCCCGTCTGGATACCACTTAAGGCTGGCGTTTGGTTTCCAGGGGGCCCACCGCGAAAACTGTAATTCGCAAATTCTTTAGGTGCCATATCCTCTATGGATGTCGGCTACCACAGTCCGGAACTCTTCTCTATTCGCAGCTTTTCTGCCATGGGGGCTAAAAGTTTCTTTAGATGTAGTTCAGAGTACGCTGGAAACATAGCTGGGCATTAACTCGTTAATCCGTTAATCGTTAA
This sequence comes from Cydia splendana, assembly GCF_910591565.1. Lineage (NCBI taxonomy): Eukaryota > Metazoa > Arthropoda > Insecta > Lepidoptera > Tortricidae > Cydia > Cydia splendana. The sequence goes on from NC_085975.1 coordinate 4,638,245, forward strand.
TTAACGAAGTTAAGATTTCGAGTAACGGATTAACTTTTAAGTTAACTTTAAAAACCTGTAACGGACTTGTTAACTTCCGTTAACTTTTCTTAAGTCCGTTAATCGTTAATACCTAAGTACCTACTCACACCAAGGCCGCGCGCTGCCTCAAATATAATCACTAGTATACCTTCGAGTGCTGCTGTGGAACGCCTGTTTTCGGCGGGAAAAGATATTTTTTCTCCAAAACGGGCGTCGCTATAAGACGACAATTTTAATATGCTCATGTTCATGAAGGGGAACATGCACCTTATGGCAGATGCTAGCGAATGATATTTTTATTGGCTATGCTATTATTAATTAGTAGATTAGTCTTTAATAAAAATCAAAATTTATGATTATTTCTCCTAGTTTTATTTCCTATTGCGTATATTTACGATTTCGAGTTAACGATTAACGATTAACTTTAACTTCCGTTAAAACTTTTGAAAAGTAACGTTTTAACGTTTAACGAAGTTAACTTTTTATTTAACGGATTAACGATTAACGAAGTTAACTTTTTGATTAACGGTGCCCAGCTCTGGCTGGAAAGCCGCTACACCGTTGGTGACCCCGAACTGATATACCATGGTACATGGTACCATATAATTTACCGTTTGCTTCAAACGCGGTGTATATTCGTTCTTTTTGTAGAATAGGTACTTATACATACAGGGTGTCCAGTAATTAATGGACAACCTTCCAACCATCGGCAGGGCACCTTAGGCTGGTCCAGAAAATGCACTTATAGGTCTAGTAAAAGTTTCGTGGTTTTCGAGATAATCACACTTTTATGTCTTTTTTATTAGTTAGCACCATACTTCACTTTAATCACCATCTAGGCCATATTTTTGTTTGTAGAAATGTAAATAGCATGTGTGATACCATTTTAGAATCAGTATTAGATAAACTATTTTTAAGAAAGTTGGGCACTCTGTTCTCCATACATTTTTTTTTCACCACAAGCGACCAGACTTCTTGAAAATGTTAGAGTACAATGTAATTTTTTGTATTGTAATCGACAGGGCCGATGGTTAGAAGGTTGTCCATTAATTACTGGACATCCTGTATACTTGAATGGTGATAAGCAATTTGACTGAAATAATTGTATTGTGCTGCTTTTGCGACAATTGTTTCTATTTTTGGCAATGGGAATGCATCCAATTCAGTATAGGGTCATTGTGCTAGTTTTCGTCCGGTGTCAGTTTCCGTCCATTTGACGAAATTTGAATATAAATAAATAAATAAATAGTGAGTATTATATTCTTTGATCCTTAATACCTAAACAATTTATCTATCTACATAAAAATATATTTCGCAAGTAGCAAATTATAAATAAATGAAATTTATTATTTACTAATCCGTCAAGTGGACGGAAACTGACACCGGACGATAAACTGACGCAATTATAGTCCCACCAATAAAAGTCTGCAGCGGATTTGATAGCCCACGCAGTGTAAGTGTTATGTATAAGTCATAATTTCATAGAAGATTGACGTTTTAAATGACACTTGCACTGCGTGGGCTATCAAAATCGCTGCAGACTTTTTACGGTCTAACTATACCCTATTTGATAATCGTTTGAGAATAATCGATTACCATCCTCTTCTTATGTAGACCTCCACCGGCAATTAGAACTTGTGCCCGCCAGGGAAATACACTGTGTTCGATGATACCGTCTTCGAGTAGTTTAGAGATTTCAGTTTTTATGAAAAGCTCGTCATCGTCACTATGGCGCCTGGACCGGACCGCAATGGGTTTTGTGTAGTGTCCGACCGAAACTACTAAAAAGGGCAGCAAAATTAAGCCTACCAAAAATAAACGAAGTATTAAACACATTGGCTGCCCACCATCCTTCACCTAAAGTGTATCTCCCACGCCCCTTACAAATTTAGTGATCCCAGCATCACTATATTACTGAGGTCAATAAAGAGGTAACGAGCTTTCGATTCCACTGGTGATGCTCATGGGCACACAGAGAAGATTACGTGATCCCAACGGTGATGTTCAATGTCATGGCAGCCAACGTGTTAAAAGATTAGCCTGCCAGGCTTTCCAGTTATATTAGGCTATATTGGTGTGCATATAAGTGAAACAACGACATATGTGCAACGTCTTGTAATATATTGATAATGATAGTAAATATATTTATGGAAGCATAGATTAAGTACATTTAATGTAGGCAATGACTAATGACATTCATATATTTATACAAATTAATAATAAAAATATCATTTAAAGTACATATGGTCCTATTTTCCCGCACTAGTGCGTAAAATAGCACTTTTCGTGCGTATGTCAAAAGTTTAAAGGGCCATGTACTGTAAAACGTTGTACGATACATGTGCGAATAGGTAATTTGCAAATCGTGTGGATTTAAAACACTCCCTTCGGTCGTGTTTTAATTTATCGCCACTCGTTCGAATTTCCTCTTTTCCGCACTTGTATCGTAAATAACTATTCGCCGCCCTAGGCCCCAGGCCCTGTACAGCCGCCTCTTTCAATAGCACTTGAAAGAGGGTTCTATGAGGTTCATGTTGTTCTAACTAAACAGTGATAGTGATACGTTTCAGCACTAGAACATTATATTTTTCACCACACCAGCTCGGAAAGGCTTACTTTGCACTTCAAAAACTGATAACAAAGTTGCATTTTATTCACATGTGAGGCAAAGTAATCAAATGTAAATTTTGAGTTGTTTTCTTATGTTTGCTGGTAGAATTGACTTTTAAATGATGATTTTGGATGATAAATATTTAATAACATTCATTTGGATTTGATTTTCTTTGATATTTGACATTTAATATTTGCTTCGGGTTGGTGTGGTGAAAAATTTTGTGTTTCACTCGGGGGCAAATTTTGTTTAACCCTCGTGCTTTGAAACCCTCGCAACGCTCAAGATTCCATTTTTCGAACCACTCGCTACGCTCGTGGTTCAATTTTGGAATCTTTCGCTTGCTCGGGTATCAATATTAGCACGAGCGATTGAACAACAACTTTGCCTCCTTGTAAAACAAATAACTATTACTGCGGGCCTGACAATAGGGCTGTTGACATGAATCGCGAATATATAACATGTTATATGTTTACCATAGCATAATATTAGAATGCTGCAAATTATATTTGCAAGTGTAAATATGCTTAACAAATTATTTAAAAATATGAATAAAAAATTATCATGATAGTATTAAGGTTCAAATCTATGTAACAGCTCATACGAGTTAACATGTTTTGGTAATGTATTTAAGACGATCGACCACCTCAATGTAGACGAGTTGAATCTTAATACTATCACGATACAGGATACGGATTTAAAGGACATTGTTGCTTTAGCACGTGGCTAGGTATAATAGAGGTAGGTACGGGAGCTAAACCGCCCGTAGGTATAAAAGAAATAATGGTTTTTGTTAAAAGCTTATAGGGTCTTAGGCGTAAAAATAAGGCATAGGTATATACTATAATAGTAAATGCAAATAATCCAATTAGCTCCAGGATGGTAGTGTAATATGTGGTTCGTATGCGTGCATGTGCCTCCATCAATTGGTTGAACAAGACAGATTCGAACTGTCGACCTCCGTCTGTGGTGATGTGAAGAGCATCAAGCATGCCAAACCGAGAGATCTACCAAAACCAAACCAATCTACTAAAAGTTTGCAAAGCTAACCGTTTCTACTACTGTTTTAACATTGTTCTATAGATAAATTACTTGGCTATCGGTATGGTATTTGCGGATTCCTGAATTCGACGCCACTTTTATTCTACACGTCGTGAAAAATATTGCGGCGTCGATTTTGGCTTCCTTTGTGTGACGTAACACAAAAAAAACACATACATTTTCTTCATTTTGTGTTACATTCTTGCATATTTTTGTGAATATTCCATTGTGTTACCTACACTTTTTTGCAATTCACTCGTTTACGGGTTTTACTAGTGCTGCACTCTGGCAACAGAACATTGTATTCTCTATCGCCATAATTTGTGACGTTTTCAACCAAAAGGTTAACATTGTCGGTTGTCGACGAGGCTGATTTCAAATTGAAGCTTTATGGAAATAGCGCCTTATTGACAACAGATAATAAGTACCCCTTTGGTTGAAAATGATACATTTGTCCCTATTCACATAATTTAGCCATAATTATAAACGTATTCATGAAAGCATTTTTCAGCTTTAGATGTGCATATGCAGTCATGCACATCTAAAGCTGGAAAATACAGACTTATAAATCGAAATGTAATAAGTGACTTATGAACATATTCCGATTGATCAAACTTTAATTATTCTATGTGCGGCAATTAGCACTGTACGTAAATACATATCTATTTCGAAAATTTTACCGGCCATATGTAAGTACTTACTGCAACTACAAAACGTTGTGCGAATAGTTAAGGTGGTTCGCTTTCCATACAAAAAACAATTGCGTTATATTAAGTAATTACACACTATTAGGTAATTAATTGTTTTTTGTATGGAAAGCGAACCACCTTAATTGCCAACGAGAGGCGATAAATTGAAACACGATCTAAGGGAGTTCTACTTTTCGAACATGTATGTTTGGGACAACTGGGAAAACTTCTAGCTTCGCAAAACATGCCAGATGCACTACATCTACGAGGTAAGCCCAACAGCATTCTGAATGCATTGTTATACTGCACTTTTAATGCATTGTAGGCTCGCTTCGTATAGTTAACCCACAGGCCGCTCGAGTAAAAGGAATGGCAATATGATCTAAAGAGCGTTGTACCTTGACATTACTGATATTATTAACATAAAAGGTTTACATTTTGAAGCTTTATGGAAATAGCGCCTTATTGACAACAGATAATAAGTACCCCTTTGGTTGAAAATGATACATTTGTCCCTATTCACATAATTTAGCCATAATTATAAACGTATTCATGAAAGCATTTTTCAGCTTTAGATGTGCATATGCAGTCATGCACATCTAAAGCTGGAAAATACAGACTTATAAATCGAAATGTAATAAGTGACTTATGAACATATTCCGATTGATCAAACTTTAATTATTCTATGTGCGGCAATTAGCACTGTACGTAAATACATACCTATTTCGAAAATTTTACCGGCCATATGTAAGTACTTACTGCAACTACAAAACGTTGTGCGAATAGTTAAGGTGGTTCGCTTTCCATACAAAAAACAATTGCGTTATATTAAGTAATTACACACTATTAGGTAATTAATTGTTTTTTGTATGGAAAGCGAACCACCTTAATTGCCAACGAGAGGCGATAAATTGAAACACGATCTAAGGGAGTTCTACTTTTCGAACATGTATGTTTGGGACTGCTTCTAACTCGACCTAGCAGAGATACTATTTTCTTGCGCATGATTGCCAGAAAACTTCTAGCTTCGCAAAACATGCCAGATGCACTACATCTACGAGGTAAGCCCAACAGCATTCTGAATGCATTGTTATACTGCACTTTTAATGCATTGTAGGCTCGCTTCGTATAGTTAACCCACAGGCCGCTCGAGTAAAAGGAATGGCAATATGATCTAAAGAGCGTTGTACCTTGACATTACTGATATTATTAACATAAAAGGTTTACATTTGCTCCATGTGAAGCTGTTGGAGGAAAGAAAATTATAACACTCATGAACATTCCTTTTCAATATTTTACTGACAGGTGAATAGGTTCTAAAAATGTAGTGCAATTTCCTTTACCTTCGTATTTTCACGGATACGTCCGAACGTCTCATATATGCTACTTGTATTTCAGTCAATACAAACAGTACTGAGGCGAGGTTGACTAAAGTAGCTTTTATACCTAACTATTCGTATCTTCTCCTGCAATTGGCGACTGACACGAAGACGTCAGACGCCCGAGGCGCGCGACGCACGTCCGGCGCCGGCGACTCAGCAGAGACTCATTCTGGCTGCTTGTATCAGCTCCTGAAATTTGAGAATAATTATATTTAGAATATTTGTTTAAAATGATTTTATCAGTGCAACATAAACTTTAATTCACTTTCATAACTTTCCTGGCTTATTTTATATAGGCCCTACATACACAGATGGCGCTAGAAATAGGTACGTAACTTTTATGAAAACCTAAATGTTAAATGTTTTAAAATAATGCCTGCTTATATGACCTTGTATTATCGTAGTTTATATAAACTGATATGTCGTTTTTACAAACACTCCCTCAGTGGACTTGTTGTACAAAGTAGCAACAAAGGTCTTTCAAATTCTGAAAGTGTCATTACGGGATTGTCCATATGAGTATGACACCAACGAAACGGCCAAGCCGTACTGTTTGACCAAGATGTTGGCTTTATACTGTTAGAGCTTATAAAGTTAGGAATGACAGAGTAAAAGTCTTGGTACCTACTACGGGATCTGATAACTTTTTAGTGTAAAAGCTTTATGCAACTAGTCCTGGCAACACTTTACATTAAATGTTTTGGTGGGTTGTTCTAACCTCAAAAGTAGTATACTAGAGGTAATTGAGGTAATCTGAAAAAAAACCCGCCAAGTGCGAGTCGGGCTCGCGTTCCATATATATGTATATTACACAATTTTTAACAATCAGTGCCGGATTAAGATATTTTGATGCTTTAAGCATTTCTAGACCATGGTGCCCCCTCTCCCTAGGGTCATCAAGATTACATTGATTTTTTTGGTAAATTGAGAGAAGTTCAATGCCGCATTACAGCTGAGAATGGAAATCAGTCACATCATTTTATCACAAAAATTGACAGTGCCGTAGCAGTAATGTTGCAACAGAGTACCTAATACTGCTGCAGTCGCCACCCGAATGTCACCTTTATCATATCTAAGAAAGTGATTGAAACGCGAGCGAAGCGAGCATGAAAATTTTTCGATATAAAAACGCAATATGATAGACAGTTGTACATTTTTACTTTTAGTATGGAAATCAGTCACATCATTTTATCACGGAAGTTGACAGTACTGCAGCAGTAACGTTGCAACAGAGTAATGTTGCTGCAGTCGTCATCCGAATGTCACCTTTGTCATACCTTAGAAAGTTATTGAAAAGGCGAGCGAAGCGAGCGCGAAAATTTTTCGATATAAAAAACGCAATTTTACTTTTAGTCCGAACCAGGCCCGAATCCAGGATTTCATACAGAGAAAGGATGGGACAGTTTTCTATCAGCCTAGCTTCGCATAGGGCTCGATATTTAAGGCTCTCAGCGAGGTTGTTTTCATGCATAAAATATGCAAGAAAGTAGAGCTTGGAATTGACCAAGTGAATTGAATTGGCGAAGTGTGAGCAAGGCAGTAGGCCCAGCTGCGAAGAGGAAAGCTTGGATTTGGATCCACGCCCAAGTGTAATTACTTAAGGCAGAAGATCAACTTTGCCGTAAGGCAGAAGGCCTCGCATAAGACCTAACGCCGAACCGCAAAAGAGTGGGTTGAAATCGAATCTATGCATGTAGTCACACCTCTTCTACTGCTACCGATTGTTTCCCAAAGAAATACGCGCCATTATTTTTGCAAACTAGCTTTTGGACAGCTAAAAAAAAATCGTGTGGTAAAAACGATGTGTCTGTCCCTAATTTTAAATGAAATCTAACACTTTAAACTCTCGCGTTTTGTACACATATTTAATTACACAAACGGGTCACAAATTTTTTTTTTTATTTTTTTCATTTACCCCCCAAAAGTGGTCCCCATGTTTAAAATTAACTTGTTTACGTTACATGTCCATATTTGGGTCACAAACTTACATATGTGTACCAAATTTCAACTTGATTGGTCCAGTAGTTCCGGAGAAAATCGGCTGTGACAGACGGACAGACAGACGCACGAGTGATCCTATAAGGGTTCCGTTTTTTCCTTTTGAGGTACGGATTACGGAACCCTAAAAAGGACTATAATTATTAAAATCATTTAAATTAATTAAGATAAATGTGTGGAAAACTGTCAGGTAAGACGACAAGCTCTTTCAATCCTTCAACTCTTGCACTTGTACATTCTCTACTTACAGAAGTTTTGTAGAGCAGAATAAGCGAGGCATCCATGTAGAGGTAGTGTAGGGACGCTCGGCAGGAAGCAGGTGGGCTGTCGATCACGTGTTGCGTTCATTCAGCCCAATTCCCTAGAGTTGGAGCTGCAGCTAGGTTACTGTCCCGGCGGCATTAAGTGCCACACCATTCTCCTCGAATCTTCTTGTTTTCCTGCAGAACAGAAGAACATCTTTAAGTTCGTTTTCTTTCAGTGTGTCTTTACCGAATGTATTATATCGCGGTGCCGAATACATGAATTACATGATAAGTTCGCCTTTGTACTAATGATGTGTGTTCTTTCATGTTTTATGTTTCTTTTTGTACAAGGACTATACCAATTTTAATAACAAAACTTCCGTGAGACACAGACATATTAAATATATTAAAAACGGGTCACTCACGTATTTGACAATAATGCCCTAAATGAGGGTAGTTTCTCGCCCCCCTTGCCGCCACCGGCGCCTGCGCCGAGTTATCGGGCGCGGAGAGCTGCGGCCCGCAGTCTGCGCCGGTCCGTCACCGTAAACGCAAGCTCCTGATGACACTCCTCGGTACGGAGTGAAACATGTCGAGCGTTTTTCGACTTAAAATACGTGAGTGACCCGTTTTTAATATATATTTAATAAGGACTATACCAAACAAACTTAAGAATATCCACAAATGGCTCAAAAACAAATGAAGGGACCGGATGTGGTGTCTTCTCGGAGGACCTGAACATATACATCTCAAAACCCCTGGGTTACACTGGGAACACAATACGGTATTCCAAGCTGAATGTGTAGGAATAATAGAAGCTTGCAATGCGATAAAAAGACGAGAAGTAAAACAAGAAAATATAGTAATACTGTCAGACAGTAAATCAGTACTGCAAGCACTAGGTAGCTACAAACTTACATCGGAACTCATACTTGAATGTCATCGAGGCCTCACTGAAGTGAGCAAAGAAGGCAACAAAGTAACAGTATAATGGATAAAGGGGCATAGTGGATCAAGAGGAAACGATGCAGCGGATGAACTGGCCAGGAAAGGTTCAGAAACCAGCTAGACCAACATCACAAACAGCTTCACAATAAGTACTGGACTAAAATGAACACCTGTAGGCAGACCAAAGAACAAAACTACAAGCTTACACCAAAATATTACTAAAAACACCCAGACACCAACTACGCAAAATAGTAGGATTAATCACAGGACATAACAGACTAATCCAGCGGTCGGCAACCTTTTAGCAGCCAAGGACCAAATAGTAGTTACCGAAGTTGATGCGGGCCGCACTTTGTTAATATTTGTGACTTTATCAGACATTGTCGTTTGTCAATATTACATACAAAATAGCCTAGGAGACTCGCGGGGTGCAAGTGAGAGGTTTGCGGGCCGCTAGTGAAAGGCTCGCGGGCCGCAAGTGAGAGGTTCGCGGGCCGCTTGTTGCCGACCGCTGCACTAATCAAACACCTACATAATATGGGTAAAACAGACAGCCCCATGTGCAGAGTGTGCATGGAAGAAGAAGAAACAGTAAAGCATATTCTCCTACACTGTAGAAGGTAGACTCCGTGCACATTGAAGGAGGCAGTTAGCAACCTGAAGACACTGCTAGGTGTCATGGAGGAGCTGGGGTGGCTATAGTTCGTTTTTTTTTGCATTAGAAAGAACTTGGAAGAAGGTAAGCAATCTTGACATGTCTTTTAGTTGAAAAACGCTTTTTAAAAATCAATAACTATTACTTATAAGAATAAGAATAATTTATTTCTAAAAACTGTTACAAACATAGTTACCAGGGGCCCCCGCACTAGGTTACACCTGTATCGCGGGGAACCAATTACACTTGTATAACAGAGTTTCGTTATCGTGTGCAGGTCATACTATTAATATAATATCACATAATAACATTAAAACTTACATTTAATACTTAAAACCAAAATTTAACAATTAACATAGTCTAAGGTAAAAATTACAGTGAAGTGACACTTTGCAAAATAGCTTCTGTCTCTGTGTAACTCAGTGATTGAAGTAGCTTATAGGTAGTGTTTTTGGCCTCATTTGCAGTGCTATCTTTTAAATCACAATGCTTGAGAATGGCGTTGTAAGTTGCTGCCTTTATGTAGTCCCCGAAACGTTTAGCAAATGCAGATGATACTTTAGGTACCGGTAGATTAAATATGCGCTTTTTAAGGAGCGAATTGTAACAAGTCAAGTGTTTAGATGATATATGGGTGATCACAACTATTTTATGCAGAAACAGTTGACGAACGGTAAGAAAGCAGAAGAATATAAATGAACATATTAGATTCATAATTGTTACATATTTGCCGTAACTTATTTTTAGACTGTGTTTTTCAATTAAAAGACACATCAAGATTGTTTACCTTATATTTTCTAATGCTAAATAAAACGAACTATAGAGTAGTGCTACCTCGTTTTCACGCAAAATAGGCCAATGGTTGTCGACTTGCGGAAAATGCCCAGTATAACTAACTAACTAAGGGGATCCACCAACATAGGTATGTATCCTTTTGTAGTTTTGCTGAACCTATAAACACAATTTTTTTGCTCTTAAGTAGTAGTTTTTGATGGTGTTTGATCCATTGATCAGTGACCCAGTCTCAGTTTTTCTGATAAACAGCTGTCTTAATGGACTCACCGATATGTTTTGCAGAAACCTGCACCTTGTAGCATACACCTTGTTTTCTCAGTCAATCTCAATATAAATAAATATATTGGGACATTTTTACACAAATTGACTAAGTCCCACAGTAAGCTCAAGAAGGCTTGTGTTGTGGGCACCCAGACAACAATATAATTATTCAATATACAAATATCTGTCTCATCAAACAAATAAATTCCCTAACCAGGATTTGAACCCAGAACCATCAGCTTCACAGGCAGGGTCACTAGGCTAGGCACCCACTAGGCCAGACCGGTTGTCAAATATAACCAAGATATTCTTTTGAACAAACTGCCATATCACTGCTGGTTTCAATCTGTGCCCTTCATAATCTACATACTTACTGCTGTCTGTCTCTCATGCAGTCTAAAAAAATTAAGTGTGGGGTACAAACTTTGTGTCGCTCGAAAGTCGAAACCCTCTTGCCTTATCTCCTGATCCACCTTTCAGTACTGGTCATCACAAGTAATTTTCCAAATTTCTGGGAATACTTCTAGCTCGAGACAGAGGTTAAATATGTGCCATAGCGGCTCCGCCAGCACCATGCTGTACAGTCCATACGCACGAGGGAATACCATGCGGACACGAAGATTTTTTTAGCTTAAGTTGTTGAATTGCGGCACTTACCTCCAACTTCGGCTTCTCCATTAATTAATATTTTTTCAGTACCTCGTATCTCTACTGAGTCTACTGTTTCTTTTATTAGAATTCATTTATTGTATTTGTAAACCAACAAGTGTCAATACTGTCAATGTGACTGAAAGATGGCACTAGAAAAAACCGATTATTTTTAAATTGTCAAGAGCTAATGTCAGAACGTCCCTACTAATTTTGACAGCTCCCTTAAAAAAAAGAATGTCTCTGGTTTTTGGCTTCCAATTATTGGGTCGTACATTATTGGGTCGGGCTTTCTCGACCTGTACCAATAATGCGCAGCCCAATAATTGAAAGCCAAGGGACTCAAATTAGTGGACGCGAATTATGGGGTCGTACATTATTGCCCTGTGAAAAGAGTGGCTTCGTATTATCGCCCCGGACCAATCTTGCGCGGACCGAGAATGCTCAACCCAGGAATGTACAGCCCAATAATACGCGTCCACCATGGACGCCAATTATTGGGCTGTACATTCTTGGGTTGAGCATTATTTGGTTGTACATTAGTGGCTCCCGAATTGTATTTGCTTTTCCACAACCAAAACAGCTATACGAATTTAATTTAGGCTTTTCCTTACACAATTTAAAGTTATGATCCGGTTTTCCGCATTTGTAACACACTCCACGATGTGGTTTCGAAAACTTCGCGTCCGAAAACCTTGGTTGCTGTTTCCGCTGTGAAAAGGAACTATCCGACTTGGTCGCGAAGCCTGAGCTTTGTTTTACAGCGATGGCATTCACCTGAGGTTGCTTGGCACTGGAGCCTTTATAAACGTGATCACGACAAAGTGTATGCTCGCTGACCTTGGGCGGTTCTACAAATAACTTCGCCCTTTGCTGTGAAAACTCAACCTTGCGACAATAAGCCTTCAGTTCGGCGACCGACTTAATATCCACCAATGCCAACTGCTGAGTAAAATGTGGGCGAATGTTGTGCAACAAGATGTCCAGCTTCGCCTCCTCCGGTAAGTCTGATTTTAATCTTGCAAACATTCCTGACATTACCGCAAAATATAAATGGATGGGTTCGTTTTCCCCCTGTGTTCTAGCTTGAATTTCCTGTCTCAGCCTAAAATCATAGTCACCGGGGACAAACTCATCTAATAAAAGTGACTTTAAATCCTGCCAACTTGAAACCGAACCCTTGACACCTCTGAACCACAACAACGCCGAGTCTACAAATAAATGTGGTGCCGCCCTAAATAGTTTGGAATCTGAAACCCCATTTGCTTCCTTTAACTCCTCCACGCGCTCCAAAAATGAGCGCGGGTCTGTTAAACCATTAAATTTAACCTGCCATTTTGAAATATTCAAATCACTTGAGCACTGAACCTGCATTTCCCTAATACCGCTTGTTAACATTTCAGAACTACTTCCTGCAACCAAAGGATTTGGATTTAAAACCTCCGCGCTGCCACTGGGTGCTGCTGGACCTGAACCTGGACCCTCAATCTTCGCCAATAAAGTCTCAAGCTTGGATTGCAAACTAGTCTTCAGTTCTAACAATGTCTGGTTGCGTTCCGGCTGAACCCTAGCCAGACGGTGATAAATATGGTACCCAAGGGCTTTAGCGCGACTTAAAGAATACCTCTCCTTTGTCTCACAATATTTGTCAACAATGGAAGCCAAATCGATCACTTTCTCCGAGACAATGCCTAGCTCTGACTCCGCTGACAGTTCGGTTTCCACTATGTCCTCGCTAGGCGCTTCTAAAATAAGAGACCTAAGTTGCTTTCTCAAAGCGTCAACCGTGGTTGCAGGAGTTTCTGACCGAATTTGAACCTCATAAATCAACTCATCCTTCAAAAGACTGTGAAATTGAATGCTGCGCTCCATTTTTAACTATTGTATCAACTGTTGTATTGAAAATTCTGGTATTAACAATGTGTTTTGTATGTATTATTGTATCACTTATATTGTTTTTATAAAGAATAAATACTACTAAATAGTGTACTATTTTCTTTAAACCAATCTTAATCTACAAATAATGTAACTGTAATCCTTAATGAGTATAGTACATTATTGTCGAGGCTCGGAAGTAGCTACTTGCAGGCTGAGGATTCGTTTTAAACGGACGACCTTGGGAGTCCGTTTAATTGAATCCGAAGCCAGCAAGTAGCCTTCCAGCCGAGTCATATATAGTGCTTTTCTCAAAAATGGTGCAACAAATATAAATATCATAGAAATATTTTACAAAAGCAACTTTCTTACGTATATATTTTCACAGAAAAAAGTAGAAACAATTGAAAAAATTAGCTTTGCCGCCTTTTTATTTTTTTAATAAAAAAATAGAAGTGTATTTTTCTGCCGAAAATACGCCAACCTATTTGAGACAGCTAAATAGTCGCGGTACTAATCATCTGTTTGGCTGTTTAATGGGCCTGTGCCTTCATTTGATATGGCCATTTCAACTTTTAAAAAGTTTGGAACTCGACAAATAATGGAATTTGTATGCAACATTGCAGTCCCAAAATCGAGACTGCAATGTTTTTAACTTTTTAATTTTTGACTGACCATAAACTACGCGCTTCGCAACCTATTTTTTAAACGGCAAAGTCGACTTTGCCGTCCATTTTTGAGAAAAAGTATTTTTACTACCGAAAATGATTTCTAACTGACAGGTGTGCACTTTCAAACGTCAACTTTCTTTTTAATTTTTCAAAGTGAAAGCTACTATCAAATTGGTTCCAAACAATACCACAAAAATCCAAGAATGTAATATTTCCAACAAAATCCAATGCTTTTCACTTTAAATATGTAATAATGAGCTGACAGTATAAATGTAAGCAAATACTCTTAAAATAATTGTTTGTACTGAAATTGGAATATCTTTGTAATAAGTCCGTACCGACGAAAGAATGCACAAAAACCTTTTAAATTGCAATTTTATGCTTAAAAACGACACAAATTCACATCAAATGTTGAAATCAAAACTTAGTATATAAGATCAGTGAAATTTCAAAACATATACTTGGTGCAAAGTGCAAAACCACGTTATTTTTTACGGTTGGCAATATAACCTCAAAAGGTCAAAAAGTGTGTGTCACTTTCTCTTCCAAAAAACAACAAATAAATGTGTAGCAAAACAGCAGAATTGCAATCAAATCTTCAAATTATGATATCTAAAAACTATTCAATGTATAAAGAGCAACCAACACTAAACAAAAAGGTGAGTAACACAGTCAATATTTCACAACTTTCCTGGTACATGAAATTTCCCCTATTTCCTACAGCAAGCTTATTCCCAGGGCGCCAGTGAAACGTGCTATTTTACAAGGTAAATAAGATTGCAAAGCTCCGGCTTGTTCAATAAAGCATAGCACGTTAGCACAGAAAATAAAATTAACTTAATTAGTAAAAATGTGGTGTCAAAATTTGCTTGCTGGAGGAACCTATTTTGGGAGATAAAAAGCGAACAAATTTATATCTAAGGAACTTTATTTATGACTAAAATCTTGCCTATGCAATGTTAGTGGCTTAATCTAAACTTATGACCCCTGTGTGAACCTCTAACTTGATTTGACGACACCTAATGGTAGAACTTAGCTCAGTGGACGGCGGGGCCGCTTAATAGGTCCAGAATAAAGCTTCACACAGAATTCTACTTATTTAAGAACTAAATTATCGTAACTCTAAATTCGATGTACCAGGATTTTCAAAAGTCTTTATGCTACTCTAATGGTTGCTCATAGTTTTAAATTCACTCTACACTTTACAGCTGGTGCTGATGCCCTACAAAATTAAAACATGGCAAGGACCGACCTCAGGATGAAAACCTTCCTCAGACGCTGCGGGGTGCCAGGCTGGTTTCCCCGAGAAGGCTAGAAGCTGAGCGGAGATGTAGAGCTCAGGGGCCGCGCACGTGGTACCAAGACGACGTGGCAGAGGCAGATGGGATGCTTAATTCCTCGATCCAGGAGGTCTCCCAAACAATATTCATAAATTGACTTCCAAGCTTTTGAAATGATGAAATAAATTTAATTTAACTTCCCGGCTCCTGTAAACCGAGAAAAGGTTATATTAGCCGATGCCCTTTATGGCCGCTAGAGAAGAAACGAAACAATTGTAAATTTAGCTCACCGCACTGAAAGCTGCTAAGACTGTCGGCGGAGCGCTCCCTTCCCTCGAGCAGGAGTCACTCTGCAAAGAACCAAAACCTGGTTAAGAACAAACCCACAACGTTTCGCGCCATTGTGGAGTTGATCACCACGAAATTTAATTAGTACTCACTCAGTGGAGCTTCCGAAGGACTCAAGCCGTTTCCATCTTTCAGACCACCATGTCGAAAGTGTGGTCTTCCCATGAATTGTGCTCTTGCGAGCGAGTGTCCCCAGAGGGGTTCCCAAATCAAATGTGCAAATCATTCTCGAATGAACTCCTCCAATATGGAGGTCCCTAAGGGCCTAACAAAAGTAGGGTGGCAGTCCCTTGAAGACACAAATCCTTCGAAAATTCTGTCTGAATTGTTTGGACAATTTCACTCCTGAGCCTAAGAAATATATTTTTATCATTAAATCTAATATTGTTTCATTCCAGAGCCACTTTGTAAGTCTGTAATTTCTATGTTTTGTTTTATATCAAAATTATTTTTTACCTGAAAAACATACCTAAATCATACAAAGTTTTCCTGGAGTGACAATCTAAGTATCTCAAGTTTTAGTTATTTTTACTCGTATGACAACCCCGGCAACAGATAAGCATCTAGAGGTGCATCTGAATGCAACAGATTATGCAAATAAGTGCAATTAATATAGTTTGTTTCGGACACTGTTAAAAACGTTGCAATACGAAAAAGTATTTTTCTTTTACTTATGAATCATCTCAATAATACTTAATATAAATTTAGAAAAATGTACTACGTTACAGCCGCTACTGGATTAAGTACTCAAAATTGTAAGAAATGTATTTTTAAGAGGGGCACTCCATACATGTAACTAATTGTCACAAAAAAAAATTTCAGAAACCACCAACGTATTGCACATCACTAAATGGGTCTTTAAAAATAACGGGAATGTTTCTAAGAACATATTTGGATAAATTGAATATTTTTGGAAAAAAACCGTTTCGAAAGGCCAAAATAATGTTTATCTCTCTATAACTTTAGAACCAACGTTCAGAAAAAATATGAAAACATATCGGGAGATTAGCCGTATAATAGAGTACAAAAAACAATATTTTGAACACCATCGGTCGAGCCATTTTTGAGTTTTCTTTAAAAAACCCTTAATAAAAGGTCGTAAGTGCCGCGTAAACACGCACTTTTGCGCGACATGCAGTTATCTAGAACATCGATAGAATTTAAGTACCATATTTTTAAAGTAAATACCTTCTTATTTAAAACAAAATTGTTAACTATGCATTATCACAATTGGCCTCTCACTAATAATTACATTTTTTTCCTAAATTAAGCGTCCTATATGCTTTTTATTATATAGATATTGTTAATACACGTTAGCGCTCCTCAATAAAAGACAATTTTTTTCTTAAATCTCACTTTTTGAATATTTTATAAGCAATCGTTTTTACCCACCTAAATGAGTAAATACGGGTATTTATCGGGTGCTTTGAGTAAATACCGAGTAAATACTCAGTATTTACTCACCCCTACCCATCTCTAGCGGTGCTACACCAATTAGCGTCAGCTGCTAGCGCTGATTGATTCTCACGAAATGCAGTCAGGCCCCTATTTCACCATGGTGACAGGTGCGACAATTGTCGACACCACTGTTACTGACGTCACAGGCCTCCATAGACTACGGTAATCGCTTACCATCGGACGGGCGGTATGCTTGTTTGCCACCAATATATTGATTTAAAAAAACTCCATTATATCGCCAATAAATAAGTACTTATTTTGCGAAGCTAATGATAATTGTCACAAGAAACACGACAATTGTCACGAAATTCCGACACAGAACTCATTTCCTGTCAAGAATTACTGAAAGTTCTATTAAATCGTCTGACAATTGTCATCATAATCATCATAAACTTCGCAAAAGAAATACCTGTTTTTTGCCGATATAATAAAGTTTTTTAAATAATACAATGATGGTGGCAAACAGGAATACGGCCCGCCCGATGGTAAGCGGTAACCGTAGCCCATGGACGCCTGTGACGTCAGTAACAGTGACATTTTTCGAATTGTCGCACCTGTCGCCGTGGTGAAATAGGGGCCAGGAGTTGTCTTATTATGGCATCTCTCTAGGGCTTCTTGGTGCGCGTGAGATGCCTGACGACACGACTCAAGGTCGTATCATAATAAGATAAAAACCTTATCAAATCGTCAAAACAGAATTGGCCTGACAGGCTCATTGCTATGCGAAAACATTACATTAGTTCACTTAAGTATGCCGTTCCATCAAAAGGGAAGAATTTGAATTACAAAAGCGTTTAGAGTGGATTTTATGCAAAATGTGTTAGATATAACACATGCTTTATTAATTAGGTGGCTGGGTCACGTCCTAGAAATAAGGTTCGTCTAGAAAATTCTATGCATAGTTAATGCATAGCTAAATTAGTTGGGCTTAAAGGCCGAACTGCACGAGATGCTTATGGTGTACCTAAATGCGGGATTCCACCAGTGTGCGGCGCTGTGCGGCACAAGCATTTTTGTACTGAATATGCTTGTCGTGCCGCGTCGTACCCACAGTGCCGCACACTGGTGGAATCCCGCCTTAATGTAGCATACTTTAGTTTGCTGCGTACAAACATAAGTACATACTTACATACAAAAATTGAAATATTTGTAAATAAAGGTTGTAAATGTTTTATTGAGGTTCTGCAATAAAGAGGATTTGTATTGTATAAGGTATTTGATTGTATTTAAAATGAATTATTTTACACCATGCATGAAATAAAGCACCTGAAGATTAAGGGTAACATTCCATTTCTGACCGCAGCTGCACTACTGGTACTGAACGCGTCGGTGTTATTGTCAATTTCCATAGTAAAATGAACGGTAGTGCAGCTGTCGTTGGAAATGGACTGTCACCTTAATACAAAACCTAGACAGCAGTTATTTTTAGACACAATTTCTTTTTTTAATCCGTATAAAACTATAAAGAGTAGGTAAATTGATTGTGACGTCACATGCTAGTATTGCTAGTGTTTCATATAAATTCCATAGTAGCAAAATCGTTTTGACAGGTCGAAATAAGAAACTGATTTGATCAGTAGTTATACCCTATTGTTGAGCATACTAACTCAAACTCGGTGCGGTGTGAAAATTGAAATAAAATACTACGTAACGACAAATCAAATAACCGACCGAATGCGAGTCGGGCACGCATAATGTTGAGTTCCGTAACTTCATACGATTTAAAAAAGCCATACCAAGAAAAGGGCGGTTCTTCCCGGAACTTACGTCCTTATAATACATTTTTAAGGTTTTAGAAAAAAGAAATAATTCAATTCAATTCAATTCTTTATTGCAGATAACAGATGATCCATATTAAATTAAAATAATTAAAATTACGTACACAATAATAAAACAATAAATAGGTACACTTAAAAATGATTAAAATAATAAAATTAAAAATTAAATTAATGGCCCAAGCGATAATGTTCAAAACAATTTTCGTGGAAAGTATCTATTAAGCTTTATTTTCCTGATTTATTTTTATTATTTGGAAAAATAGATGAACGGACGGACAGACATGACGAAACTATAAGGGTTTTGTTTTTGCCATCTTGGTTACGAAACCCTAAAAAAAGTGGTCACAGGGAAATCATACAATGTTGTAAATATAAAGTCCTAATCACACTTGGCCGGTTTTTGCGACAAAGTTTGGCATATTATGTATTATGTAAATATATGTGGCAACGAAAACTAAACCTCTTCAAAATATACCGGAAAGGGATAATAATGTTCTTAAAGTGGGAATATTTGATTGTTAATGAACAACACCATAAGTATAAACTTACAATAAAAAGTAACCTAAAATTAAAACTACCTACAAAACAAAAACTAATACTTAAAAAAAAAACTAAAAATCTATGTCTAAAGATGGGGCATAGAGCCAAAGATGCAACTTAGTTCAATCAGGAGGAAGTCCTTAGTACCTACCTCAGTTTTTGACAGTCCTGCGTCTATCTTACACTAAAAAGGCTTCTTTATTGGCGACAAGTTGAGGCTTAGATCCCAGAGGGATCTTTTTTGGGTCGAAACCCTCACAAACATCTTAGAAACATTACTATTCGGTAGAAAATGTATTTTCAGAACTAAACTGGGTTATTCCACTGAACAACTTTTTCCATGTGACCAATATAAAAGGAGGGAAATAATGGTTGGTCTGGAATTAAACTATGGTTACACTATTTTTAATAAAAAAAGTTCCGTGAGACGCAGAAATATATTTTAAGTCGAAAATTGGCCGACAATTCGACATGTTACACTCCGTACCGAGAAGCATCAGCGAAGGAACGCGTTGGCTGACCGACGCAGACACATATGGTTTTACCGTACCTACTCTGCGCTCTATGAATTATCTACGGATTTTATTTCGCGCATTTGTGGTTGGCCCTAATGGTTATGACTGTCATGAGAAAAGTTATTCATTATGCAATTATCAGTCTTTGTCATTCTGGATTCTGGATCATGAATCGGTAGGTACATGTAGTGCATAATTGATTTCCAACGTATTTTCTCGGAAACATTCGTATTTGTCATGCTACTTCAGTCAACCTTAGTACTTTTTGTACCGAGACTGACTGAAATAGCAAGACATGTTCGTACGTTTCCGAGAAAATACGATGGAAAATAAATTTATATTATTTTATTTTATTTATTGGGGCAAAAAAAACAACAAAAACAGATATAGGCAGATAATGCAATAAAATAAATTAATTAAAAATTAAAAAACACGCCTGCGAAAAAGCGAACTGAAAAGACAAAAATAATTTTTAGTTGTGTTAGTTTAGTTGAGTAACTTAATGAATGTAAAAAATAATTAGAATATGAGTGTTAAGTGATGGTTATAAACAACAAACGCAAAAGTTTTATGCTCATTTAGGATCGTGACTGTACCTGTGTATTTTATTTCAATTGCAGTCGGGGACCTTGATGTATTGTCATTTTCCCATTTAAAAGGTCCCCGACTGCAATTGAAACAAAATACACAGGTACACACTAAACACTCATATTCTAATTATTTTTTACATTCATTAAGTTACTCAACTAAACTAACACAACTAAAAATTATTTTTGTCTTTTCAGTTCGCTTTTTCGCAGGCGTGTTTTTTAATTTTTAATTAATTTATTTTATTTTATACTTTTAAGAATTTTTACATTCATTAAGTTGAGTAGTTACTCAACTTAATGAATGTAAAAATCGTTTCGTCGTTTTTTTTAATTTTAATTAATTTTGGGGTCATGATTTCATTACTAACCATTTGAAGTCACTTTATATTACTTTTGCGAGGGCGTCCTCAGTACAGAAAGGCACGCAGAGCGCCGCATATATCGGGCTACGCCCGACCGCGTACAGTGTGCCACGAACGTCGGGCTACGCCCGACGCTTTGAGTAAGAGTGCACTGAAGGCGTCTTGGTAAGCGTACAGCGTGTCACGTACGTGGGCCTACGCCCACTTGGTATGAGAGAGTCGAAGGCTTTCAATCGGCTTTCAAAGCCCTTCATTTTGATACCCTACTCGATAGGTTTGCACGATATTTTTTTCTAATGGTTGCGTAATATGGCGTATTAAGTCCGCCATATTATTTTTATATGATGACGTAAGAATTCTAATGATGTATCATACGTCTAAATCGGTTAAGGCATTCAGAAGTTAAGGTGGAATAAAGATACTCACATACATACAAACATGAACACTGAAAACAATACACTCTTTTTGTTTGGGCAGTCGTGTAAAAAGAGGACATAGGTTTATCTATCTATCTATATCTATACATATAATAAAGCTGAAGACGGTCGAAAGTCTGTACATGGAAGATATTTGAAAAAAAGTTGGCTGGGGATACTTAGAATCGATAACAGAACACGTTCCAAAAGTTTTTAGAATTTTTGTCTGTTTGTCTGTTTATCTGTTTGTCTGTTTATTTGAACGCGCATCACGTGAAAACGGCTGAACGGATTTTGATGAAAACTTTACTAATCTGTCAAGAAAATTCCCGGCCAGGTTATAGGCTATAAAAATTCAACCCCTAAAAGGGGGGGTAGCCACAACACTCGATTTACTTAAGTTTGCCCCTGAATCTTATGGCGCTACTTAGGAAGGAGGGGCAAACTTTTTTCAAATATGTGCTACCACTATTGAGTACCCTGGTAAACTAACAGATGGCGTTGAATTTAATATGTTGTGACATGAATAAGCCACCGAGGAAAGATTTTGCCAAATTAACTCTAAGTTTAGAAGAGGGGCTACGGATATCAACAAAAATAATTGAATAATTATGTTGATTTAATAAATTAATAATACGACAAAATTAAACGACAGTAAATTAATTGCCCCTCATTGCACAGTGCCATCTTTTGGGGAACTGAGTAAACATTAAGTAATCAAGAAAACTAAAAATGAGTTTACATAGTTATGTAGTGGTAAAATAAACACACATATAAACACGCGTATAATTGCATAATTATTTAAAATTATAAATTTTCTCCATTATTAATTATACCTAATCGTAATTATATCGCCTCCATATCAAATCCATATTCATACGTAGGTATCGCCTCCTTTATGCACTTAATAATGGCGACGGTGGGTACTTTGAAAAAAAAAACATTGACCTCTGTCATTTGCAGTGCCGGATTAACCCTTTTAGTTTTAAGCAAAATAAGCACTTGCTTAGGGCACCACGTCTAGGGGGCACCAAAACCGTAGGCAAAAAAAAAACGCAGGCTGCATCAGCATTGCAGTCGTCGTGGAGTAGGTACCTACATGAATCTTTTATACGTATACAAGTACCCATCTAATAACGAAGGGTCGTAGGGATCAAGTAAGGGAGTGAGGGTACATAAGAACATCTCCAACGTAGGCTTTCGATTTGACCTTACGCGGAGGCCCTTAAAGTCATGGAAAAAAATCTTGCTTTCGGGCTTGCGGCCAGCCGATTTTTTCGACATAGGTTACCGATTTTATAGCGAATTTTGCTCTCTTGCACGCCAGCTTTGTCGGCCAAGCCGAGTTGCTCCTTAACCGCGATCCTGAGACCTAACTGTCAAAAGGTCTGTCTGTTATAAGGGGCCCCGTGAAAGCCGAAAACTAAAAGCATCCCATCAAGTAGCGCTTTCGAGTGAAGCCAAAGAGCGAGCAGTAGAAGAGTCGTGATTACATGCATAGATTCGGCTTCAAGCCACTCTTTTGCAGTTCGGCGTAGGGTCTTATGCGAGGTCTTCTGCCTTATGGCAAAGTTGATCTTCTGCCTTAATTACACTTGGGCGTGGATCCAAATCTAAGTTTTCCTCTTTCGCAGCTGGCCCTTCTGCCTTCTGCCTTCTGCTCACACTTCACATTCACTTGGTCAATTCCAAGCTCTGCTTTCTTGCATCTTTTCTGTATGAGAACAACCTCGCTGAGACCCTTAAATATCGAGCCCTATGCGAAGCTAGGCTGATATAAAACTGTCCCATTCCTTCTCTGTGTGAAATCCTGGATTCGCGCCTGGTTGGGACTAAAAGTAAAAATGTACAACTGTCTATCAAATTTTTTATATCGAAAAATTTTCGCGTTTACAATCACGTTATAAGATATGATAAAGGTGACATTCGGTTGGCGACTGCAGCAGCTTTACTCTGTTGCAACGTTACTGCTGCAGCACTGTCAATTTTCGTAATAAAATGATGTGACTGATTTCCATACTAAAAGTAGATATGTACAACTGTCTAACATCAAATTGCGTTTTTATATTGAACAATTTTCGCGCTCGCTTCGCTCGCGTTTTTAATAACTTTTTAAGTCAAATTGAGTTTTTTATATCGAAAAATTTTCGCGCTCGCTTCGCTCGCGTTTTGGCGTGGCGACTGCAGTAGAATTACTCTGTTGGAACGTTACTGCTGCAGCACTGTCAATTGTCGTAATAAAATGATATGACTGATTTCCATACTAAAAGTAGAAATGTACAACTGTCTATCAAATTGCGTTTCTATATCGAAAAATTTTCGCGCTCGCTTCGCTCGCGTTTTCAATTACTTTCTAAGATATGGCGACTGCAGCAGCATTACTCTGTTGCAACGTTACTGCTGCAGCACTGTCAATTTTCGCGATAAAATTATTTGACTGATTTCCATACTAAAAGGAAAAATGTACAACTGTCTATCAAATTGCGTTTTTATATCGAAAATTTTTCGCGCTCGCTTCGCTCGCGTTTTCAATCCCTTCCTAAGATATGGCGACTGCAGCAGCATTACTCTGTTGCAACGTTACTGCTGCAGCACTGTCAATTTACGTGATAAAATTATGTGACTGATTTCCATTCTCAGCTGTAATGGGCCAATGAACGTCACTCAACTAAAAAAAAACAATGTAATCTCGATGACCCTAGGGAGAGGGGGCACCATGGTCTAGAAATGCTTAGGGCATCAAAATATCTTACTCCGGCAATGGTCGTTTACGTTATACGCATTACCATGCCTTCCCGAAAAAAATCGAATCATTCGCGAAAGTCTTGCAACGCATTGAGGTTACAAGGGGCACGTGGTCTTCCTCGGGAGTCTGAAGAAGACCACGGTGAGTGGGTGGCGCTCTAGCCAGGCAGGCCGCTTAGCTTTCGCTCGCGCGCGTATACCTTACTGTATCGTCTGATATACATTTTGGAGTGTAGTTTTATTAAGTGGTACCTAATTGTAAAATATTTTATCTGGACTACAGTCCTCCAGCATATCCATTTGTCAACTTTACTTCAAGTTCCGCCTCCAGGGGAGAGGGAGAGAAATTAGGATTAGGAATTAGCCGCTTACTGACACAGACCGAATTCCACGCGGGCGGAGCCGCGGGCACAGCTAGTACATTAATAAGTGCAACCTACATCCTGAGGTAATTCCCACTAAGATTTATAAACCAAGAATATTTAATTAGCATTGTCATCAGTGGCATTGTAATTATGCACTACATATGTATCTATTTAGAATTAAACATTCTGGAGAGAAAAAGAATAGGTTTTTCTGGAGTAATGTTCAACTCCTTCATAGTATTTTAACGATTTGTATAAGTACCAAGTTCTAAGCTAAGCCAGAACGTAACTTGCCGTATATTGAGGGTTTATGTAACGGGACATAAACCCTAAATATGTGGTCGTAAACCAAAGTAGGAAGCCAGTTCATAAACCGGTACCCTTACCATGAGCTTCTCTCTTCTAAGTCGGTCCCTCACTGCTGCGGATCGTGACTCCGCTTTCTAATTTTTCCTATAGCAGCTCTCCACTTCTCCCTGTCGGTTGCTTTGTGGAAAGCGTTGCTTAGTGCGATGTCCATCTGGGCGGATATTTGGCCACACCATCTCGTTAGACTTGGTCCTCTAGGCCGGCTGAGGACCATGAGCTTACTGTGGCTGTAAACACTAGTAAGTATCTACGTCAACTCCCTCGTAGTATCGCCCACGCTGTTAATTGACAGGTCGTAAACCTTATTAATTAATTAATTATCATTTATTCAAGGACCAACTGAGATCATTTTTGTTAGTACTTACGACTATGACTTATAAAATATTGGACAAATCTGCTAGGTAGGACTAGGTCCCGACGGACCTAGGTAAGTCTGGGAGAAGACTGCAAGTGGCTATCGAACTCCCGACCCATTGAGACTAGCCAAAGGACAGAGGTGTACCTATCGCTAAGGCAGTCGCTAGCTAAGTGTCTGACTGTCTGATGCGGCGCGGACTGCGGCTTTTATTCCGTCCAGTCGGCGATCGTCGTGCGCGCTCGGTGCTCCTCGGTGGCTGGCTGGTGTGACGCAGTAATGTGCGAGCGAGAAAGTATTCGAGCCCGCGCGTCGTGAGAATTAGTATTGTTACATTAGTATTATTACAAAATGCATAAGGTCCACCGATGGACAGTTAAGAGTGATGCTGTTGTACTCGCTCGTAATGCCAATTACTGTATCAGTACAGCCGGCAATGTAAGTAGCGAATTATTAAAAGAGTTTTTTTTATGATAGGTGTATATAGTTATCCATGCCGTAATCGGCGACGGCGACACTAGGGTCCCTAATTACGAGCGTGAGCTCTGATATGGCCAGCAAAGCCGAACTTGGGTAGAATAGGTATAGGAGGCAAACGAACAGATGTATCGCTCGATGCTAAGAAATTAACTTCTACCATGGACCCCTGTAACCTCCTCCCTTTAATAGGATGCTCATTTCTTGAAGGTTTGAAGTCGAATAGGTCCGAAAATACCGCAGGCGACAGTTCATTCCACGGTTTAGCTGTTCGAGGCAGGAAGTTTCTGGAGAAACGCACAGTTACGGACTGCTATTATACGTAAAACAATTAGAATCTGGAAGATACTGCTACCCAAAAGCTATGGAAGTCACGCAAGGAGCTTGTATCCTCGACGCTGACATCGATTGCCATACATTTGTGCATTTTCCTCGATGAGTGTGTTTCGTGGCCAAGATGTTAAGCGCGAACTGCAGGCATATTGTCAATCCATTAACGCTACTATTGATGGTGAGACTGTACGAGTAAGATATATTTCGGGAGAGTTTACGTAGTGTCTCGAAAATGGCGACGTAAAACTCATAGTAAGGGGTCTTCACTCCGTTCATAACTAACTTATTTCTCCTGAGGATGCCTCGTAGAGAGGCGAAACACGTGTCGAGGTTTATTCTTTTGGTGGTGGTTTGTTATATTTATTTGCGTATTTATTTTTGCGGTGGGAGGGTGGGAATATTAATTGCATGTAAAAATACGCAAGTAAGTATAACGGGTTAGCACTGATTGACTAGCACGTTATCTTTTCGCGGATTAGCAAAGTAATATTTTGGTTTTAATTAGTATGGATTTCCGCAAAGTAACGCCTGATTCTATTCACAACTTATTTCATGTTACGCTGCTGGATTATATTTTCAGTTCGTAAACTAGTTTTCTCACATCCTTTACGGGGGTAATTCGTACGAACAAAGATTGTAATGGCTTTCAATCCTTATGAAATAAACGAATCTGTACCATACAAGCTTTCACATTGAAATATACTTGAGGTCATATCGGGTGCATTTTTTTCACTTTAATATTATTAATTCTTCAATATTAGTAGGATCATAGAGACATATAGTAAGAATAGAGTGCTCACTCCATTATATCAGTTTTAGTACCAAAACGACTATCGGCTCGATCCGGAAAATGAATTACTAGACTTCAACAAGTTACGATACGGATAATTTAAAGACATTTGTAAGATAGATATGTCAAATTTGACGTTTCCGCGATTCTGGAGGTCCTCTTGAACGATTTCGACAAGTTATGACTTAGATATCCAAGTCACATCTAGTCGATATCTAATGTAGATCTAGTTGATCTCTAAATCGTCTCGAGACCTTGTGATTATCTCTAAATCCGAATAGGCCTGTATTATTTTCGCAATCGACATCTAGCATCGAGTAGCGGAATTATCAGTACCGCTACTTGATTCTAGAATTTTCGAGAGACGCGACTCACGAAAATTGTATTGAACAAAATTTACAACGAATATTAAAAGCAGAAGGAATTGAAAATAGAATAATATAAATTTATAAGATATAAATTTTGCTGAAAATTGTTAAGCATTAGACTTTTCAGTCGTCGCAACATTTATTGTCAAATAGCAGTACTGATAATTCCGCTACTCGATGCTAGATGTCGACTACGAAAATTATAGTCGTTTTGGTACTAAAACTGATGTATGGAGTGAGCACTCTATGTACTTTTTCTATATGGTAGGATACAGCTTAGTCCATCAAATCATTATTTCACGTGTTTGACTACGCTTCCTACACTACGTTGTTACAGGTTTCAGAGTTGCAATTTAGTACTCAATTTAAATTCAAGCTAACATACCCACTACCCAGCCGTTCAGTTAGCTAACTGAAATATAACAAAAAAGTTAGGTACCGAACATTTTACGCTGGAAATATTTTCTCTCTGATTTTTCTATGGCGCAAAACGTACTCGTATGTTATAAAGTACCTTGCTCAAATACCCCTAAATAGCCAAAAACGCATAAATAGGCGTGGCATTACGTTTTTTACGTAGATTAAAACAAAATGCTTTTCTATTCCGCTATAATAAAGTGCTAATTAATTACCTAATGCTAACCCGTTGTAGTTACTTGCGTAATTTTTACATGCAAAGATTATTTACACCCTCCCACCGCAAAGAAATACGCATTAAATACAGGATGAAATTTTAACCACTATACATAGACTATAGTCATGTGATTCTGCGGAGTGACTTTATAGGTCATACAGAACAACTTTTATTATGGGACCAATTCCACAATCGCGATATAAAAAATTTGGCTGTCCCATAGAAATTAGGGCATCACATCAGCCGGAATGTATGAAAGAGCCAAATTGTTTTTCGCCATTTCAGCATTGGTCCCATAATAAAAGTTGTTCAGTATGACCTATAAGGTCACTATGCAGAGTATGGCTGGTTGTTAATAGTACATTATTGTCGAGGTTCGGAAGTAGCTACTTGCAGGCTGAGGATTCGTTTTAAACGGACGACCTTGGGAGTCCGTTTAATTGAATCCGAAGCCAGCAAGTAGCCTTCCAGCCGAGTCATATATAGTGCTTTTCTCAAAAATGGTGCAAGAAATATAAATATCATAGAAATATTTTACAAAAGCAACTTTCTTAAGTATATATTTTCACAGAAAAAAGTAGAAACAATTGAAAAAATTAGCTTTGCCGCCTTTTTATTTTTTTAATAAAAAAATAGAAGTGTATTTTTCTGCCGAAAATACGCCAACCTATTTGAGACAGCTAAATAGTCGCGGTACTAATCATCTGTTTGGCTGTTTAATGGGCCTGTGCCTTCATTTGATATGGCCATTTCAACTTTTAAAAAGTTTGGAACTCGACAAATAATGGAATTTGTATGCAACATTGCAGTCCCAAAATCGAGACTGCAATGTTTTTAACTTTTTAATAATTTTTGACTGACCATAAACTACGCGCTTCGCAACCTATTTTTTAAACGGCAAAGTCGACTTTGCCGTCCATTTTTGAGAAAAATTTCATACCGTATAACAAAACGGTTATATGAAGCATAACATGATTTTTTACCACACTTGACTGTCAAGAAATCGACATCTCATTTCCTATGCTATCTTGACTTCCAAATGCGATCTGGCTCTTTCCACTGCACTTCAAAAGCACGCAAACATCCTTCTAAAGGAGAATCTTCCATTTCCACAGTTTTATCTAGCTGTTCTGGTCTGTCTCCATGAAGGTCCTTTTACATTGTACGAGTTTCTCGTAAATCTGGAAAATTCTCTTCTCTTTATTTACGCACATTTATCTATAAATAAGTACATATGTATGTTAGTCTGTAAGTTATTTGTAATATGGGCCTAGTTGCCTGATTTAAACTTAAAATAAAATAAATAAATAATAAGCATTAAGCAAATAATGAAGTATTTGAAACAAGTGGGCTAAGCGAAAGGATTTGGGTCAATACAGCGAGAACAATAATTGCCGTGACATTGTTGTTCAGTAGAATACTGTTTGGTGCAGTCTCGTATCCTCACCTTTTTCGGTCACGTATGCCGCCGAGGGGAGGTGGCTATTGAGCGACTTGTGGTCCAGGGAAAGGTTGAGGGTACCAGGCCACGAGGAAGATCGCCTATGAGGTGGACTGACCAGATAAAAGCGGCAGTAAATGGCTCATCATCACTACATGAATGCACGAGGAAGGCGGCTATCAGAGAAGAATGGCGACGTGTTGTGAAGCTTGCCACCAACACCTGAAGTGATTACCACGACCACTCTGTCAAGAGTGATACCGACGAAGAAGAAGAATACTGTTAACAGTAATGCAAAATATCAAATATAAGCTCTTACAGCAGGCTACTTTCCTACTAGTTAAATCAGCTTCTTTTTTAGAACTGTCAAAACGATGAAAACGAGTATAGTGACGTCACGGTCAATTCACCTACTTATTATATTTCAATCCTACTTATTAAATAAAAATTATGTTTATAATTAACTGCCATCTATGTTTTTCTAATAATTATCTGGTGCTTTATTTCGTGCTCAGTGTGAAATAATTTATTTTAAGTAGAAACATCCCAATTAAGTAGGTCATTCGATAGGTATACACATGTATGTAACACAAAGAATTCACTACATTATTTGTTTATATTTTGACGTGTACTCACTTATGATTATGTTATATTTCTCCTCGTGTTACATAATAATCTTCGTTTAAGGCGAGAAACTCGTGCAGTATAAATGGCCTTTAAGTCTTGGAGTCTGTAGCACGACTGCCAGTGTATTCCCGTAGCTCGCCTACGTAAATAATTCAGTCAGAAGAATCAGTAGGTACCTATCTATTCATCGTAACATTTATATGATTAATGATTTTAGTGAACGTATACTGTTGTTTTGCAGAAAAATGTTACTATGGGGCTACTAATATCTATGAAAAGGGATCTTATTGTCGATGGCGATTACGCCGCATAGCGTCGCGCGGCATTGTATTTATATCAGAGCATCATTAATAATGGCGTAAGCGCCATCGACAATAAGGTCCCTTTTCATAGATAACGTCACAAGTGTCTTAGACCCGATTTATGTTCCAAGATCACCCACCGTATCTCCTGAATACCTACAGTCTACTACAGTGCTTTTTGTATTTTCATATTTGGTCTGCTAACCTTGCATTTTAGGTACCTACAATCAAGCGGGTGCGGGTGCTATGAAACTCAAAAGTGGTCACGTATTTGCACTTGTAATTCTGCCTCTTTCGCACACTTCAATTATCTTTAAGCGTAACGGCCTGACCACGACGTTGTGCGACTGGCTTCGGCTAAGGCGACAACCATAGGTTGGAGCGAGACCGCGATCGGACATTTCGTTCTCACCTATTGTTTTCGTCTTAGCCGAATTCAGTCGCGCAATGTCGTGGCCAGCCCCTAAGTGTCATTCATTATCATTATAGATGTGTGGTTTAACACATTCATTGCCACTAAGTGCTACTGCTTACGCTCGTAGCGCGTAGCCACGGTTCCACCGTATGGAGCGCGTAGTCGCTACGAACAGTATACCCGACAGTCGGGTTCTTGGCCCTGAAGGTGTTAAACTGGTTCTTTTTATTCGACTCACTTGTTATCGGCATGTAACTGTAACAGCACGCTTGAAACAAGGCTCCATTGCCGCGCGTGCTTCTAAATCCGAATAAACATTCACGTCTCGGCCCAAATTCCTATCTGCACTAGGCTTGGCGCTTGCAATCGGAGCGGCAGTCAGTATTTTTCGGCGGCCATTTTGGAACGACTACGCTTACAGCAACGACACGAATTAAGGTAGCACACTACTGTGTAGTAGATAGTTTATCAACTTGTTCGTTACGTACCTAGGGTTTTTGCAATCTTTCGACCAATCGACTAACAGCCGTATTCGAACAATGAGATACGTCAATTACTAGATATTGAAACGATATGGATTGGATATGTCAGTGTCAAACAAGTGTCAAAGGTGACGTTATTGTTTGAACAAACGTCAATTTTGTCACTTGTTTGACACTGACATATCCGATTCATATTGTTTCAATATCTAGTATTTCACGTATCTCATTGTTCGAATACGGCTGTAACTCATTTTTTCGTTCATTTGTTTGTTATGGCGGCTGTGACAGATAATCCGTGAGACAACCGTATTGGTTTCCCGGATCTTTGTATCGTTACGTACCTTGTTTGTAATAATAATAATTATATTATGAGATACCTATAGGCTTTTATATTGATTAGCAATATGACAACGTACGAAATGGCACAGACGTCAGCAAATCTTTCTAAAGGCCGTACTACATTACAGATATAGTACAAATCTACCCAACCAAACTTCCGATGATCCTACGTCACCCTGGCCTTAGCCGGGGTGCAATACAATTTGATGGCAAACCACCTACAAGGCCGCAACCTTTGATCGCAGCCTTGTAGAAGGGGCTTAACAAAACCGATGTTTGTTAAGCTTCTACAAGGCTTAGTTACAAATCATGATGTTTCTAGACCTTAAAGGCTGTTCGGAGCAGTCGTGAGATAACTAAACGCACCCGACCAAATGGAGTGATATGAAACTGTTTGAAGCGTATAGAATGTCGCTATGTAGCAAAATCGATGTTAATGCTCAAGAACTTGCTCATTTCGGGCAATAAATCTGGTTATAACCAATATTGAAGTCATACAGGCCAACTCAAACGTACACTGATATCCGGATGACATCTAACTGATGTCATTCCTCGTGCATTTCGCCCGTACGTGTCCTTACCAACAATAAACATATTGGCACGAGCGAGACGCACGATAACTAAATAACATGATTCAGATATCATTCCGATGTCATAGTACGTTCAAATTGACCTGATAGCAGTGGGGAGACACTCCTGACTTCGCAAACTCGGCTCCGTTCGGTTCAGCATTGCTCCGAGCAATTATTAGAGTTGGCACCACTTGACGTCCTTTTGCGTGCACGAACACAGATAAGATAATGACTTGAATTTTGATAACCCTAAATAGCCGAAAGGGATAGTGCCAAAAATTAGAAAGGGACAGGATGATTCGTCCCTGAATCGCTAACAAACTTCGGTTTTGTAGGAAGGGTCCTTTCTATACTACCGAGTATGGACCGACTTGAAATTGTAGAAATTAAAAAGTGGCAATATCGTTGTGTTGTCCCTTTCAAATCAATCTAAGAAAACGGGACCACACTACGATATTGCCACTTTTTAATTTCTACAATTTCTTGTCGGTCTATAATATTATTTATTCTGTGCTGATAGTTTCACTGTTATTTAAAGCAATGAGAATAGCAGCTTCTTCTCCCCCTCTAAACTTCTATTTGTTCAGCTCAGAGTTTGAAACGCTTAGCCTTAGAATTTTACCGCGAACTCGTCATTGAGAATTAGAATTTCAAATAGCTTCGATTGTAGTTCGGAAAAGCGTTTGCTTGGCTTTTGATGTGCAAGATTCTGTATGGTTCGTATGATGTTGATTTACTTGGTTCATCAGTTGCGAACCAGGGGGATATACTGTTGTGGGGGTAAACAGAAAAATATTCTTTAGAGGTATTAATCTGTCCGCTTTTCTAAGATCAAGTACGCTATGGTAAATATATGGCGAACTTGATCTTAGAAATCGAACAAATGCTGTTAAGCAGCATTTCTCTGGAGGTAACAGGGATGGTAAAAAATTTGGTTGTCTGTAAAGTCGGTTTACGGACGATAATTTTGCGTGATGACGTCATAAGAAAACGTGGTCGTAACGTTACCATGGATATCTGTCCACAACGGTACCATGGAGATCTGTCCACAACGTGACACTTTTTCATGCTACCGGTGTTCATCGATTTATAAGAAATTATCACGTCAAAAATCTAAATATCTTGAATATCTCGAGTATTTTTTTGCTAAATAGCTGTAGTATAACAATAAGTATAGAGTTTAATGTAAGTTTTAATGTTTACTACTTAATCGCACAAAAATATCTAAATTGATCAGGGTGGAATTTAACTTTTAACACACCAACAGATAAAACTTCGATTTGTATATAGAACTACGCATCTCTCCCTTATGAGGAAAGCCAGTACGTGAGCAATGAGCATAAAACCTTATTTTAATAGTATATTACGATACAAGTTAAAATTACGTTTTCGCACGTGTATTGTACAGCGGTTTACAGTACATATGGCCCTTTAAATTTTCGACATAAGCACGTATAGTGCGGTAACCTAGGGCGGTAAAGTACCACCATTATGTATTCTAATATCTTGTGTAACATCGACGTCTTTTATTTGAGCACGTTATTAAAAGGGGTAACGTAAACTTATAAAACTTCTGCCTTTACACAAAGGTACCCAATGTTCACTGACCTATAAAACGAAGCCTGGAAGGGGCTAGAGCCGTATTTAATATTTTACTTTCGTCCCAAGGGCTGCAACACTGCGTATTAAGGTTTGATTTTGTAAATGAAAATCAACTGTTACAGCGCCGACATGAGTTTGCAAGAATGTGAAATTCGCATTGCGACTGAAGTCCATTTCCAACGACAGCAGCACTACCATTCTGTTTAGGAAATTGACAATAACACCGACGCGTTCGTGGTTCGTACTAGTAGTGCAGCTGCGGTCAGAAATGGAATATTACCCTTAAAGGTGATGTTTGAATGTCAAATTTAGCTGCATTAAGGTACCGTCCGGATTCAGACTGCAAAAGCATTATTGCAAAGCCGTCGTTGCTGCCCGGATTTGTTGCATTACTGCAAGAAATGTCAAAAAGGTAATTTTATCGAGAAAATTACATTAGATTTGATGATTCTTGCAGTAATGTCGCGCTGCCATACTGCTGCAGTCGACTCCATCTGTATCTGTTCTACTTGATGATATGAGTGACAGTTTAAAATTTCTAATCGCGATAGTACCTTTGCGGCAGCGGGAAACGCGGCAGTAATAATATTGTTGCAGTTACCATCCGAATGTCACCTAAATGCATTAATTTAATTATTCATTCCTCTTGTTTGTACAAAATCACGTGTACCCTAACTTTATATTCTTTTAAACTTAGTATTAGTTTTAATAAATTGTTGTTATGTTTGAATAGGTAAATTGTAAAGTTTTAATTTGTTATCGACTGTCAACTAGCATTTCCATGAAAACATTTCAACTTTGAAATTAAATATTTAATCTAGTGGAAAATTTGTAAAATTACGCGTTTATTAACCTTTTGGACGCCAATTACCGATATATCCGCACCGCAGGTCCAACGCCAAAGACTGATTTATTGGTCACAGACCACAGAGCAACATAGACTTACGTGCATATGCATAAAGTTCAATTTCAGTTTTGACACTTCGGTGACGTGGCGTCCGAGTGGATGATTCTAAGTTAAAAATCTGTTATATTTTTGTTATTATGTAATACTAACTGTTGCCCGCGACTTCGTCCGCGTGGACTCTTATCTTGAACATTTTACATCTTGAGTAAGTACCTATAATTTTCATCGATGCAAACTTTATAATACAAATTTTTAATATAATGTTAATGCCCTTTTACCAAGTTTGAAGTTCCTAGCTTGAAAGCTTGAAAAAAAAATGTTTGATATTTATACAAACTTTCAACTCCTTTTGCACCACGTTAGGGAATAAATTTTCAAAAACGCTGAAATTAGTTTTCTTGTAATTTAATTTAATACCTTTTTGCAAAGTTTCAAGTTCCTAGCTAAAAATAAATTTTGCACCCCAAGACGAACTTTCATCCCTCTTTTAACACCTTTAGGGGCAGAATTTCCAAAAACGTTGCAATTACTTTTTTTTTGTAATCAACTATTACGCCTTTCTAAGAAGTTTCAAAGCATTTTGTAATGGATTCAAACTTTCAACCACTTTTTAACCCTGTTAGGGGATGAATTTTACAAAACGCTGAAATCATTATTCCTATCTTTTAATAATATCCCCAAATACAAAGATTCAAGTCCCGCGTTCGAATAAAAATTTAATATCCATACAAACTTTCATCCGCTTTTTCATTCAATCCCTTAGGGTTGAATTTCTCAAAATTGCTTCTTATCTCTACACACACTACACACACACACACACACTTTATGAAAGTAATCTAGTGTGCAAAATTCAACTTTCTATCTTTTGTAGTTTCGGCTCTGCGTTGATGAATCAGTCAGGACACTTGCATTTATATATTTTCGTAATTAGCATTCCCCACCAGGGGCCATAGTTCACGTCGGCTACGTTATATTTTAATTTTGATCCCATTTTTGTAAATAGCGTCCCACAAAACCATGGAAATGATACCCATATTGATATTTTGAAATTTCAACCCCATTGCACCCCCACCAGGGGGATGATTGTTCACTTCGGCTACGTTAATTTTAATTTTGATGCCATTTTTGTTATTAGCGTCTCAAAATACTATGAAAACGATACCCATACTAATATTTTGAGATATCAACCCTATTGGTGACTTTTCCCCCTCTTAGGG
Source organism: Cydia splendana (assembly GCF_910591565.1). NCBI lineage: Eukaryota > Metazoa > Arthropoda > Insecta > Lepidoptera > Tortricidae > Cydia > Cydia splendana. The sequence goes on from NC_085975.1 coordinate 4,673,712, forward strand.
GTTCAATTTTCAAAAAACCTGAAACAGGTGTTTACTCATTTATCTTTAGGAATACTCTTGTGAAATTTGGATTAAAATAGTCTAACTAATCTTGTTTCCCCATACAAACTTTGGACCCCCATTTCACTCCTTTAGGGGATGAATTTTGAAGAATCCTTTCTTAGTGGACCCCTAGACCTTATAAGGAATCTAGTTGCCAAATTTGGACTTTCTAGTCTTAGCGGTTTGGGCTGTGCGTTGATTTAAGTCAGTCAGGCAGTCAGTCAGGTCTTTCACGTTTATATATATAGATGACATTGACACGAACAGCAATTTATTACATGTGCATCATTAAGCATGTCCAATCGTATCCTGACAATATCAAAACCAAATCAGATTTTTAAAACTGTATAGGGATTCTGATTTTTTTTATACAAAACCAGAACTCGTTTTAAGTTCATGTAATCAAGATTTTATTATACCCCCTATAATGAAAATACCCCCGAATTCTCCATACTAATTTAAGCGTCAAAAACCTTCATAAAGCGTCCTTTTATTCAACGTCCTGTGACCGACTATATTCCCATCCCTTACTGACCTTACTACATACCTACTCCCACTCAAACACTGAGAAACCACGAAACATTGGCCTCACAATCAGTAAGGTAGATTCTTAGCCTTAGATTTCACTAATACTGGTTTGTCTTAAAGCAATGCTTGGTAAAGTAATGGAATAGATCCTACCCATGTGTTCTCACGTGGCGGGAATTTTTGGTAGAACCAGTGTAAAGTGACCTCAATATCCTTAAGAGGATGTATTAGCCGAGCCACTTCTCAGATTCGAGAATTTTAGGTAAATAGGAATTTTAGGGACGGCTCCTAAAATTAGTGGGATAAGGACAAATGCAGTTTAGGCAAAAAAATCCTGCGTAAAAATTACGTTTTGGTGCTCTCAAATTAGTCTATGCCTTCGTAAGACTTTATTGAAATTTTTAGATCTGACTCGCTTTGAATTCACCTGAACTTGATGTAAATTTTTCGACGGACAAACGATCAGTTAAATGCCAAATACCTACCTTTAAATAAATGCCAATGTTAAACTAAGGAAAAAAATGTCCTCACTCCACATATAGTCGAAGAGACAATGCAGTCCAGACTATCTTCTTAATATAAACTAGTCCAGAACTGCAAAACTAACCTAATTTAAATATACTGGCTAACTTCAACATTGCACAGCAGTGCAACTTAGAAAAAACCGGAGCAATTGATTGGCGGGAGTTCGTCAGAGGACAAAGACTCTCAAAAGCTATAAATTGTATAAATACATACAGATGTCAATCACAATGAAAAAATCAACGATGGTTAACTCTGGCCAACGTGGGACTCAAACCCACATCCCTGGATTGCCGGTCCAATGCGTTACCAATTCCGCCAGCTGACCATCCATCAATAAACGCGAATTTAGTCATTGCAACTGTAACTGTTTGTGTATCGTTTACAATTTATAGATTGTAATAATGTCGTACGTCCCACAATAAAAAAGAAAATATATTAACTCTCAAAAGCTGTAACCAAAATTCACTTGAGCTCGGCAAGCTAATAGAACAGCGCTACTGGGCTCTCTTTATCTCCTTGTTTTATATCTCAATTTCCCCCTTTGGGGTGAAAGGATGAGTTTCAACCTTCGCGAGATATCAATCCGAGAGCGAGTTAATGACTCGAATACGCTCCCATTTTGGTGGAACTACATATTTTTATACGTTATCATTTGCTATGTTCCATTATGCTTTCATTTTGCTCTGTTTGTGAGAGATTGGATTTCGTAAAGGCCTGTACGAAGCGCTTTGTATGGTAACGGAATATGCAAAGCAAGTAAGGATAATGTGTCTAGCTTGAAGGTGGGTTTTGCAGGAGTCGTAATTTAAACGTTATACCTTCAGGTATAGGTATACAATTCAGCAGAGTTTTAGCGTAAAAGATATAAAATATGAAGGTTACGATAAGATCTGGCTGTTGTTAGTGGGTCTTTTTGCTTTTTGCGATTTATTAAAGACTGTAGGTGATATTCCAATATCAACTGCAGCTGTATTATTGCTTCGGCATTGGTGCTGCACAGTAGTATTTTAAAAGGAATGAATATAACAGTAATGTTGTCTCATCGCATGATGTTTCCTTTTACAATACAATACAATACAATACAAATACTCTTTATTACACACCTCAATAAAAGAAAACATTACAAAAGAAAACAGAAATACAAGCGGAGGTATAAACAACACGGCTAAAAAGCAATCTCTTCCAGACAACCTTAGAACGTTTTAACTATTATTCTCAACAAATTAATTCCGGTAGAAGCCGCATTAGTGCAGGATATAACGCTACAGTTCCAAGCGCAGGTGTGCTAGCAAATGATTAACGCCGAAGTGATGTTTGTTGCAAAAGGGATGTGGTCGCTGTGTCAGCGGGAGCAGAAGCGATAGCGGGAGCACAAGCGACTGCGGCAGCGGAAGCGGAACAGGAATAATGAGTGGTTATAGGTTACAGTGTCAACAGTGCACGTGTGCTAGCAAATGATTAACGCCTAAGTGAGGTTTGTTACAAAAGGGATGTGGTCGCTTTGTCAGTGGGAGTAGAAGCGACAGCGGGAGCGGAGCAGGAATAGTAAGTAATTGCAGTTTCAGCAGCGCAGGTATGCTAGAAAATGATTGACGCCGTTATGGTATTTGTTACGAAAGGGATGCGGTTGCTGAGTGAGCGGAAGCAGAAGCGACAGCGGGAGCGTGGCGGTGAAGTGATATTTCTTACAAAAAGGATGCTGAGTAAGCAAGAGCAGAAGCGGGAAGAGAGAGAGAGTGAGAGCGGAACTGGAGTATAGTGTTAGCAACAATTATTACCGAAAAAATCTTTATTAACAGACTATGCTATTAGAGTCGTAAGTGAGAGTAGTAATGGAGGCTTCAAGTTGCATTTCCGATGCAGTCAGGTTGCATGTTTGATGAATAAAGGACGTGTTTAGAGGAGGTTAATAACCGTTCATCACTTTGAAATAAGGTTGGAAATTATTGTGGGAAATATATTCCCTCTGCCTTATAAAGGCGAGAGTCCGCGAGAGTAATAAAAAGAGAGGGAAAGATCATCATGGGATCGTGTGTACGTAGTCTCTTATGTCATTATAATTAACAATTTTAAATATCACAATATTGAAGTTATTTGAAGGGAAGCACAGGATTTTTTTATTGTAAAGTTAAAAGATACATAAATTTCAAAGTAAAGGTATAAAGGTGGTAGTTTTGTTGCGCGGAATGCGCGGCATGCTATTTGTAGCCAGTTTGCAAACAATTAACGCCGAACCGATGTTTGTTCCTGAACTTGTGGTCGCAGTGTTAGCGGAGCATAATAAATATAATGAAACGTGAAAATTGAAACTGCCCAAAAGTGTTTCAAATACGAGTATAAGTCAAATTAAAGTGTTTAGAATACAACAAAAATATAACTATGTAGGTATCTCACATTATATGAATCAAACCTCATGCTGATAATACTGCCATAAACCCCTGCTTGAGAACAAGAAATAGCATGTACCTGTAACAAATACAAATAAAATTAATTATAAGTTATTAAAGACGGTGTAGAGATCACATACTGCTATATGTTTTAATTATTTTGTGAAATGCTTGTATTTATTAGGTACATAGATACATACAAACCAATATTAACTAAACTAAATAACACATATAAAAAAAAACATATGACCATACACGACCGCGAAACAGCGCACAGCGTTTTTGTTCAATTGCATAATAAAACATCATGACAACTCTCATTAGCCCCGACTTGGTGTTTGATATATGTACATTTTTTGTAAGGTGCATTGGGATACCTTCGAAAGCGGCATCTCCCAAAATATCTACTAACTAAAAGTATGGTTGGTCAAACCAAATTTGCCAGTAAACAAGAACAAAAAAACTATACTCATCCTTTTCTTTTGGGTGCTAGTACTAGTGTAAGACAAATATAGTATGATTCTCTCTGTCTATGTTTGAAATGGGGTGCCCCTTAATACGCCTAACATTAATTGGCATAATATGAATTCGCGTAACAGATTTGGCATAAAATAATTGTTCATAACATTGAACAGGCATAATAATAAAAAAGCATACCACTTATTGCGCATAAAAATGACTCCGCATAATTTAAATAGGCATAACATTATTAACTATAACTTTAACTGTCATAAAATGAATTAGCATAATTTTATAAAGCGAGCGTATTAAATGGGTCAGGGCAAAACCAACTTAACCAACTCGGTTAGGTTAGGTTCAGAAGGCCTTAGCCTTCGATGTTAGGTTTTTTTATAACAGCCCGATAATAGATATATTCACATCCTGATCAACTCCTCAGATCTATAAAATAATATATACAATCAAAATTACATTTGTCAGTACCTCTAACTGGTAAATAGAACCTATACCTATAAATCGGTAGGATGGAAAAAACCATCCAAACTAAATTTTAATCAAAATTGGCTGCAATTGCTTCAAATACCGCTTTTTGGTGACGTAACAATCTGTTTTCTTCCTTTTATATTTATACCATTTAATAATTATGCAAAGTAACGTTATGCTTATTGCATTTATCCTAAGTCATCGTTATGACAATATATGTTATGCACATTAATATTATGCGTACTCAGTTATGCGAAATAATGTTATTCGATTTAAAAGTTATGCGTAATCTATGTTATGCCAATTTGAATTAGGAGTATTACGTTATGCGAATTAATATAGACCCGTTTGAAATGAGACAGTCCTTTAACAAACTATAGTTGCTAATGTAGCAACAGTAAGCAAGACACCTTGGCTTGGTAAGCATTTCATTAGCGTAAGTTGCTTATAATTCTCTGTCACTGAGACCCCACAAACGAGCGGTGTACAAATGGAGCTCAATTCAGCAGGGAACGCTATTCTGCAACTATTTCGATGTGTTTGCCATCCATTACTGCAGCGGGCAACAATTATAGCCTCACTGCGCGTTTTGCATCAGCAATCATATTAATTATGTGAATGCACCTGAGCACTAATGACTATGAGATGTCTGTATGGAAATATTACTATACAGTTAACAATTGCGACGCTTATAGGTGATATTTGTTAGACAATTGCAGCTGCATTACTAGTACTTTTAGTTGTAAGATTAAGTGTCACAATGAGATTGATCCTTTGTTGGTCTTAAATACATTCAATTGGCACATTACTAATCCGATTAGAAAGTTCAATCCATCATTCATTTATTACTTAAGACGATTTTTGCCAGTTTTTGAACCCCTCCCTCTCCTATGTAAGAAAAAATAAGAATAGGCCGATTCCCTCCCCCTGTTTATTATTTATTATGTAAGAATCTAAAGTAAATAAATATTTTTTGGTTATAATAATCAAATTTCATTTTATTTTTTCTTTATCATTCATTTTTACATATGATTTTCATCTGTCCAGATGCGTAAAATCCACTTAGAAAGTGGATCTGCTACTGGAACATCTCTGGAACAATGGGTTTTCAAAGTATAATCTTAACTTCGCGCATTTTAGTGATCTTCTGTCTACTACTATCAAAACCCCCTCCCACCCCCTTGTAAGAAAAATTAAGACACGATCGAACCCCCTCCCCCCTAAATCATCTTACGTAATAAATGAATGGCATCCAAGAAATTTTACAGAGCCAATGATACCATTGAGTTGTTCTTCGCGCGTGCATTGCGCTCGAATATCATCGTCTAGCCTGTCCGTTTTCCAAGATCAAGTGCGCCATAGATTTGCTACAGGTATACTTGATCTTATAAAAGCGGTCAGACTATACTTGTTTGTACTTAACCATATTGGCGTGAGTGAGACGCATGGGCGAATGATAACTGAATTACTTTATTTAGATATCATTTTGATGTCAAAATGTATGTTTGAATTTGCCTCCTCGGCGATAGGAAATATGAGCAGATTTCTGTTCTGGACGTGTATTTGGCATGCGTTCGAGCGTAATGGGTATCCGGCATGATATCGCTAGCACGCGTGTCTTTCATTGCATTCGGTGATGCGTGCCATGACGCCGCCAGGGCTTGTATCGCGTATATGCATTTGTTCGCTAGTCGAATAGATACCGTCACGACTTTTATAAAAATGTACTGAACGTTATTTTTCATAAGCTCTTTTCTTTTTCGACTGGGCGCATCAACTGGTCGTAGTTTTTTTTATTACCTATATTTTATATGTGACGTGTAAGGAAGAAATATATCCCTAAAAAATATTTATCTGTGACTCATTTGTACACACTAATATCCTAATACATATTATTATTATTATAGCCTCATTTATTCCTTAATACATTAAAAATATAGTACATAACAATAACAATTCGTAGATAATTTCACATGCAAAATTAGTCTAGATTTACAATCCATTTTGATAGTAAGTAAATTTAAATATTTATCTAATCTAATTCATTAAATTTTTTGTTCTTATTATTAATATTCAATATATGTCATGCAGTTTAATTAAATTTAAATTATTTATGTAGAATTCGAGTTTGCATTAAGGACCTCTCTTCGAGTGAAGGCCGCCTCCATATTATTCCATACCTCTCTATCGTTAGCTTTGTTCATCCAGTCTTTGCCAGCTACTTTGTTTATTTCGTCTATCCATCGCTGCCTTGGTCTTGCTCTCTTTCGTTTATGTCGTGGTCCTGGCCAAGTAGTCACTTTGTATGTCCATTTCTGTTTGCTCATGCGTGCTACATGACCAGCCCATCTCCATTTCTGTTTTTACAATGTTCCAAGGCGTCTATTACATTTGTTGTTTTTCTGATAGGTATCTGTGTTTCGTTTCCTGTCTCTCCTTTTAATATTTAAGATACTCCTTTCCATAGCTCTTTGGCATACTTGTAACTTATTGTTTATAGTATTATTGAATATCCAGGTTTGGCTGCCATATGACAGACATGGAAGTATACAGGTGTCTAGTACTTTTTTCTTAAGCTTTATAGGAAGGTTTGATTTCAACACTTCATTATAACTCCAGAATTTACTCCATGTAATATTTATTCGCCTGTTTATTTCGTCGTAGTGTCTTGATTTAGTAAATGCTAATTGTTTACCCAAATAAATATAATCCTGTACATATTCTAGTTGGGTCGTGTTGACGTTGATGGGTATTTTTATAGAGTTAGTCATGATTTTAGTTTTTGTGGCATTTAACTCTAGTCCTATTTCGTGGCTGACTTTATGAAGTTCGCAAACCATTTTTTCTAATTGTACTGCTGTTTCTGAGAAGAGAACGATGTCGTCGGCGAACCTCAAATTGCTCAGAAAATTGCCTTTTATGTTTAAACCTCTCTGTTTCCAGTCAAGTTTTTTCATAATACTTTCAAAAACAGTAATGAAAATTCTAGGCGTGAGCGGGTCTCCCTGTCTAACTCCTCTGCAGATTTTGATTTCAGAGGCTTTAGTTTCCATTTTTACACAAGATACACTCTTGCTATATATATCTTTTATAAGCTCTATAGTCTCGTACGGTACGTCACATTCATATAAAGCTGTCCACATGCTTTTGTGAGATATGGAATCGAATGCTTTCGCATAGTCGATAAAAGCTAAGTAAAGCGGACTTTGGTGTTCTGCATATTTTTCTATGATTTGCTCTAGCGTATGGATGTGGTCCGTTGTCGAAAAGCTTTTTCTAAAACCAGCTTGTTCTGGTGGTTGATGTTTTTCAGTGTATTTTGCTAGGTGTTCTTCGAGACAAGACTAATTTATACATATTCGGTTGTAAGCTGATAGGTCTGTAATTATTTATATTGGCCGGGTCGCCCTTTTTGTACAACAATATTATATCTGACTTTGCCCAGTCGGTGGGTATTTTTCTATCATCTAGGATCTTGTTAAACAAGTTTGTTAAGTGAGGGGCTAGCAGAAACTTGCCTATTTTTATTGCCTCGTTTGGAATACCGTCCGGTCCATGACTTTTGTCCTGTTTTAGTCTATCTATTTTTTTCATAATTTCAGAATCAGAGAATCTGTCTAAAGTTGTAGAGTTATTGGCGATGGGTTCAATTTCCTCTTGGTAGTTATCTCGCGATGAGTAGAGATTTTTATAAAACGATGTGGCAGTCTCTATTATTTTTGATCTTGAGAATGTCTTTTTATTGGTAGAGTTGGTAGAGTTTTCATTTAGGCAAGGAATCCATTGTTTGGTACTTTCCAGCGCTTTGTACCCTTTTTTCATGCTGCCTGATGAGGTAAGGTGATTTTCTAATATTTTTATCCTATACTCTTGATGTTTTTTCTTGATAAGTCTATGTATATGTTTATATAAGTAGCTGCGCTCCTCCTTTCCTTCTTTTGTCAATTTTTTCTTAGTTGTTAGTTCATGTCTTCTTGTTATTAGTTGTTTTATATCTTCCGTAATAACACTGTATTTTTTCAAAGGTTCATTTTGAGTGCAGTTAAGGCTCTCTGATATACATTTTTTGAAAATGTTATAAAAGGACTCTACATCTGCGCATTTGTCTAAGTTGGCTGTGTCAATTTTTTTACTTAAAGTTTGAAGGAAGTTTTGCTTATCTTCTGGTGTAATTAATTTAGATTTAGTACTTCTGTAGTTAGCTCTACTTTTCCTTAGCTTTGACATAACGATTGTACTTCTTATAAATCGATGATCGCTGGGGAATGATAGACTGTTTAATATTTCAATATTAGTGACATTTTCTTTGTGATTAGTCAGTATGTAATCTATTTGACTTTTTCGTTTTTTTGGGGATAACCATGTCCACATGTTTTTCGTATTTTTTTTGAAGAGGCTATTTAGAATGAACTGGTTATTTTCCCAGCAAAACTGTAGCAGCCTTTCTCCTCTATTGTCTCTTTTCCCGTAGCAGTAGTTACCAAGGATTCTTTCTTCTCCAGCCAGACGTTGTCCGACGCGCGCATTGAAATCTCCTAGTATAATTTGGTGATGGTAGCATTGTCGACGGGCTAGTTGGAGTTGATTGTAAAATTCGTTTATTTCTTGTTCGGTTGATTCTGCAGTTGGCGCGTAGACCTGGATTATTGACAATGTTTCGCTGTCGAATTTAAGGTTCAAAATACATATTCTTTCTGTTAGTGCGATAAAACTCTCTATGTTTAATTTATACTTCTTCTTTATGAGAAATCCGAATCCATAATGACCTTTGGTCTCGCCATAGGAGCAGAATATATGCTCATCATCCTCTTCTATGTTATATCCAGTTCTTCTAATTTCAGCTAAACCGATAATATCATACTTAATATTTTTAATAAAATCCATTAATCTTTCACTTGATAAAAGAGATCTCGCGTTGTAGGTACATATGTAGAGTTGTTGGAATGGAGGCTTTTGGTCTTTCGCCCCCGCGGTGACCGGCCGTGGTGGGGGTGATCGTGGAGAGGTCGCCTTATATCAATATTTTTTCGAGTTACTACTTTGGTTAGATGTTGTAGGTTCGTTGCTTTTGATGGCGGTAGAGGGTGAGGGTGGGGGTGGTGAGGTGTATGTAGATGCATCTGTGTTTGCATGTTGACCTCTAATCATGTAATGTTCGATATTTTGTTTCTTTGGTGGTTTCCTGTTACTGTTGGAGTTTGAACTAGATTTATCGTGCGTCTCTGGGGACTCTGGTAAAGGTCTTTTGCTATTGTGTCGGTTAGAGTGGTTGTAATTCTTTTGAGTGGTTTCTGGGATTATTACAAGTTTGTCGTAGCTCAAAAATGCCTTGTGACCCTTATTTTTTTCTTCCAGAAGTTGCCCCTGTAATCTTTTTCTTTCTTCAAGAACTTCAGGTGGAAAATCTTCTTTGATGTAGAACGGCGTTTCTGACAGTTTTTTCTTATTTTTTAAAAGTTGTATTTTTATACCCATTGTGTTAAACGTGACAATAACAGGTCTTAGTTTACCACCTCCCTGTTTTTTCCCTAAACGCCTCACTTCTTCTATATTTTCTTTGTCGCAACGTATTTCGTATCCTAATACATATACAGGTATGTATATAATATATGTGAGCCTCTTGAGTAAAATAATAAAAGCCAATGTTTTGTAGTAAAGCGTAAAAGAAATGTCATGGCAGGGTTGAACGACCGGATAAAGAGATCCGACTTTAATATATAGGCTCTTGTATCAAATAGAAGCCTCGATTTCAAACAAAGCAGGGATTACCTGGACAGACACTTAGATCTAAAACGACGCGTTATTTTGTGACTTATATGAAGATACGACTTTCTGGCTTACAGCGAATGTGTACAGAGATTAACTAGAGATGTGATTAGCGTTGCTTACTTAGCTCATAGCCTCAAGCAAACAATAGGCATGATATTCGAGGATATAGTCTGTCTACCCTTTTCCGTCAGTAGAAAAAGAGCGGCAAATTTAAAAAATGTATGCTCGAAGGGTTATCGTCCCATAGAAAATTTGAATTTTGCGCCTTTTTCTACTGACAAAGTTGTGGGCGTTGTGACTATTTGTCGTATGGTGATTCAAATTTGTAATGCCCCCTCCAAACTTAAATAGACTATCGCCGGCTAGTTCAAAAAGTATACCCTGTATCTCTGTTTTGATATTTCGCTGGGACAACTAGGAAACGAATGACGTTATTTTGTGGAAGAAATGTTATGATTTGTGTTTTTTTTTTTTTGTAGTCGTCCTAATAATTGAGTTTAAACTGTCGTGTGTTGTGTTACTTAGTGCTTGAAAATGGAGACAAGCTCTCCCAATCATGTCGCGAGTGACTTAAAACAAGTGAGTTTAACCGTATAATAAGCTTAACGTGTTACAGACATAATTCATAATTCATAATTCTTTATTGCAACCATGGTACAGTATACGAGTAGATGTCAAATATAATATAATATATGTACAATGTCTCACATGGACCCCATGGACATCTTACTTAATTCAGTAACTAACGACAGGGACGCAGCAATACGTAGGTAGAAGTGAGATGCAGATATTACAGATATCTATCTCTATCATGTCTAACCTATAAATGCATGCCTCTCGTCAGTTTCTGAATTAATTAAGGTGTGTGGAGCGCTTAAGCCGTAGGTACTATATTTAAATTTTAAACTCTTTGCAGCGAACACGAAAAGTGAAACATTTCGAACAACGGAACACAGGTAATTAAACATGATTATTAATTGGGATAGACCACAGGTGTAGTTCATAAGACCAGCGCCATGGCTAAGTATCTTACCCTATACCCTGGGTACCTGTAGCGAGGTACCTTGGGGTATACCTTGACAGAAGACTAAATTTTTGTCACCATATCAAAAAAGTTAAAAACAGAGCTGCCTTTTTCGCAAACAGATTGAATGTCCTCATAGGCAAATATAGCACCTTATCAACCCAAAACAAACTTACATTATATAAGACGTGCATAAGGCCGGTGTTCGGCTATGCCTGCACTGCCTTTGCACACGCCTCAAATACAAACATCAAATCACTACAGATCCTTCAGAACAAACTGCTGCGGCGTGCCGTAGGGGCGCCGTGGTACGTTAGCAACCTAGACCTACATAGAGACCTCAAAATGCCCACAGTGAAACGCTTCATGAAGCTTCTCTCAAAGAAGTTTCATGAAGACGCTGAAAACCACACTAACCCATTAATCAAAAAGTTTGGTAACTATGTTCCAAACCCTCACGCAAATAAATTTAAAAGAAGACCTAGGAACGTCTTAATAGATAGCGATGACGATATAACAAAGGCCCAGGAGGTGGAGGACCAAATCGTTAACGAACTCAGGAATAAAAAACGTGGTGTTGGGGTGGTGGGGGCTGGGGGGGGGGCCTCTGCTGTTATGACAGCGGAGGTAGTCCAACCCCTCCCTCTGCCTCTCAACACCACAGCCGTCATACCCCCACCTTCACCGCTTCCCAACCCATCTAATTTGTCCCCACTGTTGTCGGGAGTGCCAAGTGACAAAACCCTACAACCGAGACTGCTGTGTCGTACTAAATTAGTGCGGCGCTCTCGCCGTCCGCCTTTACCCAAATTAGTTGAAACCACTTCTGGAGCTGCTGCTGCCGTCTCCACTCAAGCTGATTCCCCTGCGAGGGAAGAGAGTGACCCGTTCGAGTTCTTCACCATGAGCCCCTAACGGGGCTCATGGCGAAGAACTCGAACTATACGTCACCATTAGTTTTTAAGTTTATTGTAAATTGCTGCGCCTTAAGGGCGTAAGTACATAGTCCGTCATTAAGCATAAGAGCCCTGTGCGGCTCGGCTTAAAAATTCCAAAAAAAAAAAAAAAAAAAAAAAAAAAAAGTATCTTAGCTATCGGCAAATATAGTATGTATTAGAATAAGATGAATTTTTAGGTTAAGTTTTATTTTGACACCAAATAAACTTTTTCTATTATATTCTATTCTATTAATTGTTTTCCATCGTATTTTCTTAGAAACGTTCGTATTTGTCATGCTACTTCAGTCAACCTCAGTACTTATTGTACCGAGGCTGACTGAAATAGCAAGACCTGTTCGTGCGTTTCCGTGAAAATACGATGGAAAATAATTATGCACTACACCTATTTTGTATATAAGTGCGCCCTCCGAACTCGCATAGTCGGTACAGTCACCTGCAATAATATGTTACACAACGAAGGCCGCAAAAATATCTGATACCATCTTATTTGTAGAGCCATAAGAGTTTGGCACATATTTTTGCGGCCTTCGAAGAGTAACATTTTTAATTAATTAATTAGACTTGACCTGTATAACATAAATAATTAATATATTATAAATAGAGACATTATTTTATATGTTTTGCAAGATAGTTTTTAAGTTTTGTACTTATTTGCATACCATTTATGGTTAAACATGAAACCTACCACCTAACGCATGAACACCGATGTACCTGGTAATGTTTATCGCAAATAAAAGATTCTTATTCTTATTCTTAAAACATATTACTGCAGGTAACCGTACATACATAAAGGTCACATTACCCTGGTCATCAGTAACTCGGCTCGCTAGTGTGAACGGGGTCAGGAAATAATGACAGGAGCGTTTTCGCCCCGCGTCGGAAAGTGAGTTCAATCCGATTAAGACTGTGCGAGCCTATTCCGACTCTCAATGTTGGTTGTGGCTTTCTGATTTTAAGGGTATTTAAATGTGTAATATTTTCAAATACAACAAAAAGCTAGACCTTGATACGTAGCCTTCCTATCTGTTAAAATTGTTTCAAATATCACGCACTCACTTCTAAAAAAAATCACTTGCTGATTTCAAATGCCCTACAAATCCGAAGATCCTTTACGCGGGCAGAGATACAATACAAATTAGTACAAATCAAAAATCTTACAAGTAAGTAAGTAAGGTATCTTGCAAGTAAGGTTAGGTGGGGTAAGGGAAACACACTTTATTTTTCTCGGGGTAAGAGGAACCGTATGACACGTTAACAGGATAAAGTTCGTTTTTTGCCTTTATTATTTTCTTAGGTAGTTCTTCTTTACTCATTGTAAACTTGTTTATTTATTTTTAATTGTTTTTAGTCTATGAGTCCTTCAATGCTGGGACACTCATAGGCTAAAAAAATCTGGGTCACTTTAGTTAGTTTTATAACAATATATATAAGCTGTGACTTCATTAAAATCCCTATTATAAAGCAATCAACTTGTAATAACGCCTTTATGCCCGGCAGTAAGTGTTCCATTAAACAATGTTGGCACGTAATGCTAAAAGTTGTTATTACTAAAATGGGTCAAAAGAGAATATTTAAAATGAAGTTTAATATTCTATTCACACATTCAATACAATTGTTCTTTTTAACTATTTATTTTTCTTTTAATATTGAGCTGTTTACTTTCATTTTTGCGTTGTTCATTTCTAAATTATATTATTTAATTAATAAAAAGGGTTGTCCTCATTTTTAATCCAAATATTGTTTGTTTTTATTATTTTATTACAGTAAATAATTAATATAATTATGGAGCTACAAGCTACATGTGTACAAACCCGGAATAACTAAATATTTTTCAAACAAACATTAAGTAGCGTACAAGTTTAGCGTTATCATATAATAAATAAAACAATCTTAGCCTGTAAAGATAACGCTGAAATAAAGTAGTTCATTTTAATACATATTTATAACTCTAGTTGCAGAACAATACAAATAATTATATTTGTTCGCGTATTGTTCTTTATTATACTATGTAATTTTAGTAGTAATGCTTTGTCAATTATGTTATTATTAAACAAAAAGTTTCGTACAATTTTTGGGTAACGGTGCAGTGCTATCAAAATCGTTGCAGACTTTTCATGGTCTAACTATCAGTCTTTTATCGCCCACTGCTGAGCATCAGGCCTGCTTCGAATACGCCCCTTATCCCTGTCCTGATCAATCCTATTCAGAATCAGGGGGTCAATGAAAATCTTTCATTTTCATTCAAAAGTTCTTCTTTGGAATATACTGTTGGCGATTTTCATTATCTACGTAAAGCTACAGTATATTTCAATGATTAATTAAATAAATTATATTTGTAATTTTTTCCATCAAGACTAGCATTCGTTTATATATCATCGCGTCTGAATAGACTATTATTAAATTAAGGAATATTGAAAGACGCCAAAATCTTAGTCTTAAATATAAAATCAGACAATAAAAACTGCGATTAAGTCTTGAACGGGCGTTGGCTGTTTTAAAAATATAAGTGAAAAATATAAGATAGTGTTTATGGGCCCAATTTCTATTACTATTCACACAGCGTCTTACCCTACATTGTACCCCTGTAAGTGACATTGCCCGGAGATTACCTCTTTTAGTACCTATTTTAGACCTAAAATAAATCACGTCCAGTTCTCAATGCCATACTATTTATAAAAAAGTTTTACTGTTTTGTGCTGTAAAGACATTTACTTATTCGGTTAGGTACTCAAAGAAAATTATATCAACAATATTATCCCTTGACACCATCGAGATATAATTTCTATTTTGCAAAAAAATAGACAACTTGTCTTCACTTGACTAAACTTTCTCACCCTATACTCACCTATCAGTAATGAAAGCGCAAAATATTGCATGCATGATGCATGGGACCGATGATAGGTGTTATACTTTATTGCAAAAAGTAAATGATTGTGAGTAAAACAGTTTTGTTATCTATTAGGCCTTTATATATATTTATTAGGCCTTTTCATCTGTGTCAGATGTTTTAAGCAGCATGCTGGTGACGACACTTGCGTTCTTGACTGTACTTATAGCCCTATGCGAGAGAGGGTCCCGCGCCCACATTTGGGATTTAGGGATTTAGATTTTTAGAATCCGTTCTCCCAAAAGTACCTACCAGGGATGTTGCGAATATTCGCATCCGCATCCGCGGAACATCCGCATTATTTTCAACATCCGCATCTGCGGCTCATGCGCGATGCGGATGTCGACCAAGTCAGCAACAGGAACGTCTTAGCGGCGGCGTAAGGCTAGGTAATTTCGTTATTAACTTATTATATAATAACGAAATCGTCTAGATCCCGAAAAGTCGACGAAGTTACTGTTTATTAAATAAAACGCACATATATTCTTGTTCAAATACTAACCGTTTCGTTTTTTTTTATAAAAATTACTAAAAATGTAATATTTGACGTTTTTTTAAGTACCAAATCTTGACATCCGCATCCGCGGATGTGAGGCTTTAAAGAAGAAGAAGGAGTCCAAGTTATCCCGCCTTCGCCGACGAGGCCTGCCGGCTCCCCGGTTAGACTTGTGGGGCTCCCACTCTGTGGTTAACTTGGCACCAGTCGTCCGGCATTCTGCAGTTCATATCCAAACTAAATCTGGTAATCTTCAAATTGCAACTGTAAAATATTTAATACGATAAGTAAGGCGACGTAGTTACAAGCACAAAACAGAAAATGTATTCATTCATAGCATATGTTTCATGTGTGCATAGGTGTCGGTAGGAGAGGTGGTGAGTACACACACAGCTACAATGATTACGAGCAGGTATTGATGTATCGAAAAAAAGTAATGAATGAACGAATCAGTGCACGTGATTTAACCCTCTGCAACTGTGGTGACTTTTTTAGAGAGATTCTACTGATGTGGTGTCTATCAGACCTCATTTTCGATAATTCATTAAAAATAAACTAATGGCAAAATGGTAAGTATTGTTTTATATAACAATCAATCCATTTATAGTTTAATAAATTCAATTGTAAAATACGTTTAAAATAAAATACATAAGAAATATATAATAAATTTTAATGAGATCACAGTTTCTTACAATTTGTACTTAGGCTAATAACAAAAAAATAAAAAAGAACTTAACAATCAGCAACTTCAAGTAACTTCATTAATTTTCCTTCGTTTGAACATTCTACTTATACTTAAAAAAAAAATAGAGAAAATCTAAAGACAGAATAAGGCACTAATCAGTCCTGAAGTTGGTACTTATTTTAAAGGATTTTCGTCGATCAACTATGTAAAATATAATTATTTATGTGGTGAGGTCTCTCAGACACTATAGAAACATTACTATTTTTGTGAGGTGACGTCTGATAGACACCATAATTACAATGAACAAGTACATATTTTTATGAGGTGAGGTCTGTCAGACCCAGGACTTATTGCTGTGCTCACGTCTGTGGGACACCCGCAGCTCATATCTCCCGATGCATGCACCACATTGCCGCTCGGGCATCACTGTCCGATGCCGCGAGTCGTTTGAGGAAGGTAATGAGCGAGACAGAACTATATCGCGCCGTACGCCGACATAGCAAGAAAAAAAAAATTGGCGGTGTCTGATAGACCGCACATCAGTCGCAGAGGGTTAAACGCACGGTATTAACATAAGCTGAATGACTTAAAGAAACTTTTTGGTCATTGATTTATGGTTTTGGTTATTAGGCTCAGGACGGGCCTTACGGGCACTAAAAACGTTACCTACTAGTTCAGCGGTGTCACTCACGAATTTGAGCCATTCGTGCAGTCTAACGCAACTAAATGCGACCAATCGCGCGCATGATGCGAACTCATCAACCAATCGCGTTGTAACGGTGTCACACCGCTATACTGGCCCCATTCTTATTGCCCGTAAGGCCAATCCTGAGCAAGGACCGGAAAACCCCTCTTTACGCTTAATCCTATCATTTCGGTAACCCAATCGATTCGGTTACCTTATCATTCGGTAACCCTATCATACTGTTACCTGATTGTAATGGTAACCTTATTGAAACGGTAACCCTAACCTTTAACCGAGTTAATCTCAAAACCCCATCGCGATAGGGTTTTTGTTAAGGGTTTTTAACAGGTTTTCATTCAGTTATGGTAACCTTTATTATCGGTTGCTTACTGGTTTGCTACATTAAAGTAGTTTTAGTGATGTGCCGTCAGAACTAAAAAAAATACTAAAAAAATTGTTTATTTTATTTACTTTATTTATATTTTGTTGATTTTATTGACTTTATTTATTAAATATATTTAATTTAATTTATTTATTTAATTTATTTAATTTATTTAATTTATTTAATTTATTTAATTTATTTAATTTATTTAATTTATTTAATTTATTTAATTTATTTAATTTATTTAATTTATTTAATTTATCTAATTTATTTAATTTATCTAATTTATTTAATTTATCTAATTTATCTAATTTATCTAATTTATCTAATTTATTTTATTTATCTAATTTATTTAATTTATTTAATTTATTTAATTTATTTAATTTATTTAATTTATTTAATTTATTCAATTTATTCAATTTATTCAATTTATTCAATTTATTCAATTTATTCAATTTATTTAATTTATTCAATTTATTCAATTTATTTAATTTATTTAATTTATTTAATTTATTTAATTTATTTAATTTATTTAATTTATTTAATTTATTTAATTTATTTAATTTATTTAATTTATTTAATTTATTTAATTTATTTAATTTATTTAATTTATTTAATTTATTTAATTTATTTAATTTATTTAATTTATTTAATTTATTTAATTTATTTAATTTATTTAATTTATTTAATTTATTTAATTTATTTAATTTATTTAATTTATTTAATTTATTTAATTTATTTAATTTATTTAATTTATTTAATTTATTTAATTTATTTAATTTATTTAATTTATTTAATTTATTTAATTTATTTAATTTATTTAATTTATTTAATTTATTTAATTTATTTAATTTATTTAATTTATTTAATTTATTTAATTTATTTAATTTATTTAATTTATTTAATTTATTTAATTTATTTAATTTATTTAATTTATTTAATTTATTTAATTTATTTAATTTATTTAATTTATTTAATTTATTTAATTTATTTAATTTATTTAATTTATTTAATTTATTTAATTTATTTAATTTATTTAATTTATTTAATTTATTTAATTTATTTAATTTATTTAATTTATTTAATTTATTTATTTAAATTTAATTATTTTATTTATTTTACTTATTAAACTTATTTAATTTATTAAACTTATTTAATTTATTTATTTTAATATAATAATATTGCCGGCACGCTTGGGGCCTGCGGGACATCCTGCCCCGCCCACGGCTCCCGCTACCGGTGGTATAGTGCGACGCATGCGATGGACTCGAACCATGAACGAGAATGTCATGCGCGCCTATTATGGGGCTACAGAGGGGGGAACACAGCTATCCGCCTATCGTTCAAGAATACTGCCTCTGTTTCAGGCTCTTGAACCCACCATCACCGTGTCGGAATAGCGAAGAGTCTCGACCAACATCTTGAGAGACTCTCGCTAGGTGGTTGGATCAAGGGTCAGATGCAGAAGGCGGTGATCTTGGACACGGCGCGGATAGTCCGCCGGTTCCTCTCTCTGCGGCCCTGACCACCGGTAGCTTGGGCCCTGCCCCGCTGCTGGCGGCACCCTAGGTTAGGTTTTTTATAATGTGTTTATATTAATTTTTATTGTTTTGTAAGTGTTTTTATATTTTACTTTTATATTCATATTATAAATAACCTAACTTAAGATGAGAAATGAATAAAGAGAATTTATAATAAGAACACACCACACAGGTAGGTATAAAGATAAACAAAGGAAAGGCAAAAAAACTTGTTTGTGCTGGAGGCTTCATAGACCGCCCATGCCAACCTCGGTTATTCAATAATAAGTTGAATTTAAGTGTGCGTAAAGATTACAATCGTTTGAACTGGTCAAAAACCTCATAATGAGGTAACTTAATAGACTGGGTTTTTATTTCGGTTACCGGTAACAGAGGTTAACTCGATCTGATACGGTTACCGAATCAAAGTGTTACCTTATTAAGCGGTTACCGTTATGGTAGGGGTTTTTATAAACACCTCTAAAATAACCCTATGAAAAACCCCGATTAAGGTAACCGGTTCCTGTCCCTGATCCTGAGATATACGTCAATGTTTTTAGTCCATCTTGCAACTGCAAGCTTGCAACAGAAAACTTGCTGTTCAACACGCTATCGCCAAATAAAAACTCATTCTTAGTTATATGTATAAAGTCCTCCCCCCCCCCCCCTAAAATATTTCTAATCTCTAAAGTAAATAGCGGGTCTCAAAATACACTTATTAATTTCCGATTCTAATATATTATTATCTTATAGTTTGTTTACAAAAATATTTAGCAGTGACAATCGAACAGACGAACACCGCGAGACTATAATAATGGGGTCCCATTTTTACCATTTTGGCTAAACCCTGGGCACGAAACCCTAAAAAAAAACCGGGCAAGTGCGAGTCGGACTCGCGCACGAAGGGTTCCGTACCATAATGCAAAAAAAAAAAACGAAACAAAAGCAAAAAAAAAAACGGTCACCCATCCAAGTACTGACCACTCCCGACGTTGCTTAACTTTGGTCAAAAATCACGTTTGTTGTATGGGAGCCCCATTTAAATCTTTATTTTATTCTGTTTTTAGTATTTGTTGTTATAGCGGCAACAGAAATACATCATCTGTGAAAATTTCAACTGTCTAGCTATCACGGTTCGTGAGATACAGCCTGGTGACAGACGGACGGACGGACGGACAGCGAAGTCTTAGTAATAGGGTCCCGTTTTACCCTTTGGGTACGGAACCCTAAAAAGACTCTGTAGTTTGGCAAAACTCGCATGATGTTAGTACAGCATACGCAGAATTATACCTTTCTTCCACTAGCTAAGAGATTTGTACTCTACTGTTATTGACCAAATTTAAATTAGGTACTCACTACAATGTCAATATTCGGTCTTTACGCGAAATATTGTTGTGCGCGTGACTCGAATCTGCTGCCGATAACATAGAGTAAAAATACATAGAGTGCTCACTCCATACATCAGTTTTAGTACCAAAACGACTATTATTTTCGTAGTCGACATCTAGCATCGAAGTAGCGGAATTATATAGATGGTCCGACGACCGAAAAGTCTCATGCTCAACAATTTTCAGCTAATATTATAACCGGATTAACCGGAACTCTATTTTCAACTCCTTCTGCTTTTAATATTAGTTGTAAATTGTTGTTCAATACAATTTTTGTGAGTCGCGACACTAGAGAATTCTGGTATCAACTAGCGGTACTGATAATTCCGCTAGTAAAAGTACACAAAACTAGCTAATAAGTACACAAAACTGATACTTACATATTTTAATTTTTTCCCATCGATCGAAGTGCTTGATCCCACGGACACAAATCACTAACTGGCAGTGACGTTCAATCTTGCCAACCGTAAATAAACAATCCAAAGGGTACGTTCAAAAAGCGTAATATTCGAGTTTGAACATGAAGTAAAGTTTTTATCAACGTAAACCCAGGATTCAATGTAACCCTATTCCACGGTACTCGGTGCTAGATGTCGACTGCGAAAATAATAGTCGTTTTGGTATCCAAACTGATGTATGGAGTGAGCACTCTATTTTTACTATGTTTCTCTATGCCGATACCTATACTTTATACCAATTATGATTGTATAGAGCCATATGCGACACGCTTTAATTGGTAATACAATTATTACAGGTATCATTATTATGCTTAAGTTACGCACTGGGTTACGACCACAAATATTATTTCGTCGCTAACCAAATCTGTTGTGATGTCGAAAAATTTAAAAATGTTCGGCAAAATTTATTAAATTAATTCACAGTGCCGTAGTCCAAAATAATTTACATCTACATAAAAGATTGAAAAGTGCTTTTATTAACACAACAATTGCAAAAAACTAATAAAAAAATTAATTAACAATAAATACCTACAACTATATACTTAATAATTAAATTAAATTACTTAGTAGTTATTAAATTAAACTATTCTGTAAGTTAATTGCAATACAGTTTAGTAATATAGTAATAGTAGTAATAAACTAATTTCGAAGAAGAAAGTTATGGACTTTGGAAAGTACACGCAGTACAAGACGGATTGTGCAATATGGACCACCGAATCAGAAAAAAGGAATTTAGGTAGGATTTCCCAAGTGAGTTACTCATACACCTACTTGTTAAATGAGTGTCAGTTATCTTAATTGATTAGGTTTATCACATCAACGTTGGTTAATATTTTGCGAATATTTTTAGTTATTAATTTTCATTCATAAGTTATTTCTTGGAATATACTGTTGGTAATACCAAACAATACAATACAAATATTCTTTATTGCACGCCTCGTTACAGAAAATCAATACAAATAATACAGAATAGGTTAAAAACACGCGGTTTTATCGCTAAAAACTAATTGGTAGTTTTCATAATCTACGTAAAGCTACATATTATCTTTAATTTTAATGTCAAATGGTTAATTTAACGTACATATACCTTTTCATTAAATTGATAATCTTGTTTTCCAAAACCTGAGTATATTATATACCTAAGCCTCTACCATCAGTTTTAACATTGACATAACGCTCACGTCTACGTAATTTACTTTCTGTACATCTCGCTTCCACTATTGCTCGCATATGCGAGTACGAGCGAGATGCATAGAAAGTAAGTTACGTAAACGTGAGCGTTATGTCAATGTCAAAACTGGTGGTAGCCGTACTAATCATTATATAAAAAAAACAACGGTTTGCACTCCGGGAGTACCGGCAGAAGTGAAAACTCAACGACATTGTAACTCAAAGTTCTTGAGTACAAGAAAAAAGTAACTAGTTTTCTGTTAGAGCACTGTTTCTATAATAGCGTGAAGGAATATCTAGAATATAATTTGCATTAAGAATGAAACGTTGAAAAAAGTATTTAATATAAACTATTTTTATTATTAATTAATTAATTATTTATTATGACATTTAATATTAGAATTTTAATCAATTACAGTAATTACCTAGTAGATTCATTTTTTGTAAAATTTGCATGTCGTTGTGTGCGACTGAATACTGTATATAGGTACCACATAACAAAACATCACCCTTGTATTTTAGAATTAAGTATTCTTGCAAATTAAAACATCTTTATCTTTATCTTTATCAAAATATTAATAACAGCGCCATCTAGTGCAAAATGTCTGCAGCACTATGTATAATTGAGGTTAACGCCATCTAGTGTTATTTCGTCGCATTACTTGAAACCCCTAAGCACATCACTGTGAGTACTACCGTTATATTAATACCAGTTTGAGGGAAACTTACTAGATGGCATTTAAATCAAACATGAAAAACACAATGACATTGTCCGTCACACGTGACGTCACGCAAGCGCCGTGCACCGCCTAAACGAAACAGCAGGCTCAGGCATACATTTTCGCCGCGCGGTAGAAAGAGAGGGTTACGCCTTACGCCTTACGCCTTACGTCTTACGCTGTCTCGAGTTTAACATTTTTTCGGCACCTCAAAAAGTGCACAGCGCCGCTAAAGAAGTTTTCACTTCATAAAACATGATATCACCTCACGCGATGTTCTAATAATATTTTTTTATCCTAAAATCACAGACTTTACCATACTATTACATTTAGGTAGGTACCTGCCGTATAAGTATTATTTTAACCAAATTCAGATACCAAAGTATTTTAAATTAAAAATATAATATTGCCCGCCACAAATAATATTGCCAATAAAAGCCAAAACCATAACGGTATTATTGCACAAGCATTTCCATTATGTCTTACGTAGACCGGAAATTTCTGTAAATCATTTTTATCTAAAGTTTACCATACCGAGATTCATATGATACGACAAAACCAACATTTATTGAACTATCCTCGTCCCTGTATATCAAAGACATTCTTTATTAAAGAAGGAACGGCGAGATAAAAGACAGGCCAAGTTATAACAGACGATAATTACCAACGACATCATCGTAAGATAAATTATAACATTCATTTATAACATGATTTTATATAATATACCTAGTTAGTAGCAAGTGTAGTCTTGATAAGCAATGTTCGGTGATTAGTTAGTTATATTAAAATGAGTGAAGTGAATTTAGCTGCTTTGGCTGAAAGCGGTACGTATTTTTTTGCCGTTTCAAACTTGACAGATCCGAACAATTTATGACTTCTAACACTTCTAAAATTAGATTGGCTTATTTTAAAACCTTTAATGATGTGTACCTTAACACAAATAGAATAAAGTCTATATTGAATGAACGTTATCCAACAAAAAAAAATCTTGAAATGTACTTATAAACTTTATGAAAGTGGTGTTAAGGTTGAAAATCAAGTGTGTTCAAATTATTTGTTGACGTAAAAGATACATTATTTTGCACCTTTATCCGATGTAATAAAGATTAAAATGTCTGCGTAACTATGATTGTAGTGACAATGATCTTGTATTTTGGCTTTAAGCGACTGCACTTGACATGATAGTTCCTTAGGTAAAACTAAGCTACCAGCTAGCAGTACCATACCAGTTCTTTTTTCAGTTTTCTACAAAAGTTTTTACTGCCTTCCCAGACCGGTTCACGGGTATCAGCTATCGTAAAAAACATGCGTGAAAATACAATTAAAAACCAACCAGCCTCCTATTACGTCAGCGGGCAGCACACTTAATTTGCCATCGTCGTAGTAAAAAAAATAATGTTATGGCGATATTTCCCACCATGATCAAGAAATTTGCCACAGTCTGGTTTAGGTAACTCGCATGTTTCGTAGAGCGTAATTGTATTATTAATCTATAAATTGTAAATACAAATAGCAATCACAATGAAAAAATCAACGATGATCAACTCTGGCCAACGTGGGACTCAAACCCACATCCTTGGATTGCCGGTCCAATGCGTTACCAATTCCTGCTGACCATCCGTCAATTAACGTGAATTTTAGTCATTGCAACTGTGACAACGTCACTAGCGACATCTGCATTCTAAGGTTTACATCCTTTATCAATGACCTATTAATAGATTGTCTTAGGGCCAGTTGCACCAACCATAGATGTGACTGATCAACGTCACGCAGCAGAGATATATAGTTTGTCAAAGGACTGTCTCATTTCAAACATATATATAGAGAATCATACTATCTTTGTCTTTTCTAGTACTAGCACCCAAAAGAAAAGGATGAGTATAGTTTTTTGTTCTTATTTACTGACAAATTTGGTTTGACCAACTATATGAAACTTATTCCCATATGTACAATAAATATTTAGCGAACGCTTTAACGGTGACAGATGCAGATGCATCTGCATCTGTCACCGATAGATGATAGATTAAGGGTAACATTCCATTTCCAACGACAGCTGCACTACTGTAAATTTTACTATGGAAATTGACAATGACAGCGACACGTTCAGTACCGGTAGTGCAGCTGCGGTTAGAAATGGAATGTTACCATAAGGGTCAATGATAAACCATCTAGATGGTTTGGTCCAACCGACCCTTAATCTATCATTTTGACTTAATGTATTTGTAAGAAAGGGATAAAACATAAATTAAGTAATTGGGGCTTGTAAAGTTTTAAGGATAAGGGATTAGTCTCCGTTTTCAAAAACTAATAGTGCTGAGACTTGATTGGTTGTGGTTGTAGAAATATTAAAAAAAAATATTGCTTAAATTCAAAATCATTTACAACTCCATACGTTTTGTAAATTCATATTTTGTTATACTGTTAAGATAGTTAACCCTCTCGTGCATACGATGTCATATTTATGACAGTTATAATATTGAAGCCGATGGGCATTTTTTTTTGGGAAATGCACTAGAGTCATTCTAAAGTCGCCATTCTAAAGTCAGTACGAAAAATCGACGTTTTGAACTTCAACTTTTATTAAAATACTACTTTAACGTGCACTTTCGCTTGCGATCTGCAACGGACATGTTTGATTGTCTGTTAACAAGTATTTCAAGTTATGGAAGTTTGAAATGTTTCGTCGGAAACGATGCTTCCGGTTCTGAATCTGACGGCCCGATTCGAACTTTAAGATACGTCAAATATTACTTCTAGATACGATGTGGCTTATATGTGTATATTTAGTAAAGCATGTTTAAAGACAAAGTCACATGATGCAAGATATTTTTTTAAATAAACATAATATATCAAACTTTTATTGAGCGTTATTTAATTAACTGTACGGTATGATTCATTGTGATAGTAACAAGTTTTTTTAAATATGTAAATATTTCGGAGACAATCTTACATAATTATCAGAAATACCTATCAAGTGATTTGTTATGATGATCAGTGCAAGTAAATGCCCACGTGAAAAAACAAGTGCCTACGTCAATTCTTGGGATTAGCTGTCAATCGGACACCAGGCTCCCATGAGCCGTGGCAAAATTCCGGGATAACGCGAGGAAGGAGAAGATCAGTGCAACTAAATTATAATCCCCTCAAATTTAGCAACTGCATACAAACCTCTGTTAAATTTTGTCTCTTTCTAACAAATAGAAATGTCGAAATGACAGATAGGGACAAACGATAAGGTATCAATTTTATTCCTATCTAAAGCCCTTGCTACACGGTCGTCGACAAGCCTTCAGACCGCGTGGCCTTGGTTTGTCCCGGACCGTGTAGACAGTTGTTTCCAACAAAATTTGACCAAAACTGACCAAGAACAGACCAAGGTCAGACGGTTAGAAGGCTTGTCGGCGACCGTGTAGCAAGGGCTTTATAGTCAACAATAGCTGTTATTTTGTCTAAATAGGTACATCAATACTTTTATTACTTTACCTTGCATTATTTAAATACTGTCCCCCAGAATTGTCTAAATATCACTAATTAAAACAATAAACGCAAAATGGATCGCTGTTTAATCATCTCGAGCGCCCATTACGCTAACACTGAATTCAAGAAGCGCCCAGTACA
Organism: Cydia splendana; assembly: GCF_910591565.1. Classification (NCBI taxonomy): domain Eukaryota; kingdom Metazoa; phylum Arthropoda; class Insecta; order Lepidoptera; family Tortricidae; genus Cydia; species Cydia splendana. The sequence goes on from NC_085975.1 coordinate 4,699,896, forward strand.
ACTACAGGTACAAAGCACAAGCAAGTACGTTCGACGTGTTGCCTCCCTGTCACACTTACGAACGAATTTACAAGTGCGACAGAGAGCAACACGTCGAACGTGGTTCGCGGTAGGCCCTCAGGATCTTAAACATAATTGATTTGGCTTCGTGACAGGACTATGGGCCCGATTCGGATTTTGAAATAGACATCTATTAGATATCTTTTAGACATCACCAAGATACGATAACGATATGTTTAAGATCTAACCTGTCAAATTTGATATTTGCGCGATTCTGGAGATAATCTTGAACGATTTCCACAGGATATGACTTAGAGATCCAAGTCACATCTAATAGATATCTTACTCTATCTAACGTAAAAGTGACATTGGTTGCCCGAATTGCGCTGCAAAAGAGAACTAGTTGATATCTAAACTATAACGTATCTAGAATGGATCTAGTACGTGTCGTCTCTTGTGAATATCTTGAAGTTCGAATACGGCAGTATGACGGAACGCGTCTTCATAACTAAGTATTCAAAGTCACAAGCAATCAGTACACACCGGAAACATATTAATTAATGTATGCCATTTTAAGGATTGGCAAAAGAAATTGCTGGGATTAGTTTAGAAGAAATTTGACGACGGGTCTGGCTTAGTTGCTACTGACCCTGACTACGAAGCCGATGGGCCTGGGTTCGAACCCCGGTAAGGGAATTTATTTATATATTTTGTCCAACTGAAATGGTCTTATAGAACATTTAATAGGAGTATCAGAGAAAAAGTTATTATTGTTTGTACAATCAGCAGCAGAAGTTGCTAAGCGGGCGAGGTGTTGACAATGATCTTGATGCGACTTTATTATTAAGAGAATAAAAGCGTGACAAGTTAATTTTGAACACCTTGCCGCCCGCTTAGCCACATCTACTGCCGACTGTACATTATAAATATCATATTCTCACTTTTTATTCGTGCCTAAAAGTACTAAATGTCATGTCAGCGGTAGACGTATTGGGGTTCCTCAATCAAAGCTTGATGGGCAACAGTGAACACGACTAAAATACCTACGTACCTAGGTTTTTAACCCTTAAATGCATAATGTTGCCAAATGTCTACAAAGCATTAGACAGCTCACAGATTTAAAAAAAAAGGCTTAGGTTCTTGAACGCACCTTTATACCAAACGTCAAGTAGTTGAATGATGATTTGGGTTAAATATACGCAATATTTTTAATTAATAAAAATTACATTCGTTTTAAGACGAAAAGTCGGAAAGCTTGGAAAAATCCAGAAGTTGATAATTTTTAGTATGTGATTATGATCGGTGTTTAATCGGGGTTTGTAATTATTTTATATTTAAAAACTTTATTGATTTCGGGCAAAAAGACAAAATCATGCATTTAAGGTTTAATTTCGACGTATTGCGTATGTTCTGTCCCTCATGTGTAGGTACACATGTGTTAACTCCTTAGTATAGTTACTTTGAGGTTTAATATGTATCCTTTTTGCAATCAAACCTGACAACGTCAAAGTCACTTGACATAATAACTTCAATACCAAACAAAATGAAAACCTAAATAATACTTATTTGGAGAAAGTAAAACTTTCTGTGAAACTTAATAGCAAACGTGCTCAATAATGGAATGGATACACACAAAACCATTCTTAAATGAAAAATTACCGCTCCAGCAACGACAGGCATTGGATTCATTGATAGAAGTGTTAATCGAACCTCGCCGGCTCGAGCGCGAGCTATTCTTCTCTTTGTTGCTTATTTTAATGAGGGAAAACGATTTCCTTCAAATAAAAGCTCCTAACGAATGCGCTATCGATATATCCGACTATATATTATCCACAAGAAAGAAAAACACAGATATCTTCGAGGCCACATTCGTTTTGAACGGATACCAAGATCTACCGATTAAGATATTCGCCACGCCTCTACCCAACGCTCTTCTATTGAATTCGATCATACCGGACACAGGACATTCTTACGCAGTATGCCTAGAACCGCGCAGCTTTTTGGACATTTCTGAACTCGGAATTCCATATTCTATAAAGAACTTTTCGGGTCTTAAGCGAACGGTGAAAGAGATTACGGACCCGATCAAAAGTTGCATACTAAACCAATACAATACAAAACGAGGGACTTTATTAAGCCTCCCCAAAGCAGTTATTTTGGAGATACTTTTAAAACTTCCCATAAAAGACGTGTTGAATTTATCCGAATCGTCCAAAATAATGAATTGTATCGTAAAAGAGGATCGAGTTTGGTCCCGTCTTTACAACAGGGATTTTTCTGAAGCGCATAAATTCGAGGGATGGAGCTGGTTGGACCAGTATAGGGAAATTTACGTCTCGGGACGGAAAAAGTCGAATATAGTCCAGGATTTTCGACCCTGGGATTACGAGGATTACCTCCGATGTGCGAACATTGATAAATTGGAAATTATCTTGTGATTGGATTTCAGTGGTTGCAAATATGAAACTATGATGTTTGAATTAAAATTTAATTTGTCCTGCTAATTAACTTATTTTAATTTTAGTGTATACTATTTAAGTGTTTTCTAATTAAACTAATTAATAACTATAGTTGGTCAAGCAGATCTTGTCAGTAGAAAAAGGCGGCAAATTTGAAAAATGTACGCGCGAACCAATATCGTCTCATAGAAAATTTGAATTTCGCGCCTTTTTCTACTGACAAGATTTGCTTGACCATCTATATAACATAACTTTCAGTCGTATGTGTCAGATAACTGTCAGTCATATGGTCCGTTTTACGAAGTCAAATTAGTACCATTTTAGTTTGGTAATGATGCAATCTAACCTATAGCAGTTTATTTTAACTGTATGATGTCAATAGTAACACGTAAGGATCTACATCTAAAGTTAACAATCTGTTATTCAATTAACGAAACTGTCTATCTGTCCAACCAATTATCTGTTTTAGGTCGACAGACAGCCCAGCCTATGTCAGCTTAATTTAATTAGGGCTTGTGCTAAATTGAGGGCGTCCAGTATTGCCTAGAGCATAAAATTACATAGACTAAAAACAGGTTGCAACAGGTTTAATTAACGAACAGATTAACGTTAAATATGGCCGCACCCGTACCAACCATAAGGGACTGTAAACCTTTTCCTATATTTTTTTACATCTGTGCCCATAAGGTAAACATTTTATACCTCGACATTCTAGCGTCTAATAGATAACCATTGATTGATTGACGGAAGTTCTTAAAATGATACGTACTTAGGTACTGAAACTGAGACAGTTAGTTAGGTAGAGTTAGACCAAGAAAAGTCTGCAGCAATTTTGAGAGCCCACGCAGTGCAAGTGTTATTTTAAACGTCAAACTTCTATGAAATTATGACGTATAAATAACACTTGCACTGTGTGGGCTATCAAAATCACTGGAGACTTTTCTTGGTCTAACTCTATAAGCACTCGGATGTCTACCTTACCCCGCGATATGATTATTTTTTACTCTATGAACGCCACGTTTAGTATAGGTACAGGCTGTTTATTTAGTCACCTGCAATAATTTACGGGGTAATATATTGGTCATATTGAGCAACTTTTACTATGGGATCAACCCCGAAACCGCGAAATTTATGTCATCCCAGTACATTTTGTCTTTTCGTTTGGTGTTTGTCCATGTAAGATTATCATTAATATTTACTAGTATCACCTTAGCTAGGCCCCCCTACCGCGAACCACGTTCGACGTGTTGCCTCTCTGTCGCAATTGTAAATTCGTACGTAAGTGTGACAGGGAGGCAACACGTCGAACGTGGTTCGCGGTAGGCCCTCAGATGTCGCATTGATTCCTTACTGCCAACTTGCCAAGTCAGGACAGGTCCTTAGTAAGCTGTACTGATTATAGATTTATAGTCTTTCGATTGGTAACTGGCCCCGAGCCGCTAATTTTTGTCTAGTGTTAAGTAAAACCGCACGTGCCTCTTCCTGTAAAAAAAAGGGTCGTGTAACTCTCTACGGTTACTGAGTCCTGGCGAGTCGAATCAGTCTAACATGTGTCATAGAGATGCGTAACAAAGGCGCGTTATCGGAGAGCGCAACTACACTGGTTTTTTGAGCGTTGGACTAGCCCACGCTCAGGTGCCAATTAGAATAATTAAGACCCTTTTTTACAGGTAGGTAGCACGTGCGGTTTTACTTAACAATAGACAAAGGATTAGCAGTTCGGGGCCAGCTACAAATCTATAGACTATAACTATGTAAGATTTCTATTATTTATTGCCAACAGGTCAAGACCGCATCCAAGCCAAGACCCCTATGCAAGAAATCGACCTAGCATTAAAAGCATGCACGTTTGGCAGATTTCAAGTCCAGATCCTGGGCACGGCGCTAGTCGCAATAGTGGCCAGTGTGCTTGTTAGCAATTCAACTGCTTACCTACTGCCGAATGCAGAATGCGATCTGAATATGAACTTGGTGCAGAAAGGGATGCTGAACGCGGTACCTTATACTGGTAAGCGTTTTTTTTTTCTTATTTGTGTGATAAGTTTATTACACTGCATGTTGTATACAGGCTGTCTCTAAAACCAACGCGAAAACTTAAAGAGCTTAAAGAACAGCTAATGGGCTACAAGATTAAGTAAATTTGCCCTAACGAATTTTTTTTTAGATATCGGCACTTTTATAAGAATCCTGGTTATAAATAGTTTATAAAAGTGCCGATATATCAAAAACTATGAGATATTCATTAAGATAACATTTGCTTAATCTTGTAGACCATCAGCTGTTCTTCAAGCCCTGTAAGTCTTGGCGTTGGTTTTAGGGACATCCGATATAAATACACAGTATTGAAAAGTTTCCGGGAATCTTATTTTTCCCGCTAGGTTTAAAATAAAGAAAGAATTTCATGAGGAAACGCTCTAATCTCAACAGGACCCATGATTCTTTCTCACACGACCATATAGCAGCCGCTTTTGTAGAAAATAGTGTATAGGGTCAAGGAGAGAACAGTGGCTCAACGCAAACAGTGGCTCAGTTGCCCAAATATTGCTATAGGTACACTGTGTCACGTGTTAGAATAACGATTGACCGTCTAATTTGGTGGTACTACTAAACGAAATTAATAACTAGCTTAAATCTAAAATAGGCCCTTGAGGCATTGTACCAAGGATGCTGGCGGCATTTCCTCGCTGTATCGCAATGCTGATACGTTGTGCGAGGTAGCCGCCAGCTCTTCGGTCACCAGTTACGTCAACCAGACGCTTCGCGATTTCTGCGAACAACTTATGCGCGCTGGGACCCCATGGACCTAGAGTTTCAACACCAAATGGTACAAAATGGTACTCTCTACCGAGGCTCTTATATTTGTTACGTTTTAGAATTTCGGCGCTTTCCGCCGCTCCGCCCGCTTTTACAGTCGTCTAATTGAATTTGTTCGATTACTGAATCTTTCTGCTGTATTAGTAGGAAAGCTAATAGCCTCTCTCATGTTGGAATTAGGTTGAGTGAGCCACTGTACCCGGCTATTTTTTTCCGAGGCACTGTTTCCTTCCTTAACTCTCAGCTAATTTTTAGGATTTGACTAGATAAAGCAGTGTGGAAAGGAGTAAAATGAAGATTATTTTAGTCTGATCTTCATAACATTTTGACTTTTCCACGTTTAATTAGAAGTGTTCACAAAACAGCTTGTTACAATTTTGAAAAAAAAAAATCGTGAAATTTTAAGCGTCCAAAAAATCAAACAAGCTTCATCAAAAGTTCTACAGAGCTGGCTTGTTTGCTTTTCATTCAGTACGATATTCCGAGCGATCCGAATTGATTCCCCCAAGTTTAAATGGTGCTCACGCGACCACTAGATCGGATTCCAATTGTATACAGTTTTATATTCATTTGGGATTATTTTTATATTGAAATCAACGGAGCAGTATTATGTTAAGTACATTAAAGCAATCAGTTGGTAAACGGACTTGTATCCCATTATGGGATACAAGTCCGTTTACCTACTGAGTTGCGAACTTAAGTCTCCTTCATGTCTTGTAATATTTTGAATACCTATTGGTAAGTAGCAAAGCAAAGCAAGCACCGATTGCATGATGGCATGCGGTCACCAAAGACATGGAGTTGCAATACCAGCTAGAGTTGTGCCGTCCTCGATAACGTTCCCCGTTTTGTATGGGAAACGTTTTCGCTCGAGAATATTCCTTATAGTAAACGGAGAACGTTCTCAGCAATACAAGCACGTGCTTGTTGCTACTTAACTACTAAATATATTAAAGGATTTGTAGTGTAAATATGTAAAATTTACTTTGCTGAGCCCAAAGTATGGATGGCCACTATATCTGTCATATTTTCCTAGGAATTTAACGATTATAGCGACATTTCCACACTATATCACTGTAAATTATGTGCACAGTTAACTTGTTCCGACTGTAATTCATTTTAAATTCTGAACCATTCAGCGTGGCAACGCAGCTGGCATAATTGGAAGTTTGCGCCAGGTAGGGAACAGTTCAGGGATTTAAAGGATTTTTTTAACTTGGCTTGTTTGTATGCTATTATTGCCTGTAATGTATTAGGTATATTTAGGGACTTTGATATTAATTGTACACTTAGATGTTATACTCTAATAAATTTTATACATTCCAGGTATGATGTTCTCCTCTCTAATCGCCGGTTTTCTCACGGACCAGTTTGGCCGCAAACTGTTCCTCGTCGGGGGCTACTTTGGCATTTTCTTCTGCACTCTCATTGCCGGGAGCAGCCAAACTTACGAAGTTTTAGTTACAGCTAAATTCTTTGAAGGCATCTTGTAAGTATCCTGATCTAACTATGCAATGCAACAATGTAAAAGGGACTTTTATGTAAAACAGATGACCAATGCGCAAAATACATGTAGGGCTATGTGGAATGTGGTTAACAAGGAAAGAGGGAAAACTTCCCACCCCCCCCTTGACTTCACAGAGGTAATTGAATACACGGATGGTGTAAAATATAGCTCAAAAAGGGACGCAGTCGATGCCATGAATGGAAGGTTTGTGGGTGCTGCGCTAGCGTGCGGGGCACCGCGCGCTGACCTTGACCTAGTGCGCGCCCAGCTGAGCGGGAACCGCGCGCCCGCAGACTGTTCTATGAGGCTCACCCCTTTCACTGCTAACGAAGTCCATACTATAATTTCAACCCGTATTCCACATAAAACCACCAAAGACGTTTACGGAGTTTCCATGGACTTACTAAACACGATAGGTTACACCATATCACCTGTGCTAGCTTACCTATTCAACACTTGCCTTAGGGACAAATCGTATCCTGCGCCATTGAAAGTAAGTAAGATTTCGCCCTTATACAAAGGCAAAGGAAAGAGGGAAAATATCGACAATTACAGGCCCGTATCTATAATACCCTGTATCGCTAAGGTGTTGGAGAACGGGCTTTGTCAACGACTAACGACGTTCCTAACCTCGACTTGTGCATTGTCTGAACGACAGTATGCGTACAGAGCCGGGCGCTGCACTGCGGATCTAATGCGTGAGGTCGTGCGCAGAATTACAGACGCGTTGGAGAGGAAGCAACAGGTTGCAATGATTTGCTGTGACCTCTCCAAAGCCTTCGACGTCGCTGACCACAACGTAATAGCCACCAAACTTCTACATTACGGCATACGTGGCTCTGCGCACGGCCTCCTTACAGACTTATTGCATGGCAGATCCCAAATCGTGGTGGGAGACGGGGGGCAAACCAAATCGGACCCGCTAACAATATCAATGGGCGTAGCACAGGGATCGTCAGTGTCTAACATTCTGTTCTCCTTGCTGTTAAACGATCTACCCGAAGCGATATCAGCTGCTGACATATTAATGTATGCAGATGATGTCGCTGGCATTATATCCGCCCCAAGTGTGGACAGCCTGGAGACCGGGTTGAACGATGCTGCAAATCAGTTGTCCCGGTGGTTCTGCCTTAATGGTTTAGCACTAAATCTAACCAAAACACACTTTCTCCATTTCCACCTCGGTGGCCGCGAACCCAGACCGCTGACAATTAAGGCCGACGAAGTTAGCTTGGAACAAGTGGAGGCCACTACCTTTTTAGGTTTCAAAATAGATCAGAAACTGACTTGGGCAACCCATATTGACCAGCTGTGTGGTAAGCTAGGTGGCGCCTGCTTCGCTCTGCGCCGCCTGGCCCGTGTCGTGCCGAAGCATACCGTGCGGACAAGCTACTACGCGACCGTCCACTCCCTGTTGCAATACGGTGCTGAAATGTGGGGACGCGCCGCAGAATGGGAGCGCGCGTTCCGATTACAAAAAAGAGCCGTAAGATCTGTGGTCCAGGTAGCACAGGAAACCTCAGTAAGACCATATTTCAAAGAGCTGGGAATATTAACTCTGCCGTCGATAGTAATCTATCAGATAGCAATTTATACATATGTAAATTTAAGCGAATACAAAAAACGCTCAGATTCGGCGCGCGGTTTGCGGCACCCAAATATGCTTCTCCCTGTGAAGCGACGACTGGCGAAGTCCGAGAAGGTCACTCACGTGATGGGTCCGACCGTATACAATAAATTACCTGCAGAGGTCACCTCCGCCCCATCCTTGCAATGTTTTAAAACCAAACTAAAAGCATGGCTTCTCGGGCACACATTTTATAGTTTTAATGAATTTTTAAATGTAAAGATATAATATACTACCTATACATAGTATATTATAATATGTTGAATAAATCACGTACTAGGTACGTGTATAAATATAATATGATACTGTACCTAATAATATGTAAATTGACATGTAATATTAATGATATTATAAATAAATATGAATATGAATGAATATGAATATGAATAAGAATTCATAGTCCTACTGTACAGATGTAGTGCATACCTAATTATTCTCCATCGTATTCTCATGGAAACGTAAGAAGGTGTCTTGCTATTTCAGTCAGTCTCGGTACAAAAAGTACTGAGGTTGACAAATATATCGATACCTTTGGGTTCAATTGGCGCAAAGGACAAAATGCTAGTTTTCAGGAGAAGCGAAAAACTGCGAGTTTTTTTTAAATTTTGATATATTTTTGGTGTTTATCGAGCTATATTTTTGATGTGTATTAGAAAAGTACTCAAAATGTTAGTGTCTTTAACCTAAATTAGCACTCTTATCTATAAATTAAATATGAAATAAGTTAATGTCCTTTAAAATTGGTCAAAAACAGTATCAATGTCCTTTGCGCCCATGAAATTTTTGATAATTTAGTGAATCTTGTTTAGTAAGGGGTCGTAAGGTACGTTATCAGACTATTTTATTCCAAATTTGGGGTGTATTAGTTACCAGCCACGGTACACATGTTAACTGTTTTCAGCATAGTTTACTGTTGCGAAGCTTAAAAATGTATCAAACGGTAGTTAAATATGCTAGGTATATCCCGATTACAGTTGTTATTAATATTTTTCTGATAACATAGTAATAATAAAGAACACAAAATATTTGTAACCAATTATATAATAAAAATAATTAAATGCTCAAAAAGTTGCTAACATTCGAGAATGAAGATAAAGTAAATGTCCCAGTGCTTAACACTAGCCGCCTTATATTATAACAATCATAACATAACAGCTTTTAATCATAACAAGGGAAGTATTAGATCCGCTAACTATGATTAGAATTAGCATATCAAGCATTTGAACGTTTACTTAGTAACTAAACGTCCAAAGACTATAATTCAATACAGTAAGTTATAATAGGTAATAATACTGTTTCAATATTTCAAGATCTCTTATTTCATAATACGATACATCAAGATATTTAATCGAAACACACTATTAATTCCTATTCAAGTTACTCAAGTAGTGATTTCTGTGTTATTTAGTCCCCGTTACCTATAGCTGCATTAATTTCTGATTTCAAATACTTAAAAATATATTTTGTTAGAACGATTATGAAATAATTAAGTAAATGAATTAATTAAAACCGATTCGCTTATTAAGTATTAATTACCACTTCGTTCAGATACGTTTCAAACTTTCTAAAGTGCTTGAAACGATTTTTTTTTCAACGAGTTATTGTAGCCGAGCTCAAGCAATGACACAAATAATTAAATTACGCACAAATATCCACTTCCACCGCTCAGGGACGGATAATAAACAGTCATAACATAACCCTGCGCTGATCAAGCTGCATGCCCAATGAGAATCAGGATAGTGAGGCGATGGGCAGTCGCTGATACACCTGTCTCGTTCTCCTAATCAACAAGAAATGCGAGTCGGAAAGGTACAGAGTGAATTATGCACAGGCTAGTACGTTGTCGTAGGACTATAAGAGATTCCACTGCGAGTAAAACAATGATAGTTGCGGAAAAACCACTGAGCTGAGGTTTCATTACATTACATTTTAGTAGTAAAGGACCCATAAAACGATTTATTTATTTGGCATTATAGACCTTTACGCCCATGAACAAAGATAACAGCGGAAAAACTCCTAGCGTAAATGCTTTCAAATTTAAGGGCAAACATTACATTATAGTAATAAAGGTCCCAGAAAACGATTTATTTGATATTATTCACCGCTACGTCCATGTTATTTGTTTTAAATTTAGAGTTTAGAAACTAATTTGAGGTAGTAAAAGACACAAGTATTAGAAAAGTCCTTTACAACCTTGTTCGCTTCTTATACTTATAAAACATATTTTTAGAGCGGGTCGTAAAGGGCAAGTACAATAATATCAATAGTAAAATATGTCCTTTACGACCATCTTGACCATACGATATGAAAAATCATTAAGACAAATGAAGGGCTTAAAGGACGACAAAAGACATGTAAGTCATTTACAACAATATTTATATTTAGCGGTAACCTTTACGATTTTTGAATATCTAATTTGTAACTGGTCATTTACGCCCCTTGAGCTAAGCTGTTTTTGCAAAATCATAGTAAAAAATTGGGTCGTAAAGGCCACTTTTTAAGAGATATCGAAATTTTAACTATACAGAACGATAGCGCTTGGAATTCTGAACAAAACTGTATATATAACTAATTTTCGACAAAATGTCCTTTACGCCAATTGAACCCAAAGGTATCGATATGTATACGAACGTTTCCAAGAAAATACGATTGAAAACGATTATTATCCGAGAAAACCATCTGTAATAGTTATTTGTTTTACAAGGGGGCAAAGTTGTTGTTTAACACATTCAGTGCCAGCCCGTGCTACGCGCTACGAGCGTAGCCGATAACACGGGAAAAACCGTATGTAGCGAAAAGCGCCTACGAACAGTGAACTCCCCTAGGGAGTCGCTGGCAGTTAAAGTGTTAACCGCTCGTGCTAATATTGATACCCGAGCAAGCGAAAGATTCCTAAATTGAACCACGAGCGTAGCGAGTGGTTCGAAATATTAAATCTTGAGCGTTGTGAGGGTTTCAAAGCACGAGGGTTAAACAAAATTTGCCCCCGAGTGAAACACAAAATTTTTCACCACAGCAACCCGAAGCAAATATTAAATTTAAAATATCAAACAAAATCAAATCCAAATGAATGTTATTAAATATTTATCATCCAAAATCATCATTTAAAAGTCAATTCTACGAGCAAACATAAGAAAACTACTCAAAATTTGCATTTGATTACTTTGCCTCACATGTGAATAAAATGCAACTTTGCTATCAGTTTTTGAAGTGCAAAGTAAGCCTTTCCGAGCTGGTGTGGTGAAAAAATATTTTTATAGTATTAATTACGTTCTTCAGCCAGTCTTCGCATTATATGCCGTTATTCGATGTACAGATTTTATTATAAAAAAAAATAAAAGTCTTTGTTCCGACTTAGGTACTTTTAGCGGTATGAACTGTCTGTATTGAAAGTCGTTCGCAGTATAAAATAGTTTCCAATGTTCAGTAATTTAAAAACTTTAAAAATATACTGATGCTTAAAATTGTGTTTTTAGCCGAGGGGCTACCTAGTATCACTAGCTATTTTATTCTTCTTCTTAGTCGGTACACTCTTGCCAGAGTGGTCGTGGTCATCATTGTGAATCTCGAAGAGTGATGATGTTGCTAATACGGCGCCATTCGTCGCGAACTGCAGCTTTCCGGGTACATTCGTAAACCGAGCACTTATTTGCGGCCTTTAATATGGAGTCATTTGTATGAAACTCTGTCCACGATACTCCTAGCATCCGTCTCCAGCACCACATCTCCAACGCGTCAACTCTCTTCTTCTCGGCTATTTTATACTAAAATATAATAAAATTATACTTCGATAGTGTCGAAAATTAGACATATACATATTTGTGATTTTTTTCTATCAAGGTAACTTTAACCTAATACTGTTTTGGTTACAGTCTACCCTTGTTAATATAATCTGGTTTCGGTATGATTTTTTCATGACATTTGCCTTTTAAAAACGGGCCACAATTTAATTTAAAATACAATTTTTCCTTAAGAGGGTTAAAGAAGATTACGAACAAATCACGCCATCGCCTTGACCTTAAATAGCTTGCAGCAAACTTGGAAGTTGGAACATTTACATAAGCGTTCAAGTTACGGCGGAGTCTTAGTTAAGTTTATAAAATATTTCACACTCTAGGGATCGATTTTACCTATATCTAGTTAGTAAATAGAAGGATTGGAGTTGCCTGTTCATAAAGTTAGACCAAGAAAAGTCTGCAGCGATTTTGATAGCCCGCGCAGTGCAAGTGTCATTTTAAACGTCAAACTTCTATGAAATTATAACGTATAAATAACACTTGCACTGCGTGGGCTATCAAAATCGCTGCAGACTTTTCTTGGTATAACTCTAGTAAAGTTGTGTTTACTCTAATATGCTTTGTGTGTCAGATTAAGTTGTTCAAATCTTTGTGACGTGAGTAGACAATTCTTTGAAGCATAATTTCATGTCAAATCAGAGTTATACTAATGGTCTCATTCTAATTTTTATTTCTTAAAACAAGTGTAGTATTGTCAATCAAAAAATGCAGTTTAATGCCGTATTATGACGATGAATGGCGTTATTCGTAAAGGTATGTTAATTAAACAAGCCGTTGATAATCGTTTATCCCAATCCGTCATTTTGACTTTGATAAAATATAACAGAGGTTTGCTAAGTTTTATGAATTAAGGAAGAAATAATTGCAAAACATCTAAATGAAATTAAATATAGACTTATATTGACTGGGAAATGAACCGTGATTACTTTTGTATTGTCATTATGTCAATATAAGTCTAGTGAATCATTCAAAGCTGTAAATGAAATATATTTATGTTCAAATCAAAGAGAATAATTACAATCACTGCATTTGAGTGGCAAAAGATTATTTTACAAGTTGCAACCTCATTATTTTACACGCCATTTTTGAGCTATTCCATGTAAAGCCATCAGGAATTACCTGGATTTCCCGTACGAGTAATACCGACACCAAAATCATTCCCGTAATTGCCAATGCTCATTCAAGAAGCATTAAGCGAGTCATTTGATACGGGGATGCAATCCCACGTAATCGCGTTAGGGTAAGTAGGTATCTATGAATACAGGCGACCGCTTCATCGATTACAATTTAATCGCATTATGGATTTGGTGTTTACAATTCCCACGACAGTATAGCAGCTGTTGGATAACCGAATGGTAATTCGTAATCTCGCGTAATAAATTCCTAATTCAAACTGGTTTTTCAATGACCGTTATGGCTATTTAAATCAGAGATTTTTTTTTTTACTTTTAGTGCCTATCTAATAATATGGTGTCTACCCGTTGCCAAGCGAACGCCAAGCTCTCTAATTGCGCCGTGGCAAAACGCCTGGACAACGCTGAGAAGATGATTTGTATATCTATTTCAGTTTGTTAGATGTTAACGTTTAGAATTATGATGTGATACTTACTGATTTAATCTTTATTTCATAAAACAGATGTATACAAATCATAAACTTTTGCTAAATAAGTGTCAGAATGTATGAAATATTACCATAATTTAGTTAAGGAAGTTCTTACCTTTAAATTACTGCTGTCTTATCTGCCAGGCGGATGTCTACTTGATATGTTTTACCTGTAGCAAAAACAATATTATGTAAGTAAATAGATAGATAGTAAGTAGGTAGATAATCTACTTAATAATATTATAAGAATCTAAGATGTTGTCATAGATTAGGCAATAAGTCTTCCAGTCAGGCCAATTAGAACTTAGAAATTGGTATTTATAACATCTTATTTTGACATTACCCGCAATAGTACATTACGATACAATACAAGTACAAAAAGTAGGAAATTCGCAACGAGTGGCAATAAATTGAAACACGACCTAATGGGGTCCACTGATTAGTATGATATAGGTATTCTATAAAATGATATGAGTTACAAAAAACAACGGCTTGCACTCCGGGAGTGTCGGCAGAAGTGAAAACTCAATGACATTGTAACCGTTTTTCGATCAGATTACGTGTCCGTCTTACGCTTTACGCTCTCGAGGGTTTAACATTTTTTCCCATCACAAGTCACGTGTCCGTCTTACGAAGCGTCTTAGGTCTTTCGCTCTCGCGAGTTTAACATTTTTTCCCCATCACAAGTCACGTGTCCGTCTTACAAAGCGTCTTTAGGTCTTTCGCTCTCGCGAGTTTAACATTTTTTCCCCATCACAAGTCACGTGTCCGTCTTACGAAGCGTCTTACGTCTTACGCTCTCGCGAGTTTAACATTTTTTCCCCATCACAAAAAGTGCACAGCGCCGCTAAAGAAGTTTTCACTTCAAAAACCCTTAACCCAATTTTGTTACGAAATAAACCTGATAATTGTTGGTTTCCGTTGAAACTCTTCCTTCGTACATTTGTCAAAGTTTCATGATAACGGCGCAACCATTTACCTAAACGCCGGAAACCGACAATTAGGCGTTTCACATTTTACTGATTTATGAATACTGAGAGTCATTATATACTTTGATATTTTTATAGGTCTTCATATTTTAGAGTAATCTTTATTTCCATCTTGGCAGGTTGTTTCAATTTAAGCTTAAGGTGTGCCGAAATGGGAAATTTAACAGTCGTTGCATTGATTATATCGTTCGATTACCAAAGCCACAACCATCATGTTTTACATAATTGAATTGGCGTTTATGTTTATACAATGGGGAACGTCGGGAGAAAAAGTGATTTTATACATTGTAACAATACAATAGAGTCTGTTCGGAGATAGAAGAGTCGTGGAATGTTTGGGGCCCAATATATTCCACGACTCTTCTATTTCCGAACAGACTATACCATTTTTTATATTACTGCAAACCTTATAAAAAATATGTAAAGGAATACACATAGTGCACAAATAATTTGTTGAATGTCTTGAGAAATTAAAAAAAATACCTTTAATTTAAACAATGACCAATTATTTTGTAAGTTTTCGCTGATTCGTCTTTACTGAGAATACTGAGTGCGTATGAAGTAGGTAGTCAAGTTTTATATTATTTCTCTTATTTTTTTTCTGTTCTCAGGCGTTAAAAAAACAAATAATAAAACAAATTCAGGCACTAGTAGACCATAGATAAATACTTAAGCACCCTAAAACTATCATATAAAATATAACTTAAAACAAAAAAACCCAGATTACGTATAATTATTATGCTTAAGTATGTAATACTCTTTGCAGTGTCTTAGTCAATGGACAGTGTCAGGATATTGTTCCCAGTATTTTCCGCCATTTTAACAGGTATTTTAATTTCGCTGTTTTTGTTTCAGTTTCGCCTCATCCTTCAGCCCCACCGTATCCTATACCTCGGAGTTCTGCCACAAGGAGATCAGAGACCGAGTGGTGTTATGCCAATCCTCCTTCTCGGGGTTCTCTCAAGTAGTCATTGCTGGCTTGTCCTGGGCCATCTTCACTAATGATTGGACTGCCAGTCTGTTTGGGGGATTCATTGGTGAGTCTACTTGTAAAGTGAAATTTTAACCACTGAACAACTTTTATAATGGGACCCATGTCGAAAGGGGCATTACATCACATCAGCCGGCATTCATTTGAAATAATTGTAATCACCAAATAGTGGCAATTGTTTTGTTTCTTTTTTTCAGACATATAATTATTTTTTAACAACAGCCTTCCATAATTCATTATCATTACGAACATAAACTTTAGTAACCTTTAGGTCCTTGGCACGACTTTGGTGATACCTTCGGTAGAACACAAAAAAAACTTATAATTGCTTGTAATCAAAATAATACCTATCGTTTGACAAAAACGATTAATTATGTACGAATTTAACAATGTCTGGATAGTACTTTCATATCAAACTTTAATCTACGACGAAATTTATTGATTTTGTGGAATTGGTACCAATTTTTTTGATGATGGTAATCAAGTCAATCGTTTTGTGGAATTGGTACCAATTTTTTTGATGATGGTAATTAAGTCAATTGTTTAGCTACAGTAACAATGATAATTTTTACTTACCTATATGCTTAAGGTTCAGTATTTAAGTTATAACTACCTTAAATAAGTTTAAAAAATCCGATATAGAGTTGTAGTTTTGTCACTTTATATTATTTATGATAACAAGGTTTTTTAATTTCCTCCGGCGCCACGTGGATTTTTTTAACCTTGTAAAATGTTTACAATTGTCAAGGTATTGATTTAACCCATGTTTGAATAGGGTCGTGCATCATTGCGTGGCACACTCACGTATCGCTTCTATATCCAAATGCGATAAATCTGTACGGATATGTTGGTGGTTTTTTTCTACGTGACAGCGTGATAAAACGGTGTCCGTCACTTTCTATCCCGCGGAGTTAAAAAGTGACAGTTATTTTATCACATGGATAAATGTGGATACAGCGATCCATAATACGCCTGCTGATGCATGTACAGGGAACGTGTTGGAATAAAACTCCTATGTTTCAATCTTTCTATGAGGTAATTACGTAACAATATCGTTTTGACGATTGGTCCTCTACAGCCTTATTTTAGCTCCGTATCTACTTACATCTGAAATAGCCCTCGTAAAGTTAAATTACTGACTTCTCAAATTGAAATGGCGCCAATCCGTATCATCACCTCGGCGCAAATAATTTAACATTAAAGGAGCAGAATCTCTTACAGAAATTATGTTTCTGAATATTATCGTCCCGTTTATTTGTCGTTTGAGGTAATAATGACAACGATCTTGATGCTTGAATACTAAATAAATATGCGCCAGTTGTCAAAGAAATTAGCGACAATAGTAACATACAATTATATGATAAAAAGAAAAATAAAACTCGCGTAACCCTGCAATGTACTACATATGGAACTTTAAGATAGCATTTTTCGCTAATAGTGATTGATAGTTTTTTCTGTGACTTCTTCCCTCGAAATACCTTTTTATGACTCGTATGAATTCGGAGATATATACCTACACATACAGTAGGTATACTTTATTTAATACAGGTAAAAAAATTATGTGTGCCATAATCTACTCACCACTCTTTACCAACTCTCTCTTAAACCTAAATCATCTCTTATATAAACCTAAATCTTTCCCACCGTTTGCATGAAATTAGAAATAACACTGTTGATATTGTATAGAATTTATGTTTGGTTTAATCTTGCCAGTTTATACATAATTATATTCACAGAATTGCCTATTCAGTACATAATGCAGGATTAACATTTACAATCGTAATTCCATCTAAATATAGCAAGTACCTAGTCTTATCTATCCAAATGTAGCAGTGTTGCCAGTTTGGGGTAGTTTCTGATAACATTGGTGCTACAGGGGTTCCGATAAAAATCTACGGCGACAAAAAATGGAGTCAAGTTCAATGCAATTACCAAGATTGAAGGCCACAATTGTTTGTACTACAGAAAAACCGGGCAAGTGCGAGTCGGACTCGCGCACGAAGGGTTCCGTACCATAATGAAAAAAAAAAAACGAAATAAAAATGCAAATAAAAAAACGGTCACCCATCCAAGTACTGACCACGCCCGACGTTGCTTAACTTTGGTCAAAATTCACGTTTGTTGTATGGGAGCCCCATTTAAATCTTTATTTTATTCTGTTTTTAGTATTTGTTGTTATAGCGGCAACAGAAATACATCATCTGTGAAAATTTCAACTGTCTAGCTATCACGGTTCGTGAGATACAGCCTGGTGACAGACGGACGGACGGACGGACGGACGGACGGACAGCGAAGTCTTAGTAATAGGGTCCCGTTTTACCTTTTGGGTACGGAACCCTAAAAAACAACATAAGTGTTTGTTGTTTAACTAGTTTTAAATATAAGCAGTTTAGGTTGTCTAGAAAAAACATTTTTCTTTTCTGTATATACTTAGTGTGTTTTATAAACACGTCCGCTGATTAAAGTTAACAGCGGGTAAGGTATAAATGTAAGCATCTTGTCTTTTCGTTTTTTTGTAGTTTTATATTATACTAGCTCCTGTCTGCAACTTTATCTGAGTATAATATTGATTTTCGTGATAAAAACTATCGTAAGTTCTTTCCTGGTACTCGAACTACAACCATACCAAATTTCATAAAAATCTATTCAACAGAGCATGGCGAGGTAAGAGACCAGACAGACAACTTTGCATTTATAATAAAGTTGGTTTTCCAAAATTGTGTTAGCTTATTTAACATTTGTAATGTAGTCTCATTCTTTATTAAAAAATATTTAAAAATAAAACAGTTTTCCAGGTTGATATAAAGTTAATTCCATAACAAGTAGTTTTTTCATTTAAAATAATATAATAGACTGCTTTCAAAATTACCATCATCCTTAAAAATATTATCAATATTTATTTACAATTGTGTAGTCCTCAAAAAGGCGACAATAACTGTCCTGCGCACAAAATGGCCGTGTTATCGCGGCGAGGGATTGACGTTCGGCGTTAACACAATAGCCGAGATAAGAGCCGGCAAGACAAGCTCGTGTATTTTCATTGCAGTATTGCCAGATACTACATTTCAACTGCTTTTTTTACTTTTTGCCATTGCTTTTCACCATAGGATGTAACGCTCAATAGATTTTCAGGAATCCTATGTTTTTGATCAATCTTTATGACGACGTGGGTATTTTGAATTCAAACAATGAATGTGTTTGACAACTAATAAGGAGGTGATGCTGATTAGATTGATTAGTGTAGTATTTAGAGCAAGCCTTTAAAATAAAAAGTGATAAACCGAAAATGTGAAATAAATTAAATTATAAATTCAATTTCATAACAAAAATCAATTACAACTTATAATTAAATTACAATCAATACTTGTTTTTTTTAGGCGTAATGATTTTTTTTTAATAATGAAAATTAGAAGCGATATTTAAACTACAATTATAGGTAAGCAATAATATATAACTAATCCAGCTGCTTTTGGTAATCTTCCTTCAATTAGGTAACCTACCCCTTTAACCTAAACTTTACTAATATCACCCCAATAAATACCTGACACTAGGATTATTATTAAACACCTACTGTTTAGTCATAAATTCAAATAGGTAGTAGCAGAAACCATGCCATTAATGCAACATTATGCACTTATTAACATTTATCACACCCCTCTGTATTACATTAAGCAAGAATGTGCAAACGGCTAATTTATTCTAGTTAAGCATTTCTTGCCACCTATCTTCGTCGACAGTAGTCGACAAGGATTAAATTATTTCGCAATGCAAACCAGCGGGCGCAGCATTGGTTCCATTTTATCGCTTGTCACTATACCCGTCACTTTCGCACTTACATATTTGTTAGAACGTGACAGGCATGGTGACAAGCGATAAAAATGCGACCGTGCTACCGCCGCTGGAAATAGGTATTTAATTCTAGATCCGTCTTGAATGGATCCAGATCAGACAGATATTAATTACACACAAGTTGGAATTAAATAGTAAAATGTAAAACCAAGTTTCTACTAAGCCTACTAAGTATACAATTCAACCTTAAATCTTGTTTCAGTCCTCCACACATGGAACTTCTACCTTTACCTGATGTCATTGTGGTCTTTAACTGCCAGCGTCCTCTACATGTTATTACCGGAGAGCCCTAAATTCTTGATCACTCAGCAACGGTACGACGAAGCAAGAGAAATTCTAATCAGGATATACGTCAGGAATACAGGGAAGCCAGCTGATACTTTTCCGGTAAATATTAAAAGGATTCTTATAGATTTGAAA
Organism: Cydia splendana; assembly: GCF_910591565.1. NCBI lineage: Eukaryota > Metazoa > Arthropoda > Insecta > Lepidoptera > Tortricidae > Cydia > Cydia splendana. The sequence continues at coordinate 4,719,952 of NC_085975.1, forward strand.
ATCAGTTCGAAATTGTCACTGTCAGTTTGTTATTTTGTATCTTGGAGTTTGTTAACTTTGAATATACAATATTGATAATCTGCTATTTGAAGAAAGGGAAAAGCATCGAAGATTTACTCCGGAGGCCGATTTGATTACAATAATTTGATATGGTTTTCATCTTATTTTAATGAGATCTTAATTACAATAAGTGCGAGCGATCTGTGACGCGAAGTTTCTTGAATGCATTTCGTGATCACCAATCAGCGTTTGTTGCATTATCCTATAGTTCGTTTTTATGCATTAGAAAAAAGGTAAACACTGACGTGTCTTTTTAATGAAAAACACTTTTGAAAAATATATCACGGCAAATATGTAACAATTATGAATCATATATACGATTATTTACATTGTTTTGCTTCTTCAAAAAGCGTTTTTCAATTAAAAGACACGTCAAGATCGCGTAGTCTTTTTCTATTGCTAAAAAAACGTACTAAGTACTTATAGAATATTAAATTGATATTCGTTGTTTCAGTATCCTAACTTATGGAAATCAGCTAAGCAACAAGTAATAGACGAAGCGCCGGAACTTAAAAATGAAAGTCTATCTCATCAGTTGCTGGCCGGTCTATATAATGTGAAACCTATGTTCAGTATGCCCCTAGTTCTGCCGCTAACTGTCATCTCTTCCATGGGGTTCTGTACCATGGCTGTGTAAGTACGTTACACACATTCATTTAGTAGAATTTTAAAAGTTCCGGTTTTTAAAAGGCTTATTTTTGAAGACTACTTCCACTAGGTAAACATTTGGTTAAGGACAAAAATATAATAGGTATATATAAGTTGTTTATGATCCAAATTGAATGTCTAAATATATTTTAAAAAGCATAAAAGTATGTGTATAAAATGGATTTTGTGAAAAACTAATCCGCAAAAAAAGGCGTAGGGAATTGTTAATACAATCTATTTATTATTCACACAACGGGCAAACGTTACAATCAACGGATGGAAGGAAGGATGGAAACCAACATCAAACTGCCAAGTCATTGAAACCTCTAAGGGGCCAGCCTGATAGTTTCAGGATCTATTAATAGTCAGTCAGCAAAATCTGCTAAGTTGGTGTGGCCAGCAACTTGGAAACTGGCGAGCCGGTTTGCTGATTAGACTATAATGTGCTGCCTAAGATACAAGCAAGGCAGTTTAGATAGGAAGTTGTGACGTAATTTATCATGTAGCGCATCTATTAGTTTGTAATAGTTTGAGTACATTAATTTATGTTTAACTGCGACTAAGCGAGGTGTTTTCAGCTTTCACAACACTTAATGGTGTATTAACTGCACAATTAACTGTTACTTTAAATAAGTTACATACTACATTGTTATCTTCATGTAAAATAATGTGCTTAAATACGTTTTGGTGTCGCTGCCCGTCGTTTATGCTCTTAGTTGGTATTCATATTAAAAAAAAAACCGGCCAAGTGCGAATCGGACTGGCGCACGAAGGGTTTCGTACCATTACGCAAAAAAACGGCAAAAAAATCACGTTTGTTGTATGGGAGCCCCACCTAAATATTTATTATATTCTGTTTTTAGTATTTGTTGTTACTATAGCGGCAACAGAAACACATAATGTCGTGTGAAAATTTCAACTGCCTAGCTATCACGGTTCATGAGATACAGCCAGATGGACAGCGGACAGACTGGTGACAGACAGATGGACAGCGGACTATTACTGGGTCCCGTTTTTACCCTTTGGGTACGGAACCCTAAAAAGACGTGATAATCGAAATGTAGTCGGATAAAACTATAGGAACAAAAATTGCTTTAGACATAGTTTTGTCAAGAGCATGTGTTTAAAATACACTAAACATTATTCATAAAACTTTACGGTCCTGATTTAGTTAAATTATGTTTTAATCCTTTTCTTACAAATACATAAGTTAAAATGACAGATGGAGATAAACGATTCATACGGCCCGATTCGAACTGTAAGATACGTCAATTAATAGATCTAGAAACGATATGGATTAGACATGTCAGTGTCAATTGTGATGTTTCTTCGAACAAAAACGCCACTTTTGACACTGACACATCTAATTCATATTTTCTAGATCTTTAATCTAAATAATTCAAGCCAGTAACGCGTTTATGAACGCCATAAATATTTAACGATCCATTTTATCAATTTCAAATGACCATATTTTTTGTTACAGATACAATGTGTTTAGGCTATGGTACCCTCAGCTCTCAACTGTGGTAGAACATTACAGTAGCACGACCAGCAACGGAGACCTGTGTACTATGCTGGATGCGTATACTGAGGGCCTTAGGAATAGGACTCTGTTGGACACGGGCGCTAATGTATGCGTGCCGGTAAGTTTAGTTCACGTGTCTTGTTTGCTGTAATTAGTTACTTAGACTATGGTTTAGTCAGCTGCTGATAAATTGTATAACTTATCTAGTTGTAACAATAAAATAAAATGGTGGTGGTAAAATGGTGGTTGTAAAATCACTATGCTGGTAGTTTACACCGATGACCTCAGGTATTAATATGAGGTTGGACTGGGGGATCATAATTGTTTGCTTTTGTCAAGCTAACTTGAAGTAGGTGTAATAGTGGTGCGATTTGGTAAGGTAGTTAGTTGCTGACGTTTACAATTTTGTAAGGTCTCACTCAACGGAGTATGGTAGGGGATACTTAGGTACCTATGCATGAATTACTTTTATTAGCAATTATACATTCGGTTTATTCATACAATTTAATTTCATGATGTAAAATCGATATATTTCGCGCGGGTTAACAAATTATACACCTAAACCTTTCTCATTAATCACTTTATTGATGGGTGAAAACCGCATGAAAATCCGCTCAGTGGTTTTCGAGTTTATCGCGAACAAACACACAAACAGACAGACGCGGGGGACTTTGTTTTATAAGTGACTAGCTGTGCCCGCGGCTCCGCCCGCGTGGAATTCGGTCTGTGTCAGTAAGCGGCTAATTTCTAATCCTAATTTCTCTCCCTCTTCCCTGGAGGCGGAACTTGAAGTAAAGTTGACAAATGGATATGCTGGAGGACTGTAGTCCAGATAAAATATTTTACAATTAGGTACCACTAAATAAAACTACACTCCAAAATGTATATCAGACGATACAGTAAGGTATACGCGCGCGAGCGAAAGCGAAGCGGCCTGCCTGGCTAGAGCGCCACCCACTCACCGTGGTCTTCTTCAGACTCCCGAGGAAGACCACGTGCCCCTTGTAACCTCAATGCGTTGCGAGACTTTCGCGAATGATTCGATTTTTTTCGGGAAGGCATGGTAATGCGTATAAAATGCGAGTCCAAATCGTTAGACTCCGCAAACGACCATTGCCGGAGTAAGATATTTTGATGCCCTAAGCATTTCTAGACCATGGTGCCCCCTCTCCCTAGGGTCTTAGAGATTACATTGGTTTTTTTTAGTTGAGTGACGTTCATTGGCCCATTACAGCTGAGAATGGAAATCAGTCACATAATTTTATCACGTAAATTGACAGTGCTGCAGCAGTAACGTTGCAACAGAGTAATGCTGCTGCAGTCGCCATATCTTAGAAAGTGATTGAATACGCGAGCGAAGCGAGCGCGAAAAATTTTCGATATATAAACGCAATTTTATAGACAGTTGTACATTTTTCCTTTTAGTATGGAAATCAGTCAAATAATTTTATCGCGAAAATTGACAGTGCTGCAACAGTAACGTTGCAACAGAGTAATGCTGCTGCAGTCGCCATATCTTAGAAAGTGATAGAAAACGCGAGCGAAGCGAGCGCGAAAATTTTTCGATATAAAAACGCAATTTGATAGACAGTTGTAAATTTTTTCTTTTAGTATGGAAATCAGTCACATAATTTTATCACGAAAACTGACAGTGCTGCAGCAGTAACGTTGCAACAGAGTAATGCTGCTGCAGTCGCCATATCTTAGAAAGTAATTGAAAACGCGAGCGAAGCGTGCGCGAAAATTTTTCGATATAAAAACGCAATTTGATAGACAGTTGTAAATTTTTTCTTTTAGTATGGAAATCAGTCACATAATTTTATCACGAAAACTGACAGTGCTGCAGCAGTAACGTTGCAACAGAGTAATGCTGCTGCAGTCGCCATATCTTAGAAAGTAATTGAAAACGCGAGCGAAGCGTGCGCGAAAATTTTTCGATATAAAAACGCAATTTGATAGATAGTTGTACATTTCTACTTTTAGTATGGAAATCAGTCATATCATTTTATTACGAAAATTGACAGTGCTGCAGCAGTAACGTTCCAACAGAGTAATGCTACTGCAGTCGCCACGCCAAAACGCGAGCGAAGCGAGCGCGAAAACTTTTCGATATAAAAAACTCAATTTGATTTAAAAAGTTATTAAAAACGCGAGCGAAGCGAGCGCGAAAATTGTTCAATATAAAAACGCAATTTGATGTTAGACAGTTGTACATATCTACTTTTAGTATGGAAATCAGTCACATCATTTTATTACGAAAACTGACAGTGCTGCAGCAGTAACGTTGCAAAAGAGTAATGCTACTGCAGTCGCCACCCGAATGTCACCTTTATCATGTCATATAATGTTATTGAAAACGCGAGCGAAGCGAGCTCGAAAATTTTTCGTATAAAAAACGCAATTTGACTTAGAAAGTCATTAAAAACGCGAGCGAAGTGAGCGCGAAAATTGTTCGATATAAAAACGCCATTTGATAGACAGTTGTAAATTTTTTCTTTTAGTATGGAAATCAGTCACATAATTTTATCACGAAAATTGACAGTGCTGCAGCAGTAACCTTGCAAAAGAGTAATGCTGCTGCAGTCGCCATATCTTAGAAAGTTATTGAAATCGCGAGCGAAGCGAGCGCGAAAGTTTTTCGATATTAAAACGCAATTTGATAGACAGTTGTACATTGCTACTTTTAGTATGGAAATCAGCCACATCATTTTATCACGAAAATTGACAGTGCTGCAGCAGTAACGTTACAACAGAGTAAAGCTGCTGCAGTCGCCAACCGAATGTCACCTTTATCATATCTTATAACGTGATTGTAAACGCGAAAATTTTTCGATATAAAAAACGCAATTTGATAGACAGTTGTACATTTTTACTTTTAGTCCCAACCAGGCGCGAATCCAGGATTTCACACAGAGAAGGGATGGGACAGTTTTATATCAGCCTAGCTTCGCATAGGGCTCGATATTTAAGGGTCTCAGCGAGGTTATTCTCATACAGAAAAGATGCAAGAAAGCAGAGCTTGGAATTGACCAAGTGAATGTGAAGTGTGAGCAAGGCAGAAGGCCCAGCTGCGAAAGAGGAAAGCTTAGATTTGGATCCACGCCCAAGTGTAATTAAGGCAGAAGATCAACTTTGCCATAAGGCAGAAGACCTCGCATAAGACCCTACGCCGAACTGCAAAAGAGTGGCTTGAAGCCGAATCTATGCATGTAATCACGACTCTTCTACTGCTCGCTCTTTGGCTTCACTCGAAAGCGCTACTTGATGGGATGCTTTTAGTTTTCGGCTTTCACGGGGCCCCTTATAACAGACAGACCTTTTGACAGTTAGGTCTCAGGATCGCGGCTAAGGAGCAACTCGGCTTGGCCGACAAAGCTGGCGTGCAAGAGAGCAAAATTCGCTATAAAATCGGTAACCTATGTCGAAAAAATCGGCTGGCCGCAAGCCCGAAAGCAAGATTTTTTTCCATGACTTTAAGGGCCTCCGCGTAAGGTCAAATCGAAAGCCTACGTTGGAGATGTTCTTATGTACCCTCACTCCCTTACTTGATCCCTACGACCCTTCGTTATTAGATGGGTCCTTGTACACGTATAAAAGATTCATGTAGGTACCTACTCCACGACGACTGCAATGCTGATGCAGCCTGCGCGTTTTTTTGCCTACGGTTTTGGTGCCCCCTAGACGTGGTGCCCTAAGCAAGTGCTTATTTTGCTTTAAACTAAAAGGGTTAATCCGGCACTGCAAATGACAGAGGTCAATGTTTTTTTTTTTCAAAGTACCCACCTTCGTCGCCATTATTAAGTGCATAAAGGAGGCGATACCTACGTATGAATATGGATTTGATATGGGGGCGATATAATTACGATTAGGTATAATTAATGATGGAGAAAATTTATAATTTTAAATAATAATGCAATTATACGCGTGTTTATATGTGTGTTTATTTTACCACTACGTAACTATGTAAACTCATTTTTAGTTTTCTTGATTACTTAATGTTTACTCAGTTCCCCAAAAGATGGCACTGTGCAATGAGGGGCAATTAATTTACTGTCGTTTAATTTTGTCGTATTATTAATTTATTAAATCAACATAATTATTCAATTATTTTTGTTGATATCCGTAGCCCCTCTTCTAAACTTAGAGTTAATTTGGCAAAATCTTTCCTCGGTGGCTTATTCATGTCACAACATATTAAATTCAACGCCATCTGTTAGTTTACCAGGGTACTATTGTCAGGGTTTTTATTGTCAATTTAATTATTATTATTTTTCCAATGTTTACTTTTAATTGTATATATTTCTGACATACCTATTGTATAATAATAATGTAAATTACGCATCTGTGACAATGTATGATCAATACAAATAAAGAATATGAATATGAATATGAATACTCAATAGTGGTAGCACATATTTGAAAAAAGTTTGCCCCTCCTTCCTAAGTAGCGCCATAAGATTCAGGGGCAAACTTAAGTAAATCGAGTGTTGTGGCTACCCCCCCTTTTAGGGGTTGAATTTTTATAGCCTATAACCTGGCCGAGAATTTTCTTGACAGATTAGTAAAGTTTTCATCAAAATCCGTTCAGCCGTTTTCACGTGATGCGCGTTCAAATAAACAGACAAACAGATAAACAGATAAACAGACAAACAGACAAAAATTCTAAAAACTTTTGGAACATGTTCTGTAATCGATTCTAAGTATCCCCAGCCAACTTTTTTTCAAATATCTTCCATGTACAGACTTTCGACCGTCTTCAGCTTTATTATATGTATAGATAAATTAAAATAAGAGTAAATATACTCCTCCACCAATAACTACATTAATTGAAATTAAATGATCACAGGCAATAATTATTTTTCAAACCTTACTGATTGTTTTAATCCACCGTTCAATTTATAAGTCAACAGGGATAAATTCATGATAAATTAAATGCGCAAGGCATAAATTGAATTATTCAATTTTGCTTGCTCCGGCAAAATATTGCTTCTGCTTCGTCAATATTTTAAAATAAGGATTTAAATTTAATTTGTCTATAGGATAAATGGTACTTTACCTTTAATATATATTTAAATACATAATATAGTCCCATTAGCATTTATAACTAGCCAGTATAGTAAAGTATAAAATATAAAATAAAATAGTAAAAAATGTTGAATTACTTTTTTCCCTTAATTTAGTGCCCCAATTTGCAGTTTGTCATTTATTGGTTAAATATACGATACTGCTACTGAATAATCTTTATTAAATTCCTTTTAAACTTCTTTTTGAATGAAGGCAACTTTTTTTGTTTCCAGCACCCCAGCGGCGCAGAAACCTATATAAACAGCATGATTGTCGGCACCGTCTGCTTCCTGCCGTACCCCATCACGGGTATTCTAGTCAACAAAGTGGGCAAGAAAGCGCTACTTCTGGTCGCAGGCGTAATATGTGTATGCGCTACGTTTGGACTACGTTGGGCCAGCTCAAAGGTAGCAGTTGTAGCGCTATTTTCTGTGGAAATTTCTGTGTCACAGACCATGATGAGTCTGTTGCAAGCTACGACTGTGGATGTATTTCCGACTATGATAAGGCAAGTGCTGTACTTCTCTTTATAGAAAAATCTTTTAAGGTACATATATGGTATTCATAGAGACCCAGCTCAAAATTTAAAAAAAAAGCTGGTCAGAAGCAATAAGGGCATCAGGGGCCGTTTTAGGTCACTTTTGGTTCTTAATCCTGTGGACATCGCTGTCTTTTAACAGATAACCTTTTCGGCTATCATTTAAGGTAAGTAGCACAAATTTTTTTGCTTGTTTTATTCTACGGATATCATATTATTATAAGTCTTTTGCAAGCTCAGGTTGGGAGATTATTAAATGTAAATTTCGTATTCGAAAAATATCATTATTAGGTGATTCCTTGATTGATGAAGATTTCTTAAGTTGAAAAAAGATAACCATGGAAATCAAAACCTTAATATCAAACATCTAGTGATTTACCTACTAACCAAACATTTGATATTACTTGGGAACTAAATACATATGGTAGGTATAATGGGACTTACGAAGCAGACCAGAGAGATTTTCAAAATATTTTTAATGAGGAAATGCTAAAAATAATCATGGAATTAACGAAACAGGTTTCTGAGCTTTTGTGTTTGAAACAATTTTCAGTATTTGTATTTATATGTATATGCTATTATATATTATGTATTTCTTTTGCTCTTTGGGCATACTCTTAAGGTCATGCTGGTGGTGCTTTTCTCTGTGGACATCTCCGTTTCACAGACTATGAAAAGCCTTCTTGTAGCGACGGCTGTGGACCTATTTCCAACTAGAACAAGGCAAGTTTCTTATGTTTCTTATTCTACTCCAGCACTCTTATCTGTAGATTAAATCACTGCCAGTGAGATCGAAATCAACTTCATAAGAAGCGCGGCGCGGCGAGCTCCGGCGCAGTGTTCTTAGGATCATAATGACAGCAGTGTTCTTAGGAATATTATGCAACTGCTGTTTTTTCATTAATTCTGACTTCTAGGCAAAGTTCTACAAACAATGATTTACTTTGATTTTGTTTATAATTTTAGGTGTTTGCTGCTTCTCTTAGAAAAAATATTGTGTGCACCTTTGCATAATTAGGTCTTCAAATTCTCGGGTCTGTCTTTACAAACTCAACTTCGTTTCGTTTTGAATATTAAGACCCCTTTTTATGCACCTGTTGCACAAAATACTATTATAGGTTAGCTTCAAAAAGGAGATCACACAAGGATAAACATAGATTGCGTTGGCAGGCAAGTTTCCAGCCAGTTGGCTTAATAGGTTTTTTAGCGCGGCGTGGCTGGATGGGAAACGTCTAGGTTATCGCCAGATATCGGACACCGTGCCACGTTTAGAATCATCGTCTACTAGTCTTCGCCCTGAATAAAGTTAAAGTGTTCGCTAAATTTATTTGTATGGGAAATTTCATACTTCAAATTGGTTGGTTGGTGCAACTGGGCCTAAGACTAGTTGACGATGATTTAAAGGAAATAAAATTCCACTTACAACAAGCTATTAATTTATTTTTGTTAGTCCTCATTTGTTCAGGTGTAATTTTTAGAATAAATAAAATTACAAGCTTCTAGATCCGGGAATTTTAGGGTAAATTTTCAAATAGGCAATTTTTGCTTTCCCACGGCTAAAACTCGAAGTCCATAGGATTAAAAGACTGGGTATGTATATATTTTCATTCAATGTATTATAAGTTTTAAAAATCATGCACAAGGGTACCTAAAATATTATTTGTTTCTGACAAAATCGCATTTGAAGTTCAAAAAACGGCGAAATTTGCCGTTTTTCGCGTATCCCAGTGGCGGCATCGCGCAATAAAAAAAAACATAACTTTGGATGTAGGCAACGTATTATAAACAACTTAGAGTGTGGACACGGAAACAGTTTAATTTATTTAAAAACAGGTAAAAATCTCTATCGATATATTTTGGTACGACTACAATGACATTTGTATGGACGCTTAATAAGTTGGTACATAGTTGAAATAAAAATGTTTATTTTATAAAAACAGTTGCAAATAAAGTGTTAAAATATATAGTAAAATAAATAAGTGAATCGGTTGTATTGTGTAGGAAATACCGCAAAAAAATATTATTGGCGACATGTCACGACATTTGTATGGCGACATTTATACGGCTATTTTGATCATACAGATGTCGAGAAGGTGCCATACAAATGTCGTCAGGGTCTTATAAATGCAACAAAAATAATAAATAGTGGCATATACATGTTGATACTGCCATACAATGTCGAAAAAATGCCTTATACATGTCAAAAGCGCCTTACAAATGGCTAAATAGTGCCATACAAATGTCGATCTTTAAACGTCCATATCTAACTAACTATAAAAAGTACAGAGGTGCCTCGTACAGTATATTTTTTGTTGTTAAGAACCCTTCCTAAAACGATGATTATAAATCCGATTTTTCAAAAATAAAAAATTGCCATAAAAATGTCGAAAAAACACCCTCTTCAAAAATTTACCCTTTAGATTAATCATAGAGTTTTTATAAAAAGTACTTATTCCTTTTTCTTCCATTACCAAACTTGTTCAAACATTTGTTGTTCAAACAACACAAACGTTTTTTACAGCTTGTGTAAATGTAAAAATGTTTAAACTAAAAACGTGTTACGAGCGAAAATTGTTCAAATCAGCTTTAACAAAAAGTGGAATATTCGAACGTATAAAATTTGAAGAAAATTCTACACCAGAATTCCATAAATATATATTTATCAAAAATCAAACCTTTACAACCATTTTTATCTGAACATTCTAATATTATGGATATATTTTTCCATTTCTAGTATACATATAGGTACGTACCAAAAGTTTCGCTGAAAAGTCCAATACAGTTGAGATCCTTAGATACTAAATGTAACTCGAAGAGTGCAAAGTTTAAGTGCACTTGCATTTTATTTTCCCAATGCATTGAATAGGCTTAACTTACCGACGTCACTCGATTTAAGAACTCCTGTGCGAAGTCTAAAGCGGCCGAGTTTAACTTAAAACTTCTCAGGCAAGTCTATTTCAGTCCCATTGTGAGCTGGAACACGATACAGGTATTGTTGGTCGGTTATGCAGCCGTATTCAGGTTTACCTCAGAATGCACGTTGGCTATTAGAACAACAGCTATATGACGTAATGACAATGGGACTAGCTTTGCAGTTAATATCTGAAATGGTGATCCTAGAGGGAAACGGAAAGATACAAGTACTTAAACATCTATTTAAGTTTAATTCCGACAACGGATTGTCGAAGCAAATTATCTTTTCGTGCAAGAGTACATAAAGATTATCATTATCAAAGTAAACATTTCAATGATTTTCAAGTACATACTTGATCGACATTTGTTGCACAAAAGATCTCTATGGGCAAGGGCCCCCGAAAACAATAAGATACCTAAATATTTGATCCGGTAGGCTTTTGAGGCCAGAAACATAAATTTGACAATTACTTTTTCTCACTACAAAAACAAAAAAAACGGCCTTCCCTTGTTTAATCAAATGTGTAATTCAGCAATTAAATGGGCTATCAGTTAAACAAGGCTCACAAATATTTAAACACGTGTCAATGTGATATACAATTTAATTAATGAAATTAAAGCACGAAGAGTTAATACTAACGGTTCATTAAGGCATCACACACATCAATAGTTTCATTACTTTGATCCACATATCGATAGCTCAATATACATTTCAACGCGAGAGCATCATTAACATTCATGGTTCAATGTGGTTGCGTCCATTTTAGGATCGGCGCATAGAGGTATTGATTAAATTAGTGATGGTTTTATGTACGACAAATAGTCTCAAAATGAGAAAATTTAAACTTAGTTACCTAATTACGCGACACTACAGTGTCTAAAATAAAAACATAGAGCATAATGTATTTAGAGCAAGAAAATCTCGGTTTGCATCAAGATCGGTACGAGGCAACGATTATAAGATTTATAAGCAAAAAAATCTCAGAGTAATAAAAACGTTTCTGTTAGTAAAAATACGGTTTTTTAATATAAGTTTCCAAAAAAGTTCAGTCATAAAATGGAATCCGGGGGATAACTTTGTAGCGAAAATTTACAGAATATATACCTCTGGCACGTAATAGTAACCCATAAAAACGTTTTGGCAGTAAACACGCCAGTAATAAACACCAAATATTATCATTACGTTTTAACACCGCAATGCCTTGGGCCTATTACGATTATAAACACATTTGAAACTTGGTGCGTTACAGTTTACGATTTTACGAAAGGACTTTGGAGTTAGGAATACAAGTACATTCTTTGATTATGTATAACTTCTTAATGTATTGGATAGGAACTCTGAATGGTTTTATAAGTAGGCAGCATTAATTATACATATATATATTATATATGCCTAATCTTGAATATTACTCTGAGTGATTGCTTGAATATTTAATACAATAATTTGATTTATTGCCAAAAAGTTGTATTTAAAATAGCAAATCTCAAATTATGATTAGATTGTCGTGTAAGTCGGTTTACCTTCATTTTGTTAGTACTTGCGTACTTGTATCTTAAAAGTATGAGTAGGTACGTGTAATGTAGGTAGCTATACGAGGACATAACGCACAAGCCTACCTGTACCTAATACTAACCACGGATCTACAATAATGCTAACGCTTAGATAATTATTGATGTGTGCAAAAGGGAAGCCATCACGTATATGAACATTTTACAAAAAAAGTGACCACTTTTGGGCTTCATAGTGGACGAATAATATACCAAAACGTAAGGTTAGCAGACTGGAAATTTTTTAAAACCTATATTCATGGTGGTGATGTTGGATGGGTTAGACGCAATCGAATGTTATTTCTGAATTCAATTAATACTTCCAATGACATTTGACATCATTCTGATTTTGGTCGCACTTTTCATATTTGACTGCTAGTGGACATCTGTAACAGACAATTTCTACGAGTAATGTGCCTAATGCTCTTATTACACCTATATCTGGCTACTCTTTAAACTACATAAGCTATCGTGCTTGGTTCTGCGTATTCACTGGGATTCATCGAGTCGGAAAAGTCTGAGCATAGCTTGCTGTAGCGTATTGAGTGAGCTCCGCTTATACTCGGAGAGCTTATTACCTTATTAGTAATTAGTAGTACTTAAAAGATTATCTTAGACGGAAAAAGCAAGGACTTACTTAATATATACAATGTATATATAATTCATTTCATTTCATTTCATTTTCATTTCATTTCATTTCATTTCATAATGGAATTACTGGACATACATATTCTCGAATCAACTTCATGTACCTATTACATTTAATTAATTTTATATTTCTAAGTATTTCGCAAAGAAAAAGTGCATTACCTAAGCGAAGATGCTGAAGGTCGGTCGAAGTTGTTAGTGCTAAAATAACTTACGAAAATTCAAATTCTTTGTTAAGTTGGATAAAGTTTTTTAACCGATGTTTTTTTTTCAGAACGCTGGCTATTTCGATCGTGATGCTCATAGGACGTATCGGCACGCTGGTTGGAAATATCTTGTTCCCAATATTATTGGATGTGGGTTGTGTGGTGCCATTCTTTGGGTTCGGTGGCTTGATGATATGTGAGTACTTTTTAGGGTTCCGTACCCAAAGGGTAAAACGGGACCCTATTACTAAGACTTCGCTGTCCGTCCGTCCGTCCGTCCGTCTGTCACCAGGCTGTATCTCACGAACCGTGATAGCTAGACAGTTGAAATTTTCACAGATGATGTATTTCTGTTGCCGCTATAACAACAAATACTAAAAACAGAATAAAATAAAGATTTAAATGGGGCTCCCATACAACAAACGTGATTTTTGACCAAAGTTAAGCAACGTCGGGAGTGGTCAGTATTTGGATGGGTGACCGTTTTTTTTTTTGCTTTTTTTTGTTTTTTTTTTTTGCATTATGGTACGGAACCCTTCGTGCGCGAGTCCGACTCGCACTTGCCCGGTTTTTTTTATACACTATCAACTAAATGTTAAGGTATGTACAATCATGCTTCGCGATTGTTGCGCTATTTAGGGTCCTATAGCTAAATTGGTTGTTCAATACTTACGCTATAGAATTTCTAATTTAGCAAGATCCCTAAATGGCATAAAAATCCCGTGTGGTGACTGTACATACACATTACACACGGATACCATACAGTTTGTTCGATAGTAGCAACTGTTTGAACGTTACAATATTTTTTCTTATATCGTGCTTACCTTATATTGTGGACAAAAATTTAAAATTCAGATATCTGATGATACTTATACTATAATGATGTGTCCATTGTCTGAATTTTATACTGGCCTTTGCATATTATTGAGGGCATTAACTACCGGTTAAACTTATTTATTACCAAAAACGCCATAAATACCGTAAATGTAAAAAAAAACAAATCACTGACCAGAGAGTATAAAATCTTTCCCGAATCTTCTGAATAACTTTAAGGATCTGTCTTTTATCTTAATCCAGTTTTTGAGAGGGCTGTCATATGATTACTTACTTCTTTCGTCTAAAGAAGTCACTCCCAGTGAAAATCGTCACAATTAACACGAATTTTTTTTCGAAATAAAAGATTATCAGCTGAATCATCGTAAAATGGCGTGCTTAACTTAATCCTTGGCATTATTCCCACAGTTATTTACTGATTGTCCAGTATGAGTGTGATCTCTGATCACCAACAGTTATTACTGATCTCGATGCTTAAGTATACTGGTTAAAGTTTCAGGCAAAGGCTCCAGTAGCAATGACAGGCCTGCTCCTGAAATTGCAAAAAGTAATAAGTTTTTTCGGATTGACTCAGCATTTTTATACCTAGCAATTAATATCTGCCAAGAGTGACCTAGAAGCATAAAATTCGCGCTGTAACGCTTAAAGAAATAGTGTTAAAGTGAATTTTGCTTTATTAATCTCCGTCATTGTTATCTGGATTAAACGCTTATGAGATAAGGGTTTTAATCGAGGTCATTTTGTGACATTTTATTGAAATATTAACGGTTTGGGACTTACAAAAGGAAATTAGGTCAACGTAACACATGTTTTAATGAAAGGCGTTAAATCATAGACAAAGGAAAAAAGACATAAAATAGTGAAATTTTGTAACTGCATGTTATAGCTAAAATAAAATATATATTGATAAGTACATGTATACAAATACATATACATACATATTTGGCAACTTTACAGTATACTTGCTTTGCGGGTGAGATGCAATTCTTTGGTTTGATTTTTCTATACTTTCAATCACATTTTTTAGTCGTAGAACAGAGTACCTACCGCGAACAATGAAAGTCGAAAGTTATCTCTCTCTTTATCGCACGAATATGGAAGACCGATAGAGAGGCGGATAACGAGTATTCGGTTTTTTTTTCGCGGTAGGCCCTCAGAGGCCACTTTACATATATTTTTTTAAAAGATACCTACGCTGTTCATGGTCACGCTAGATTTTTAAAATATTTATTTATTTGTTGCAGGCGTCACCATGTGTGGATTGTTCCTGCCATCAAAGAAACAGTGATATTTTACGAAGTAATTGTAAATAATTAACTTAAAGTATTATACCTCTATTATAAAGAGTAGTGTAAGTTATTTAATAAATTTGTAAATTTGTACAGATCGAGCATAATTAAAAAAAAAACCAGAACAAGTTTAATATTTTTAGTATTATTTATTAAATTACAATTAAAAAATATAATAATATAACTTTCCTATAAGTACCTACTAATAATCTAATTAGTTGATAGTATAGGAAAAATACTAATAAGCGCTAGAGGTGTAAGTACCTTTTTATTACAGACTAGCTTCTGCCAGTGCCTTTATCTTCATGGAATGATGATGATTGCTAAAAACCATCATAACTCCTTTCCCGGGCTCATTCTATCTCCATATTGTATATATCTAAATCGTTTCAACGGTTTAAGCATAAAAAGGTCACGGACAGAAGGAGTTACTTGTTGAATATTAAATTGAACGTATGTGTAATGCCACACAAAAATAAAACAATTATTTATTGCCGATTTCGCAAATTTTATCTGAGATTGCATGCCTCGAATGTAAAGAGACCTCGCTATAGCTCGCCCTTGACAAACTACCTCACTGCTTAACTCCCTCAGCTTTGTATGCACATTTCCAGTTTAACAAGATAACTTCATGCACTGTCTTACTCCAAACTAAGTAGCAAACCCCAATATGATTATGACTGAGAGCTGAAGGACGACTCACGTTAGACCGGGCCGGAGCTTCCGGCGCTTAATTTTCTATGACATGACAGGCGATCACGTGATGCTTTCGGAAGGTCCGGGTCGGATACGGCCCGGTGTAACGTGAGTCATCCTTAAAGGTCTATTTACAAGTATATTAACATAAATCCCATATCATAGCACAACAATCTTCTAGCCTAGTCGATAGTGCACGAGGTCCCAGGTTCGAATCCCGGTAAGGCCATTTATTTGTGTGTATATCACTAATTATTCCTAACACACGGGGTTAATTTGTTGGAGTTATATAGCAGTTATGGAGGTTGTCACATCCACAAATTTTCTTCGAAGGAAAAATTTATAATCCAAGTTTCAATTTAAAAAGTCGACCTTTACGACCTATTACCCTTAAAGTCAATAATTCTTTGTTTTCGAGTTAAATATTTGAAAAATGAGAATTAAAAAGGTTTATAGAGGCAAAAACATTACACTTAGAAGTTATTATTCCGATATATTAGTTTAAAATAAATAAATTTCCACTTCCACCAAAAAATGTTAGCGTACGCTTAGGTACTCATTTAAGAACGCAACATGTTTGTAAACTCAACATACTGATAGCCATTATAGACTTTAGTAATAACTTTCATTACTTTATACGGCCCCTGCCACAATTTTCATCAATTATGTCGTGCCAGCAGTGAACATTGTTCCTTAAATCGCGTTAGCAAGTTTGCCTCCATAACGCGCGAACACTGAACTCAGCGGTACGTGCATATACTGGCCGTATTACATCCGTGCTGACACAGCTGTTTTTATTAAGTAGATAGGTATGCCTTCTCAGTCACACAATCTGGGCAGCAAAATTAAAGTGCTGTCACTTCGTTAACATAATGCTTTAGGGTGTATAGCTTTTCTGAAAGCGATAATTATTCTAGAAGATTTTGAATTCGATTTGCTACGATTTTTAGTGTTCCGTACAAAACTTTGTTCACGGACTTATGGGATCACTTCGGTTTTGCAAATAGTTAAATGCGTTTTTCTCATAGACCTTTTGACGTTGATACCTAAAATTAGAAACAGTTAGCTATTATCACCACTAATATTATAAATAAGTCAAAAACTGCTGCTTGATACATGCACGCAGTAATAAATAAGTGCACTGCCTTTTGCCCTTTGTCTCGTCTTGGCGGGGACACGGCGTCCCTCCAGATACATGTATATTACAGTTATTAAGCATAGTTATGTATAGTTCTAACACTAGGATAAGACTATATATATTACTAACACAAATGATCCTCGATGGTCGTAAATAAAGAATTAATTATATTATTATAAAAAACCGCTTATTTAAGGGGGAAAATTTGGGGGTTGAAAGGGGTAACCTGAATGTATTAATTAGTTAAGAAGCCTTGAATTAGGCTTTCTTCACAAACCACTGTTCTTATACAATTATAAAAAAAGTAATTAAATTACTATTCCTCTTCTCCCTTCTACAGTTACTTCTATCCTTTCAAATTATAGCCACACACACCCTCTGTTCGTAATTTGCCTTAAATCGTAACCTTCCTTTGACGAGTTGGTTAAGTACCCAAGTTAACGTAAAGGGCCGACCTCTCATTAAGGAAGGTTGGACTTAGCTTGATGTCGAATCAATTCACTTGTAATCTACGTGAGGAAAATAGAGACCTTGGCAATCTTGCGCTATCTAGTCAGATGATGTCATTGGATTATTAAAAAAATACTTAAATTACAGCTTAATTTTAATTGAATCCGTAGTAAATCATACTTTTAGGCTAAAAGTGTAGTATATCTAAAAGCTTTTAGTATATTATATGGCTAAATTTCATTAACAATGGAAATAACGAAATTGTATGAATAGGGATAGAGTTCAATTGAATATTTTTGTTGTTTACTTTGATTAAATAACAATTGAATGTCAATTTTAGTTTTGAATTTGCTAACATAACCTAATATTTAACCTAACCTAACCCTAATATTTGTACCTACGTATTTTCGTCAAAGCCATTTTATTATTTATTTTGCACAATTCATTCCGAACTAGATTAAAAAAACTTAACATACCTCCGACATAATAACATAAACACAAACATAACATGACATAACATGAGACACATGTTCTAAGCAAAAGTGAAACCACAGATTAGAAAAAATATTATTAAGTACCTACAAAGTTTGAGATCTGGCAACGCAGGCTTATACAAGTCAGCTATTAGGCTTCCTGACATTCTAGGTATCTATGCCTACTAACGATACTTATACTAAATGACTGCTAACTGATATGAATTCAAAATCATTCCAATATCTGTTTGATGTTAGGTGCACGTTCAAATTGGCCTGTAAGCCGGTAACTAGGGTTTGCACGACGGATCCGAAATGTATGGGAAGATCCGCGGATCCGGATCCAGATCCGGATAGTTTCATACATTTTGGATCCGGATTGTAAACCCTACTCAAACTCAAACTACCAATCAAGTCAATCTAAAGTGAAGACATTACAGATTATGATGTGTTTACATTAAAATAATAATTATTTTAGCCTATAATACGTCCCACTGGGCACAGGCCTCTTCTCATGCGCGAGAGGGCTTGGGCTATAGACCCCGCGCTAGACCAATGCGGATTGGGGATTTCATATACACCTTTGAGTTGCTTCGCAGATGTATGCAGGTTTCCTCACGATGTTTTCCTTCACCGAAAAGCTAGTGGTAAATATCAAATGATATTTCGTACATAAGTTCCGAAAAACGCATTGGTACGAGCCAGGATTTGAACCCGCGTCCGGACCGAAACCCGGACGTCATATCCACTAGGCCACCACCGCTTTTACATTTATAAAAATGTAAAAGCTTTTACATTTGTAAAAATAATTTCATTTTTATTTTTAAGATATTTGAGACAATTTAAAGGTCATTTCAACACCTCACGCCTCACGCCATTCGATCCGTTACATGCCTCACATATGAGTGAAATCAGCAATATCACGATACCTAGGTCAAGTCATTTCAGACCCTCCCCTACATTACCTACAATGTGACTTATCAGGGCTCTTTCTGGTGTCATCAGTGAAGTTTACTGTATTTCGCTGTATTTTGGTATTTCTGACCGCTGCGTACACACATATAAGACAATTTTTTTTATGAAGAAACAAACAGTCATTAATTAGCATTAATCAATAGATTGAGCAGCAGTAAATAGACCTATAGTTTCCTTAATTAACATATGAAAAATACGTAGCCAATGCACCTTTAAATACAACAAGAAAAATCGTATATAAATGTTTTTGTCTTTCATATGACTTACTTTCCAAATCAAGAATAAAATACAAACAGGAGTCACTTTCACTCTTTCAAGACTTTAATCTGTACAGTCACCACACGGGATTGTTATGCCATTTAGGGTTCTTGCTAAATAGGAAATTCTATAGCGTATGTATTAAACAACCAATTTAGCTAGGACCCTAAATGACGCAACAATCGCGAAGCGTGGTGGTACATATGTATAATATTGTTTATACGACAACGGTTTCACTCACTTGAATTTTTAGTCGCTATTGTTTCGGGCCCGTCGGGGGTCCTTCCTCAGGAGGCTGTCCTTCACCTGACAACTCTGGCTGCGGAGTGCACCGCGCCCCCCGCCTCCGCTCTGTCAGCGCGCGCGCAACGAGCGACGAGGCGGGCGGCGCGATCACTGATCGCCGATCAGTGCACGAGTTGCAGTCGCCGCGACCACTCGAGCCTGAGGAAGGACCCCGACGGGCCCGCATGTCGCCAATAGCGACTAAAAATTCAAGTGAGTGAAACCGTTGTCGTATAAACAATTTAAAATATGTCTCACGAAAGTTTAATAGGTATCGATGTATAACATTATATCTTAGGCAGGTTATAAAACCACGGAATGGTTTTACTTAGTTGCATACTACATAACTTAGCTTTAAGCGTTATTTATTATGGACTGAAATAATAAAACGTTCATAAAAAATATTGCTTACCGTATTTTTAGGCCGAATTAACTAAACAGAAAATTCAACTCTAACAACGAGTTGTAAGGTCGAAAGTAGCTTGTGTTGTATCAGGTCATTAAAAGAGACTTAAAGTATTACATAGTGCTTATGTTTTTGCCTATAACAATGTCACGTAATAAAATTTGATCCATTTTTTGTGGGCTATATTCTTACTTAAATATTACAACTTAATTATAACTGTAACTAGGATTATCACGATATGTACTTCATTGAATGTTCTTAAGTATTTAAACAGTGCAGAAAATATAATACAGTCAGCGTCAAAAGTAAAGTAACGTATCTGACCATGCATCCATAGTATAACACATTTAAGTATAGCAAAACGTAAACTAAAGAACTTACAACCACATTGATGAGTACAAAGACGTGCCAAGCGCACATACACAAAAACGATTTCCGTATGGCGTATCCGCCTAGTGACACGGTTGAAAATGTTACTTTGAAAGTGCGACAACTAATTATGAGAGTAAACTGCAAGAACTATAAACTGTTTAACGGTAACTGCACGTTATAGTAAGTTTGATTCGCAGCGAGCAAGTTCTAGAAATGTCATCACACTTAGTCCTTTGCCGTGTTTGAAGTTAGATTAAGGTCTAAAGTTTAGAGCACAGTCGGAACTGTACAACTGTATCATAATATTAATTAATGTTCAGCATTTCTGTGGCCAACAAGAAACAAATGAACATCACGTCTCATAAAAAGAGATAATTGTAGTTTTTAGGCACTTACAGCTGCAAATGTATCACCAGAGCATTACTGATGCTTTAAAAACCTAGGTAGTCCTTTCTAACGGTCTTCTAGCCTAGTCGGTAGTGACCCTGTCTATGAAGCAGGAAGTCCTGGGTTCGAATCCAGGTAGGGGCATTTACATAGATGTGTTTATCACAAATAGTTCCTAAGTTATGGATGTTAAAGTATGTATCTATATCTATCTATTATAGATATCCTCGTCTAGTAATATCCACAACACAAGCTTTATTGAGCTTACTACGGGACTAGTTCGATTTGTGTGTAAAGCGGCCCACAGAATACCAGTTCGCCGGACCAAAAAGAATAGATAGTATAGAGGGGTCCTGTCATTGTAAATTTTGTAGTCACTGTAAATTTACTGCCATCTATCGACACACGACTAAAACTCAAAATGAAAACGTATAAAGTTATCAAAAAATGTATGTATATGGATAAATGATTTTATTATTTTTATATCATTTTGATCCATGTTCATTCACTGATATCTATGTGTTAAAATTGTTAAATATGAAACGGTGTCGTCACGCCATCTAGCCGAGGATAGGCTAAAGGTGTGTGCGCCATCTATTCGAGAATGACTTTCACTTGAATTCCGAGGCACGTTTTTTCCTTAGACTTTATTCGTCTTATACGAAGTTACATATGTCTTTGGCCGGACGATATCAGCCTGTCAGTTCTTCGAAACTGTCAACTTTTGCGATTAACTGACAGGCTGATATCGTCCGGCGAACTGGTATTCTGTGGAGCCCCATAGGATTGTCCGGTAATATTTATTTATTACACAAATGATTCTGGAAAATTCTCGGCAAGAAAAGTAAAACCTGAAAAACAAAAACCTCCGCAAATAATTACATCCAAAGCTTTCTTCCATATGTAGGACTACCTATAAGTAGGTATGTTGCGTTTTCGAGTACCTACGTGAGCACCATTAAAGAACCGTTCTCCATGGCACAAGGTTCTAACGAGAAATAGAGCTACAGTCGACTCTCGTTAATTCGAAACTCAAGGGACTTTTAAAATATTACGAACTATCGAGAGTTTGAAATATCAAAAGGTTACTAGGTACACACATTATGTGTGTGCATATTTACATGCACATACATAATGTGAATTAATTATTAGTCTTTGGGAAGAAGTCTCTAATATTAGTTTGCTTCAAAGCACATTGCTGAGACTGATCAATAACTTTTTTTTATCAGAAATACCTAGTGCCGGAAATGATTTTACAATAATAAATGCTCGTGCAACGATGAACTTGAACTTGTCTCAAAATGTAGGGTACTTACACTTACTTCTGCAATCAGAAGCACTACCACCAGTTTTGACATTGACAGATACGCTCGCGTCTAAGTAACTTACTTTCTATGCATCTCGCTCTTACTCGCATATTAGTGCAAGCGAGATGTATAGAAAGTAATTTACGTAGACGCGAGCGTATCTGTCAATGTCAAAACTGGTGGTAGCCGTACTGATAACTTTGAATTGTCGAGTGTTTGACGCCTATGAGTTCGAATTAACGCGTCGTTTTGTTACGTAGCGATGATTTTTTTTGTTCGAATTACAAAGTGCTGAAAAATGTATTTAATTATTTCGAAATATAAAGAGATTTTCTAGGGAACTTGTGATAACTTTGAATTATAGAGAGGTTCGAATTATCGCGGGTTTGGATTAACGAGAGTCGACTGTACTCATTTGGCAGGCCACAAGTAAGGTAAAAAGCACTACTCTAAATAAGTTTACTATCTAGGTAAATAAATCGCTTGGGCATCCCAAGCAGTTTTCCTCAATGTATCATCTGAGCAAAATTGTAATAGGTAGAACTTTGCGGCACTACAGCGTGCTCGGCAACTCCGCTGTTACATTTTACAAAACGTGTTTGCTACATTAAAGCGCTACAAAGACATGGTTCTATTCAGTGCTGAAAGTTTACAGTTCTATAGAACCAAGTGTATTACAAGTTGTTTTGTTGGATGAAGCCGCTGTTCGCATGAAAGGTAAGTATGAGTTTTGCTTTCAACGAATTCAAAATGGAGGATTAAGTTAAAAGTCTATGTTGTTCTGCGTACTTATTTACAATTCAATAGAAACGTTCTTCGAAATGCATAATAAGAGGAAACTACGCTGAATATTAAAAGAAAAACAATAGAAGGCACAGGGTAATCTAAGTAAGAATTTCAGAATTTTGGTACAAATAGAAAATAGTTAAATCTTTACCGTAATGCCAATTTTATAAAAGATATAACACGAAAAGAATAAACGTAAAATTCACTATGAAATTAAGAATAAATTAGACGTTCTTGTTTTAAGCACTACAAAGAAGATTAGTTCTACAGCAAGTACTAACTATTGTCAGACCTCCTAGTGGAATTGTCGTAGGATGTAGGCTATATGTACCATTTTGTAATGTTGCCTGTAAATATTATTGGCTCGTATCTATTCTTCCCCCAATAAAGAAATAAAAATAAGCACGATAACAGACAGCCAAGTAAACAAAATTATGTCCCAGTCGTAACAAATAGACAAGGAATTTAGAGAGAGCTGCTAATATAAAAAGTACAGTTCTGAGAAAAAAACACGAAGAATAACTTCTACCGGACTTTACTTCCACACTGCACTATGACCTTTGTACCCCGCAGCAAATATCACAATGTTGGGAAAACCGCGCACTCACGAAATTCACTTATGTCCGACTCAATGGAGATGCTGATATATCTTTTCTAATGTTAAATATCACTTCTCCAGCCACAATACTTACTTAAAAAGGTCGTATAGGCTACGTAAGTGTCATAGACTTAAGTCCTTTTTGAAATAAGAAGGGCACAAGGGTAGTGATTGCGAGCAATCCCCTGGCGGCCTTTTGAGGAAACACTTCTCCGTCTGAAACGCGAATCAACATTATCGAGGGTAGAAACTAAATAGTTATTAGAGATGCCACATTCGGCAACTATTCGGCGTTCGGCCTATTCGGCCACTTTAGGCAGTCGGCAACATTAGGCATGTTGCATACTATTCAGTTGAATACCGAATATGGGCGATTGTGCACTACAATGAATTTTACTGTCCGGCAGTCTGAGTTTTCATGGTCCGATATGGCATGAAAAAAACGGATGATTGGCTTGTGCACTTGTCCGTCTTTTTACTCGCAGGTGCGGCGTAGTAGCATGAAACACACACCCCCCCTAGCCCGCCCCCGCCCGGCCAAGTCATGAATAATACTAATTTCAGACACAGTCCACAAGCATAAACACATTTTTCATAGCTGTCATCTCGGACCGGAAAAAAACTGTCCGGAATGGCGAAAAGTAAAATGTCGGACGGTAAAATTACGTCTAGTAACTCGGACTGCCGGACAGTAAAATTCATTGTAGTGCACAATCGCCCTATCTGTTGCACTTACCTAAAAAGAAAAAATACTCAATAAAAATAACCAAAAACTAGGTATATAGAATATTTAAAATGTATTAGTATTCTTGGAAATTTGTTAAATACGAAGACCCTTTTTTGAGCATTTGTTCTGAGGTCTGATTGACTAATTCTACATTCATTAATTCTGTTCAACAAAAAAATTATCTTAGCAAACCAAGCACAACGGCTTTGGTCGCGAACGGTTTTCACAATAATTGTGACTCAAAATGTTCGCATGTCATGCCAGATATTAGGCGCTTCGGCCGAGAGAGGGGCCGAATATTTGGTATTCGGCCGAAAGCACTATTCGGGGCATCTCTAAATAGTTATGCTTCGTCTGGAGTTTAGTAGTTGTTAGTTACCGTAATATATTATATAGGGGATATCGCGTGTGCAAAGTTTGCCGAGAATATGGAAAGTTAATTGAGTTTTCCGTTAACTTTTAACAATTTATATTTGGACGCGTCAACGTTTGAATGTTTCATAAAGTTTTTGTTTTGTTGTGGGTTTCGCCAAAGTTTTCAATGCCTATTATTATGACAGATTTTATTGTTGTATACTTTATTGGGGGAGGCCTACGTCCAGCAGTGGACGTCCTCTGGCTGATTATGATGATGATGATTATGATACTTTATAAATACAACAAGAACATCGATAATAGGTACAATTTAATCGCATTTGGTTTTTAACTTTTTAATAAACATTTGTAACATCACCAACCCAAAACGATAAAAAAAAAATAATGAATCCTTTCTAATGGAAAGTAAAATCACGACTGTAGGAACACATATTATTTTATTATCATACTTACAATATAGTACAATATAAAATGCCTCGGGGAATAAGTCCTACTTTTGTACGATACATTTTCATTAGAGCAATAGCTTCTTAGATTTGATATTCGTTAATAATTGATTCACCCAGTCCGTCATTTTGACATTTATGTTTGTTAGAAAGAGACATTTAACAAAGATTTGCTAAGTTTTATGGATAAGGAAGTAAATAAATATCTGTCTCTGAATGTGCTCCTTTAAATATTTATGTATTAAAATAAGTTCAGCTCCGACTTATGCTTCTTAGCGAAAGGCAACATTCAGTAAATAACTCATTTCCGTTACCCCATAAATTTTGTAAGCGGGAGGTGAATATTCACGGGTAGTTTACCTCGTAGTCCGAATATCGTCCTAGATTCAAGTTTCACAGACCAATTTTACTAGATAACACAAGCACCAGAGAGTAGATCAGCTACACTCTAATAACACGAGTTAAAATTGCCTACTCCAGAGCACACAGTCGCTGTGGCCGAAATCGGTCAGGAGAGCATCATCATCATCATCATCACTAGATAACATAAATAAAACATAAATAAATAGATATAGATAAAAACCAAGCATTCACATCATGCGCTGAGATTCAAATTTGAAGCAACCACGCGCCTTAAGGGGCCCACTGATTAACAGTCCGCCGGACGGTATCGGCCTGTCAGTTGTTCGGAACTGTCAAAATGTTGTTCTAACTGAGAGGCCGCCGATACCGTCCGGCGGACTGTTAATCAGTGGGCCCCTTTAGTAGCGCCTAGACAGCGTTTAGTTTTGTTTCTTGTATTTTTATATGTTTTAAATCCAAAGTTTGTTGGAATTAAATTAGGGCTCCGTTACTAACTTCGTACAGACGCCGTCAGATATTTCGGAGCGGCAAAGGTGCTCAAAAATATCTGAACACGCACTCTAGCGCCTTAACAATAGAGGCGTGTTGAGATATTTGGGAACACTTTGGCCGCTCCGATATATCTGAGTGTGACTGTACCTATAAAAATGAACACGCATATAAAAATGATACAACCTACAAGCATATAAAAATTACAAATAACAACAGTAATTTATTTCTAGGTGCTAGACTAAGGCAATTTACCATGATGTCCATGGTTAAGCAGATTGGTGCAACTCATGGCAGTATTTTACATGTGTGAAAACGCGTCTGTGGTTTCCGTGAATTTTAGTAAAAGCTTCATAAAACAGAGTCTATGCGAGGTAGTCAACGGCGACACCCTTAATAAGGACCCTTTCCCATCCATCCCTCCATATTTCCTACTTACCCTGTCATATTGTGTTGTATAAACCCACGTTATATACCAACCATCACATTAGATCCTTGGTGGATAAGAAAAGGGGGGTATTCTTCGGTCTTTGTTATCTGGATTCAACTGTCTCACGCGATAACTTACCAAATGCCAAATATCTCAGCTAGGGAATGCAAATCGGTTATTTTTTGTATGGAAATAACCGCGGTTTCGGTTAATAACCGATAATTTCCATACAAAAAATATCCGAAAATAACCGATTTGCATTCCCTAATCTCAGCATAATAATATTAAGGCGAGCCCTACACGTCAATAAATATTGTGATAATTATCATGATATTTATTATGTATCTTGGGCCGGATCACAGCACACCCTACACCATCAATACGGATCGCGTCAGTACGAAGCGCTCTTTGTACAAGGCAGACGTGATGGATTCTAGTCTAGACAGAGAAAAATTACTGACGCGATAAATATCAAACGCGACACTACACGCAAGATAAATATCACGATCCAGGATCAGGGTCACATCACAAGCATTTCCAGAAAGCCAGCGAAATATTGTGATCCGTCAATACACTACCCTACACGTGAATAAATATCGTAATCCGTCAATATAATTGACGGATCACAATATGGATCTTGCGTGTAGGGTTCGCCTAATATAACAGTTTTGGATGATTCACGGTGAAACCAGTGATATCCGGATCAAACAAGCGTAGTGACACTGTGAATGTAGTGTGCTTGGACAGACCAACAACGAGTGTGAACGCGATCAGACCAACGAGTGTGAACGCGTCCGGTGGTAACAATGAAAGCGAACGCAGCCGACGTGCACGAATGAGGGTAGACCGAGCGCGGTCTACACAACTTTTGACACCCACCCGCTATCATCAGTTACCCGTGAACGAGATGCATGTAACTGCGTCGAAATATCGGGAGCTCGAAAACAATAAAATAGGTAATCACGGTTCATATCCCGGTCGACATAAGTCTAGTGATCTCAGCAACTTTAGCGGCGCTGAGCACTTTTTGTGATGGGGAAAAAATGTTAAACTCGCGAGAGCGTAAGACGTAAGACGTGACGTCACGTGTGACGGACACTGTTACAATGTCATTAAGTTTTTCTTTTTTGATTTAAATACCATCTAGTGAGTTTCCCTCAAACTAGTACTAATATAACTCTAGTACTCATAGTGATGTGCTTAGGGGTTTCAAGTAATGCGACGAAATAACGCTAGATGGCGTTAACCTCAATTATATTACATAGTGCTGCAGACATTTTGCACTAGGTGGCATTTTGGATAGATGTTATTAATTTGAGTTAGAATGTCATTGTGAGTTTTCACTTCTGCCGGCACTTCCGGAGTGCAATCCGTTTTTTTTTTACTTGAATTATCAGCGCAGTCCCGGCTTTTTGCAACGGCTCATGGACGCTGGCTTCGCTTGGCAACTTGTCCCAAGAAATTACTTAGGCACTATTGTCACGTAAGCGACTGCCATCTTACCTTCCAACCCAGAGGGGAAACTATTAGGCCTTATTTAAATTAGTTCGGCTTCCTCAGGCTAGGCTATTTTTTTATGTCGAACGTGAATGAAATGTCTTTAAAACCCGTAGGGGTCGAATCAAAAACTAAGTAATTAAGTCCGACTCACGCTTGACTGCACAGTTCTAATAGGTTTTCCTGTTACCTAGAGGTAAAGAACTATTTTGTGTATTTTTTTCAAAATTGTAGACCCAGTAGTTTGGGAGATAAAGGGGGGAGGGGAATGGTCGGACAGACAGACAGACAGACGCACGAGTGATCCTAGAAGGGTTCCTTTTTTTCCTTTTGAGGTACGGAACCCTAAAAAAGTTAGCTAAGACGGACTCTAAATATATTCGATATCTTTGGCAAAGTTTTGGTTTTCGACAGCCGTGTTCTTGAAATTTTGCCAGCGAGTTTATATTTTGCATCAGTTTGTTATGTAAATTGACAGATTTGTATCCGACGCCGCGCAGGCTTGACATGCAGACGTCGGCTCCGTTCGCTATCGATTCTGTACCCTTTAGACTGGGTTTACATGTGCTTAGTAACTACACAATATTTAATAAGGTAAACGTACTTAGTGTTCGACGTGCTAATGCCCAATAGTAGACCAATAGTGGGACCGGATTTTTGCACTAAAAGTTTTGATAATTCTAAAGATGAAAAAGTGATACTTATCTGACATGGGACATATTTTTAAGCATATTTGTAAAATATGACGAAAAGTTAGAACGAGCGTTAGATATAAATTAGGTATTTATATATTTTTAGTAATGATTTTTTAATATTGAATTAAAGTGCAATGTTTAAGTTCCATCGTTTATAATATGTATGACGCTTTATAATGTAAAATTATTAGAATTTTTTTTAACGTGCTTCTTAGTCAAACTACAAATTAGCTTATTATTTTGTCGATATTGAATTAAAGTTTAATAAATCCACAACAACATATCTAAATTCTTAAGTTAATAGGCAAGCTAAAAATTTAGAAGAATAAGATATATGCTTTAGAATTAATATGCGTTTTTTGTCCTATAATATCTAATATTGAATTAGAGTCTGTAAAAATAAGTCTATTACTATAAAATAATATACGCAGCCATATTATGGAAAATAAGAAATTTCGGTGTGTAGCTTGCATTGTAATAGTAAAATATATTGTAAAAGGCGCGAAATTCATACATACGCCGCGCTGGTCCGTCAGTGTCGCCGGCGCGGCGCCCGAGACCCTATCATAGCCTACCTATACCTCGCCCCTCGCCTCGCCCCACCTGCCGCTCACAGCACTGTCTGTCTTTTCTTATCATTCATTTGTTTGTTTACTGTGGACATATGTGACGTCCCACGGTCAAAGGTACCTTATGGCGGGTATGGAGTTATGCATACCCCAGTAATCTACAATAAATAAGCTATCGATAACACAAAAGATCAACCTTCTAGGTTGCGTAGTTACAGAGATATGATTTTTTGAAATTAATGTTGTGAAATTAGCAACTTTACGATAGAGAAGTTTTAAGTTTAGCCGCCTAAAAAACTATGTTCCTGAAGTAAGTTACATAGTTGACTACAAATAATAATACCTTATATATGTGAGATTAAAAAAATATTGCGACTTGTTCTGTAATGCAAATAGAAACTTTTGATATCGACTGATTTATGTGTATACTAGCCAATCTCTTGAAAATAAAGTTTTATTTCATTTTCACGATTGATTGCAATGAGCTCTCAAGATTTAAATTCTATTTATTAGAAAACGACACTGACAGACAGTTTAAGCAAAAAACAATACCGATTTAGAGGTGAAAATGTATTTTCTGACTTTTTCATATAAAATCACAAAATTGAATATTTTTACTTTTAATGTGACACACAATCAATTTTTCTGAGCACATATGAAAGAAATTCTGTCATTCAAATGAAATAAATCCTAAAACCCCAACTAAATACTATATTTAACCCCTTATGCCACTTTAAACTTACATAACAATAACAGTATTTGCTCCATACATTTACGAAAAGGTACCTTATGGAAATAAATCTAATAATACATCACTACAAAATATCAATCATATTACAGTTTATCTTTTATGAATAGAAAATATTAATTTACATTAAACTGCCCCAAATTTAATTAGTACTTCGACATAATAATCTTAAAAAAGACCAATAATTTGTATGTAATGAAAAGGTACCTTGTGATTAAGTTACATGATGAGGCATGATGATGATGGAACAGTTAGGATAAACTAATAATATTTTGGGGTTAAGATTGTATAAATCGTCTATTTCTTATCAATAATATATTTCGGTTGCTATTGAAGATAAGCGGCATTGAGGTTCAATGACCTCAGATATTCCATAAGGTAATGCGTCGGGTATTGGCATTTTTCAGCAAACCAATGGCTGATTTACTGCATGCGACCAAACCAAATGAAGATTATTCTAGTTAAGAAAGACTTGACGAGAGTAACTTTGGTATAATAGCAGGCTACTTGGATTTGTGATGTCGGTCTATGTACGGTTATAATATTTGCGAGGCGCCCCAACCAGAACTGAAATTATCAAATTAGTTTTGCAGAATGCTAATACAGTTCTCTACCAAACTTCTTTTCCCGTATTGACTAGTTTTTTTGGGAATTTTCAATCTTTTTTCCATAAGGTACCTTTTCTACTAAACTCTGAGACGACATTACTAGGCTTATAACTAACTTATAACAAAAATAAAAACAGGTAAACAAACGTTACGCATTAAGGTTTCAGATCACACAATAAAAAAAAATTGAGCATATTTTCACCTCTTTACAAAACATTTCATATCTCCGAAACTAGAAACCCTCATAAGGTACCTTTTCCCGTGGAACGTCACATATATAAATTAGATGCGGACATTACGTGAAATTAAAGGGGTCCCTTTGTTTCCCATAAAGTTTTAAGTCGTAATGTATTGTTTGTCATATAAGAACCTTCGGGCTCTCGAATTAAGGTTTATTTTTGAATGGCCTTAGTAGCAGTGTGATAGCGTTGACTCGGCTCGGAGAGTTGGCGAATTGACGATTCATTCAAGTTATCAGTTAGTTTAGTGGCCGAGTTGATTAGGAAGTACATTTGAATTTCGAAATTGTAATAAAAATGTACATGATATTCACAACTATTTTTTACCATAGTTTGTCAAAGGACTGTCTCATTTCAAACATAGAGAGAATCATCATACTATCTTTGACTTACACTAGTACTAGCACCCAAAAGAAAAGGATGAATATAGTTTTTTGTTTTTATTTACTGACAAATTGGTTTGACCGACTATACCTATTTCTGGTTCCTATTGTCATGTCCTGTCCTATTCAACGTCAATATCATATTATGTATATTATAAACCAACTGCTCAATATTACACGTATACATATTGAATATACAATAAGGTAAGTGACCTCACCTTATTGTATATTCCGTGTCGACCGTATATGCCTATATACGGCCCACCTTAAATTAAAATGTTTTTTTTTTTTTAATAAACAGGATATTAAGTATGAAAAACTCACTCAAATAGGTATCTTATTTATTGAAGTTTCTTCATTATACCAAAATAGTTATAAAAATATTACGATACTCTTGGAAAATATACCTTTTATAAAAGTCCTATTGTGGGCCTTATTGAGCACTAGCAGGGTATTACTTAATCCCGCAAAAAATAATAATTTTGACAGTAGACAATAACAGATTTTATTGTTTTTAACTTAAGAGTTATACATATACAAATAACAATATTTGGTACTTCAAAACAAAAGGATATTTATAATAAGTTAAAAATAATTCTTTTGGGCCTTATTAACTAAAGATATAAAAATTGTCTAGTTTACGCGAAAATAGTAGGTAACTAAAGTCACTAAACATAAAGCTTTATTATTATTATGTTTTAACATCTGGGGGCACGGCAGTGCCCCCGCCAAGACGAGCAAAGCGCAAGGGCACTATCTACCTTTTCTCGAAGCGCTTCGTCGTTTTTTGGAACCCTCATAACTTGGGGTTGGATTATACTAGATAAACAAAGTTCTCGGACTTATTAAGCATATCAATTGCATAGCTCTTATACTTTAGATTTTATTCATATCTAAAAACTTCGATTTCGTCACTGACTCACTCTCACTCACTTGATGATTATCAATACCTTTAGGGTACTTCCTGAAGTCCTCTAAGAAGCTGAAATTTGATAAGTAAGATAGTTTTAGTACACAAACAACAAATAAATTCAAAAACTTGAATTTTTTAATCCTTAAGGGGATGATGAGGGGGTTTAATCTTGTATTAGGAATCAATAATCGCTGAACCGATTTAGTTGAAATTTGGTATGTAGATAGGTATTGTTATGGGGAAGGATATAGAATAGATTTCAATCTCAAAGTTTACCCTTACGGGCTGAAGGCAGATTTCAACCCCAAAGTTTACCCTTACGGGGTGAAGGGTTTATATGGGGAATCAGTAAGAAGTACATTGTGTAACAGATGCCCCCAGATACTTATTTCAGGATTTTTAATAGTAAATCACCCCCAACCCTTTAAATTAGGGGATGGAAGATTGTCATAAGCAACTTACAAAAAGAAGTGAAATCCCACCAAAAACATTTTGATGTAAAATGTTGCCCAGACGAAACCATAAGGCTCGCACTGTCAAAAAGTTATCAGATCTCTTGCCAAGCTTCTAACTCTACAAGCCCTAACTTCACTAGCTCTACACCTTAGTCAAAGTATGTAGCTCGGCTGTTTCGTTTCTACAAGAACTATTGTATGTATAATAAAAAAACCGCCCAAGTGCAAGTCGGACTCGCGTTCCAAGGGTTCCGTACATTACACAATTTTTAACAATATGTTTTTTTAGTGAAAAGTGAGTAAAATGTCTTTTAAAAACCCGTAGGGATCGGATCAAAAACTAAGTACTTAAGTCCGACTCACGCCACAGATTATAAAATAGTTCTTACGAACAGATACTTATCTCTCAAACAAAACGCAAGTACCTACCGTTTTGATACCTACACAAAAATACAATGGAGTGACCTTCAACGCGCCGCTCCCCGCACCGCGCGCACCGGCACAACGCTAGGGTTGCTGACGCTTAGAAATGATAAATAAATACCCACTTAAACAGAGGAGTGAAATAAAAGGAAAGCTAAATCTTAAATTATACCTAATATTCCGATTATGCTTTAGTGTTTGCGAAATAGTCATTTTAAAAGGTCATATGTCCCTGCAGTAACCGCAGTGTTTACGCCGTTTTATAAACCGCGCAATAATCCCAGCAAGAATTAGTTTTAAAACTTCGTGTAATTTAAAACCAGATAGAGATTAATGTTACATAGTAAAGAAAAATAATAGAAACCCCATGAATAAAGGTAATTAATTATAAGTTAACCAGAGCAAAAATGAGTAGGCACTTTCCGGTGTAAACTTACTGTCGTTAAAATAAACATTTACCAAAATAAATTAAAAATTTACTACCTATTTCAAATAGATAGATATCTAAATCTATACATTTGTCACACATATTAAACATTACATGTTTAATTAAAGAAATTCAATAGTAGGTAGGTACCAGTGGCGGCGCGTGGAATTTTTCGCTAGACAACTCGGAGCAAAAAAAAACACCTACATGAAACACCTACATTATGTACTTATTTTTTCATGATAAGCGAAGGTAAAGTAAAGCGCTAGGTGTGTCCTTGGGTGCGTTCTTTTGCAGTTAGTGTATAACCACCTTTGCCATACTTGTCATCACTGACGTCACATAAACAGTGTATGTCGAGTATGACAAAAGCGGATTCCTACTCCTAAATTCCTAACAATCCTAACTAATAAGTTTTTTGCAAAAATTTCATTTTTGGTACAAGATTTTATCGCTGACTATACTTTTCTTACGACAGAAAACTAATACTCATCGAGACAATTCTAAAAACCCCTAACACAATTAGGTTGCGTTGTTTCATCACAGAGTTCTTATGGCGACCTCCTGTCTCCATCATCAGATCAGTTCGATAGTATGATATTATTGTATTGTCATCAGAACTACATACAGGTGCCAATTTTCATGACGCTACGATCCTTGGAAGATGGTTAAATTAGTTACCTTAGATTCCATTACATAGTTACATACAGATCAACCTAATAAAAGCTTGTTAAAAACAAGGACTGACCTTGAAACACCTGCACGAACAATACGCAACACTAATAACACTCAAAAATTCACTGCTTTAGTCTTTATATATAAATATATGCACAAAACTAAGTAAAATCTCATTAAAACCTATAAAACTCTAATAAAAACAACAACAACAACAAATCTTGGCAACAACCGGAACGGAAGTGTTGTCATAACATAATATTATTCCATTTTCACCCACGACCCACGCCTTCCAAAATCTATTACTACAAATTTATAAACAGTACTTTCTTTGAAGAAACCCTCGTTATCAAATTACCTTAACTAAACTTGCGACTCCATAATATTCTTGGATTTTGTAATAAAATTTCTTTTTTTAAAGGTTTTTGAAAATTTGGTATTAATGATAGCAAAATACAAAAAAATGTTACCCATTAATTCAATGCAATGTTTTGGTACGGCAACATTAACCACACGAGCGGCAAACGCGACTCGATTCAAAATTGTGAAACATTACACTCCAATATAAATCTTACCTATTTGTATTTAAGGTTTAAATTCAAATGAAGCAGCACTTACGCCACTCGCGGACATTGACTGCGTGCGTGCATTTTTCCAATATAAACCTTACCTTGTTACGTTTAAGGTTTTTATTTAAATGAATAACTCGATACAAAACCGTGTTATTTTGATGCGTAAATACGCGGACTTTCTTTAGCGAACTTTATGAGCGTGTGCGTGAGTTTTCGTATGTGTGTGGTGGCTCATGAATGAATACTCAAGCTTAAACTTAGTCGCCCGCGCGCCCGCTTTGATTAGTTGATTTAATCAATAGTGAAGCTTTAGTAAATCGTGTTATCGATTCCAAGGTAATACGTAGTGTTTTCATTATGGATATATATGTAGCAATAAATTTTAGGCAAGACGGTGGGAATCGGGTTGTATGAAGCCGCCGCTACTGGTAGGTACCTACTACCCGCGCGATTCGAACTTTAAGATATCGCGCCGTTAGACTTCACTAGATATGAAATAGTAAAGATATGTGACGTTCCACGGCAAAAGGTACCTTATGGCGGCTGGCGCTTACGCTTATTATGATCGCCACTCCAATATTCAGTCGGGGCAATGGTACCTTTTGCCGTGGAACGTCACATATCTTTACTATTTCTTATCTAGTGCATCTCTAATTCATTTCCCGAATCCCGCCGTCCGTGTAACTATCGTAAAAATTGACAGTGCGGCGCGCGGTGACGTGCGTACGTGAGCGCGTGTGGCAACCAACTGGCTTGCTTTTCTACCGTGAACGGGAGCAGATTCGTAGGTATTAATCCGAGCTCGCGCAGAGAGTTCCATAGGCCTGCTCACGCTTAGCTCCACATTTCTAATAGGTTTTCCTGTCATCTATAGGTAAAGAGCTAATATGTGTATTTTTTTCATAATAAAAAGACCCAGAAGTTTCGGAGATAAGGGTAATGTTAATTTTTTGCCTGTTTTCTTAAATAACTTCTAAACTATTTATTTTAAAATTATGAAAAAAAAATATTTGAGATTCTAATTCTAAAATGAGCCCCTTCATTTGATATATAACAAAGATATAGTTTTTTTTCTTCTATTTATCATTCATCTCAAAAGTGACCCCTTTATTTAAATTTATATTACATATTTACTTTACATGTATGTCTTTGGGTTATAGACAAGTTTCAACTTATTAGTCCAGTAGTTTCGGAGCAAATAGGCTGTGACAGACGGACAGCCAGACACACGAGTGATCCTATAAGGGTTCAGTTTTATTCCTTTTGAGGTACGGAACCCTAAAAATAATGATTATAATAAGTTTTTCGCCTTATGCCCATGTGGCGGTAGCAAAACAGCCAAGCCACATATTTTGACTAAGGTGTAGACAGGGTGTAGAGTTAGTGAAGGGGCTTGTAGAGTTTGAAGCTTGGCTCGACAAGAGATCTGATAACTTTTTAATAGTGCGAGTCTTAGGCTTATGGTTTCGTCTTAGCAACATTTTACATGAAAATGTTTTTGGTGAAATAATTTTTTACAGTATAAATATTTATTCGTAACAGTTAGTATTATCTTTTAACATGATTTTTACTGTACATCTGGGCCCTATTTCACCAACGTGACAGGTGCGACATTTGTCGACATCACTGTTACTGACGTCACAGGCCTTTATAGGCTACGGTAACCGCTTACCATCAGACGAGCGGTGTGGTTGTTTGCCACCAACCAGTGTTGGGCGTAATTAATTACTCGTGTAGTTTAATTACATGTAATTTATTACTCGTGTAATTTAATTACATGTAATAAATTACTCGTGTAATTTAATTACATGTAATTAAAATGTTTGTAATTTAATTACATAAAATTTAATTACATGTAATTAATTTTTCTGTGTAATTTGCAATTGTGATTACATTAATTAGTAATTTAATTACTCAATTACTTTTCATTTACCTTTTTAATAATATGCAAATATGAACAAATTTACTTGTAGTAATTATAAAGAAAAACTTTTATGAATTCCATTATACGCTGGATAACGTTATAACATATTTTTTATCCCTGGAATCATACCTTTACAGGGTACTATGTGACAAACCACGTTGAATATGACGGTCGGCGCTTACGTCGCGTAGCACCGCATTAGTTTGCACGATGCACATCCCTGGTGCGCCGGGTGCGGGCCAGCCCCAACCCTATCCTGTGTGTGATAGCGGACAGACTTGACTGCCCGTATATGAGACACTGCTGCGAAATGCATGTTTCCAGCAGTGTATATATATTGTAATAGTTAATTAGGTACTAATATTAGGAACGTAAGTCTACTAACAAATCTGTATGAGTCCATAGTTGCTCGAAATAAATATTTTTCATTTCATTTTCATTTCATTAGTATTAGGGCGCCGGTAATAATGACGTAAGCGCCGACCTAAGGTGCCTTTCGGGTTGGACTGTAGCAAAGGGGGGGGCTGGGACTTGGACAATTGTCACAAGAAATACGACAGTTGTCACGAAATTCCGACACAGAACTCATTTACTGTCATGAATTACCGAAAGTCATTTCATTCATTCATTTCATTTCATTTATTTATTTCTATAACAATATGATATTGTGTTAGAAAAATCTTACAAACTAATACATGCACATAATTAAAATTATACAATAACAGCGGGACCGGACATGTCAATAATTAAAATTCCAAAAACACACTTAAACCAACAAAAAAAAAAAGTACAGATAAAGTAATAAAAATGACATTATTAAAAGTGTAAAGTTACATGCATGATAATTTTGTAAAAATCTGTTTAATTTGCAAAGATCTCGTCAATACTGTAAAAACACCCCCTCAATAAAAATATCTTCAAGTGCTTACTAAATATCTTATAATCTGTAATGGCTTTTAGATTTTAGAGTTCTTTGAAATCTTGTGTCAATTGTCATCATTATCATCATAAACATCACAAGAAAGATACCTGTTTTTTGCCGATATAATAAAGTTTTTTTTTAATAATACAATGATAGTGACAAACAGGAATAAGGCCCCTCCGATGGTAAGCTATACCCGTAGCCCATGGATGCCTGTGACGTCAGCAACAATGTCACGTTGGTGAAATAGGGCCCTGGTGCTACATTACGACACCGGTGCTATAATAAGCACATTAAAACACTCCCTTTGGCCGTGTTTTAAAATTCGTCATTCGTTGCAAAATTTCAATTTTTCGCACTTCTATCGTAAATAACTACCTATGTATTAATAAGAAAAGTTACCTATATAAGTACCTAAGTAGTTACTGCCTTTAAAAAGTATAAGTGTCTAAATGTTATTAGACTTTTTGATTCTTTAAAACGTCTTTAGGTCAATAAAGCAAGTGAAAAATTATTAGAGTTAGACCAAGAAAAGTCTGCAGCGATTTGGACAGCCCACGCAGTGAAGGTGTTATTTATAAGTCATAATTTCATAGAAGTTTCTTCAAATCGGCCTTATTAATGAGAGATTAAAAATATTCAAAATTATCTAAAAATATTTTAATCTATTATTTCATCTCATACGTTCAATAAGGCCCGGGACTGGACCTTTTTACCTGCACTGACAGTGGATCTTCTTAGCAACAAGTACAAATTCAGAATAATAGGGAGCAACTGCTATTTTTGAATGCTGGGCCTTGTTACCCGCCGGGCCTCATATGCCTGCACCTCACCTACCTTATTTATTTGTTTTACAAGGGGAAAATTTGTTGATTAATCATGCTAATATTGATACCCAAACAAGCGAAACATTCTAAAATTGAACCACAAGCGTAGCGAGTGGTTCGTAAAGTTGAACCTCGAGCGTAGTGAAGGTTTCAAGGGACGAGGGTTAAATAAAATTTTCACTACATCAGCTCGTAAAGGCCCTCTTGATTGTTCGAAACGGATAAGAAGAGTGGCATTTAATTTGATGCAAATTTTGAGTTGTTTCCGTAGGTATACTCGTAAAGCTCAGTTGGTTGGTAAAATTGACTTTAAAATGATAAATATTGAATAACGTTAGTTTGAAATTGATTTAAATGATAAAGTAAATATTATCGGAGATATATTATATATCGGATATCGCTCTTAAACAAAAAATATATGTCGCTAGTCATTTATAACCTAAAAGCGCCAAATTACGCAAAATTATATTGAAATGACACCTGTCTATTGAATTTGAAGAATACTTTAACAAGGGTGGTTATCTGTATGACAATGCACCTAAAATAATTTTCAAATGTATCTATTATTTCTATACTTAACACGATAACGAATTCTACGTAAACCAAACCGCGGGCAATCCCTAGTACATATAGAAATAAATAAGTGTAGGTAAGTTTCCATTAGTGTACCTACTATTAACAATATAACTATTTACCATTGATAATAATTTTATACTTAAACGTTTTGCGTATTTTTTACGGGCACCGCGCTAATCGCTAGCCCGCCACCGTCGATCGCTGCCTCCTGCCACGGCGCACAGCGCGGCGCGCGAAAACGCCGCGCGTTTGAAATGTAACTCAATATAAGCGCGGAATGCATACTTACGTATCAGTATTTAGTGTCGCCGTGATTTTATATTTCTAATATTTTGTGTGGGAACTAAGATCTTTATTATGACTGTGTAATATTAACTCTACAAACTTTAATTCAATATTGGCTATACTGCTTAACCAGAAATCAATATCTAGACAAGCACATTGTCTACATTTCTAATTTTTTACAAGTATACTAAGTTGATAGATAATATCGTAATTTTACAATATCAGCTACTTTAATTCTTTATTGACAAAGTAATTCGTGTTTTTATTTTCACCAGAAAGCAGCTGTTCCAGATTTCTAAAAACCGAATATTGTGAATAAATTAAAGTGTTATTGAACATGTTACAGTTTTTTGTAACTTTAATTTTATATTTACATAGTTATTTAGCAAAATTGAAATATTTAAATATGGCCGAACGCTCCACCTATAATTTTCTAATATTTTACATAAATGTTATTTAACATGCATGCAATAACATATCAAAAAAGAAAAAACTTTAATGTTATCAAAACCCATTTTTGTTCCACCGCTGGTCTAATAGATGACACCTTGCTGTCACCTCAATTGACAATGACTTAAGTTTCAAGATAACTTGTATTGGGACCGCGTCGAGTACCAGTACGTTTGCCTTAATAACTCCCCTAACCTTACCATTTTTCTAAATATGAAAGCTTGTATGTTTAAATGATTATAACTCAAAAACAGCTTATCGTAGTTTAGTAAGCAAAAATATTTTAATCTTTATTAACATATATTTTTATGCCGGATATCGCTCCTTATGGTCATGAAATCGTGAGGTAGATGTTAGAACGGGAAGTTAATTGCTGGAAAAAGCTAGTACTAGTATAAATTTATAACAATAGATAGGTAACAAGAAACCTAGCGTCATAGTACGCTAAGTATATCGTGTTTTAAATACCGAATAGGTACTTCAAAGGAGAATAATTTACTTCCTACAGAAATATACTAATATAAAAACAAGTGCGAGTCCGACTTGCCCACCGAGGGTTCCGTACCCATACAACCATTTCCAGTCGCCGTTACGACGCGGTGTTGACACATCTTGTGTCGACACCGTCTGTTTCGGTCACAATTCCAGTCGCAGAGTCGTCGCCGTGTCGACACAGTTACCAGAAATGGGGAAGGGTCGACACATGACACAAAGTGACATAAAGTGTGGTCGCCGTGTGCACACATTGTTTCGGGTTTGCGACTACTTTATGCCAAAATCATTCGTTCATTCGTTCATTTTGTTCCTGTCAAATGGAAACTGTCAGATGGAAAAATACTTAAATAAAAATAAGTGACATTAATACGCCATCTCTTAAACGGATTACAAGACGTAATTATATATTGTTTGCATTTATATTACAATATGACTTAAATTATTATGGGGAATTAAACTGCTCGAGTGATTTGATAAACTAAGTGTAATATAATCAACGCGCCACCACATTGTTGTAGTTTAGCCGGAAATGAAATTGTTTACTTCTCAGTGCCTGTGTTCATAACTATATTATTTGAAGCATTTTTAGTACTTCGATGCGTATACTATACTTAAATAACAGAAATAACGCTTTACATACTACCAAACTTGTTAATTATGATGTATAAATATGGTTTAAGGCTGAGAAATATTGCAGTCACAAAGTAGTTGCAATGTTTCGACTTTGTGTCGACTCTGTGTTGTTTGCAAAATGGCTCCTTGTGTTGATTTGTTTTCAGATATTCTCAAAGTGTAAAAATGCCGTGGTCAGAGATGGGCATTAATCGATTAACTGTTTATTCGACTAATTAATGGAATAAAAAAAGTTAATTCTCAAATTTTAATCGCGATTAGTTTAGTCGACCTAACATAGATTGAAATTGAATTAATCTGAATATTAATCGAATAAATTATCGATTAAATCTCGATTGAAAGTTGACAGGGGGCCATTTTTTGTACGTAAAAATAATAGAAATGTCTTGCATGCAGATGGTAGCAAAACACTTTGTCATAAAAGTCGAGATGGGTGTCGATATATAGGTTTTAGGGAGTGCCGATTTCGAAAATAATGATCATTTTGGAATCCGAAATGGCGGCCATGCACTGTGTCATAAAAGTCGTCATGGATGTCGTTTTATACGTTTTAGGGGGCCCCAATTTTGAAAATGATGACCATTTTGGAATCCAAAATGGCGGCCATGCACTATGTCATAAAAGTCGTCATGGGTGTCGTTTTATAGGTTTTGGGGGGCGCAGATTTAGAAAATGATAACCATTTTGGATTCCAAAATGGCGGCCATGCACTATGTCATAAAAGTCGTCATGGGTGTCGTTTTATAGGTTTTAGAGGGCGCAGATTTCGAAAATGATGACCATTTTGGATTCCAAGATGGCGGCCATGCACTATGTCATAAAAGTCGTCATGTATGTCGTTTTATAGGTTTTAGGGGGCCCCGCTTTCGAAAATGATGACCATTTTGGAATCCAAAATGGCGGCCATGCACTATGTCATAAAAGTCGTCATGGGTGTCGTTTTATAGGTTTTGGGGGGCGCAGATTTCGAAAATGATAACATTTTCAATTTAAAAATGGCGGCAATGCACTATGTCATAAAAGTCGTCATGGATATCGTTTTATAGGTTTTAGGGGGCGCAGATTTCGAAAATGATGACTATTTTGGATTCCAAGATGGCGGCCATGCACTATGTCATAAAAGTCGTCATGGATGTCGTTTTATAGGTTTCTGGGGGCGCAGATTTCGAAAATGATGACTATTTTGGATTCCACTTTTATGACAAAATACGTAGCCGCCATCTTGGATTATAAAATGATCATCGTTTTCGAATTCTGCACTCCCTAAAACCTATAAATCGACATCCGTGACGACGCAAGTTATCTTTATTTTCAGATCTAACAAATTGCTACAGAATACAAAGGACAAAAAAGAAGCGAGGAGGTAATGAAACAAGCAAAAATACAGATGATTCCTCGACGCAATTGGGTGATTCTTAAATTGTGTCCAGATTTTTTTTGTCATAAAAGTTTATATTTTTCACATAATTATTACTCTCACAAGTTCCGTGACATTTCGACCTTGTAATTTTTTAAGTAAATGTTTTTGTTTATCTATGAGGATCTCACTAGAATAGTATAATCAAGGTATGTTTATATTTGATGAATGAAATAGTAACGCAAAAAAAAATATATTTGTGTCTTATATTCCTGCCGAAGACTTTTATTTTACCTTTTCCTTCTACACAAGTTTGGCCAAGTAATAAGAATTTAGGGCTCTCAATTTTATTTTGACTTCTACAACAGTAAAGCTACGAGGCCATGTTTGGTATCGTTTTCGTATAAATTCGCAGTACCAAATTTAGTTAAGGTATCACATTGACACCATTCCGAAGTAAAAACATATAAACTTATTAAAATACTTTCTTTTAAACTCCTCTTCACGCTTAAACTGCTGAACAGTTTTAATTTAAATTTGGTACACATATATTTTGAGTCCCGAGACAGGATATAATAAGTTATCTCAAAAATCATCCTTTAAAGGTGTGAAATCAGGTGTAGGGGGGAATTCAGAATTGACTTCTTGAAGAATACTGTTTAAGTTTAGGTTTGAAGTCATGTTTTTTCATCATTTTTAACTAAATCAAAGATGTAGACCATCCCAAATTTCATATAAATCGGTTCAGCGGTTATTGATTTCCCGTACAAATTTCCACGCCACTTTTCACACCTTCAAAAGATGATTTTGGTTATAAGATCTATCCTATGTCCTGTTCCGGGACGCAAACTATTTCTATACCAAATTTCAACGAAATCGGTTCAGCGGTTAAGCGTCAAGAAGAGTTTCAAAAAAACCGGCCAAGTGCGAGTCGGACTCGCGTATTAAGGGTTCCGTACATTAAGTCCGACTCGCGCTTGACTGCACATTTCTAATAGGTTTTCCTGTCATCTATATGTAAAGAACTATTTTGTGTATTCAGACGGACATACATACAGACGCACGAGTGATCCTATAAGGGTTCCGTTTTTTCCTTTTGAGGTACGGAACCCTAAAAAGATTTATTTTTATTTTGTGGAATGGTGTCAATGTGATATCTTAAATGGATTCAGCACCCCAGATTTATACGAAAACGATACCAAACACGGCCTAGCACCTTCACTGATATAGATATATCAAGATAAAATTGAGAGCCCTAAATAAACTTTCAAGAGCGGATATCTCAAAAACTATTCAACATATCGAAAAAATTGACTGAATAAACTTGTAACAAATTAAATAAACTTTCATTTTGTATAAGTGGCCATGTCGCTGAGATGCATAGTTTCCGAGATATAATCGAAAAACGGGAAAATGGGACCTTCAAAGCCCCCTCTCTCCCCCCCCGCTCAAGGGCTACGGCCGGGGACTTTTGATATGTTCACCTCCTAACTTGTCAAACCGAGTTACGGAGTCAAAAATTGTGTTCCGAGCATTTCCCTCTACAACTTTTGGAGTATTCGTTGCCTGACCTAAGTAGCTTATTGAATTTCTTTAAAAACTTTTCTGTAAAAGGTTGACGGGTGTTGGGTGTTTATATGGTTTCGGTCGATTATTATCATTTGCATTGCCCATGATGACTTACTAGAATTACGAGCACACGAGACACTAATAGTAGTTTGACAAACCTTGGTTTTCAAGAGGTATTTTATATTGACATTTGCTGTCACAAATTTGCTGTCAGATTTAGTCGCAAACCGCACGCAAAGTGCACACAAATGTGTCGACACCTTGTTACGGAAAAGTGTAGACACGGCGACGACACTTTGTTTCGAAACAATTCTAGACACATTGTGTGGACTCTGTTACGACACATCTGACATTTAGTTACCACTTTGTGATTCTGCGACTGGAATGGTTATATGGGTACTTTTT
The DNA here is from genome assembly GCF_910591565.1 of Cydia splendana. Lineage (NCBI taxonomy): Eukaryota > Metazoa > Arthropoda > Insecta > Lepidoptera > Tortricidae > Cydia > Cydia splendana. The sequence continues at coordinate 4,763,833 of NC_085975.1, forward strand.
AGTATTTGTTATTATAGCGGCAACAAAAATACATCATCTGTGAAAATGTCAACTGTCTAGTCTATCACGGTTCATGAGATGAGACTTAGTTAGAATACAGATGTAGTGCATATAATTGTTTTCCATCGTATTTTCTCGGAAACGTTCGTATTTGTCATGCTACTTCAGTCAACCTAAGTACTTTTTGTACCGGGACTGACTGAAATAGCAAGACACGTTCGAAGTTTCCGTGAAAATACGATGGAAAATAATTATGCACTATATATGTACTTAGTTCTGGTGACAAATACTAAACTCGTGTAAACCTAGCATTATTTCGCGTTTGCGAATGGATGGCAATCTATTATTGGGGCACAGTCAAGACGTTCATGGAATCTATTTTATGGCGTCGTCAAAATTGAATCCGTTTAGTGCTTTGCTGATCTAAAATGCCATATTTCTACATGGGTTTGTTAGTCACATTAGTGTAATATGCTATAATGCATGGAATGGAACAGAGCCCAACTTTTTGTTCTTTCTTTGAAAAAAATACTTAGCCATATAAGAATATTAGGGCATTAGTTAAAAATTATCACCCTAGGCCAACAGTACTGAACAAGTCTAACAAGTAGGTAATAAACGAAGAAAGTCGTAAACATTTTAATGTTTATTTGCCAAGTAACATATATGTACCGAATTATTTTCTTTTGTTTTAAGACTTTTTAGCAGCAGTGCTATTAGTTGTTTCTATTCATTTAGTACGCCATCTTTTCATTTTCAGGTATAGGTATTACTACCGACTCGCTCCGGCATTGCACGGGTTACTCAATACCTTAACAAATTTTACACCTTAACCTTTATCAAGAATCACTCTATTGATAGGTGAAAACCGCATGAAAATCCGTCGGGTAGTTTTCGAGTTTATCGCGGACATGCATACACACATACAGACGTGGCGGGGGACTTTGTTTTATAAGGTATACCCAATGATTATCAAGTTAACTATTTATACCTAGTTATGGTAGGTCTATCATATCATAGGCAATCGTAGAATTTTCATTGCGTAAAAAAATCCCCATTGCTTGTCACAGGAAAAGGATCATTGGAAATATAAAATGTCAGAATTTCTATTACACCTATGTCTTTCTGATATGGGTAATGTCATTTATTTGTCGGAAATGAGAGAGAGAGATCGGTCTCAATTTATTGAAGACAAGATTTTTATAAAATAATAGGACCCATATTAATCTCGCATTGATATGTGTATATGCCAAAACGCACAATTAACTATTTATTAAACGCGTTGATTTTAATATTGCGTTATTGTGTAAAGTAGGTATTTAGCTAATAATTAACATCTTTATCTACACACATACCATAAACTCTCTATAATATCTAATACGGCCTGAATAAAAGTAAACTGTTAATAATATTATTGTTATGTAATAGAAACGTCGATATCGAATTAAAACTTAAAATTTCGAACATCTATGCAAAACAAATGAATTTGAGTTGACAACATTTCTAGTATTAGTCGAGATAAAATGCCAAATGCAAACAGTGTGATCAAGATCATTCACTGATCAAATACCGCAATAGCGGTCGTAACATGCGGTTTCTAAATACGTCATAAAGAGCACATAATATCCATGTAGATAAAACAGTGTACCTATGTAACTAATTTTATTAGGCATTAAAACAGTCGTGTGGTGTTTTTATAAAACTCTCTTTCAGCTCATTTGTATTTTAACACCTATCATAATGTTACAAACATAAAATACTATTATATAGTAGATAGGGGTTATTTATTTTTATAGGAGAAATGTCTCATCATTTAATCTACGGAATAATGTATCAACTTAATAATTTATCAATTAAATAATGTGTCTACTTGTCTGCCTGTTAAAACTTTATAATTGTTGTGACATATCTTGTAATAATATGTACTTACTTACCCAATTCCTGACATGTAAAATAATATTGCTTTTACCAATAAATGTTCTGATTCTGATTCTGGAAATATTCTCTATTACTTAAAAAGACAAGTTCTTTTGTAATTTCGAAAACGAACCCTTTGCAATGACGCCTGATTGAGTTGCCAAATGAACGCAGGGATCGATTAATCTTGTCCTTCTTTCATTAACTTATTAATCGTATTGGTCCCTTTCACCCCGCTGCCTCGCTCAGCCGTCAGCGTTGGTGTCATTCTCATACCGAGTACAGGAAAGTATATTTTATTACTCCACTCATTTTACAGACCGGAAGTATGGTGAATTGCGAATAACTTATTATAGCTGATGTTTTTAGTTTAATGGTTATATCGTATATTTTAGTATTATAATACGATCTTAAATCCAACAAAACATCGTAACATGCTTTTCTGTACAAGTATGTTTCTATTAAAAATGTTTTTTTTTAGTAAGATTTTTATGAAAATATAATTTTTATGTCGTTTCATAGGTAGGTACGCATCATTTGTCTATTTGTCTAGAAATTTGTTTGTAGCAAATTATATTATGAAATGTATTACACGCGCCGTAAATTTGTAGATTTATTAGCTTTTTACTTATTTAAGTACATTTTCTTTGTAATAGTTATCTCGTGTTACCAAAATGGCTAGTTAAGTTTTTAAAAAAAAAACCGGGCAAGTGCGAGTCGGACTCGCGCACGAAGGGTTCCGTACCATAATGCAAAAAAAAAAACAAAAAAAAAAAAGCAAAAAAAAAACGGTCACCCATCCAAATACTGACCACTCCCGACGTTGCTTAACTTTTGTCAAAAATCACGTTTGTTGTATGGGAGCCCCATTTAAATCTTTATTTTATTCTGTTTTTAGTATTTGTTGTTATAGCGGCAACAGAAATACATCATCTGTGAAAATTTCAACTGTCTAGCTATCACGGTTCGTGAGATACAGCCTGGTGACAGACGGACGGACGGACGGACGGACGGACGGACGGACGGACGGACGGACGGACGGACAGCGAAGTCTTAGTAATAGGGTCCCGTTTTACCCTTTGGGTACGGAACCCTAAAAATGTCAGAGTCCTTTAAGACCACACAAGCAATAAATCGAAAAGTGCACACGGTCGCTATTCTGACCGGCGACAAAAATGGGATAAAAATGTCTGACACGCTCCAAATGCTCTGCTCAATGCAATGAATGGGACATATAGGTATATCTCATTCTTCCCATTATTAAGCGTTTAGGAAATCACGTGATCTTCACATCCATTAAGATATCAAATCTGTTTGATTTTTAAGATTCTTTATTATATTTCTGAATAAGAATATCATTATTCCGTGTTCATCACACAAACAAATAATGTCCTTATAGAAAATTTGATAAAGCAAAAGTAAAAATATCCACTGACTTTTCTGACTGATTATATCTTGTTTACTACCTATATATCAAAGGAATCATAATTCATAACAAAACTGGTTTTATAACAAGACATTATTATTACCCCCGTTTTCCAAGCGTGCAAATTCTCACAGTAACAATCCATTTTCACCTTTTGTTACAAGCAATTCAATACTTTTGGTTACAATGGAAAATTTGCCAAAATCTCGAAAAGTTCTTCACGGTTTTAAATTGAAACAATGGGGAGTGAACAAAAGAAAGTCGGCTTAATTAATAAGTAGAATTATTTAATTTACGACCACCTGCACCTGACATGGTAATTGGAAAGGTGAAAGTCGAAGATTATTTATTAGAAAGGGAGTTGGAATTTGGTGTTGGGGAACTTTTGGGGATGTTATCATACATCTTATCAAACTAAGGTCTTAAGGTCTTAAAAACTCTTTAGTCTAGTGATCCTATTTCTACGAAACTGGTGGCCTTGAATTCGAATCCTAATTATGGCATCACTACACCATAATTATAAAACAGTCCCCCGCCGCATCTGTCTGTTTGTGTGTTTGTATGTAACGATAAACTCAAAAACTACTAAACGGATTTTCATGCGGTTTTCACCTATCAATAGAGTGATTCTTGAGGAAGGTTTAAGTGTAAATTTGTTAACCCGTGCGAAGCCGGGGCGGGTCGCTATAGTAAGTATAATTATTTGTGTGGAGGTAATCAAATTGTTTAAAAATATTGGATGTTTTCTACTTATATATTCTACTCTATTACTAAATACTTCTTATTCAGGTAGATTCCTAAGTTTAGGTAGGAACCTAGGTTGAAATTCGTTAGTTATCTTGAATCTTTCTAAGTGAAAAATAATATCATGTAAAACTTAGGACTGCTTTGAGTTTCGGGGTTTGTTTGACAATTTCTATACCTATTAGGAGAAGTCCAAAGATTTGTCTAGGTCAGAGACAACCTTTGTTATACGTAATTGTGTCAAAATCAAAATATTTATTTTATCGCCACTCTATTATTGGATACCTAACTATACCTATTCGTATATGATACGTACATTCAAATTATATTCAACGTACACTACTACATATTTAACTGAAGAAAAGGGGAAAATGGAAAATCGCTGACCCGTTGGACCGGTGTCACAAAAGATGTCTGCCATGGGTCTAATACAGGCGTCCGGAGGGCGGAAAACCGTACTGCAGAAAAACCAATTTCGTATCCATGAATCGTTAATTTAATTACTTTAAATCCAGCAGACATCATTAATTCAGTTTTGTTATTACACATAAGGTCAATATGGCTAATTCCGTCACAGGGCCTATTTTGTCCACGAGCGTAAGTATATTATTTCTTTGATTTTCAAACCTAGGAAAAAACCATTTGCTTTTGAATGGTGAAACTAAAAACAATCGCTGCTTTGCCGATGGAATTATCAATGTTGTTCGTTGTTCGAGTGAAACGCTAGTGGACGCAATAGTCCCTATGACGGAATGAGCTACATTGACCTTACACTGAAAATAAACTAGGATAGTGTAGATTACGCTGCCAACAAATTATGTGCCTAATAAGACCAAAGCTACATAACAAAACTCAACGTAAGCTTATTTGGGTTGCGTCGGGGAAGTTTATTGCACCTAATACCAACCTTGGCCACAGAATAAATAATAGCACTGGGTACAGAAGACTCACTCTCTAACAAAACGCGTCTGTTACGATCAGGATAGGTATGGCCGCTAGGTGGCGACAGTGCCACGCGCGGCTTATGGCTAGCCACCAAAATTGGTGTAGCCACCAAAAGCGACGAAATCCCAGAGTGAGCCACGCCTGCCTTGGCTGTCACGCCGTGTGTCTAGATTATTAGATATTCCGTAGGTACGCTACCTTCCCGTCTCACATGCCGCATCAAACCAGCTCGGAAATGATATTTTCCCACAATATTTTCGCATGGATGCTAAATATAAAAACATCGGCATCGTCCACGCGCAAAAGCAAAGAATAATATTTTCTGAGAAAATCAGCTCCGTTTTCTGAACAATAAAATGTCAACTTAAGTATGTTCCGACGTTCTTGAGTTGAATAAGAAAAATAACCGGGGTATAAATAATACATGAGTGGTTTCATTTATATCTTAGACGCGCTTCGGATCCAAAAGGACTTAAATGACAAACTTGTTAAATATAAAATAGACCTTTTGGTTAAGAGCACTCGCAATATTTAGTTACAGGGAAATAATAGTTAATATTTTTGGTGGAGGTAATGGAAAATACGTTAACTAATGGTTGTGTATATTTTTTTGATAACATAATACAACAAATGACAAAATAGGATCATATTTCAGAAGTCTGCCTCTGTGTAATGAAACGCCATTTAAGTCTATCTCCAACACGCTTTGTTTATTTTAATATTATTTGCCTTGCCTACTTCAATACGATTTGAAACGAAATAAAAACCAACAAAATTAACTATCAGTTGGGGAAAAATAAAAAAAACTCTTGAAAGACACCTATTGCGTAACATATTTTTAAAATAAAATCTTTCTTCTCAGCTTTGAAATAAAATAACTGTGACACGAACACCAAACGTAAAAATCTATCTACCGAGGCGTACCTATCTTCTACATTTACTATTTCTGCTAAGGGAGAAATGTGTGACGTCTTTACATAGTCATTCTACTGCACAATACGTTTTCTGTGACTAAACCCACGATGATTTATTGAGGAAATGAATCATAGTCTCCATTACTTTTTATTTATAACAAATCCAGCAAAATGTCGGACGTACGTATAGTAATCTCGGGTTACTTTGACCCAATGGAGGGTAACTGTGACCCACATGAAAACCTCATTTAAAAGGGTATAATAAAAAAACATAAAAACGTCAATGGTTAGCTAGAACCAACCTCATGTCATATTTCCATAATTACTGTGCAATAATATAACCTGGACCGAGTAAATCTCAATGGCCAAAGTTACCCTCCAGGGCTAAAGTAACCCGACTTTACGTAGTTAAGAAATACTGTTCTGAAGGTATTGAATAATTTGACAACCTCCAGGTTTAAATTAAGATTTTACCTCCTTTCATATTTGATTCATTGTGTTTTATTTATAGTTAAAGTTAATTCTACCTACAGCAAATTAATAATTTTGATTTTGCCTTCAAATAGAACTGTAGGCGGTAAGAAAGTTGCGTAGGTATGTTTAATTTAAGAACTTTGAAATTTAATACGTGCTGATCCTTCTTAAGGGGCCCACTGATTAACAGTCCGCCGGACGTTATCGGCCTGTTAGTTAGAACAAAATTTTGACAGTTCCGAACAACTGACAGGCCGATACCGTCCGGCGGACTGTTAATCAGTGGGCCCCTTTAGGGCAGGGCACAGTTATAATAAAATAATTCAGTAAACATCATAAACAACTTACTTTTGGAAACATTAAAACTTTGTACAAGTTTTATCGGACACTACACCTAATACAAATATCTGTACTTTTTATGTTTATTTTTATTGGTAATAGCATCCTCTCTTTAACTATTCCTTAAGCAGGCCATTAACGAGCCTTCCAAATGGATGCCGTTACAATGGACTCATCCAAATGGACGGCATCCTAATATTAAACATTGTACGTTTTTGACATTCACGGACCGATTTCGGATTGCAGCCACGCTATTTGGACTGTTGGAAGGCTCGTCAGTGGCCACCTTTAGTCTCAGTCCTTCGGAACCCTGGAGATTTCCACAAAAGTGTCAATATTTTCTCAAAACGGAAGTCTCCTAACGAGCATAATAAATCTACATTACTGCCTTCATCCTTACGTATGAATGTATTTTTCCCCAATACATCTGACACGGACGAGGCATTCAAGCATGTTCACATTCGAGTATAACGAAATGTGGAACCAATCCCGTATCAAAATAAGTCATCAATCTTGCTACTAAGCAATTTACAATCGTATTCCGACCAACACACTACACCAGTTGTTCAAAAACGCATTAAAATGCTTAAGCTCCATACACACTTACTACCTTTTTCTTCTAAAACGAAGCTCAGGTGCGTGACGGTTTGTCGCGCTCGTAAAAAGCCGTAAGGACGCGAAAATACGTTCCCCAAGAGTCGATACGCACGACTATGTACTACAACCGCTTTACTAAACTCATAAGTCTTCCTGGCTGCATCGGAATTAGAACCTTCTGTGTTTGAATATAAAGTTTGTATTTGGGGGTTTATAGTTATGTTGATACGAGGTTGCAGAGGGAATCTGTTGAATTGTGCCTGGTTAGGGACATACAAGTAGTAAACTTAAGCAAACTATTGGTTGTAGGGTGAATAATTTAACAGCCATTGGCCAGTAAAAACTATCTAACTAGACCGAGACCGACAGGCCTATTCGGATTTTGAGATAATCACAAGATCTTGAGACGATTTAGAAATCAACTAGATCTACATTCGATATCGACTAGATGTGACTTGGATATCTCAGTCATAACTTGTCGAAATCGTTCAAGAGGACCTCCAGAATCGGAAACGTCAAATTTGACATATCTACCTTACAAATATCTTTAAATTATCCGTATCGTAACTTGTTGAAGTCTAGTAGAAATCTAATTCATTTTCCGAATCGAGCCGCGAGGCGTCCGACACGTCATTTTCTATTACACCTGATTGGTGATCGATCTCCATAGAAAACGAAGCGCCGGAAGCTCCTGCCCCGGCCCGGTCTAGCATGAGTCATCCTTAAATCATTCATACTGACAATAAATCAATGGAACTACAGCTTGTTTAAGAACAACCAAAAATGCTTTAAACAAACTTGTCAATTTTTCTTTGCGCAAATGGGGCATTATCTATGAAAAGGGACCTTATTGTCGATGGCGCTTACGCCACACAGCGTCGCGCGGCATTGTATTTATATCGGAGCATCGCTAATAATAGCGTAAGCGCCGTCGAAAATAAGGTCCCTTTTCATAGATAACGTCACAAATATGGCTTGTGATAGGACACGCAAATGCACAAACGCTAAGCAAATACCCAAGTATTTTTACAGAACAAGACAAATATGCGACAAAAAGTAGTAGAAATTAAATAAAATGGAACTAACAATTTCCATACTAATTTGTTGTCATGTTTAAGCATTTTACGACAAAAATGTGACAGTTACGTAGGAAGTGGCACCCTCAATAAATTTCTTCAATTTCTTGTCGGACTATAAATAAGCTTGTGAAATTTTAGATAACGCCTTATTATTTTCAATGTCATGTAGGTAACTATGCATTTTACCTTCTCAAACGCCATCATGTGATACTGATTACATTACGAGTAGTATTACCTGGAATACAGAACAAATGGTTAGTATTTAATCAAGCTTAAATATGTGGGATAAATTAAATATGTGTGTAGAATAATACAACCATGTAATTAAGGTAAAAGCTTTTTGATGAACTATGTTTAAGCTTCAAAGGTATTATTATATAACACGATACGTGGCGCGTTACGCGTAATGATTAACCCCCATTACGGCTACCACCAGAGCCTCTACCATCAGTTTTAACATTGACATAACGCTCACGTCTACGTAATTTACTTTCTGTACATCTCGCTTGCACTATTGCTCGCATATGCGAGTACGAGCGAGATGCATAGAAAGTAAGTTACGTAAACGTGAGCGTTATGTCAATGTCAAAACTGGTGGTAGCCGTACAGTTTTGACATTGACATAACGCTCACGTTTACGTAACTTACTTTCTATGCATCTCGCTCGTACTCGCATATGCGAGCAATAGTGGAAGCGAGATGTACAGAAAGTAAATTACGTAGACGTGAGCGTTATGTCAATGTTAAAACTGATGGTAGAGGCTCTGGTTCAGAAAACTTTACTAGAGTCAATTCGTAAATTTATTGTCCCTTTCTTACAAATATATATGTCAAAATGACAGATAAATAAAAAAAAGAAAATGAAAATCTTTATTTCAGGCAACTACTGGCCCATACATAAATACCTTAAAAAACTAGCTTAAGTATTATAAAAATATATTTTAAAAACTAAACACTAGAAAATCACATTATGGTTGCGATGCAGTTCGCAACCCCGCAGTGTCAGGGAGCAGGGAGGGGGAGATTAAGAGGAACATGATGATGATAATGATAAAAAAGTCTATAGCATATTATGCATATTTACTGTCTCATTTTTCGCCTTTCTACGTATAGGATTAGGTAAGTACTTGCATTTTAGACCTTGAATACGTTTAAAAACATCTCAAAGAAACCCCAAAATTATGTTGCAAGTTAAACTATTTTGCTTAATGTCATCTAAACTTTAACTGAAACATGAAACACTGTAAGTACTTTAATACATAAATGTAAAAATATGGAAATTCGCATGTTTCACTAACTTTACTGTATAATTCCCTGTTGTAGGTTCATGCAGCAAAAACTGAACGTTAAAAACACAGTTATAAAATTACGCTTTAAGGTTTAAAATAGTTTGTCATTTTCATTTCACATGAATATATAGTTTATTCCAAATTGAACTTTAATAACACGAGGCACTTCCGTTGTACCTACAATAACCTAGAAGTAGTAAGGTGTATTCGGGTAATTTCGTATGTCGGATAATTCCGAAAATCAGATGAAAATGACCCAAAATTCCATCATAACAAGAGTCCGTTTTCGGAATTATCCAACGTTTTTCGACATTCGTAATTACCCGAATATACCTTAACACAATATGACAATAAATAAAAAGGTGTTGAGCGTCTCATATATTTAAGGTCGGTTTTTCAAAATAGAGTAATTAGTTACTAGTTTTCACGTAGCTTATGTCCCTCGAGTATGTTCGCTGATTGCATTTGTGTATTATGCTTGTATTTTTAGGGTTCCGTATTCAAAGGGTAAAAACGGGACCCTATTACTGACTCCACTGTCCGTCTGTCTGTCACCAGACTGTATCTCATGAACCATAGCTATCACGCTAGACAGTTGAAATTTTCACAAATTATGTATTTATGTTCGCCATAACTACAAATACTAAAAAGTACGGAACCCTCGGTGGGCGAGTCCGACTTACACTTGTCCGGTTTATTTTTTAATATAGCCTAGTGTAGTTTCATTATCATCGTCAACTGAAATCTAGCGCATCAAAGATGACTCACGCTAGAACGGCTTGAGTCCGGGCTGATGCGTCCGACACTTGGATGTAGGACACGTTTTCTAAGATGGGGTGATCGGTGATCACGTGATGCTTTCTATAGAAAACGAAGTGTCGTACACCTCGGCTCGGACCCGGATTGTTCCAGCGTGAGTCTTTCTTTACCCGGATTAAGATCTTCGCTTAGTTTCTCTTCGTTCTCTACAATCATCGGCCGCTAACTGCACTAATCAACGACATGATGTAAATAAATCGCACCATATAAAAACGAAGTAGACATATTTATAGTTAAGAGATTCGCTGAAGGTATTTGCAATGGTACGTGGCGACAAAAAACGTACAATTTTGCCCTCATATATATACATATTTATATATAAGCCAAAACACGAGGACATACAAACTCTCGCATTTACAATATCACACAGAAAATAAATTCTACCGGTTTTCCTTAAGGGGTTAGTTCTGGTAAACGTCATATTTATTTCTAAGGACGTTTTCCTTGTACGTTTTCAAGTTTATTTACTGGAATCCGCCGAAAATTGGGCAAATAAGTCCTTTGCATAGCCATTAGTTGCGTTTCGTAAATATTTGGGGACAATTTTACTTGGATACGACCTACTTTTAACCTATTTGCAATGTGTTGTTGAATACGTAAGACACGCGCGGCGACATTAAACGGTCGTGTTCTTATCGAAAAACATAGACAATGTTATTCAATTACACAAAAGGGTCTACCACGATATAATTTCGTTGTTTTTACCTTAAATTCCGTAGAAATTTTCCGTTTGTGTAATTAAATATGTGTACAAAAAGCGAGAGTTTAAAGTGTTATACCTAATGTTATTAAATACAGTATACTCCAGTTACCAGAATTCGAACTTTCTGTTGGCAATTGCAAACTTCGTAGGTAATTTAATTAATTGTTCTTTAATTACCTGATATGAAATTGGGATAAGTAGAGGAGAGCGGGGTTAAACGTGCCGATTTTCATAAAATACAAATTTGATCTATGAAAACAATGTGAATATGGGATGTGGCTTGCGCTATATTAAATCGTCTTCGTCCGGTTGACCTATTTTCTTAAGTACAGTTGCGATTAAGGCGATTCTTAGAACTCTTAACCCAACGAGATTGCATTGTTTAATTCAAAGTTCCTGCGCATGGTTAAGTTTCAAACTTACAATGTTTGATTAAAGACAACGTGCAAGTAAAACTACTTATAAATAATTTAAGTTTGTGCGGGTTCAGAGTAATTTCCTGCGCAAACAATCCGTCCGTGGCATAAACTCCCTACTGAGGATGTTTCAAGATACTACAACATGGAATTTTTAAAGAAATAAGTTTAGTTTTCAGACTTTCATATGTAAGGAAAAATAAAAGTCGTTATTTTTAGATAAACTTATAAAAGTTAATTCTTCTTCCCATTTACTTGGGGTCGGCCCTCCTCGTCCGCATCCTTCACTGAGCACGATTCCGTGCTTTTTTTTTTGAACTTATGAAAGTTAATTAATTAGGATCTAAACTATCCAGTCTATCCACCATTGATTTCAGGGGTTGTATCAAAAATACACGCCGTGTATAATCTAGATAGAGTTAGACCAAGAAAAGTCTGCAACGATTTTGATACCGTCATTATAGCCAACTTTGCCTCCAGGGGAAACTTTACCGAAAATGACAAATTTAACTCATTCAGGGCCAAGAACCCGACTGTCGGGTACACTGTTCGTAGCGACTACGCGCTCCATATGGCGAAACCGTGACTACGCGCTACGAGCGTAACCCGTAGCACTTAGTGGGAATGAATGTGTTAAACAAATACGTTAATTTAGAAAAAATTTAACCCTGCTATTTTTAGTAGAAAATAGGTTATATCGATTTATCGCCCCTGAAATATAGCAAATTTCATCGAAATTGTTGGAGCCGTTTCCGAGATTCCGAAATATACACCTATATAAATAAATATACAATAATTGCTCGTTTAAAGGTATTAGATTTGCACTGACTACGCTATCAAAATCGCTGCAGACTTTTCTTGGTCTAACTCTACCACTATAATAATTGTACTAACGCCTTAAAAAAAACCTCAAATTACCTACTTCTGATACAAAAAAAACTAGTAAAACCCTAAAATCTTAAGAACGTCCTAACCCGTTAACCCAAGTGCCAAATCCAATTACTTACGTTTTATGTACGTTCTTACAAAATCGAGCACCTTTCAACACGTCTCGAAACCACTTTAAGTAAAAGTGTGCGGTTTCAACGTTTGTGTATGTACAAAATATCTTTTCAAACAGGGTGTTTAAATAAACATTTTTTTAGCTGGCAATGTACGTATTATTGAGCTAACAACTGTGGGACTTGGTCAAAATGTGTGTAAAAATGTGTATAATTATTTTATTATTATGTATGCAACTAAGACAACCTTACAAGTTGTCTTCAAAATCGCGTTATAACACGTCTAATTGGATATAGTAAATTATATATTATTTATTGATCATAAAACCCTAATAGTTACACCCATGAAAAGATAAAACACTGGCGCAAGAGTAAAGGATGACTCACGTTAGACCGGGCCGTGTCCGGGCCCTAGCTTCCGGCGCATCGCTTTCTATGGAAAGCATGACGTGTTCGCCTGTCATGTCATAGAAAAGTAAGCGCCGGAAGCTAGGGCCCGGACACGGCCCGGTCTAACGTGACTCATATTTAACACTTGTAGGGAATCCTCATATTGTTACTCTTGCCCCGAGTAAAATAAAATTTACTTAATCCCATCTGACCTTATGTCTTTTCTTAAATGTAAGTAATAAAATATATAACAATTGTAGGTTAATCTTATAAGAAGCTTGTCTAGACATGTAACTGTAAATAGACGGTTGTTATAATATTCTACTGACAATAAATGTCTATTACTGTATTTCCAAATATGAAAACTCACATTACTTATTAAATTCCACTAGGTATTTGTTATTCCGATGGAACGTGAAATATCTCGTCTCTTTATTACGAGTATTCTATTTATTAAATTAATTATTCGAATTTAAGCTCGTCATTTGTGAGTCATGACTAGCAATGTACAAATTGCAGAACATTCCCAAAAAGCGGAAACGTTCTTGAGAATGTTCTCAGAACATTCCTGCAACATGGAAATTAATGTTCCGCCATCTTGGATGTTTTTACAAAATAATTTTTTTGTCATTGGAATCTAGAGGCCTCTATCTCCCGCCATGCCAAATATCAGCGCGCTCGGACCAACTTGAAAAAATTAAAAAAAAAGTCGGCCATATTGAAAAAAACATGACGGCGTCAAAAACTGCCAGGGTCCCTCTATGACATTTGGTCGAGCACCCCCCACCTAGGTCTGACCGTTTGGCCGGGCCGTCATACATTTTTCTGACCGGAAGCGGTAGACCAAAATCGGAATTTTCTGGGGGTAAGGATACTACACCTAAACTATCGTGAATATTCATGGTATAAACTACGGTTTTTTTTTGCGAATATTTACGTATCAATCGCTCGATTTCGAATTGCTTATAATGAGTAAAGACTAAAAATAGCAAGCGAATACTTTGCGGAAGTCCCAACGCGTTCCTTGGGGCCCTACACGGACGTGACAGCCGCCGTCAATCAACGAAATCAAGAAATGTTTTTATTTACGTTTTGAAAATTATGTGATTTTATTTATTCCTGTGCCTTTTTTCCGAGTGATCCAGTGCACCGTTCAATTGTTCTATACCAATATTAACGGTCCAAGCAACAACAGTTTCGCCTCAGTTCTTCTATGCATGACTTCGTGAAAAGTGAAATTTGCAGTGTTTTGATAATATTTTTATACCTATGCATTTTGTTTATATTTGGTCTAAGTATTCTGTTAGGTAAGTTTTTTATGTCGTGTACAGCAAATACTTTAAATGCCGCCCCCACTACCTCACCTGCGGAGCCTTTGACCCAGTGCCCACAATGCCCACAAGGCTGTGTTTTCAAAGGGCAGCGGGGACTCAACATACACATCGGCAAAATCCATAATAACCGGGCAGTCGGGTGCACGCCAACCGACTCTCTCCCAGCACCGAGTACCTCTAGTTCGTCCCACATTAGCAAACCACCCTTTTCCGAAACCCTAGGTAACTTAAAAAACTCTATTCCCATTATAAAACGTATACCCCGGAGCGCACGTATCACTGTTGCTCAAAAACTCACCGCAGATGTGAAAGCTGCCGTGAGTCAGAACTCTCCAGAATCCTGGGAGCACCTTCTTACTTTCCCATACAGAGTTCTACATGTCAAAGCAGACGCGCAAAAGGGTATTTCACTGACATCGAGGATAAAACAAAATTGTTCTCATCCCCATGACATTACCAACTTAGCCAGACCCGCTTTTAAACAAAGCCTGTCATTTCGCCGTCACGTCGAAACAAAAATTGGAGAAGGCAATATTAAAGGCGCCGCACGCCTCCTATTTTCCAGTGACGCAATAGCCCCTGACACACCTGAAACTTTGGCAGCCCTACTATCCAAGCACCCGAGCCCCGATACCAACGCCATCCTACCCGATCCTCCCGGCCCTTCCGACCCATGCCTCCAGGTAACGCCCGATGAGATTCTCGCCGCGATTTGCTCCTTTCCCAATGGCTCCGCAGGTGGTCTTGACGGTCTGTCGCCCCAACACCTTAAGGACCTACTTGGCCACTGTTGCGGCGAAGCCGGTGAGGCCCTTTTGATAGGTCTGACAACCTTAGTTAATCACATGCTACAGGGCAAAGTTAACCCAGATGTAATTAACATTTTATATGGAGCAAACCTGTGTGCGCTGACCAAGAAGGACGGTGGAATCAGGCCAATTGCGGTAGGTACGACTTACCGCCGCCTGGCGGCCAAAACCTGCTGCAAAGCCGTATCAGACACATTAAGGAATTACTTCCAACCGCTTCAATTAGGTTTCGGCTCTAAAGGTGGGTGTGAAGCAGCGGTACACTCCCTACGTGCTTTTACTACAAGAAAGGAAGGCGAGGTCTTACTAAAGGTACGTAATGCATTTAACTCGGTCGACCGTGGCGCCTTGTTGACACAAGTCAAAAAGAAAATCCCTGAACTTTATAATTTTATTTGGCAATGCTACAACAACCCCTCCAAATTACTTTTCAATAATAACCTCTTATTCTCTTCCGTCGGATGTCAGCAAGGCGACCCCCTGGGTCCTGCTCTTTTTAGTCTGGCTATCCAACCAATTATTGAGCGCCTAAATTCAAAATTTAATGTTTGGTATCTTGACGATGGTACCCTGGGTGGCAAAGTCGACGAAGTTGTCAAAGACCTAGAAAGTCTCACCACAGAATTCTCAAAAATAGGTTTGACTTTAAATTTTTCCAAATGTGAGCTATATTTTTTAGACAATTTCCAAAAAGACACAGCAATTCCAAAATTCCAAAATTTCGCCCCAGACATCAAAATTTTAGATTCTAGCTCACTTTTTCTATTAGGCTCACCCATCTTAGACGAAGCCTTCCCAGGGTATATCAACGACAAACACCAAAATTTTAGTTTTTTTTCGGATCGCTTACTCCAAATTAACCCCCACATGGCTTACACGATCATTAAATTCTGCTTGTTTGTCCCCAAATTTACGTATGCCCTTCGATGCAGTCACTTTTGGAAATATCCCCAACTTTTGGCCAAACTAGACGAACTTATAAAAAATACCGTTTTTTCAATCATGAACATTCATTTAGACAACCGTCAATGGACCCAAGCCACCTTGCCCATCAGACATGGTGGTATTGGGATCCGTCCAATTTCGAGTATCGCTTTACCTGCCTTCCTTTCTTCGGTTCATAGCATACAAAATTTATTTTTCAAAATTCTAAAAATCAACACAGTTAACAGTTCGGACTTACCTTTTTTGTCAGAAGCCGTGGATAGCTGGAAGGCTGCCTGCCCCAACAAGGACCTGCCCGAGATGCGCCATTCGCAACATCAATGGGACGAGCCGCTCTGCGTGCTGGTACGTGATAATCTATATGAAACGGCCACCAGCCCTGCAGAGCGAGCTCGTCTTCTTGCTGGAACGAAATGGGAATCCGGCGCGTGGCTGCAGGCACTCCCTTCCAGTAACCTCGGCACTCTGCTAACCAGCAGTACATTTAGACTCGCGGTATCCCTGCGCTTGGGGGCGGCATGCGTGGCCCCACACCGTTGCCACTGCGGCACTGACGTGTCGAAATTTGGAACCCACGGCCTCTCCTGCACCAAGAGCGCCGGCCGCATGGCACGCCACGCCAGTCTTAATGACATACTGCGCCGGGCCCTCGTCACCGCCGGAGCGCCGTCGGTTCTAGAACCGACGGGTCTAGCGCGTGACGATGGGAAGAGGCCAGATGGCATGACACTGGTTCCCTGGAAGCTGGGTCGACCCCTCGTCTGGGACGCCACGTGCGTGGACACGCTCGCGCCGTCCCATCTTCCAGGGACCTCTTCCAGGGCTGGCGCCGCTGCCGATGCGGCCGAGCATCTCAAGCGGCGCAAATATGCAGCCATAGACACCGGCTGCATGTTTGAGCCGTTTGGTGTGGAGACGCTTGGGCCGTGGGGTCAAGGCGCGCACAGCATTTACAAAGAATTAGCCAAGCGCCTTATAGACGCAACGGGTGACCGGAAGGCTGGAGCCTACCTCGCCCAACGCATTGGCGTTGCCGTTCAGCGCGGTAACGCCGCCAGCCTTCTGGGCACCCTACCGGAGGGCACAGACCTGGGGCCAATTTTTTATTTGTAGGTTTTTTATTTTTTAGGTAGTTTTAGTTTAGTATTTTTAGTTATTAGTTTAATTAATTTTTGTTCGTCATTATTATTTAGTTTATATTTATATTTAAGTTTAGTTTTTAATTAGTGTTGTTTGTTTACTTCCTTGTACGATAAATAAATAAATTCTCGTTCTCGAGAACATTCTCAGAAGTTACCGAGAAATTCTCATGTGGAAAATTTCGCAACTTTGGAAAGTTCTCGTAAGTGCATTGCTAGTCATGACATGACATTAAGCTTATTTTACGATTTAACTCGCGTATTTTTAGTCATTCGTCACGTATTTTTATCTCTCTGAAACATGTCGCGCAGGTGACTAAAAATACGTGAGCAAACCGTAAATTGTTTATAAATTACTTATTATAAATGATCATATTCTTCGTAGATGTATCTCGAATTTCAGCCTAGATTTATCCCATCTGGCAATATATTCTCTAGAATTAGCGCAGGCTCTAGTTTTAACAGAAACGTCTGCCATTTGACCTAAAATCCAAAGGAAAAATGGTGTGAAAGTCGGACGCCGTACTGTAAGACTACCAAAGCTTACTACTTATATACGTGACATGAATAATTACTACTTATAGGTATCTTACTTAGGCGGTCTTCACATTGGATGCGGATCCAAATACCGCTCCGATGTGCGACCGGGATATTGCTATAGTTTGTCAAAGGACTTTCTCATATCAATCATAGACAGAGAGAATCCTACTATCTTTGTCTTACACTAGTAGGTACTAGCACCCAAAAGAAAAGGATGAGTATAGTTTTCCTGGTTCTCACTGACTGACAAATTGGGATGACCAACAAGTATAGGTACATGCAAACGGGCTGTCTCGCTCACACACCAGAACGTCCAGAACCGCGTGCGAAAAAATACAGTGAAACCTGGTTAATTGGCACCTGGATAAATGGAAAACCTCAATAATTGCAACCAAAAGTCCGGTCCCGGTCCCTTGAGACCAAAAGGCCTCTATAATTGAAAGTTTGGAACCTCTATAATTGCAATTTAGATTTTAGTGCTTTTCGTAATTTTGCCTCTGTAATGGACCACATCGCAACTAAGACCTCTATAATTGACACTGTGCTAAAAAAATCCGTTATTTTTGCTTTTCTTTTTACCTCTATTATTGAAACGAGTCTTACTTATTACCTCTGTAATTGAAATAATGTAGTTGTATGCAGCAGAAACAATATTTTAATAGCAATGATCATTTTATTTATATCTTCATCCAGAATTCAATTTATTTATTGGGTATCTATCACAGCCTGTAGTAGGTGAAATAGTTTTGATTTAATCAAAAACAAAGTATGCTATTTACATTGTAATTAAACTTTCTTCTACAATTCAAGGGAATTTTTAAACCCAAATGATTAATAAGAAAATAAAGTGGTAATTAATGTAGTGTAAAAGTACAAGTATAGACAGAAGCAATATATAGACCAGAAACCCAGAATTTAAGCGTGTAAATCTACTTTCAATGGTTATTTGCACCTCCATAAAAGAAATTTGTCAAAACGCAACCTCTATTAATGAAAACCTCTATAATTGACACAACGATTTTTTTAAACCTAGTTAATTGACACGACCTGCTTAAGGGTCATTCTCGCATTTCGTGCAAATCGGTATTATTTGCAATTTACCAAAAATGTGATGGTGTTTTCGAATATCTGTTAATGCAAGGTTGTAACATAGGACCTAGAGTATATTGGCCCGCCATGAACAATTCTAAAAAGGTGGTTATTTTCTTTATATTTACAATTAACCCCCACTATTTTCATTCCTCTCTGCATGTAACGCGTGAAGTTAAACTTTGACCTCCATTTGAACCTTAAGATACTAAAAATAGAAAACTTGTTGTTGGTTCAGTAAACAAGTAATTTAGTTATGTTTTATATCCTATAATATTATACGCTAAGAAATTAACAATAAAACTATACAGCCTTATAAGTGATGGTCCAAGCAATTTCTTCATTACCGACGCGAGAAATGGATTAGCTATATTTTGCTATATAGCAAGGGTATATAGCACTTCCCGCGGATACAACACATTGTTCGTCAGTCAGTTGGCCGCGTGCTACCACAGCGGTCGTCCGTATGTTGCTTTTGACGAAAATACCTACGTTCTCTCGTGTCGGGAAGGAGTGTGGTTCAGATAAATCTTCATCGCCATCTAGTGATTTATACAGTAAGTACCAATTGTACATTATTAAAATTATACCTAATTGATGTGTTTTAGGGTTGCCTTTCGTGTAGCTTATTCTGCGAAATCAAGGTCTGATATCAACCGACCTAGGCGACGAAAACTTCCAAAACTTCATTCATATCTGTTTCATTCATTTCTTTTCCTTCCAATTTTGCCAGGGAAGGTAATGAACGAATTTAGAAGGTAATGATAATGTATATGAGGCAGTGCATTTAATGGAAAGAGGGTTAAGTTATTATAAATAGAATGTTGGTATAAACATTTAAAACTATGTAATAATATATAGGGGAGCCCAACTGGTGATTTTTTGGATTTAACTAGAGCGCAGTAGATTAACATAATCTACCGCTCTATATATAATACCAGACCGCACTCAAGGACTGTGCTGAGAAATTTGACACGTTACTAAGAGACTAAGTGAGTTGGAATCATCTGATACCTGTCGACGATAAGGTAGAGAACGGGGCAAATGTTTGGAATAAAGGGCAGAAACTACAGAAACATAAACACAGGCCGATAAACAATAATAGTGCCTCCGCCGTCAAAAGCGACAATTCCCAATCCGTGCGTGATAAATCTCAGAAAACTGATACCAGCAGTAAAAAGCGGTGTAAAATCCCTCTCAGGGCGGTGGACCATCGCAAGTTCATCCATCTGTGGAATATAGCTTGAGGATCGGAGGACATACGGGCATATCTGCTGTTATTCATGGTGCACTGTCGATGAACTTAAGCTCAAAGGGGACTCCAAGACTTTCAAAATAGGAGTACCCTCGACAATGTATGAATCCTGTTTATTTCCAACTATGTAGCCCGATAATCGTGGTCATTTCGTAAATCCAACGTCAATGGGAGTCAGACAAAAACCATCCAGTAATACTTAGTTCGGAATCCTGATTTGAAACCTTCACTGGATCTAATTTACCAAAATGTTTGGCTTCTATGCTGTTGGTCCAGACTACTTAGGTACCTGCATAAGGGGTCTTAACACCAAAGTAAGTTTATCGGGCTTCTATACTGTTGGTCCAGACTACTTAGGTACCTGCATATATCTTAAAGGGGTGTTTAGAGCATTTGAATGGTCCAATACACTCCATGCTTAATCTGGTACCTACTCTCCACAAATACATATCATCACCATTGGAAGATTTCACGGGTAAGACGTTACCGATCCCAAAGTCAAGGTATTCTTTTCTTTCAGCTTTAGCAAAGCTGTTTGAGTCCATACTCCATGGCACGTTGTCGAAACAAGTGAAACCATTATGCCTGTGCAACACTCAGCATGGTTTCAGAGTGAAACGGTCTGTGAAAACTAACCTGACCTTGGTTGACAGTGACAGTGTATTCCTACACAAACTAGACTCTATTGGGTTCAATCCACATTTGCTTAACATTTTTGCCAGTTATCTGCGTGATAAACCGCAGCACGCAACGACCAGCATGGCCACTTCGTACCAGATCCGTACCATACTCGTTCTGGTGACAGCCAAGATTCAATCTTGGGGCCTTTCCTATTTAGAATAATGGTCAATGACCTGCCCTCGGTTATCCATAACGCTCGTTGTCTACTCTACGCCGACGATCTTAAATTGGTATATTGAGTTGAGAAGGAGGAGGATTGTAAGTTGCTGCAGGAGGATGTTTCATCATCTCTGTGCCAATGGAGTCGGGGTAACAAACTGACTTTCAATGCGGCTAAGTGTCAAGTGTGTAGTTTTAATCAAACCCTATTTCCTACACATGCTCAAGAGTCGTCTCAGTAAAGGATCTTGCGGTCATATTCGATACGCGGCTAACATTTCACGACCATATTAAAGCACTTGGTACTGTAGCTTCAGTAGATTAGGCTTTGTCACTCGCATTGTCAGAGAATTCCATGACCCTTGCCCCATAAAAGTTTTTTACAATGTTCTGGTCAGAAGCAAGTTGGAGGCGTCAGCATTAGCCTGGATCCCTTACGAGTCAACGTACATTCTACTATTGGAAAAGGTCCAAAAGAATTTCCTTAGGATGTATTACCTAAAAATATTTATTTTAGGAACCCTGGGCTTCATTTCTTTGGAGGTGAGTCAGGTGAGGCACAACTTAAGCCTACTACTTTTAGCTTGTTGGGCTTTTCGTGGAGACTCTGGCTGCCTTGAACTAGTAGAGAGGCTTGTAAGACTTTTTGTACCGTACATTAGAAATATAACCCTTAGGCTTCTCCTGGTGCATCTCCTGTTAACTCATGAGTGCTTGAGATTTTGCGAGTTTATGGAGCTACGGTGGATGGATTGGCAGTCGAGTGTATTTGGATGTTAATTTTAAATTAAAGTATGTAGTTTCTCAGTGTGTTGGTGACAAGACTGATGTAGTGCTGTGTAATCATTAAATAAATAAACAATACGAAATACGTCTTCAATCACGTAAATTGTGCTTGACAATCGCTACAAGCTAGGTGGTAAATCATAAGTCGCGATTGTCAAGCCGGAGTAGGTTAAGTCGGCTTGATCGTCTGCACAGCGCTTAAGACACGTGATTTTAATGTTGTTCATTATATTAATGGTGTTAATTTTCATTAACTAAAGTTTTTTTATTGCGATTTCATAAGTTTGTTTCATTACCCTCCACTGATAAAATTACCATCCATGCCCATTTCATTACCAGCGCGTAGTTCATTACCACCAGTCTTATTAAATGAAAAGGAATAAGGTTACGAAGGTGCCTTTAGCATAAAAGTGTCAATAAATGAATCCACAATGCATGAAAACCCAAAAATTTACCATTTAAAAGAAAATTTACAAATCGAGAGAACATCACCGATTTGCACGAAATGAGAGAACGACCCTTAAATGGAAAACCTGGTTAATTGACAAAAAATGGCCGGTCCCTTGAGATTGCAATTATCCAGGTTCCACTGTATCTGTAAAATTATCAGCCCTTTCTCGCGTCTTCGTTGAAAAACTTGCAAAATGCACTCCTGAAACAAGTTTTCACCTGCATTTCACCTACTTAGAGAATTTGTGTTTTTTTATTCAAGTTTAACCTAGGTCAATTGGGTTATCATCTGAAGGGGAATTATTAATAATAAGCGCCAATTAGGAGTATTAGGCGTCAACCTGAACAGTATAAATCATTACAGAGAATCTTACGTTAAAATAGCATTTAATGAGCAAATTGAAAAGAAAATAAATAGGTATTTTAAAACTAGGCTGCGCTTCGCCTTATGCAGAATATTGCAAATTGGCCTTTAGCCACAGAATAAATAATAGTACTAGGTACAGAAGACTCACTCTCTAACATAACGCGTCAGTTCGATCAGGACAGATATGGCCGCTAGGTGGCGACAGCGCCACGCGCGGATTATGGCTAGCCACCAAAATTGGTGTGGAACGGATGTACTTTTAGCTGCCTGTAGCAAAGCGACGAAATCGCGGAGTGAGCCACGCCTGCTTTAGCTAAAAGATAAGTAAGTAGCACTGAGTACCTGCTTATTTACATATATTAATATGAAACATGAATACATCAAGAGCAGCGCTTAAAAAATAATAAGTAGTGTAAGTTAAAACCTGTATTTTGTTACCGTTTTCGTCAATACAAGTTTATTTGTTTATTACTTTATTGCACGAAAGAAAACTTATCGTACAAAAGGCGGACTTAATTCCAAAAGGCATTCTCTACCAGTCAACTTTAAAGCAGAGATTATACATATTCCTATTTGCTAAATAAACACATTCCCTTGTCATTATTTCTCCTGGCATGCTTTTTAACTATTACTTATAATAATCTGAAGTCATATATCGAAAACGTTTTTAGGTTACCTTTTCAAAGAAATGAAACTCAATGGTAAAAAATGTTTATTTCAATAATTGAACACAATTGGTATTCATTCTACTTCGCTGGAAACCAATGATGCAATCGGCTGACTTCAACGGTAAAAATATTTATTGATACCTACTTGATATTTGGTCATTATTTTCAAAGGAAATAACTTCTTTTTCTAGGTAGGCCTTCGCCTCAAGGTCACAAAAATAAACTTGACTGCAGTATACGAGCGTTTCTTTTATTTTTTGTCATTTTATATATCGTATACCTTTTTGCCACTTTTGTGTTATTTCTAGTCAGGATCGCGAATCCTTTTCATCCTTATAACAAAGCCATGAAACACATTGGTTAAGAGGCGGAAAGCCAGGAGATTAGAAGGAAACAAAATATATTGCGCGCCGCGCGTAAATTGCGACGGAAGATATGGATGTTTACTTTTTATCTCAATTAAATACTCTGACATGAATTATGGGCCCGATACGGATTTTGAAATAGACATCTACTAGGTATATTTTTGACGTCACCAAGATACGATAACGATATGTTTAAGATCTAACCTGTCAAATTTGACATTTATGCGATTCTGAAGATACTCACTCTTGAACGATTTCCACAAGATATGACTTAGAGATCCAATTCACATCTAATAGATATCTAACACTTTTTTTTTTTTTTTCCCTAGCCTACTTTGGTGTCCCACTGCTGGGCAAAGACCTCCCCTCGTTTTTTCCACTCGACCCTGTCATCGGCATTTTCCCACCATTTGGGGTAGAATGCGTCCAAGTCGTCCCGCCATCTCCTTTTCGGTCTGCCTAAACTCCGGCCTGCACCGTCTATTGTGTTCCGTGGGTCCCACTCAGTAACCATTTTGGCCCACCTTTCTGGGTGCATGCGGCAGACATGTCCAGCCCAGTCCCACTTAAGCTTAGCGGTCTTGACGCCTACATCTACAACTCTAGTTCTGGAGCGTAGTTCCGTGTTTCTGATCCGATCAGTTCTGCGAACACCTAATATACTACGCTCCATCGCACGCTGGCAAACCTTGAGTTTCGATTTTAGAGCCTCAGTTAATGACCAAGTTTGTGCACCGTAGGTTAGGATGGGTAGGATGCACATGTCAAGGAGTTTGCGCTTAAGACACAAGGGAAGGTCGCCCTTCATTAGCGCTTTCATGGACCAGAAGCTCTTCCAGGCGTTCTCGATACGTCTATCGATTTCTATAGACCGCCTGTTCTCGAAGGATGCTATCTGGCCCAAGTAAACGTACTCGTCGACATATTGTATATCCTGCCCATCCACCACAATGCTATGTTTAGCTTGATTGGTCATCAACTGAGTTTTCGCTCTATTCATTGTAAGTCCAACCTCAAGGCTCGCCGTGCTGAGGTCTTGCAGCATTTGTTGCAGATGTGATGACGTACGGGAGAAGAGGACTATGTCGTCAGCAAAGCGCAGGTTTGATAACCTCTTGCCACCGACTTCAATGCCCATCGTCTCCCATGAGACCGCTAGCTTTTGAAATATCTCTTGGAGACAACTGGTGAACAATTTTGGAGATAGCGGATCGCCCTGTTTGACGCCTTTCCCTATTCTGAATACGGGGCCGGGTGCGTGCAATTTAATGCTAGCTGTGCTATTGTTGTAAATATTTCCAACGAGTTCAACATATGCCGTGTCTATACCCTGATTCTGCATGGCGAAAATATAGCGGAGTGTTTGACGCTGTCGAATGCTTTGCTATAATCGACAAAAGCAAGGTATAGAGGGACATTGAACTCGTTGGACTTTTCTATTATTTGATTAAGGGTGTGGAGATGGTCAGTGGTGGAGAAGCTAGGTCGAAATCCGGCTTGTTCGGGTGGCTGATGTTTGTCCAGCATTGGGGCAATGGGCATCTAACACTATCTGACGTAAAAGTGACACTGGTTGCCCGAATTAAGCTGCAAAAGAGAACTAGTTGAAATCTAAACTCTAAAAATAAATCTATCTAGAATGGATCTAGTACGTGTCGTCTCTTGTGAATATGTTGAAGTTCGAATACGTCAGTATGTGTAGGTATTTCTGTTTAAAATTTTGCTCATCAGATCACTCGGCTATGTCACTGGGTATTTTATACTAAAAGAATACTGCTATGGTATGCAGGGTAACGATATACAACTGAAAATAAATGAAAATCTTACACATATTTTCGTGTTTTTAGGGTTCCGTACCTCAAAAGGAAAAAAACGGAACCCTTATAGGATCACTCGTGCTTTTGTCTGTCTGTCTGTCCGTGTGTCACAGCCTATTTTCTCGGAAACTACTGGACCAATTAAGTTGAAGTTTGGTTTAGTACACATATTGTGTAAATCATTTTAAGAATTTCATATATATTTTTTTTATAATTTTAAAACAAATAGGTTGGAATTTATTTAAGAAAATAGCCAGTAAATGACCATTTCCCCCTTTATATTGAAAAAAAAAATACACAAAATAGTTCTTTACCTTTAGATGACAGGAAAACCCTTCGAGCAACACGGAAGGGAGGCGGCATTCGCACTATTTCCCCTCTGCCGAGGTACAAGATTAGCACGTCAATCTAATCTAGCGCGGGTAATAAAACTAGTTGCACTTGGATTTTTCACTAGACCGAGTCTAGACGCGCGCGTGAACACTGCTGCACAAAAATGCCTGTTTGCTCGGTTTTTTGTTGTAAAAAGGGGTCGGGGACATCAAATTTACAAAAAGAAAGTGTTACATTTCACATGTAATATTTTTTTTTACATATCATACGTTTAATTACATTCAAACACAATTATTATATTTTAGTCTCATGTAATTGTTGGATTTATCGATTTTGCTCGCTCAGTACAAATTGCGGATCGGTCGAGCGACAAATCCGACTTCTCATCTCTCAGAATACAATAACATACTTCAACGAAAATGTGTTAGTGTGCGTGTTGTGACACTTGTCACTCGTCCGTACACAAAAAGAGATCGAGGTTTGCAAGATTTGTCTTTGACGTGTGTCATTTTCTATGTATTTGTGTCGTCATTACAGATTGGATTTTGTATGTAAGTGTGTGAGAAGTGCGACTGTGTGCACCTTTCCCCCCGCGAAAAATGGCAGAAAGATTTGTACGGTGAGATATCGCTTGGGCCCCTCCCTTCCGATGTGTCGGAAGCCGGTGTTGCTCGAAGGGAAAACCTATTAGAAATGTGCAGTCAAGCATGAGTCGGACTTAATGTACGGAACCCTAGCGAACTAATGTACGGAACGCGAGTCCAACTCGCACTTGGCCGGTTTTTTTTTCTATCGAGACAATCTTAAGGATTTGGTTGGCAGATTGGCGCGGATGCGCGGGTGCAGTCCGCTTCCATGCATATGTTCCATAGATTCCACACCGACAACTCTTGAAAAGGAATCACGACAAGTATGCCAAGTCACAAAGTCATATATCGGTCCAATACCTACCACATTCTTACAAAAGTTTCCTTGTAAAATAAACCTTTTATTACACCAGTCACTTCATCAAAACCTTGCAATCTCTTCATCTTGACATAAACAAACCGTAATATTGTGTTGTTTGGCTCCCCTGAACCGTTCGCTCGCACGATTGTACACCTTACGTCTGTTGCTTTACGGTCTATAGTAGCTTGTTACGTGATTGGGGCAAAAACGTGTCAATGGGGAGCGGAATGGTGACGTCACGGAACAAATCACGGTGACACGGCTGATAAATGAAATTCGAAGTAACGAGAGACAGGTTACGCCTGCCGTGTACAGTGCCGGATATATCGGAGCTGCTGAAGTGCTCACAAATATCTGAACACGCGTGTAAGGCATTAGATTGCATAGACATTTTTGAGCACCTCTCGGCCGCTTCAATGTATCTAATGATGATTGTATCACACTCTATAAAACAATACAGTCATTCGACGAAGCCGTCTAGACAGGGCAATCGTGCGGGGTGCAAGGGGTGGGTCGCGCGCACCCGAGCTGCATACATCGCCATTGTTAGTAGCTCGGTACTACTTACAGGGCTAGAGTATCTTATTTGAAATGCTTTTGTTATTGGGTAGTTGTGCACATTGTTGACTGACGATTCGTCAACCTTATTACGAAGGCATATGGTCCATTAATGGTCAGCTTAAGAGTTTTGCTGTTGCGGTTATATTTGTTTTAACTTAAAAATGTAAACTAATTATTTACTTAATTATAAATAATACATGTAATTAATACTAATAAAAACCGGCCAAGTGCGAGTCGGACTCGCGCACAAAGGGTTCCGTACCATTACGCAAAAAACGGCAAAAAAATAGCGTTTCTTGTATGGGAGCCACACTTAAATATTTATTTTATTTTGTTTTTAGTATTTGTTGTTATAGCGGCAATAGAAATACGTCATCTGTGAAAATTTCAACTGTCTAGCTATCACGGTTCATGAGTTACAGCTGGTGACAGACAGACGGACGGACAGACGGACAGACGGACAGCGGAGTCTTAGTAATAGGGTCACATTTTTACCCTCTGGGTACGGAACCCTAAAAATGGCAAAAAGTAGGTATAATACAATGAACAGATTAATTTTCTCAAATTAAGTCTCAATTAGTAAGTTATCAGGGAATTCCAATAAGAAATCACTTCCTATTATTTGTAACAGCCCCTTAATTTACACCGAAGGGCAGATTCTTTGAGAAACGATAAAACGCTGAATCCGCTAATGAAAAAAATCTAATTAAAAGTTGTAACTTTTAAGAGAATCTTATAAAAGGAAATATCTTCCAGTTTCTTGAATTGAAGAGCTGTACAATATTGAAATTTAAGTAAAGACATTTTTTTTTTTAATATACTTTATTCATGTAAGCCTAGCAACAAGCTCTTATGAATCGTAATTAATCTTAATCTAATTATCAGAGCAATTTATTGATGTTAATATTATTCCATAATAAAATTGGATTATTATACATATCAAATTTAACACTAAGAATTTCACAAAAGGATCGTCAAACATTAAAAAGTTTGTATAAAAAAAATACTAGTCTAGAATTTCTAGAATAAAATCTAAATGTCAATAAAAAAGCATAAGTAACAAAAGAAGTAGATAGTATTACATCGGAATATCCATTTCCTCATCAATAATCAAATATACCTAATAAATAAATAATCATTTCGAATAACAATTAATCCCACGTTGTAATATCATTCATGTAGTCTTGTGTGGTATAATAAGCTTTAGAAATAAGTTTACGCTTTACATAATTCTTAAGCATTGAGCTCGATTCAGATTTAGCGACTGTTATAGTCTTCTGATTAGTATCTTATTTTGATATGAATTTGAAGATCGCTCGTGCTGATTGGTGAAAAAAAAGTGAAAGTCGCGCTTGAGATGCACGCCAATCGACATAAAAATGTAAGAACTACAATTTTGTGTTAGCCCCCTTTTAAACAAAACATAGTTATCGTATTTAAAAATCCTAACCCCCTTATTCATAAACGCGCTACAAACTCCTTATCTGTCATTTTGACTTATGTATTTGTAAGAAAGGGATAAAACATAATTTAACTAAATCAGGCCCGTAAAGTTTTATGAATATGGGGGTAATATAGTTTAAACCCATTTTGAATGCTAATTACGTTAATAGATAAATAATAATAAATAAATAATATCGTTTTTTATTGTTTTGTAAGAGTTTTTATATTTTACTTTTATATTCATATTATAAATAACCTAACTTAAGAGGAGAAATAAATAAGGAGAAAAATAAATAAAAACTATAGGACATTATTACACAAATTGAGGAGACAGGACATTATTACACGTCACGTCATGAGGCGCCAACCAGAGCACATGACATAATATGTCGCGGGAGGCCCAAGACAACATGGCCGATCCGTCTCTTGTTAGAAAATAATCTTAAATAAAAAATAATACCACCAGAGACGACCCAGGACAGACGCTCCTGGCGACGCCTTATAAGGAGAGCCGACCCCAAGTAAATGGGATAAGACTAGGAAGAAGAAGAAGAAGATTATTACCAAATTGACTAAATATCACTTTAAGCTCAATAAGGCTTGTGTTGTGGGTACTTAGACAACGATATATGTACCTATATGTAATAAATACTTAAATACATAGAAAACACCCATGACTCAGGAACAAATATTCGTGCCCGGCACACAAATAAATGCCCATACCAGGATTATAACCCGGCACCATCGGCTTCATAGCTGCATAGGCAGGGTCACTAGGCCCGATAGGTGGCGCTGTGCTTTATGTATTTACAACCTACTACGTTATTCGCAATGAATTTAGTGTAAATAAAACGAAACGTTCTTTTTCATGAGAGATGCACCGTTTTCTCGACAGCCTGAGGCGGTGCAGTCCGTATGAAAGAACCCTCTTTGTTTAATAGTCCGTTACAGACTCAAAGGCTTTGATTCTCGGCCCTGCACTTTGATGCTTAACAATGGGTCAACCTTGGGTTCCGGGCTAAGAGGGCACTATACCCGGGTTGCTAATTAAACTAGTCCGCATTATAATTAGAGATGCCCCGAATAGTGAATTTGGCCGAATACCGAATACCGAATATTCGGCCCCCCTCTCGGCCGAATACCGAATATTCGGCATGACATGCGTACATTTTGAGTCACAATTATTACGAAAACTGTTCGCCAACAAAGCACAACGTTTGCTAAGATATATTTTTATGTTGAACAGAATTAATGAATGTAGTTAGGGTCAATCAAATCAGACCCATGAGAAAAATAAAATATTTTGGAATCGACAAATGCTCAAAAAAGTGCCTTCGTATTTAACCACTTTCCAAGAATATATTAAATATATGTAGGTACCTAGTTTTTGGTTATTTTTTTCAACAGATATTCGGTATTCGGCCGAATAGGCCGAATACCGAATAGTTGCTGAATATTCGTGGCATCTCTAATTATAATCATACCCTCCTGAGACTAAAACTAAATGTACATTACAATGTACATATCCGCATTTCTTTTGTTTCATTGCTTTTTAAAACAAACAAAATTCGTTCTAATTTACTTATAGAATAAGGTTCAAATTAAAAAAATTAGAACTTTATATGGTGGGTCTTAGGAGGATAGGATATGTAAATAGGTACACGGTTTTATTATAAACTAACTTTTGCCTGCGACTTCGTCTACGTGGAATGATGATGAAATGAACGTGGAAATTTGCAACCAAACTGTGCAATAGTCATCGTCAAGATTCATATGACAATCAAGCCAGTTCCTATACTGCGCTCCCTTTCAAGACTTCCCTGACCTTCTACCTAAATAAAACTCATACATATAAAAAAATAGGCCAAGTGCGAGTCGGACTCGCACACGAAGGGTTCCGTACCATTATCTATAAAAACCGGCCAAGTGCGAGTCGGACTCGCAAACGAAGGGTTCTGTACCATTATCTATAAAAACGGTCACCCATCCAAGTACTGACCCCGCCCGACGTTGCTTAACTTCGGTCAAAAATCACGTTTGTTGTATGGGAGCCCCACTTAAATCTTTATTTTATTCCGTTTTTAGTATTTGTTGTTATAGCGGCAACAGAATAACATCATCTGTGAAAATTTCAACGGTCTAGCTATCACGGTTCGTGAGATACAGCCTGGTGTCAGACGGACGGACGCACGGACGGACGGACAGCGGAGTCTTAATAATAGGGTCCCGTTTTACCCTTTGGGTACGGAACCTTCAAATCCCTAAATGAAATATACACGAAAGTATTTGTTACAAAAAAATAGCAAGCAAGATATTTTAGTACTTAAGGGTTTCTATTTACCCTCTGATTTGCTTAAAATATTCTCAATTTATTTTGGGTAATGATACTGTAGGTATTAAGTCATCATCATCATCATCATCATCATTTCAGCCTATATACGTCCCACTGCTGGGCACAGGCCTCCTCTCATGCGCGAGAGGGCTTGGGCTATAGTCCCCACGCTAGCCCAATGCGGATTGGGGACTTCACATACACCTTTGAATTTCTTCGCAGATGTATGCAGGTTTCCTCGGCTGCCCTAAGCAGAAAACAAGTAACTCGAAAATTTTCAAAAACGGTTTTTTTGGATTTTCGGAATCTACAATTTCAGGCGCATCTTTCACCAAAAAAATAATTGTAAAACAATGTGTAGTTTTCAAAATATTCATGTTTTTAAAATCCGATTATCTTTTTTTGACCCTGTATTCTACGCTAAATTCAAGTATATGTCCCATTTCTACGCTAAAGACAAGTAACTAAACAGAGATACTTGTAATTCATATAGATGACCGAGATACTTGAGTTTAGCGTAGATGTTCGCAACTGCGAATTAGTTTATTACAATGGTAAAACAAGTATCTCCCAACACAATCCGCGATTTAGGTTAGAAATTAGTTACATAGTTATACAAAAGGTACCTTGTTTAAACTTTAAAGACATACATAGAAAACAAATTTGCTTAGCAATATTCCTGTCAAAGGTGAAAAGTCTGTGAAATTTAAGTTTAAAGAAAAAGTGTTGTTAAAACAATTAAAATTATCTGTATTGTCTACACTGTAGACTCTACAGTAATGAAAACAGAACACTAGAATATGCCAAAGAAAGAGGAAATCATAATTATGCCGTATCTGTGCCAAAGGTTTTGGAAAAAATTAGAAACAAACAACAACTGACTGTATTCAAATGACCAAAAGGGAAATATTTAATCCAGGAATAATGCCAAAATTTGAATTTTTATAAAGACACTTATTATGTGGTAAAGTGAATCATCTGAGGTCAATCTCGAGAAGTCTATTAGTAGAGTTCGACCAAGGAAAGTCTGCAGAGATGTTGAGAGTACACCAGTGCTAGTGTTATTTATATGTCATAATTTCATAGAAGTTTGACGTTTAAAATAACACCTGCACTGGTGTGCTCTCAACATCTATGCAGACTTTTCTTGGTCTAACTCTACTAATAGACTTCTCGAGATTGACCTTGTGCTGTCAAAATCTCTGCAGACTTTTCTTGGTTTAACTCTATCCACTAAAGAGATCCACCAATTACTTAACATATCAATAGGTGTATGTATATCAACAAAATTTCAGGTCGTAATGGTTTTATAAGAAATAGGTAAAACTGACTTGAAGGATTTAATTAGATTTTTACTTTGTTACAAGTAAAGTTAAATAGTAAATAAAGTAACTATGTACCTAAGTATGTATTTATCTATACTATACACGTATGTATATATCGTCGCCTAGTACTCATAGTACAAACTTTGCTTAATTTGGGGCTAAGTCAACCAGTGTAAGATTGTCCCCAAATATTGATTTTTATGAACTCACCAGCTCTCACCATTTCATGCACCTGCCTCATTCCTATCAAACACGTCTGTCAAATAGGACTATAAAAAAATACAAGTCGGACTCGCCCACCGAGCGTTCCTTACAAATTTAGTTATAGATTTTTTTTTTACAAATTTATAGTTTTCAGATTATTCCCTGTACCTACTTATAATGTAATACAATATTACTTGCCAAATTTCATAGTTCTAGGGCAACGGGAATTCTCGTTGACCTAGCTACCTACTACCCACCTACTTAGGTACCCTTTAAATTTTGAATCCCTTGAGAATGTATTTTGGCATAAACCACCGTATCTTTTTTTTTACGTTAATGTAGATGTTTGATTTTTTTCTACATCTTTAAGGGAATGTAGACCTGAGTATATGGTTCTAATTTCAACTCGATACCTCCACGCGTTTCCGAGATAAAGGATCTTGACAGACAAATGGACGGAGGACGGACGGACAACAAAGTGATCCTATAAGGGTTCCGTTTTTTCCTTATGAGGTATGGAACCCTAAAAAAGAATAGTTCGGAAGCAGGATCCTCTAGGTACCACCCATCCACGAAGACAGAGGGTTTGTTGAAGGAATGGGTCAATCGTATCACAAAATAATCTCTGAAAATAAAATCGATGAAATAGGTACCAATAACCGATGTGACAGAAGGTACGAGGATGGCAACATCAATCACTAATTTAAAAAAAGTCTATTTTCCAATAGAAAAGAACTTTAAAATATATAAAAAAATATTTTTTTTTCAAGCGTTTTATTATCTAACAGGGATTTTGAAGTCGATAAACCTGAAAGAAATAAAAATCAGTTTTTGGTAGCTTATATTATTAGCTTCCATTTGGTACCATTTCCTTCAGAATTGCATGAAAATTGGAAAAATTATTGAGCAGAGAGCCAAATATATTTAGTATTTAAGATGCTAAAGTGCTTGCTATTTCCAAGCTAAACACGAGATACTTGAATTTGTGTAGAATGGTTCTGAGATTTTCGGGCAGTAAACTACACAGAAAACATTTTATGCACGTACAAAGTTT
Source organism: Cydia splendana (assembly GCF_910591565.1). Taxonomy (NCBI): domain Eukaryota; kingdom Metazoa; phylum Arthropoda; class Insecta; order Lepidoptera; family Tortricidae; genus Cydia; species Cydia splendana. The sequence continues at coordinate 4,797,490 of NC_085975.1, forward strand.
AATATACAAGAATAACAAAAAATAAAGTCTGTATAAGCTTAAGTTTATCGCCTTTAACATAATGGTATAAACAGATGTTACATTTTAGACCAAATACCTAACAAAACTGACAAATTACGTTTTTTTGCTCTCCTCAAAAATTTGTCAAAACTGGGTTACTTGTTTTCTGTTTAGGGCAGCCGTCCTCACGATGTCGACGGTATTAAGTACTTAAAATAAAATCCTTTGATCTTAAAGCTTGGTGCTTCAGTGATATTTAATAATGTTATTTTGTACCCAGTAGGTATAATTTTAGATTTCATATACCTATTTGCCTTTGAAATAACAGGGCTCCCTGTAGATAATATTACTCATAGTACCTATTTATAAGCCCTAAGGTTTTTTTTTTTTTTATATAAATGTACTTACATTTAAACATATCGTCTAATAGGCCAATTCGAACGTAGGTACACTGATATCAGAATGACATCATACTGGCCCCAATTTCACCACGGTGACGGTGCGACAATTGTCGACATCACAGGCCTCCATAGGCTACGGTAACCGCTTACCATCGGACTGGCGGTGTGCTTGTTTGCCACCAACATTTTAATTAAAAGAACTCCATTATATCGCGAATAAATAAATAGGTACTTATTTTTGAAGCCAATGACAATTGTTCACAAGATTTAAGTTTGCTCGCAAGTGGCTGACGTAGTCGATCTTGTTATCAAAAATTCGCGAAAATTGCGGGCATGTGAGCACAATATAACTGTACATAGGTAGGTAGGCATTAAACACTCGTATGATCCTATTATTAAACTCGTTTCGCTCGTTTCATAAAGCTACACGCGTATTTTAATGCCTTTCAAAATGTATCAATGACTTAAACTGCTATTATAAGTAAGTCCCACTTTAACTCAATATCAAAATAATACCTACGTTTCGTGGACTGTCGGCTCGATTCGGGAAATGAATTAGAGATTAACTAGATATGATAGATAAGTGACGTTCCACGGCAAAAGGTACCTTATGGCGGCTGGCGCTTACGTCGCATAGCGCCGCAATTATATTGGAGCGGCGTTAATAATAGCGTAAGCGCCAACCGCCATAAGGTACCTTTACCCGGGGGACGTCACATATCTTTACTGTATCGTATCTAGTTACTAACAGCCGTATTCGAACAATGAGATACGTCAAATAATAGATAAGTATGGAAACGATATAGATTGGATATGTCAGTGTCAAACAAGTGTCAAAAGTGAAGTTTTTGTTTGAAGAAACGTCACCTTTGACACTTGTTTGACACTGACATATCCAATCTATATCGTTTCCATATCTATTATTTGACGTATCTTAAAGTTCGAATAAGGCTGTTAATCTCTAATTCATTTCCCGAATCGCGCCGTGTGTCTATCCAATAACGACAGGACGGCCGCAAAGTCCATTAGTACCTATCTATTTCTATTATTACTCTCATTATCCTAATGCTCTGCTACTACTGATTTGCATTAGGCTTATCCGTGCAGTGTATTCATTAATACTAATACTAATATTGTACTGAATTAAACGACAAAACTGATTCTGAAAATGAAATAAATTGATTGATTTGAATTTGAGGGCTTCCTAGCCTAATAGGTAGGTATAGGTAGGTAGGTAGTGTTACCTACGAAGCAGGAGGATTTTTGTTCCGAAACTAGAACTATTTTCCTATGTATTTACATTTATACATCTGTTTATTATAATATATATTTATTATAACATATATTTATATATAACGGCATTTAGTACCTGTCCGTCACATGCTTATTTACTGCGGTAACTGTGGAATTAGGCAAATTTCTGTTATTTATTTTCTGCTTACATCACGTATATGTACGACACAGACCACTTCTACTTAATTCATAATTCATAATTCATAATTTATTGCATAATAATCATGTGGTACAAGACAGATATTACATTAGGGTAAGTTCACACATGAACCCTGTTAGGGCACAGCAAATGTTTCTTAAAACTAAACTATAACTAGGACGTGCAGTGCAGGCACATATATGTACATAGTTTAAAATAAACGCATTTTGATACTTATGTTCAAGGCATAAGAATAAAAGCTAATATTTATTATTTTATACTTATGTTATTACATTAGTTACCTACCATTGATTTATTATTATTAATTTGTTTTTAAATACACTCCCATAGTATCATTAATAAATTAGCATTAAGAATATTTAATTCAATTCATCATTCATTAATAAATCAGCATTAAATATATTCAATTCATCAATTTATCATTCATTCAATAATATTATAGGTAAGTATATTCAATTTAAATTATCATTATAAGTTATTATTTATTTAATTATTTAGGTATATTTAATTTAAATTATCAATATAAGTTATTATTATTTCATTATTTATTTAATTAACTTAGCTAACAAGACTTACATTTTTACAAACAGTGAAAATTCAGTTTCATTTTCAAAACACTGAACTTTTGTATGAAACGAGCACTCGAAAACTTGGAGATCGGAAGCGAAGTACGAGTAAATTATGGAATGGAGGCAGGCGCAGAGGCGAAATTATGAAAAATGGTGGGATTTCTTATTACATTATACGTGCGGCACAGATTACACAATAGATGGAGCATATAAGACGACTCGTACCGTACATTAAATAATAATATTTTATTACAATTTTTTTGTATGCATTTACATACATTATTAAAATATGTCACAGATTATTAATTATTCATAGTGAACCACTATCTGTGCTATCATTTACTCATAATGCAAAAGGGAAACTAACTCTTCACTAAATATCTATGATAGGCCTTTTAAGAGGCAGTTTTAAATAGCTTAAATTGTGCTGACAATGTTTAGATTCCCTTTTATTCCATTTCCCTGGCCTATTTTAGCTGTTTAACTGAAATAGACATACGCTCAGAAAATATGTACGATACCTACTTTAATAGCAATCGTAGTGATTATACAAAAACACATAATAATAAAAAGTATCGTACAGTTAGGAAAAGCTAAGGAATTCATAATTTGAATTGACTGGGAGGATGAATGGGGCTGTTGGGGACCTATAACTTCTAAGGGCCACTTGCACCATCCCACTAACCCGGGGTTATGCGGTTAAACCGTTAACCCAGAGTCAAATTGTGCTGGTAACCATGGTAACTCCAGGTTTAACCGGTCAACCCGGGTTAGTAGAATGGTGCAAGTGGCGCTAAGTGGGACTAAGAAGTCTACGGTTGGTGCGGAGTCTAGCGGAGATAGTCTACGGCATGCAGAGACTAACTCAATTCCGCAGGCGGGCAACGGATTCTCGGGTTTTTAATTGTCTACGAATTTTCTGTTTCGCGTGATTTATTTCTTTAGCCATTTCATGGCGGATTGTTTGAGACGTATATTTGAGGCGCGTTAGGTGAGGTTGGGAATGTCATTTGTCTTCCGAGTTGACTGGTACTTTATTGTTTGGACTACAAAGGAGTGTAAGCCATTTATACGAAGAAACCTAATGGCCTCAACTCAAGGTCAACTTACAAAGAAAATAATTCAAAAGAAATCTTATTAGCAGTTCCACTTAAATATAAGTTGTAGCAGATAACCGAGGACACAAATTTTAATTAAGTACTGATTTACCATCAGGCTACGGATTCTAGAGGGCGAAATTCAATGACAGACAGGGAGTTCCTATATCGATAAATTAAATTATCGATACTTTTTAGTAAACCTAAGAGAGAATATTTTTTGTTTTGTAAATCTGCTATAATCGTGAAAGTTGAAATCTTAGAGCATTTAGTAACTGGAGACGCCTTTTCTGTCATTTTATGTACAAAACAGTCTGACGATTTTCGCGTCAAATGTACAAATAGCCATGTCAGATAAACGTCAGTCCATACAAAAGATTGTACAATTGTGCAAGATTTTTGGCAGAGGGGTAAGCTCTTAAAGGCGACTCCAGTTATTAAATGCTCTAAGGTTGAAATCCATATTTAAAAAAAAATACCCTATTCCCTACGCCTCTTACGCCTCCTAGCCTAGTCGGTAGTGATCCTGCCTACGAAGCAGGAGGTCCCGGGTTCGAATCCGGTAAGGGTATTTATTTGTGTGTTCATCACAAATATTTGTTCCTGAGTTATGGATGTTTTCTATGTATATAAGTATTTATATATGTGTAGGTATATTATATATATATCGTCGTCTAGTACCCGCAACACAAGCCTTATTGAGCTTACTGTGAGACTAGGTCGACCTGTGTAAAATTGTCCTATAATACTTATTTATTTATTTATTTTATTCTCGCAAAGAAAGAATCCGCTAACCAAATTTCACCTAACTCCAAAACCTCCGCTTGACGTCCATTAAATGTCGAATTCCCGCCTCAAACAAATCCCAATTTGCATAACAAAGTTGGAATTAAAAATTCAAACGAAATTCGCTGTCAAAAAACCACAGCTCCCACTTTATCCATAGAGGTGGGCCCTGGAAAAATGCGACCCTCGGGATGGAGGCATTTGAAAAACGAATCCAGACGTGACGAGTACGTATGTCGTATTTATGGTAGGGTTGGGGTCGGGTAAATGTTGGTTGGATACCAAATTACAGGTAGGTACGTGAGTAAGTATGAGTACAGAAAGCCGATGGGGTAAAAGTAAAGTTGGATGGAGAAATTTCATCTATTTACCCGACAGCACAACGCAAAGGAGGATTTTTACTTAATTTACAGTCAGTATCTTTTTCTTTACATATTATTTCTAGTTCTGCCATAATGATATTTATAGTACTTAATGGAAAAAAACTAGCAAAAGCTATGAATTTTTATAAATTGAAACATTATCGAAACGTTACGCTAGGGACGCGAAAAGCGAAGTGCGTGTCAGTTGCCGGCAATGTTGCCAGTTACTTTTTCTTTTTAGTGGCTCTAAAAAACGCGTTGGACAACGAAAAGGCGAGCTTCTTCTAGTAATTATCTCGGACTAAATACGCATATAATAATGTATGTGTGTAGATTAGATTAGATTAGATTCATTTATTTCTTATTGAAAATGTACATTAAATTTTACATGTCAAAATAAAATGCATTCACAAAAAGATCGTCACAACAAAATATCAATAATAATAATCTAAAAACAATAAAAATAAAACAGTAATATAATATAATAAAACGACTTTCTATAAAATAGAAAAGAGTAGGTAAAAAGTAAAAAATGTAAGTATGTTTGTTACTTTCTGGCACTCTAGAGACCAATCCCGAAATCGATGATACTTACAGTCCTGCCGCCTTAGACTAAAGAAAGCCGGCGAAGGAAAACCATGTACTTTATAGATACACTCACAATCTATTACCTGTAGGGTTAATTTAAGTTGGTCGCGTCTTTATCGTTTGTCACCATGTCTGTCACGGTCTAACAAGTGTATAAGTGCGAAAGTGACGTATGATTCGACAGGCGACGAAAACGCGACCATGCTATCCGTGCTGAAAAGCTCACCCATATTCATCAATGATAAAAACAAAAAGTTTATTTCCCTTAATTTGTCTATGGTTGAAATAAATATGGCGACCCTTTTTTTATGTCAACGCCCTTCTTGAACGACTACGGATCATTTATTTATCATCAATACAAGTTTTTAACGTTCAACTGTATTATTACGAATACAATCAGCGCAACCCTTCACAAGATCACTTGCAATTAAAATGGCCGCCGCAATATGGCGTCGGATTGAATCGCAATTCGATTATTACGCTTGTTTTGATCGAGTCATTTTTTTCTCGATTACACGACGATTGCCGTTTGCCGTCGACTGGCTCGGGCCTTGTTTATTGGGCATAAACAAAAGGTATCTGATTGCAAATATAACTCAATTTCACTGTGAAAACGGTATCTATATTGGCTTCATATATTATATATATCGTCGTCTAGTACCCACAACACAAGCCTATTCATGGTATAATAATATACTCCGCCTGGTACTCCATTCCCGTCTTTTCTAGGTCACCTAACTGACACGGGCCTACGTCATCATGCGACAGCGCTATATGATAATATGCGATAGCGCTATATATAGCGGCCATGTTGTTGTGACGTAGGCCCGTGTCACTCTGGGAATGGAAGACCATGTTTTATTAGACTATGAGCCTATTGAGCTTACTGTGGGACTAGGTCGATCTGTGTGAAATTGTCCTATAGTATAGTAGGTATAGTATTTATTTATTTATGTTGTAATTGATTACCTTTTGGTCCCTTTTTATTTTTACCGATATTGCAATGGTCTAAAATAATATTTAAATATTGTTTTTATTCATTTCGACATCATAAGTGGAAACAATGAATAACATCTGAAATAACTCAAACCTTGTTACATAAATTGGTTCAGAATTAAAATCAAATATTGTTCGATATAAAAAAAATATACGGTGGCTAAAAAGAACTGAATTTCCGTTGCCAGGGAGGTTTTGGGATTTGGCTGTTCCATACATTTTAGCTGGTCCATTTTCTATGGGAGTGTAAATTTTATTTTCACGATTTCGGGGTTGGTTCCATAGTAAAAGTTGCTCAGTATAATCCTAAAACCTCCCTGGCAACGGAAATTCAGTTCTTTTTAGCCACCGTGTATTGTTTTTATATCGAGCAATATTTGATTTTAATTCTGAGTCAATTTATTTAACAAGGTTTGAGTTATTTAGTTTTATTTCAGATGTTATATACCTTATAAAAAAACTACTATCTCATTATTATAGTGAATATGGGTTATATCACTTATAGCAACTTTAATATATGCAACCATATTATCAATGTATTATTTAATCGAAATATAAACAAACGCATAGAATTCGGACTTAATAAAGTTCATTTCATAATATCAATTAGCACTTTATAATATTAGACAAACTATCCAGCACTATATTTGACTATATTGAATTGCGAGTTCATTAGCATAATGAACTGAGCTGATTTCAATTAAAATTCTAAGTTTTTTATTTTGTTTTGCAACTCTCCGGCATAAAAGGCGCGTTCGTCGCTTTGAGATACTAAAAAAAATATACATCACAAAAATCACACCAAGGGTTGTATTCTGTAAATTCGGGATTAATTATGTTATATCTTCATATTACAAGTTCCACTCAGATACAGACATATAATATAATAACAAACACAAATTAAGAAAAAAGTGTAAGAAATAATCACTACATCTTATAAAACAAAGTCCCCCGCCGCCTCTGTCTGTTTGTGTGTAGGTATGTACGCGTAAAACTCGAAAACTTCTAAACGGATTTTCATGCGGTTTCCACCTATCAATAGAGTGATTCTGGAGGAAGGTTTAGGTGTATAATTTGTGTAACCCGTGCGAAGCCGGGGCGGGTCGCTAGTTTTAAATAACATTGACTCTATGCGTATAAGTTTCAATATATCCCTACCAACATTTTAATACTCAACCATTTTGTAAGCCTAACTCGTCTGGAGAAAAGCTTAAGACACCTTACATAGCTTAAAGACCTTAAAGTATTTTTTAACTAAGTCGTTATTGAATAATGTCAACCACCTACAGTCAAGACCCTCGAAGTAAAAACTGGAGACGAAAAGGCTCGTCTTAACGCCGGTACTGAACCTCAATTGTTAAAGTTAGATTGGTTCAACTTTAAATTATGTTTTTTAGCTTTTTCGGCGTTAGTTTTCTTTAATTGTGTTTATTTGCGTGCGCTTCGGTGATTAAAAGTCTAAGTCGTAAAACGACGAGATCAAAAAGATAACGGTTAACAAAAAAACAGGGAGCCTAGTCAAGATTACAATCGTTTGCGCTACGACAACGAATTGCTTTCTGTCTCTATCATTCTTCCATATTAGTGCGATAGAGAGACAGATGGCATTTCGTTGTCGTAGCGCTAAGCATTGTCACCATTGCTAGGCCCCCAGTTCAGGGACAAACGTTTTATGGTCATTCTGTTAAGTTTTTATAATAAAAGTAGCTAGCTTAAACAAGCTATGTGTCCGAAATAAGGTTATCAATCCAATAATGTTGTTAAATAAATAAGAGTGTTTGTAGGTTATTTTTGACACTCGCCAGCTATTCTACCTACTGCAGCTGACTCTGCCACGTCTACTATTAAGAAAATATGGCTTTATTTAACTGTATAATATTTAAAACTTTCGCGTTTTTAACACATATTAAACTCACATTTATAGACAGATCTATCGCGAATTTATTTATTACCTTTATTTACCGACGTTTCGACACAGGTTTCACTGGTCGTGGTCGCGGCTAACACTATTAAACTTGCCTTGCCTTGCCACATGCCTTGCACCTCCACGCCTGTGAATACTCTTCTATACCTTAAGAAGAAACAGGAGCTGAGTTTTAAATATTTTAGGTAAATATACCCGTCTCGCTAACGGAAGCGGCTCCTAAAAGTAGTGCGATAAGGACAAGGCGAAAAATCTCAAAAATCGAGGTTTCGTACTCGACTGTTTCCTCCTCCAAAACTTAACCAATCGTAACCAAATCCGCGAAAAGATAATACCGTCAAACAGTAAAAATTTAATCACCATCGTGATAAGAAATAAGTATTATTTTATGCCAAAAAAAACCAAAATTTCAAGTAGTGTCAAGCCTCCTTCTCTAAGGGAAGGAGATCAAAGAAAAAATAAACAATCCCCCTTTTATCTGACGCCAAATACGACGCGACGCATGATGGCCAGATATAAAGATTATTTTGCAGGTAATCTGCTCTACAGGAACAAAATATAACCTGGCGTTTCGTACATCTACGCACCTTTCGAGCTGTGTATTAGCCTACAGAGCAAAGACGAGTCGAGCAAAAAAATGAACTACAATTCGCCCCAATGTATAGTAAAATACAATATTGAAATATTACTCAAACCTATGTAAATGAAGATATTTGATTAAAACCAAAATATTACTTTGCTAATCCGCGAAAAGATAACGTGCTAGTCAATCAGTGCTAACCCGTTATACTTACTTGCGTATTTTTTATAAAAAATACAAAAATAAGATATAAAAAAATTTTGAGAAGAAGATTTTTGAGTTAATTTTTTACCATACTTGGGAGATTTTGTACTATTAGATGAGTGGTTTTACGTTACTGTGAATCCTATTATCTGAGTCAAATCTGTATCAAATCAAGATAATGTTATATTAGGACTTCGAATGCCGTTCTTAGCTTTCCTTAAAGTTTGATCGCCTGGTTGGGCAGGCGATGAGAATAGCATTTGGCAGGTATACTTCCTTCATCCCCCCTAATGCGAGCAGGGGGAGTGATTTATATCACTATTCGAGCTACAATATACTATTCAGTATGTCTTATGCTAGTTGTCTTTATGTCACGTTTTTTATGTGTTCAATTTATTTTTGGATTATACACGGATAAGTCATAATTGTTTAATATAGTATGTTAAACTTAACGTTTTTGGTAATCTAATATTTTTTTACAAATATGTTACAAAAATTCGGATTTCACATTTTTGCATTAATTAAGTTTTCTTGTAGGTACAACGGTCTTTATACAACGAATATCATAAAATATTATTCATAAATGAAGCCCATTAAGAACCAATTTATTAAGTACATACACTGAAAAAAAAACCTGGTACTGGTAACCAGAATCTGGTTAGCTGTACTATATTATCTTGTTGTATATGTGACGACAGGACACTTTGTAAACATAACCAGACCATTCTTGTTAAATTAAATTTGTTAATTCTATGAAGTGTATAGTAGTGGGTATAAGACTTTTAGTAAACCCAACTAGCCGGTCTGTTAATGGTTACTAAATAATACAGTAACATATACGTTCCTGTCCTGTTGTTATAACAAGGTATTCAGTATATGTAACTGAACGATTTGTGCGGTGTACTGGTTTTATATTGTTCACGTTACCAGAACGCACTGTGCTAATGGGGCTTCTAAACGAGCCATATGTTCACTGCAATATGTGGCCGGCAACTATTGGTGTCCTCTTACTCACATGTTAGAGAGGGACACTAATAGTTGCCGGCCACATATTGCAGTGAACATATGGCCCGTTTAGAAGTCCCTTCAGCACAGTGGGTTCTGGTTACGTGAACAATATATAACCAGTACACTGCTCTTGTAGTAAATACAGACAAGTTTTTAAGCACACTTATTTTTTTTTTATTTAATTCATCAAATAAGTAACACAGCATTACAGTAAAACCAAGGCACTGTGACACTACAAATGAAAAAAACATTTTGTCTCCACAAAGAAAACAATAGACACAAAAATAACATACAAATTAAACATTGGATTTGGGCGACGACGTAACAGCGTGGCTCCGTAGCGTCGTCTGACTCGGCGTAGGATTCGGCAGGTTGCCCCGGAACCGCCGAAACACCACACCCTTCGGCCAGAAGTCCGCGCTTGCGATGGTGTCCTGCAGAGGCCGCGGCACGCGCACTACAAATGAACTGAAGTGTACATAGTGACGCGACTGTAGCTGGTGCACCCTCAGCGTGTAGCCAGTCTTCCGGCGGACGTACTCCACCACCTCGTCGGCTCCGGCGGAGTAATGCAAGCGTGACACGTAGAGCGCCTTACTCGGTGTCGCAGCTCGTAGGCCAGAATTAACCGGCTCCGCAGTGCCACACAGAGTTTTACGAGGCGCCCTGCGCGCCTTGCGTTTCCTTTCCACCAGTGTGAATTCCTCCTTATCCACATCGGTGCGGGAGGACTTTTCCTTAATCGGAGCCCGCACATTTCACTGTGTCAGCAACACGCAAACAACACGCACTTATACTATACACTTGTACTAGTTTACAATAAAATTATGGACAGGATCTATGAAAATAAAAACATCGACCGGCCGTAACGTAAGACGCTGGCGGCGTAATGGCTGCCGTTCTGTGACTTGCGCAATTCCTTTCTCCGCCCCCCGCCACCCGCGCATACACCGTGGTGTTGGCACAACTGTTTGATTCGTTCAGACTACAATGCATTATAGTAACCACAACATAATAACTTGTAACGTGTACACTCGTATTTTTATTTTTATATATTAATAGTTAGTGTTACGATGCATATATTAAACAAGACAAACGTTTAATATTAACAACACTTGCATCTTTACATGTACATTTGTACAACGAAATTGTAAGCAGTACTAAATTGCATTTAACTAGAATTAAACAGTGATGTTTAAAAAACAAGTTTTACACAATACAACATTTTTTGTTAATACTACCGGATTTTAGTAGGTATAACTATATTTTTAATTACTATACGTTCTGGTAGTATTGTAGAAAATTATTTTTTTCGGTGTAGTTTGTCAAAGGACTGTCTCATTTCAAACATAGACAGAGATAATCATACTATCTTTCTTACACTAGTACTAGCACCCAAAAGAAAAGGGTGAGTATAATTTTTTTGTTCTTATTTACTGACACATTTTTGTTTGACCAACTATAGTTATTAAATAGCTACCAATATCTACACTCACACAACACTGATCCACTTGGGAATGTAACCTGAAAAACAACCGACGTTTCTACACTTTTTTTAAATCAATACCGGTACCGGAGCACAAGCGTTTTTGCGAACCGATTTCTGGATCGCCAGATCAAAAGTTTTTTTGGAACGGAAAAGTGATAACCACGTAACATTTCCTTTTTTAAACCTTATTCGTTTGAACTCTGATCACGCACCGGCGATTTATCGTAGCGTATGGACTGGGTTTAGGACTGATTCTAATTCAGCACTTAAACTGGGTCTAAATTTAGATTTAGGAATGACATTATGAGTCCTCTTTTCTTTAAATCCATAGAAATGTGTGATCAGTATCGTATAATTGTTCGAATCGGGCCGAATAACCAACTGTTTGTAGCAAGGAAAATCAGTACTTACCAGATATAAATACCTATATGTTACGTAAATGTTATTGCCAAGTTTAATGTAATTTATTTTCGTGTGACACTTAAGCTTCATACTTACCCTCTCTGCTATTAATAATTCTTTGAATATACTCGTACCTACTTATGTAGCTTGTGCGGTCAGTTAATTATAGTCTGTGATCCTTCGGTACCTAACATCTTTTGATGTTAGGCCGACCTTGTGTTTAATAATAGCCCACGCTTTCTTTAAGCCTACGCAATTTCGCCAGGCTTTTTTGGCGGAAACATTATAAAACTAGAGTGGCTCTGTGAGCTGTAGACCTCGCGAGCATAGCTTATTGGGACCGTGCACGATGATAGCGCCACACAGCGGTTTGATCAATCAACAATACAAAAAACGTAATTTATTAAAAAAAAGTTTAAGTGAAAAAAAAAAATACATAAAGTTATGTCTTACTGGGGATCGAACCCAGACTCTCTGTGCAAACAAAAGAAGCGAACGTTTACAAACTGAGCCAAATAGTTCTTAGATATGCTGACGAAATTTAGCTACTAATTCTCAAGTTAAAATTAGTTAAAATTAAATATCTCAATACCTCCGAAGCCAGCGAAATAAATTTTCTGAATTTTTGGCCATTTAATCTATAAACATATCTCAAAAAGAAAAAACTCTTATGATATCGATACGACTATTTGTTTAGGCGCGAGGTATCACGACTCCGCCATTTTAAAAAAATTCCAAAACTTGGATTGACATAAACATTTTATTTAATCATAGAATCTGGTCACAAAATTTCATGAGAATCGGTTGAGAATTGTGACCTGTAGAGGAGAACATCCGGATGGACATACGAAAGCAAAATGCCTGAGTCAAAACGTAGACCTTCGCTACGCTTCGGTCAATTAACAAAGATTCTGTAAATTAGTCTGTCATCACACTGGATGCGATTCGCACGTCGCTCCGATGTTTGAGCGAGACAACGCTACGTGCGCAATATAGCGACATCCCGTTCGCACAATCGGAGCGACGTGCGAGTCGCATCCAGTGCTTAGAGCATTTAGTAACTGGAGACTTCATGGCTGTCATTTTCTGTACGAAACAGTCTGCCGGTTTTTTCGGGGGAGGGGACGTCAAATGCATTGCTATTTCTACATGATTTGTACGTAACGTACAAATAGCTATACTATGTCAGTCCATACAAAAGCACACTTGTGCAAGGTTCTCGGCAGAGGGGTAAGCTCTTAAAGGCGACTCCAGTTATTAAATGCTCTAAGATCCAGTGTGATATTACTCTTTAAACTGAAACGGGACCGCGTGCTCTTACTTGTATTATTTGATATTAGGTAATTCTAATGTTTGTAGCTTAAACAAATTAAAAATGTTGTAAGAGTTTACCTAAAACAATATATTATATAATATATTTATTTTTAATATATATCTGTATCGGGTAATTCGGGTAGGTATTAGTTTTCGTTGCTAGAAATTGTACTAGACAAACGGCGCGATTCGGTAAATGAATTAGAGGTTCCTTAGATCTTCTTCCTCGCGTTATCCCGTCATTTTTGCCACGGCCCATGGGAGCCTGTGGTCCGCTTGAAAACTAATCCCATGATTTGACGTAGGCACTAATTTTTACGAAAGCGATTGCCATCTGTCCTTCCACCCATAGGGAAAACTAGGCCTTATTGAAATTAGTCCGGTTTCCTCACGATGTTTTCCGTCACCGAAAAGCAACTGGTATATATCAAATGATATTTCGTACATAAGTTCCGAAAAACTCATTGGTACGAGCCGGGGTTTGAACCCGCGACCTCCGGATTGAAAGTCGCACGCTCTTACCGCTAGGCCACCAGCGCTCATCGTTAGGCCACCAGCGCTCAATTAGAGATTCACTAGATATGAAATAGTAAAGATATTTGTGATGTCCCACGGCAAAAGGTACCTTATGGCGGCTGGCGCTTACGTCGCATAGCGCCGCAATAATATTATTTCCGCGCCATAAGGTACCTTTTGCCGTGGAACGTCACATATCTTTACTATTTCATATCTAGTGAATCTCTAATTCATTTCCCGAATGGCGCCGTAAGAAATTAGAGAGTGTAACCCCAAATGTATGATAGCGGTTAAAGTAATACGACATGGTATCGGGGGGCACGGCAGTGCCCCCGCCAAGTTGAGCGCGAAGCAAACACTGCCGTACCATCCTTTACTGGAACCATTTCGCCGCATTTTCAGGTCCCTATTTGAGAACCTCTGGATAAGACCAGAACGCAGAAATTTTTGTCATCCAGTAAGCTATAATCACATACTTAAAATCCAAAATTTCAAGTCTGTAGGTCATTTAGTTCCGAAGTTAAGCGAAAGCAAAGTTTCGCATTTATGACACACACTCACTCACTTATGATCATCAGAATAGAACTAGTACTTCCCATAAACTCAGAGAGCTGAAATTTGGTACAGAGTTATGGTTTAATGGCCACATAAAGGGAAAACTATAAAAACTAGGATAATCGAAGATCTGGAGTACCTGGTGACCCTGATTAGAAAACACAAGAGCCCAACCAAACTATTGGAGATCGACATACCGCCTTTACAAAAAATATTCAAATTGGTGGGCCGCTTCATTTGATGTCAAAAATCGAAGGTCTGAAGTATCTGATGAAGAACCCTCAGCTGGTCTCAGCTGTATTAAGGCTCCGTCAGACATAGGCGTTTTGCTTGGTGCAACATATGTACACACTGTTTTGGTCATCCGACACGCCTTGATGAGCCTTTGGGAAAGTAGTACCCAAGATGGAGCTGATGCTGAACCCTGGCTGTACCTAGTGGAACTCAGGCTTGGTGCAACATATGCACACACTGTTTTGGTCATCCGACACGCCTTGATGAGCCTTTGGGAGAGTAGTACCCAAGATGGAGCTGATGCTGAACCCTGGCTGTACCTAGTGGAACTCAGGTTTGGTGCAACATACGCCCACGCTATTTTGGTCATCCGTCACATCTTGATGAGCACTTGGGAGAGCAGTACCCAAGATAGAGCTGATGCTGAACTCTGGCTGTACCTAGTGGAACTCAGGTTTGGTGCAACATAGGCCCACGCTATTTTGGTCATCCGTTACATCCTGATGAGCACTTGGGAACGCAGTACCCAAGATAGAGCTGATGCTGAACCCTGGCTGTACCTACTGGAACTCAGGTTTGGTGCAACATAGGCCCACGCTATTTTGGTCATCCGTCACATCTTGATGAGCACTTAGGAGAGCAGTACCTGAAATAGAGCTGATGCTGAACGCTAGCTGTACCTAGTGGAACTCAGGTTTGGTGCAACATAGGCCAACGCTATTTTGGTCATCCGTCACATCTTGATGAGCACTTGGGAGAGCAGTATCCAAGATAGAGCTAATGCTGAACCCTGGCTGTACCTACTGGAACTTAGGTTTGGTGTAACATAGGCCAACGCTAGTTTGGTCATCCATCACATCTTGATGAGCACTTGGGAGAGCAGTACCTGAAATAGAGCTGATGCTGAACCCTGGCTGTACCTAGTGGAACTTAGGTTTGGTGCAACATAGCCCCACGCTATTTTGGTCATCCGTTACATCTTGATGACCGCCTAGTGGAACTCTGCAACAGGCACACGACGACAAGTCGGTTAACCAAAACAAAGTGTGCCTATGTTACACCAAACCTGAGTTCCACTAGGTACAGCCAGGGTTCAGCATCAGCTCTATCTTGGGTACTGCTCTCCCAAGTGCTCATCATGCAAGATGTGACGGATGACCAAAATAGCGTGGGCTTATGTTCTACCAAACCTGAGTTCCACTAGGTACAGCCAGGGTTCAGCATCAGCTCTGTCTAAGGTACTGCTCTCCCAAGTGCTCATCAAGATGTGACGGATGACCAAAATAGCGTGGGCTTATGTTGCACCAAACCTGAGTTCCACTAGGTACAACCAGGGTTCAGCATCAGCTCAGATCTATGTATACTAAAACCTTTACCAGAATGTAACAAACACTTTTCTGAAAACCGCATCAAAATCGGTTTAGCCAAACGCGAGATAATCGCGAACAAACATACATACGGGTCAAACTGAGAACCTTTATTTTAAGGCGGTTAAAAATACATCAACTTTGACATTTTTGGCAGTAATGCAGTCGGCAGCTATACTGCATCAGGATTGCAGCATGCATGCACTACTGCCGACTGAATTACTGAGGTAAATATCAAAAATTCGGTCAGCGTCATCGTATTTGACATTTGCTGCAGTAATGCAGTCGGCAGTATTGTCGCAATATACTGCTGCAGGCTACAAAACGCTCGTGAAACTATTCAACGTCCATGATCATGCTTTCCAACGTCCAACGTTCAGTAATCGAGTGACCGCTCGCTGTACAAGTGTACATCATTCGATACCTCCCATTTAGGGAGCCTTTCGGCCTTTCGGCTGCGACGGCTGTGGCGGGTCGCTCCCCACCGCGTGGGGAGGTCAGTCGTCATCGTTTTGGGGATGACAGTGTTGCTGGTGACCGCTCGCAACACGCGCTGTGTTGTGTGTGACTGCGCGGGCGTGATCAAAGCGGGTCGCGCGCGCAGCGCGCCGGCGGGCCGCTGCGTCTAAGCGCAGATCGCGAGCGCCACGCGCTCGCGTCATGCTCGCATCGTGCCCCGCTCACGCCGCGCTTTGAAAACGCTCATGGGTGACGAGCCTTTAGAGATATGGTAATAAAAAAACTACTCCTAAAAAGAAAAAAAATGTGTCAAATAAGAAAATCTAATAAAATAAATCAATATGCCCACGTTTCTACAAAAAGAAGTGAAATCCCACCAAAAACATTCTGTAAAAAACTAGCCAAGTCTCGATGGAGCTGCTTGTTTATCTCTAAAAAGTAATGAAATCTAGACAAAGTCGTGACAAGTCTAAGGTTCCTTACTGCGATTTCTTTATTATTATAGTTAATGTTGTGTGACTTGGCCGTTGAAGGGTACACAAGGGTACAAAACCAGGTGCTCCATGACACCAAACATACAGTATAAAAAAATATTTCCAGTACAGACGGACTTCTAATCATTGATAGAGGTCCGTCTGTACGTCTATTTTATGTTAGATCGATGGTCGATTTGACGCTTCAAAAAGAAGTGTTTGTTTCAGGCTGGCCTATACATAAGTATTATTGAAATACGCAGCTTTATCAAGCCTACAATTGACTGGTTATTGAATCAACGTTTTCCAAGTGGCAATTTTCCATCGTCAATGGGTCGCCGTTCTGGCGACAGATTGGTGCAATGGTGTCATGGAGCACCTGGTTTTGTACCCTTGTGTACCCTTCAACGGCCAAGTCACACAACATTAACTATAATAATAAAGAAATCGCAGTAAGGAACCTTAGACTTGGCACGACTTTGTCTAGATTTCATTACTTTTTAGAGATAAACAAGCAGCTCCATCGAGACTTGGCTAGTTTTTTACAGAATGTTTTTGGTGGGATCTAATTTATACCAAACTATAAGTCGATATTTTTAAGTTGATGCAGAGGCAAAGTCTATATAATTAATTATTTACGAATAACTATATTAAATATTTACTGGTATTCAATAAAACTGGTATCGTGAGAACCATTTCAGCTTGTTTCAAAGCATGTCGTTAACCAATAGAAAGTATTAATTATCTAAATAGTCATTTGTGTGATTAGGGACACGGAAACGTACCTTTCAAAGTTTTATAACACGACATCAACACTTTACCAAATTAATGTGTATGGTCGGATAGTACAATACAAACGTCGGTCTGAGTATACAGTGTGTAATTTGTTAACCCGTGCGTGTCGCTAGTACTTGAGAGTTTTCCAAAAAATGTACATTTCATTCATGTCTTCAAAATATTGACTTCTTGGGCTCATTTTACTCAGACACATTTGTACATTCACGCCTCATACATGAAAAAATGTGTCCCAAGATTTCCTTTCCAGATCGTCACATTTTTGTATGAAAAGTTTTCTTATTTGTATGAACGTAACACACTGGAAAAATATTTTTTCATACAAAATTTTGGAACACATTTTTTCATGTATGAGGCGTAAATGTACAAATGATTCTGAGTAAAATGAGCCCAAGAAGTCAATATTTTGAAGACATGAAAGAAAAGTACCTTTTTTTTTAAACGCTCACTTAATATCTATAAGTACAGCATAATATTATTAGTATAGCAGCTGTGTAAGGTCTGTAGCATGACAGGGCGCGCTTCAAATGCGAGATCTATTTACGGATATACATCAAAGCTGAAAATAAGACCAGGCAAGCATACTCGGAATTCCCACACATGATCGATTCGTGAATAAGGCCCGCCCATCCGAAAATGCGGCCCGCAAGAAAATCTCCGTCTATGACACAACTTAAGAACTTTTTGTATGTTAGGAGGCATCAGAGCAGACAAAACCCCTGAGTACCTATTTCATTGACATATATCTAGGACGGGCCTTAAGGGCACTAAGAATAGTGCTAGTTCAACGGTGTCACTCACGACTACACTAATTAACTAATTATAATCCTTTCATCAATACTCACGGACTGACTGACTTACTAACCATTCTCCACAGACAATAAGACCTGTTTCCCTGTTCCCTGTTTCCAAAAAAAATAAATATCACGAATTAGAGTCAATCGTGCAGTCTAACGCAACTAGTTGCGATCGATCGCGTTTGTGATGCTAACTCATCAACCAATCGCGTTGTAGCGGTGGCACACCGCTGTACTGGCCCCATTCTTATTGCCCGTAAGGCCCGTCCTTAGATATATGTCAATAACCTATTTACCGTCGCTCATATCTGTGCAATACTACCGCCTGCGACACCAGAGGGTCCCAAGTGCTTAACCGGTATTTAAGATGGTAGTACGCTCTTTTCTTGAAGCTTTCAAGGTCGTATCGGTCAGGAAATACTGCGGGTGCGGGCGACAGTTCATTCCACAGTTTTTTTTTTCTGGGGCAAAGTAAATTTTGTAGTCACGGTACATCCCAAGTAACACACAAGCAGGATAATAGAGTAAAATTATCATCTTATTCAAATTATGATTGCATAAATTTTGTGTATAAGATTCGGAATAAAGAAATATGTGGGCCTAGTGGGGCCTATATACCAATTAATGCTGAATAAATTTTGCATAGTATCGGTTTTGCATATTAAAACTGAATATTACTTATTTCTTACACAGTTAGTTGGACATTATTCAGCTTAAAGCATTTGTAGTTACTAAAAGCTGAATAATAGCGGCATTAGCAGCAATTAGCTGTATATATTCTGTGTTGTGAGATATTAAACAGACAATATTAAGAAAAATGTGATAGTGGCTACTAAATGCTGAAAAGAAGCGTCGGTGGAGACTTTCAACTGTATAAAAGCGGTTGTAGTTTCTGTTTTAATGCTAGTTATTGAATAAAGGTGGACGCTATTACTGGAAGCTGTAATGAAATCCAAATCTTATTTGTTATTCAGTAGCTGCATATATGGGTTAATTATGGCTTTTATAGACATAACGTCTGAATAATAAATACTAAAACAACACTTATACTTAAGTTATAGCGATTTTAGTACAGTCATGTACTATCTTTTCTTGCTAAAAGCTGCAAAATGAACGCAGTGACAAGCGCTATTCCAACTACTGCTTAGTATCAACAAGCGCGCGGTGGAGAGGGTTCCGTAGCTTTATACACGGTCAACGATGCTACTTGAGCCTGATTGCCTTGAGCTTGAGCTTGTTTTTATTTTATTTTGAACGCATCTTGCGTATTTATTCTTTAATCCAATCATTATTAAAAAAATCGAGGTTTAGTTTTCTTAATAATTCTTTTCGATTGGTTATTTTACGTAAACAACTACTAGCTTCCATCGTAAACACTGTTAACGGACCATTTGCATACCTTACTGTAACGAGATAAGGTTTACCAATGGCCATTTAAGGTTGTTGTTAGTTGGCAAACAAGGTGTCAAATGCTAGTTATTGATATTGTTGCATTAAAAACTTGTAGACTGGACTGGGTATGTGAAAAATAAAATAATCACCCCCATTAAAATATAATGAAATCGGTTCTCCTGTCGATTTTGTACGGACTGTTTTTAGGTTTCAAGTGGGTCTACTCATACCCATCCCACACTATACTCGTACTCATACATAAACAATACTGCCCATACCAAACTATACTTGTACTCATACCCGTGATACCCGCTACTAATATACCCGCACCTTCGCACCTATACCATATTCATATTCATACCATACTCGTAACCATACCATACTCATACTATATACATCTTCGTACTCACGTCGTACATCTTTGCGTGTACCTTTACCTACTACATATTTGTCGGAACTGATAACGGAAAAAATAACTGTGTAATCTGCCGTGCCCCCAGATTTATCATATAACTTAAATATTATATCGCGTTTATAATATTAGTAGGAAGTAGGATTGAATATTGCCCGTGTTACATACCTAATGTTTCTCATCAAACTAGTGAGGATCTATGTGGTTTTTACCATTTGTGTATAGAACCCTAATAGGCTTTAAGATTGAGAAAACAATTACTATTATACTGATGTTATTCAAAACTTGTTGTTCTAAAACCATTATTATCTAACATGTAGCTTAGTAACGCGAATAATGTGAATGCCTATTCAGAAATTTAGCACATAATAGCTGTGGCAGCAGCTTATATTCAGCACAGTCGGACGCCATTACGGTTGCTCATATTCTAACCTCTACAAATAAATTGGAATTTAAAATGAACTGAAAAACCCATTTATATTCATTTATAAAACTAGTTTTATCGTAGCATAATTTGTTAAAGTACATTTTCTATCACTAAAACATCTAAACACTGCAAAAAAATTACAAATTTAAAAGTGGAGTACTAAATTTTCTATATTTACTTTCTAAACTGTGCATTATTTACGCGGCGCTTTAAAATTTTAAATAATATGTATATATATATTTACGGTAAAGTCGCATGCGCATTGAAATTGATGTTATGTAAACATCAAATCAATATATGGGTAATGTCCTCCTTATTTTGTATTCACTTCAGAAACTACACTTTGACACGAGTTCACAAATTAAAATGGAAGACAAATCACACACAAATAGCTGAATATATTTTCTGTAACAATGCACTTTTGAACCAAAAGCTTCATAACGTGTGACTAACTGAGTCATTCTATACAAAGCTGGATAACGTTGGTTTAAAAGCGGTATAGAAGCTTTTGACAGCCTCTATACAAGTGTTATTCAGCGATCCAATGTGTGGGCACACACTTATACATCTATTACATTACTGTTATTCAGTATTAAGCGGCGTGGGCATGCCCACTTTGCGCCCAAACCTTCTGTATAACGTCTGTATTAGCGCTTATACTGAAGATATACAGCTACCTTATTCAGCATTCAGTACGGCATGCTCCATTTTTCAAGCAATATTCAGCTACTTTTGTGTTACTTGGGATGTACTGCCATCTATCGACACACGATTAAAACTTAAAATAAAATTGAAAATGTATAAATTAATCAAAATATGTTTACGGATAAATGATTTTCAATTTTTATTGTTCCAATGTTCATTCACTGATATGTGTTAAAATTGTTAAATATCAAACGGTGTCGTCAACGCCATCTAGCCGAGAATAGACCATTGGTATGGCGCCATCTATTCGAGAATGACTTTTTCTTGATTTCCGAGTTCCGAGGCACGTTTTTTTCTTAGACTTTATTTATCTTATACGGAGTTATATATATCTCTGTCTGGGGACATCTTACACAGATCAACCTAGCCACAAACTAAGCAAAGCTTGTAATATGGCTGCTAGGCGACGATATACATACTTATATAGATAAATACATACTTATATACATAGTTTAACTGTGCGAGGAAGTTTTTACAGTAATGACGTGTGTTGTCACTCGTTTAGTTTTAGTTTAGGTGTAGCTTAGTTTTAATTCAGGTACCCACTGAAAATCTGCGTCATGGCTTGCCGTAGCATTATGCTGAGTTGGATCCTGTTTAGCATCTATAGTTTTTGTAATTTGTGTGGTATGTGTTATCTCGATACTCAATTCTGATGTTAAATAAATGTATTTCTTCTACTTCTTTCCATTTCTTCTAAAAATGCACAGTTCCGGACTGCCAGCCATGTATTCTAAGTGGTGATAATGGAAATGTTATGGCCAGACTACTAAACTAAGCGTTTTTGAAATCGTTATAACTACACCTGTTTGTCGGATTCTGAGAAACTTGAGTTTATTCCTATTAGTTTATGTTTATTCTAAACGGAACCCTTTTACTTAGACTCCACTAACCGTCTGTCTGTCTGTCACCAAGCTGTATCTCATGAACCGTATCATTTAAACACATAACTTTGATTTAAAATTCCCCTCGCGTATATTAATCCACCAAATTTAACTAGCGCTCTCTAAAACAAATATTTGTAACTGAAATTTCCCATTTTTCGTGCATTCAATATAGTATTTGGCTGGACGGTCCAATAAATTGGATGCGATAGACAATAAATAAACGTACATTTTCAGAATAAAATATTTAAGAGATTTATGAAACTTACACGTGCGTATTTGGACCAGGCCATAGAGAAAATCAACGTAGTGACGTATTAGAACCTCAAAAATAGTGGTAGGTAGAGAGAAGAACGGACTCCACTGTCAAGAGCCAGGCTCTTATGATGACGATGAAGCTTAAGACGAAACAGGAGCTGAGTTTTAAATATTTTAGGTAAATATACCCGTCTCGCTAACGGAAGCGGCACCTAAAAGTAGTGCGATAAGGACAAGGCGAAAAATCCTGCGTAAAAATCTCAAAAATCGAGGTTTCGTACTCCTCTGTTTCCTCCTCCAAAACTTAACCAATCGTAACCAAATTTGGAAATCTAAATGATTATGAAATTATCTGTGTCGGACCGTTTTGCTTTTTTGGCTAATTGATATCAGTTTTGAATGCCACGCCTCTCATTGCGGCATAGTCAATTAGGCCATTTTGGCCATTTTTGAAGGGCTCTAGCGCCTTAAAAAACAAAAATATCAAAAAAAGCAAAACGGTCCAACACAGATATTGACAATATTAATCTGTGTTGAAAAAATCATTGCTCTAGCTTCAAAAACCACGGAGGAAAACGAGGAGTACGTTTGTATGGAGGAATGACCACTCCCGTTGGCTCTTAAAAGTTTCATGTTTAGTCTAGTACTTTGGGGAACGCCTTTGTCCATCAAATGCCACAATATTACCTACTATGCCAAACATTGCCAAGCTTGAAAAAACAGTGATTCTCTATCAAATAGCTGTAGTATGTCGTATTCCTCTTAACGGTCAATCTCTTACCATTATTAGGGCATTTTCACTTAAAAGTGTACCATTTACTTTTTTTCGAAAATCCATCAACTTTTGGGTTATTTCTACTCAGAATCACGAAGAAAAAAAAATGTGTCTCAATAAATGTCAACTTTGTAACTTTTGGGTTATTTTTACTCAGAATCAGGAATAAAAAAAATGTGTCCCAATAAATGTCAGTTCAGTCATACATTTTTTATGGACCGTTACAAAACTGACACCCAAAATTTGTACGAAAAACGTACTGTACTAAGAGTGATGTATCCCTATTCGGAAAAGTATTTTTGATACTTTTGGTTCGTTGCGGTACTCATCATCATCTTCCTCGCGTTGTCCCGACATTTTGCCACGGCCCATGGGAGCCTGGGGTCCGCTTGCCAACTAATCCCAAGAATCGGCGTAGGCAAGAATTGGTTGGTTTCGTTGCGTTACTATTGATGCTAATTGACTTTCCAAAATATCGACTGCTAAGTTAATATTAATATATCTTAATCTTTTAGTAGTAAATATACCTCAGAGCAATCTGGCAACTAAAGTACTTAATCATTCAAGAAAACTAACGTAATCAATGAAGGCCTCGGGGCGCGTAATAATTCTCCCGTCCTTGTAACTTTGTATTGTGATTAATTATGTAATTATTTAGGTCACGCGTGTCAAATATTGCATACTTGTACTGTTGTTGGTACTTTAGGGTGTTATTGTTTACTGATTTAGAGTTTCAACCTTGTGAGTTGAGAAGAGTTTCAACTTGACTTTCTAAGTACCTAGTTGTATGGTTTTTGTTCCCTGATGCGGGCTGCGGCTGTACACACTCGTCGAGAGCCTCTTGCTAAGATTCTCGTCACCGCTCCGACCCAATCGGAGAACGGCGAGATAAGACGAGGAGGGAGCAGTATGTACACACTTGTTCTCGGCACTGTCTCGGGGTGTCTCGACGAGTGTGTACAGCCGGCATGAGACTGGTATTGCGTAGTATTTATATTGATTGCAGGATTTAGAGGACAATGTAATTAAAATTGACTTTGGTCTAGGTCATCAGATGTTAGGTAATAATGACTGTATAATACATACAATTAAGTATCGTCCAAAATATTGATAGGTACTTTAGGAGCAGATTATTTTTTCTAAAATTAGAAATAATAATTAATGAGATCGTTTCTTAAAACTATCATTACCGAGCTTCTAAATAGGCTTTAATAATTTTTTTATTAATAGTATCAGTCGATCCGGTTTCTTTTGAAAATCAAATGTCTATATTAGACCTATTGAAGCAATTCAAAAGCGAAAAATTAAAGCTATAGACGATGCGAGAACTCGCATGCGAGTTTCATTACATTGCGGTTTTTGATCGGTTGGTTTAATTTGACGTAACCAACAGCGCGAAATCGCATACGAGATCGCGTGCCGTCTAAATGTGAAAATACTATGAAAATAATTTGTATTCACGTTATTTTTCTTTATCTTATAAACTCTAAAATACTTTTTCTTTTTAAAGCCCTCAACGGCAGCCAGTCTTTTAAAAATTTAGATCAAGCGCCGCTACCATTACCAAGATAGCTATCTTAACAATCTTGGCGTAAAACCTTCTTAATAGACTTCCAGTCTCCGAATAATCACGGAACGACGCGAAGGAATACTCTAAAGAACAATCGGACAGTTAAAATTAAATTATCACAGATGATGTATTTCTGTTACCGCTATAACAACAAATACTAAATACAAAATAGGTATAATATATATTTAAGTGGGGCTCCCATACAACAAACGTGATTTTTTTGTTGTTTTATGCGTAATGGTACCCTTGTGCGCTAGTCGGACTCGCACTTGGCCGGTTTTTAGATAAATATTACATTATTACTACACAATATATTTTTTTAAGTACATATCGTCTTCATTGACTCTAAATGCGTAAGCAAAACGGCGTGTTGAGCATTCAGTTTTTATGTGTCCCTTCCCTCTCTTAATAGTTGTATAGCTTGTATACCAAAGTTTTATTGCCAAAGTTCCATCTAAATCTGTTTGGTTTGGGTCGTATTGATTTTGATAACCCTTTTGCCGCTTCGTGTTTCGATATCATGCGTGAATTTGTGTAATTGGTTGTTTACATGGTGATTTCGGGTTAGGTTGCCGATAACCGTGAATTAAGAAAGAAAAAAAAAATCTGTTTCTCGCTCTCACTCATAGATGCGACGCACCAAGGTCGCGGTGCGGTGCGATAGTGAAGTGCCAATCGGACTCGCGCACGAAGGGTTCCATACAGTCAGCAGCAGAAGTTGCTAAGCGGGCCAGGTGTTCAAAATGATCTTGACGCGACTTTATTGTTTACAGAATAAGAGCGTGTCATGGTTATTTTGAACACCTCGCCCGCTTAGGAACTTCTGCTGCTGACTGTACCATTACGCAAAAAACGGCAAAAAATCTTGTTTGTTGTATGGGAGCCCCATTTAAATATTTATATTATTCTGTTTTTTGTATTTATTGTTATAGCGGCAACAGATATACATCATCTGCGAAAATTTCAAATGTTTAGCTATCAAGGATCATGAGTTACAGCCTGGTGACAGACAGACGGACAAACGGACTGCGGAGTCTTAGTTAGTAATAGGGTCCCGTTTTGACCCTTTGGGTACGGAACCCTAAAATCTAACACAGATTAAGAGGTAAATGTAGTCAGCAATAAGCGAAGATGCTTAGCACCTTTGCAAACTATAAAGTCTATGCAGGGGGGGTAGACTTTTCTCTGCAGCTGGCTGTACCTTTATTATTTAATCGTCGATCACTTGTATCAAATGTGCAATGTTTTGTATTAGAGCTATTAATATTGGCCTTATTTATTTTATTTATTTCTTTTCTCTACCAGTCAACCAATGGGTTAAACCAGAAAGATTAAGTAGGAGGCCTTAAAATAATGCAATAAATTTAATACTTATTCTTAATGCACAAAAATGTACCTAGGGAGGAAATTCTTCTTAGCTTTATTTCTGTAATTGGCAGCAAAAAATAGACTTTCTTTAAACCTATTTAACAGTCTCGCTGGGGCAATTAGTGTAACTGTATCGGGGCTTTGGATGCTAAATGTGCTTTGCGGGTATTTCGGCCCGGTGCACGGTGTCGCAATAAGAGTGTTAATGTTTCTATACGAAAGTAATATTGCTTAGTTATAAGGCCCAAAACTAAAAGCACATAGTTGACTATAAATAATTTAATAAAGTCAATAGAGGTACAACTGTTCTAAGAGCTTGACAATATCAAAGAAAATAGATAGTATAGAGGGGTCCTGTCATTGTAAATTTTGTAGTCACTGTAAATTTACTGCCATCTATCGACACACGACTAAAACTCAAAATGAAAACGTATAAAGTTATCAAAAAATGTATATATAAGGATAAATTATTTTATTAATTTTATATCATTTTGATCCATGTTCATTCACTGATATCTATGTGTTATAATTGTTAAATATGAAACGGTGTCGTCACGCCATCTAGCCGAGGATAGGCTAAAGGTGTGTGCGGCATCTATTCGAGAATGACTTTTACTTGAATTCCGAGGCACGTTTTTTCCTTAGACTTTATTCGTCTTATACGAAGTTACATATGTCTTTGACAATATTTAGTACTGGCCAGACGTCATGTTTCTCGGAAAATCAACACACGGTACAGCGACATCTAGCAGGCAATTTGACTACTAAATTTAACTTCTTGCAAATAAACCTAAGAAATTCATACACAGGTTGGACATTATTATTTGTATTTTCTTCTTGTTATTCTACTGTATTTAACTGTGTTATTTTTCTTGTAAGTATACCGTTATTGACATTACCTTCTATTCTTTCCACTGACATATTTGGAATGTATTGATAGTCTTCTTATTTTTGTTATTTGATGTTTATTATTTATTTCTATTGACGATCATATTATGTATTCTTGTAAATTGACATATTTTAACAATTTATAATGTAATGCTATATTATGAAAATAAATCTAATCTAATCTAAACTAATCACGATCAGTAGATACTTACCTAAGTTTATTTTTAAGTTTGACTATGCCAACAAAACCTCACAAAACATGCTAAGCTCGCGTAATTTCCAAAGGCGACGTCCGTAGGCTTGAATTATGGAGTAATAGGTACCTGTAACAAGAAAAAATATAAAATAAAATATTTTATTTAATATTAATTAATGATATTTAAGAAATTAAGAGTGCACGTAAAGTTCCCAATCCATACAGAAATGGCTTGGGTGTATATAAATAAGCCCACTTGTACGGCTTATAGTGTTGTAAACAAACTATTTTTTATAAATAAATTATAGGACATTTTTATACAATTTGACTAAACCCCACGGTTAGCTCAAGAAGACAACACAACGATATATGTATATCAAATATCAACATTTATTCAGCAAATAGGCCACAATGGCACTTTTACACGTCAACATTGAATTTACATACAAGCAAAAATAATAACCAGACATTAACAATTTTATAAAATACAACTAACAATTCAAACTAACGTATTACAATTACTTAGAGATGGGTGTGTAATGTTTAATATAATTATAAAAAAACTATCATACATTTGTTATAACGCCATTTGATATATTATTGTATGTTATAATGTAATTTTTATTATACGTTTCCTTTATTATATAGTGATTTCATCTAAACTGTCATTGATATAATGCCTAATGTAATATAATTTTCAAATAGTATATAGACATGTTTTATAATGACATTTGTTATATTATATTTTTGTATAACGTAATACTTCATACAATTTTATCAAGTATAAATACATATATCGTATAATATTTTTTGTCATATTTCATTTACTGATAACGTAAAGTTTTACATACTTTTTATAACTAGTACGCAGGCCTACTGCTTTTGCTAGCTATTTTATTCTAGGGAGGTCGCAGTTCTAACCTAACCTAACCTATTTTTCACGGTTTTCGTTCTGCGAGGGCCGCAGTTCAAACCTAACCTAAACCACTTTTTTGATAGAAAATTTTATTCTACGGAGGGTCAAAGTTCTAACCTAACCTAACCCTCCTTTTGTTAGGTAATTATTCGTTTGTGCGGAGTCGCAGTTCCAACCTAACCTAACCCATTTATGTCATGCAACTATTATGCTACATGAATAATTATGTGATGTCACTTGTTATAACAAATAATATGCTTTAGAGTATGTAATAATTATGGCAATGTATATTAGACGAAGTGTAAATATACCTTATGACCATTATACCAATAATAACATTATGTATACCGTTAATTAGGTATTACGGTAGTATGCCATTTATTACGTTATTCAAAATAACGATATATCAAACTATAATATATGAAATGTAATTATAACAAATGTAATGCACCCCTTAGAGATGTACGAGTATATAGTCTCTTAATGTCGAATTACATAAAAAATACAGATACAAAACACAATAAAAAAAAACTATAATATTTAGAGGTGTAAATGTCTCTAGGTGTCAGAACTATAAGATTATATTATAGTTTATCAAATTATCCTTAGAGATGTATAGGGTCTCCAAGAGTAAATATCCTGTATAATTAACATATTCATTAAGAGAAAAGAAACATATGAGGGCAGAATGAGGCGTCTCACTGTAATTAATTAATAAAAATAAAGTTACTAAGTATAATAGCTCGTGTAAGCTTAAACAGACCAGTCTCCACAAACAGCACCCGTTCACGAGTATGACGCGTATCTCAGCCATCGAGCCATATATAATATATAAATACTTAAATACATAGAAAACAACCATGACTCAGGACGAAATATCTGTGTCATCAACTAATAAATGCCCTTGCCGGGATTCGAACCAGGGACCATCGGCTTCATAGGCAAGGTCACTACCCACTACACCAGACCGATCGTCATCGTATTTACCTACCCGCACCTTTTTAAGTTTTTGGGCTAATCCATCCAATTAAGTAAGTGATTGTTTTATTTAAATTATCAGTCACGAACCGCGAACGGGAAATAAGCCGCCTTTGTGGGTGGAAATTGAATTAATTAATTTCAAACCAATTATGTGAATTTACCTACGATTTGATATCGTTCATCTAGTTAGCAAATAAACACGTATTTATAATTAAATTGTACAACGGGATATAATCGCGTATTTAAGTTTTAAGATTTACCTCTGACATTTCAAGGACGGCGTTGTCCCCGTGGTCTCGGAGAAGACACTTCCACGTGGTTGTTCCACGGGGACGACGCCGTCCTCGAAACGTCGGAGATAAATCTTAAAACTTAAATATGCGATTCAGTCCCGTTAAAAAAAAGCGCTGGTGGCCTAGCGGTAAGAACGTTCAAACCCCGGCTCGTACCAATGAGTTTTTCGGAATTTATGTACTTACGAAATGTCTTTTAATATTTACCAGTCGCTTTTCGGTGAAGGAAAACATCGTGAGGAAACCGGACTAATCCCAATAGGGCTTGTTTACCCTCCGGGTTGGAAGGTCAGATGGCAGTCGCTTTCGTAAAAACTAGTACTTATGCCAATTCTTGGGATTAGTTGTCAAGCGGACCCCAGGCTCCCATGACCTGTGGCAAAAATGCCGGGATAACGCGAGGAAGAAGATGCGATTAAGTCCCGTTGTATAATTTAATAATGTGTAAAGATCGTGAAAGTTTAAGTCAATGTTGTGAAACACGTAGGTATTCCGTCAAAGTTTACCTCATTACCTACCTACCTACCCCGTTATTTTCATCATCATCATCATCATTTCAGCCTATATACGTCCCACTGCTGGGCACAGGCCTCCTCTCATGCGCGAGAGGGCTTGGGCTATAGTCCCCACGCTAGCCCAATGCGGATTGGGGACTTCACATACACCTTTGAATTTCTTCGCAGATGTATGCAGGTTTCCTCACGATGTTTTCCTTCACCGAAAAGCTAGTGGTAAACTTCAAATGATATTTCGTACATAAGTTCCGAAAAACTCATTGGTACGAGCCAGGATTTGAACCCGCGACCTCCGGATTGAAAGTCAGACGTCATATCCAATCGGCCACCACCGCTCCCGTTATTTTAATGAAGTGTATTAGTTCAAAAAAATTCTAAATTCCAAGTACATATTTGCTTTGAAACTAATTTCATTAATTTATCGCGTCCCCTACTTGTTACGAAACGCACGATAAATATATTTATATGTTATTAACATGATCCAAAAATCATTCTGATGTCAGTACGTTCGAATTAGCCAGACAGTCCAAAGAGCAGGACAGTAAACAGAACTATAGGGACAACATGACATAGGTACATGAATTATGTACGTACCGATATTATTTATTCTGTGGCTATACATTTTTCCCTTGACACCCCTTCCGGTAAAAAACCACAACCGCGACGTTAACGCACTGTCAAAAACATTTATTTTTCACATCGCACTTCCAATTCTAGTCACGCTCGCGCCCTCTAAATACTCACGACGATATAAAATACCCTTCCCATACAAAACGACGGGTTTCCCTACAATATTCAAAGCTCATACGACCTTTTGGACGTGAAGGGGTAAATGCTACTCAGTTAAGTTAAAAAGGTATAACTTCTCAGAAGTTACAATGATACAAGCGTTCTTTTTTACTCGGCAGAATTAAGTAAAGTAACCCCACTTTGGCTGATGCTAGTTGGGGGAGGTCAGTTTAGGTAATTAATTTAACATTGGGAGGTTTCTGGGTGTCCTAATTTTGTTAGTACGTACCTATGTCAGGCTATGTCAGGTTAGCACATCCATTTTCATTAATCAATTGAAGGGCACGGCTTAAGGGGTCCATATTGATAATTCAAATAAGGTCGTATTGAAAAAAATGTCCCGCATGATATGATATTATTATATTATAGTATCGTATGATGATATTATGTTATAGTATCGTAGATAATAAGTTAGAGACCTATTTATTATTTTACTAACCATGTATTATGGATCTTTGTTATTCGAAATAAATGAAAATAAATAAATAAAAATATAGTTACCTAATATAATTCGTTGATTTAGAGATAGCGTCACCTTCTTAAGTAAGGTACCAGCGCGAAAAAGGCCCAGTTCTTAAGCTTGCCTAGCTTTCAAAATTTAATAAAGGGATAAGTTTGCCTTTGTACTGCTTACTCGAATTTAAACTGTTGTGAGACATACTAGCATTGAATAATTTTACGGTTTAGACTCACTTGTTATTAGTCACTCGCGCGACAGAAAGGAGACCTAGGCTCTCCGAAACATGTCGCGCGAGTGACTAAAAACAAGTGAGTCTATACTTCTTACTAATTGTATGTTATTTTTAATATGTCTTTTTGTACAATAAAGAGTTTACTACTAATACTACTACTTAATACTTTTACAAGTGTGAATGGGTTCAAATTTTGCGTCTATGTTCGTTAGTACCAATAGACAATAATGCAAGTTCATATTAAAATTAAGAAAAATAAAAAATAAAAATAACGATGGGCTTTCTTTGGCGCAGCTATCTTAGTAAACATTATTTTAGTTATAGCTTTCATGTAATGAAACAGGTGCATACCAGTCAAAGTCATAACCAAAAACAACATCAACATTTATGTCTCTGTTTGACCCAGTGGTTGACTGGTAGAGAATGCCTTTTGGCATTAAGTAAGAAGTAAATGTACAAATGACCTACATTTTTCTTTGTACAATAAAGTTTAAATAAATCAATAACCTAGATAAAAATAACATTTGTTTCTTGGTAATAAACGGATATCGAAGATTGTAATAATGAAAGAAAAAGACATATCCTTGTTTTGGCTACTCTTTAACAGGTTGGCGTTTAGGAAGGTATCTAAGCTTTGTTATTTTAAAGTGAATTGTAAAGAAAATCAATAGTTTCTATACAATGTTATACGAGTATAAGTTGCGCCCCATCTGACAAGCTTCTAGCCTTTCATTCAACGTTTTACCTTCACAACAAACCTACATGTATGTTATGCATGACCCCTTTGTTTTATCTAGGCTATTCGTACAAGGTCTAGGTACTAGGCTTTACAAAGCTCTGGGGGAGTTAATGAATAAAAAATATACGTAGGTTACATAATGTCTGAAACTTGTTGGTATAACTAAATTGTTTGGACGGATAATAGAACCTATTAAGTGTAAAAATAATTATAGGTATAGGTAATTGAATCACGATTGTTAAATTGGTTGCTATTTTGTAAATTAAAATAATTTTAATTCAATTTAGTTTTATAGTTACCTATAGTTAATTAATTACGTAAGCATTTACTAAAACATGAGTCCGAATAATATCCATCATTATTATATTTATAGTATGTATTTTATAAATATGTGGTAGTTTACATATATTTTATTTATTTATGTAGTTTATAAGTATGGTTGGCTTTTTTTAAATTCACTCTATATATTTCTTTCTCTGCACCAATTGTAGGTATGTATCTCTGTTTGGCCCTATGGTTGACTGGTAGAGAATGCCATTTGGCATTAAGTCCGCCATTTGTACATTGTTGTATATATTTTGTGCAATCATTTTTTAATAAATAGGTAAATAAAAAAATTATATTGAGAATGTAACTTTATTAAAGCTCAGGAATGCACTCTTGAAATTAACGAAGTTTAAAAAAAACACGATGTAAAAATATAACATAATTTCAAATATTTTATGTATAGGTTTCATCTTAACGTATCTAAAATAATGACTGTGATATACACACTCGTTGATATGTGTTTTATATTAAAAGTAACTACCTCCCTAATAAAACCTTAACAAAAGTCACAGACTAAGAGATAAGACACAAAACGTCTTAATTTATGTAATGTAAAAAGTAATACGTATGTAATACTTTTTAGCCTACTAAACAAAACAAACACAGATTAAGAGAGGTACTTAAAATAACAACTATAACAAACTAAACAAAACAACATTACAATATTAAACAGCAACATGTTGGCAAACCGTAATTTAATTGAATTTTCACACAAACACGTAATACTCTAATTATTAAAAACACGCTGTATTAACAAACACAATTTGCTTCTTACTGCTCCAAACAGATTATCTACTGGGCGTAACTGAATTAAAAGTTACCCTTGGGAGCACACTGACCAGGGTTGTCAGAATATTCAAAACAACACATGGTAAAGTTGGTTCTTTTTCAAATCACCATTTAAATATTTGAAGACAAATCAAATTTAGTTAATCTAAAAATAAAACTAAACAAAATCTAAGTTCCCAAACAATCAAGAAGTAAAAAATATAAATTTGCTTTAGGTAAACAGCCTCCTATTATGCAATTACGGGGTCGATCTCAAAAGTCGCAAATCACCTACATATTCATCTCGCGGGGCACTGCTGAGAAAAATCCTGTGTACATAAAGCTCTTTTTAATTCCTGAAAAGGCGGCAACTAAGTTCAAAATTTCATGGAAACTCTTAGGGTGACAACCCTGATGTGGAATAGAGCAACTTTTGGAATGAAACACGTTAAGTAAGTATAGTTTTGTTTCACTCCTAACTAGATAAAGTATATTGCTGTTTACACACGTTGTTTGCTGTCTGTGTTTGCGATGACGATACTACCGAAATAAGTGCCTGCTGGTCATTGATAGTATCTTCTATTTGTAGTGTTGGATAGGATAGCGACTGTCCCATAGCAAAACCCAGTAAGTGCTTCAGACCAAATTTTACAGGAGAGTGTAAAAACATCAAATATCTCAGCCTCAAAAAATGTTTTAATTTTTAATAAAAAAAATGTACATGAATTGGTTGATTACTAACCGTAGCATGAATCAACATCAAAGTTATATAATAATATTGTATTTATACACGATTTATGCCCCTTACTAATTTAAATTGTAAGCACCGATGTTAGTGTCTTACATATTCCCACTCCAATACCTAGTAAGTGCTCTTTTAGTGTGAACCTGGTATATTCACTTATCAACATTCAAGACATTTCGGGGTTTTTCCCACTACTTACCACCAAGTTATTACCATGATTAACAACTGAGATTTTTTTTCGCTTTTTACCACTAGTGACAACTGGAAAACAATCCCACCAAACTTTGACAGTAAATACCTAATGGGTGAGATGGTGGTAACTACTGGAAATTATTTTTATCCCTATCAGTATAATACTATAAATTATAGCATATTACGCTTTAGTAATTATGTTTAAATTTAATCTGAAACACTTATGACGCACGACTGCCATGCATTGATACCCAGTTCAAAAACCTAGTAAGCCTGCCTGCTTGCTGGATAACCACCCTAAAACCTAGTATGTCTCAGTCCCTTACTAGGTTTTGATAAGGTATTTGTGACTTGCTGAGTTTTAAAATGGTAAACCGTCACTAGACATGCTTCTTACTAGGTTTGGAGGTGTCAAAATCTCTGTTATTTATGCCGGTTTTGGAGCAGGTGTCTTTGTAATCAGGTGAGGATTTACTAGGTGAGTCCATATAACAAAAAATAAACTAATTTTGAGAAAGTCACTTACTAGGTTTTGATATGAAGGACTCGAGTCCTTTGAGTCCTCTGCTTCAAGACTTGACTCAGTTTTTCAGACTCTTATAATTAAGTCTAAACTCGAGTTCTTTTCAACTTGATAGAGACCCGAGTCTCTTTCAGAGACTTGAGTCCTTTTTAGAGAACTGTCGATTTTATTTGAAACACAATTTCGAAATGCATTGCCTTTGTGTACCTATAATTTGTAGATTAGGTACATAAATCATACAATAACGCCTAATTTCTTTACTGTTATTTAGGAAAGGAAATTGTTCACGGAGTCTTTATTCGGAGACTCGAGTCCTTTTGAGTTGCTCTTAAAATAGACTCAACAAAGGACTCGACTCGGGACTTAAAAGACTCAGAAGTTTTATAGAATAGAATAGAATAGAATAGATTTATTCGTAAGCACAAACAATCGGAACAGTACATAGTATAAAAGAAAACACAAAATAAGATTATAAGCGCAGTCTCTTAAAAACGAGCTGAATTCTCCAAATTCTGACGCAAAGGACTCAAGTTCCTACCAACACCACAGAATAAATAATAGTAATAATAAAGATACATTCTCTAACAAAACGCGTCTGTTACGATTAGGACAGATATGACCGCTAGGTGGCGACAGCGCCACGCGCGGCTTATGGCTAGCCACCAAAATTGGCACGCCAGCCAACACTATCTATTTGTTTTAATAATCAAACACCATAGACTAGGAACCCTCTAGACCGAGTTTAGAGCAATTATTTCATGCAACCGATGATGCCAAAAATGCGGGGGTGCGCGGGACGAGGTGAGCGAAGTCCGTTCAAAGACACGGACGTCACACAACACACTTTCGACTCGAACATGGAGTAAAATTACCGTATGCGTGGCAGAGGGGGTAGCGCGACTATGCTCAGTCTGGAGGATGTTTTGTTTGTGTCAAACACTAACCGGCTATTTCATTTCAAATATCGAATGATATTTTTATAAAAATATTTTTTTGCAATATTTCCAAACGGCCAGCATCGAGCGAGCATGTTTCAAAAATGGAATTTCATTTCGCACGGCATCGGTCGAAACGCTCCAATGTCCGCTCGCGAACATTCTATCAATATGCAGCCCGATATGAACTTTTCAATTAGCCAGTTCACAGATTAACGGTTCACAGTGAAAGAGGTATGGTGATGTAACCTTTACGTGACGTTTAAAATCGCGAGAATAAGTACTAACAATGTGAACAATCAACTGGGAATGATGTCTTTTGATGATTTTTCGCCTTAATTACAAAGGAGTAAAGTGCAAAAGTGTAAACATATATTTGACGTCGACTGTACTTCAAAAATTTACTTATGTAAGAGCCACCCCACACTAGCGTCTTTTGAGTGTCAGCGTTTAGTCGGCGCTATTGAAAATGGCGTCGCTGCGCAGTTGTGCCAACGTTGCGTCGAGCAGCAGTCATAGAGTTCACTAGATGCCGACGCTTGGAAGACGCTAGTGTGAGATTGAGATGGCCTTTTATGTTTATTTATTTTCATAACTAGGGACCCGCCCCGGCTGTGCACTGGTAAATTTTAGCAAATTATACTTCTAAACCTTCCTCAAGAATCACAGATAGGTGAAAGCCGCATGAAAATCCGTTCATTAGTTTTTAGGGTTCCGTACTCAAAGGGTAAAACGGGACCCTATTACTAAGACTCCGCTGTCCGTCCGTCCGTCCGTCCGTCCGTCTGTCACCAGGCTGTATCTCGTGATCTGTGATAGATAGACAGCTGAAATTTTCACTGATGATGTATTTCTGTTGCCGCTATAACAAGAAATACTAAAAACAGAATAAAATAAAGATTTAAGTGGGGCTCCCATACAACAAACATGATTTTTGACCAAAGTTAAGCAACGTCGGGCGGGGTCAGTACTTGGATGGGTGACCGTTTTTATAGATAATGGTACGGAACCCTTCGTGCGCGAGTCCGACTCGCACTTGCCCGGTTTTATTGAATTCATCGCAAACATATAGACAGACGCAGTGGGGGACTTTGTTTTATAAGGTGTAGTGATAGATTACAAAATAGTCAGAAGAATTAAAAGAGTACTTTATAACTAAACAATATGATTCAAATATAATTCTGATGTCAGTGTACGTTCGAATTATAAATAAATAAATAATAATTATTGGACAATTTTACACAGATCGGCCTATTCCCACAGTAAGCTCAATAAGGTTTGTTGTTGTTGAATTGGCCTGTTATACATGCACGTCCATAGACTAGGAATCCTCTAGACCGAGTTTAGAGCAATTATTTCATGCAACCGATGATGCCAAAAATGCGGGGGTGCGCGGGACGAGGTGAGCGAAGTCCCGTGCCGTGATTGGTCCGTTCAAACGACGAACGAGTTCACGTCACACAAAGACACTTTCGACTCGAACATGGAGTAAAATTACCGTATGGAGGATGTTTTGTCTGTGTGCACATCATAAGGGCGCGTTTACAACCACATTCAAAAGCCACTTGCTAAAAGCATAGGGTCCCGATATCGAGTTATGGCACGCAAATACAAACAATAAGTGGCTAAGTGCTTCCATTACTACGCCGCGTAATACGATAAGACCATCGGGGAACCGTGTTTAAATTTATTAAGGGAGCCGTTGCTGGATAAGACCTTATTTTGAGTGAAAATGTAAGAAAATGAGGAAATATTTTCACCCAACTGTGGCAAAATTAAAAGGAAGAGTTTTGATTTTTAATTTTCGTAATAATTCGTACCGTAAAACGGGGTGAGTAGGTTTCGCGGGGAAAGGTGGGTTATGAATGGGAAGAGAAGGTTTGAGAGGGGGGTGAGAAGGGATTTTAAAGCTACTGCTACAAAAATAATGTATTCCAATTTAAAATGGAGCTATTAGTAATACGCATAATTAAAAAACATTGATCCAACAATCTTCCAAAATCACCTTTGTATGAAAACCCCTCTCACCCCAAATACGAGGCACCACGGGGTGAGGTGGGTTTTCCTCTTTATCGTCAAAGTTATGAAATGGAACTACCCAAAATAAAATAAAAACTAAAATACAAACGTCCGGACCACTTATTATATACACCATTCAGTTTTCATATGTAAAAATAAAATGTTATCGAGGTTTGAATTTCAGTTTTGACCCTACTCACCCCATTTTACGGTATTTAGTTGCATTTGGTAGGTACGGTCAAAAAATTTAATTCCGACCCACTTCGTATCTTGTCACAGTCACAATCAATATGAAAGTCGCTAGAGACCTCATACTTATTGTCACTGTGACAAAGTACAAAATAAATAGGACATTATAAGTTCTTTGACTGTACCTATATGTATATCGATTTATTTTGATAATATTGACGATAATTTTGAACAAAATTTCAAATAGAATTGGACCAAGCTTAGTTAGCTTAGTCTGCATGCCATGGAATCAATGTGGAAATGTTATCATTAATGGCAAATTTATATGACAATATGACGTTTATAATGAGTAATGACCCTCCCTGACCTTGCCAGAAATGTGGTAGTTAAATTAGTCGGTGTAAAGTTACTTATGAAGGAATCTAGAACGTGATTTTATAAAATTAAGGGCCTCCCCATACTAAGTAGCGTCTCCTGCGTCGGTGTTTAGTCAACTCTATCGGCCCTATTCTAACTTTAAGATACGTCAATTAATAGATCTAGAAACGATATGGATTAGATATGTCAGTGTCAAATGCGACATTTCTTCAAACAAATACGTCACATTTGACACTGACACACCTAATCCATATCGTTTCTAGATGTATTAATTAACGTATCTTAATGTTTGAATCCGACAGTATGCTGTTCGACGCCATTTTCCATAACGCTGACTACACACCGACGCTCAAAAGACGCTAGTGTAGGGTGGCTCTTATGACGCAAATCTGTCGTCAGATCTTAAGCAGCATCCTTTTACTACATCGTTTATAAAACAACTAGATGAAAACCCGGCTTCGCTCGGGTATAATAAATAATAGTAATAGGTAATACTCATTTTGAATTAAGTAATTATTTACTTTTAGACTTCATACCTTCATCAAGGCGGTTACAAACCTATCTCATCTCAGAAAACTTTAAATCCGTAACATACAATCATAACTCGAAAAATTTACTATTCCGATAATTATATCTAAAAACAAATATGTAATTAAAAAAACCTAATCCGCTTTTCTGGTAGCAGTTCGGTTCTGTAAGGATCACAGTTCTAACCTGACCCACTTTTCTGGTCGCAGATCGGTTCTGTGAAGGCCGCATTTATAACCTAGCCCACTTTCCAATCTCAAAAGAGGGAACCCTTTTGTACCTACCCTTCATGGCACTAAAGTATAAGTATGGAAATTATCACTACTATTTCATTCTTTAATATTAATGCCTATCCGTTAATATTAAATTCGTTTACAAAAAAAAAACTGAATAAGTGCGAGTCGGACTCACCCATCAAGAACGGAACACTTTTTAATATTTGTTGTTATAGCGGCAACAGAAATACATCATGTGTGAAAAATTTCAACTGTCTAGCTATCACGGTTCATGAGATACAGCCTGGTGACAGAGGGACAGTGGAGTAAACTGAAATAAAGGTTCCGTCACACCGGCGCGATTTCAGAGCCGGGCCTGAGCGTTTTATATGAAAAAGCGGCGCGCCCCGCTCACGCGCCGCACGCGAAACGCGCCTGTGTGACGGAGCCTGAAATGTCAAACCGGGCAAGTGCTCGCGCACGAAGGGTTCCATACTTTTTAGTATTTGTTGTTATAGCGGTAACAGAAATACATCATCTGTAAAAATTTCAACTGCCTAGGCCTATCACGGTTCATGAGATACAGCCTGGTGACAGACAGACAGACAGACAGACAGACGGACGGACAATGAAGTAAAACTGAAATAAATGTCATATACCTACTAAGAAAAACCGGCCAAGTGCGAGTCGGAATCGCTAATAGGTTCCCGTTTTTTAGTTACCCTTCAGGTACGGAACCCTAGTATGAGTGTAATAGATTTGTAACCGGTCAGCAATGTGAGTCCCTTGGAGAAGCAGAGGTCTAGTCTAAACCCCCACTTACCATCGGCGTTAACAGCCTTGTATTCTTGTTTGCCACCAACATGTCATATTAAAACATATTAATAAAAATTTACTCGGTCAACAATGTGAGTCCCTTGGAGAAGCAGAGGTCTAATCTAAACTCCCACTTACCATCGGCATTAACAGCCTTGTATTCTTGTTTGCCACCAACATGTCATATTAAAACATATTAATAAAAATTTACTCGGTCAACAATGTGAGTCCCTTGGAGAATCAGAGGTCTAGTCTAAACTCCCACTTACCATCGGCATTAACAGCCTTGTATGAGTTGTATGCTTGTTTGCCACCAACATGCCATGTTAAAACATATTAATAAAAATTTACTCGGTCAGCAATGTGAGTCCCTTGGAGAAGCAGAGGTCTAGTCTAAACTCCCACTTACCATCGGCATTAACAGCCTTGTATGCTTGTTTGCCACCAACATGTCATATTAAAACATATTAATAAAAATTTACTCGGTCAGCAATGTGAGTCCCTTGGAGAAGCAGAGGTCTAGTCTAAACTCCCACTTACCATTGGCATTAACAGCCTTGTATGCTTGTTTGCCACCAACATGTCATATTAAAACATATTAATAAAAATTTACTCGGTCAGCAATTTGAGTCCCTTGAAGAAGCAGAGGTCTAGTCTAAACTCCCACTTACCATCGGCATTAACAGCCTTGTATGCTTGTTTGCCACCAACATGTCATATTAAAACATATTAATAAAAATTTACTCATTTCATCAGTCATATCCAGCCTAGCATTGCATTGGCCCCGCTTAAATATTTCTTTAATTTGTTTTTAGTATTTGTTGTTATAGCGGCAACAGAAATACATCATTTGTGAAAATTGAAACTGTCTAGTTAATCTAGTTATCACGGTTCATGAGATCTTGAGATACAGCCTGGTGACAGACAGACGGACAGCAGAGTCTTAATATTTAATAGGGTCCCGTTTTTACCCTATGGGTACGCAACCCTAAAAAGTGACCAAGGCCTCCAGTGCCCTAGGCTGGAATCAAAGCAGCGTCCTCTGCTATTGCAGCAGGTGCCTGTGCCATTCTGCCACCGGGCCACCCACGGCGGCATAGGTCGAATTTTTCCAAGGATACTTATGCACTACTTACTGAAGGTTTATGGAGCCTCGCCATCCCTAAGCCTAAATTAAATATTTTCTGAAAATAATTTGTTTTGATCTAATAACATATTGGAGTCCTCGTAATAGGGGTCCCGTTTTTACCCTTTGGCTACAGAACCCTAAAAATCAACCTTGTTTTGGTACTATGTACTATGCTTCACTATGACTCTGAAATTTTAGCAGGAATTAATATTTTTTTTGTTGTCACCTGTCAAATTAGAATAGAATAGAATAGAATAGCCTTTATTGACCAAAAAATTAAATTTCAGCACATATTACATTTAAATAAATTCACATTTCATTTATATCAATTAGTTTCAATATTTTTTCCTTAGTAACTTTATTAAATATTTTTTATGTCATTGCTTTTTAATAATTATTTCAGTCTGCCTTCTTGGCATAGGCCTCCCCCAGCTCTCTCCACAGCTCTCTATCCCTTGCCGTCCCTATCCAATTAGGTCCCGCATGCTTCTTTATGTCATCCGACCACCTCATTATTGGTCTCCCTTCTCTCCTTTTTCCATCTCTAGGATACCATTCCGCTTCCTCTCTATCCCACTTATCTTTACCTTCCCTTGCCATATGTCCAGCCCAACCTGTTGCAGTCAAAAGTGTGAACTGGCCAAAGAACTTTTAACCGACAAAAACAGGCAAAACTGCTTTGACTGAGCATGTTGGTCAAAAGTAGTTTTACCTGAAAATCATACCTATTTCTGGCAGCAGTTTCGTTTTTAGGGCGTAGCAAAAAAAAAATAACCCTAACCTACCTATCTCTGGGAACAGTTTAGTTTTTTGGGCGTAGCAAAAAAATAACCCTAACCTACCTATCTCTGCGAGTA
This sequence comes from Cydia splendana, assembly GCF_910591565.1. Lineage (NCBI taxonomy): Eukaryota > Metazoa > Arthropoda > Insecta > Lepidoptera > Tortricidae > Cydia > Cydia splendana. The sequence goes on from NC_085975.1 coordinate 4,839,280, forward strand.
CTTTTGACTGATAGTAACAGTCACAACACAATTACTATTAACCAATGATTTTCAGGTATAACTACTTTTGACCAACATGCTCAGTCAAAAGCAGTTTTGCCTGTTTTTGTCGGTTAAAAGTTCTTTTGACCAGTTCACACTTTTGACTGCGACATATATACTATCTATATATCTTATTATATTTAATCTTATATTCAACTTACATTGACTCCGGAGATAACTTATTAGCTTTATGCAGTTGACTTTCCAATTCACCGATACACCTCAAATTTGATTCATAGTCTAAAGCACAGTTATTAAATATGTCACTGACAATGTACTTAATTAGAGTGTGTTACAGTCAGCTGGCACTTAACTCAAAGTTTCTTTGAACAACGTCATTTTCATCTCGCTCACTTATTAGTTTATCACAGCTGCTTCAAGGTTGCTTTCACTTGCATTTCCAGGTAGCTAGTAGTGCCTTGACATGTAAGAATATTTGGAATCATTCTGAAATATTAAAATACAACTGAGAGACCGATGTTTATACTAAACACAATACACCCATGGAACGCTTTGAAGTTCAAATCTCGTTACGTTACGATGGCGTTTGCACTTTGCACTATGTTCGGTGACTATTTTTTATTGTTAACACACACAATACACTATTTAACAGGTTTTTATCACGTCTGGAGTACCGGATAAAGTATTTTCGAATAACAGCCGTCGTTGACGTCTAGGCAGTGTTGCTATCGTCTTAAAAGCCGTAACAGACTATCGCACGTTCTGGCTTAAATACAAATTTATGTAATAATTATACCGGTATACATATCCATATGAAACGAAACTTAATGCAAATAATAACCATTATACATACCGGAAAGTCATCAAATAAACAGTAATATTCGTCTTGCTTTTTATTAAAAAAAATACGACCAACCTAACTTGTAAGCATGTTTGCAGTTTCTAAACGCAACGCATAGCTGTCAAATGTCAACCAACAAATTGAGCCTTTAGTATTGTTTGTCGAAATTTTTTCACTTTTAAATGCAAAATACGCGACAATACGAATTTTGCGGATATATGTTGTCGATTCAAAAGTGTTATTTTTTTACGCTCTTTTGTTTGAGCATAATTTAATTTGTTTCTACCGTCAAAGCCGCTCGCGTTTATATATAAAGATCATAACAAAACAGGTAACAAGGTAATCCACAGTCCCCATGCAATCAAACTTTAGGCAAATCCACTAAAACTCCTATTAGTTTGTGAACAACTCAAAAATGTATCCCTCACCACCTTCCGAAATAATTCCATAAGATTTCACTCACTTCCAAAACGTCACATGTCTATAAAGAAACCATATTCCATGTAACCTTCTTACCAAACTACGTTCCTGTTCAAACTTTCGAATCTGCAAAGTTGAAATCTTTCAGTGACAAAGGAAATTCCATCTTATGTGAAGCGTTTTAGGTTTTATTCAGGTTGTTGACTACTTGGAGATAATTAAGAACGTTATGTTCGACGTGCTTGGGAATAATTCTGTTTCTGCCCCCTGTTCAAAAAGGACGTAAGAGCCATGAAATGTCATTTAATATACACCTTTATGTGTAAGCCGGAATTGGGGAATTATCAAAGTTTTCGCCTAACGCATTGGGTTTTCTTTGTACCGTAAAATGGGGTGAGTAGGGTCAAAACTAAAATTCAAACCTCGGTAACATTTTATTTTTACATACATATGAAAACTGAATGGTGTATATAATAAGTGTTCCGGACGTTTATATTTTAGTTTTTATTTTATTTTGGGTAGTTGCATTTCATAACTTTGACGATAAAACCCACCTCACCCCGTAGTGCCTCGTATTTGGGGTGAGAGGGGTTTTCATACAAAGGTGATTTTGGAAGATTGTTGGATCGATTTTTTTTATTATGCGTATTACTATAGCTCCATTTTAAATTGGAATACATTATTTTTGTAACAGTAGCCTTAAAATCCCTTCTCACCCCCCTCTCAAACCTTCTCTCCCCATAACCCACCTCTCCCCGCGAAACCTACTCACCCCTTTTTACGGTAATGTTAGTTATCTTCTGAAGCGGGGGCTGTTTTAAAACTTTATGTGACATGAAAATGCTATTTGTGAGTTGAGTTATAAAACGAGGAATTACTGAATTTTCTTTTCGTTAAACAGACTGGTGTCTCATGTTGTGACCGCTCTATGTCGCGGTACCTTTATAGAGTTATAAACCGAAAAATGGGTTAGGATTGCTTGTCGTGCCGTAAATTAATTTTCTTGGGTAAAATGGCTTTTAGGTTATATTTTTACAAGCAAGTTTACCTATGTTATATAATAGACCAGTACGGTTACCATCAGTTTGTCACTGACATAAACGCCGTCGAGAACGTAATTTACTTTCTATACATCCCGTTTGCACTAATATGCGAGTGCGAGCAAGATGTATAGAAAGTAAATTACGTTCTCGACGGCGTTTATGTCAGTGACAAACTGATGGTAACCGTACTGAGGTCTCCAAACCCCGGCCCGCGACTCGTTCTAATCCGGCCCGCTGACACCCAGAGCATCCGGTCCGCGGGAGCCAGGCTCCAGGGGTTCAGCCCTAACAGCAGCAACCAGATACACCCCCAATTCGAGGTTTAGTTATTAGATCTGTTTCCAATATGATACTGATATTTCATATCAGTTACCTACTCTTATTTCATTGCCTCGCTGCACTGCACTCGACCCTTTAAATCACACTCGAGAAATAATTCTCAATGTGCAATATGCCTCCCTTGGTAAAAAGCAATATTTCCATGACAATATAATTAATACTTAACTGAACATGAATTCAAATAACGAATGAGATTTCTCTATAAGTACATTATTTTAACAAAAATTATCAAGGGTTATGTATATTCTCTCTATAAACCTGATTTTAATATACAATTTAACTGACACATGTAAACGTAATCCAAATTCAAATTTATACAGAATAGTTTTACAACTACTTCCCGCTTTAGCTTTATTCGACACACATTCGCTAATAGCGTCAGAAAATTCAGCGATGCGAAATTATTTTAGACTACCCCACTTTCGTTCAAAGTTTAAGGTGTTGGTTGGGTCTTATAATACCGTACTTATCATTATATAACAATAACAATTAAGTGAAATATTGTAATATTACGCATTACCAAAACAGTAGTATGTAGTTAGCTTTAATAATTAAAATGTCATTTATAAATAATAATATGATAGTGTTCGATTATAACACTTATAGGTAATATATCTTTTTTCTGCTAAAAGTTACAGGAGAGGGGGTAATATTGGAAATCGTTGAGTATACGAACAGTGGCAACTTTGCTCGTACGAGTAGGACACAATTTCGCAGAGAAGTGTGTATTGACCACTGAGCGACAGAGGGCACAACCAGCAGTTGCAACAATGTTGCCAGCACTAAATATAAGTATACTTGTCGTTTTACCCCTATTTTCAACTTACCCCAACTCGCTCTATATACGTACATATAAATTTACATGATATATATATTAAGAAAATCACGCGTAATACATATGTGTGTATATTATATAATTATGTACAAACGTGCGATTTCTTTTATATAACAAACGAAAACGCAAAGGCACTTCCACGAAATTAATTTCCGGGCTTATGCACCAAAACAAGACGATAAGTACCTACCCTTCCGATGTAAGCAAGGCACTAACATAATAACGCCCGGGAAGATAACTTAAGGAGATTGCAAGGAGTCAGAACCCTGTCAAAACCTGTACCTTTAAGTTAGGGAACTGTTAATACCACCTTTCCATAAACAGATTGTGAGCGGTTAACAAGACCTTTTGAGTTTGGTTGGGAAGAGAAAATACAGTAGGACGCGCTTGTATATTTTATTACAACTGAGGACAAACTGATAAGAAAGTAAGTAATAGTACATTCGATACAAGTGCACGTATTGTCCTTAATCCCGCCCTAGGGCGGTAAAGTGCTGGTGGCGATGTACCTACTGTAATAGTTATTTATGATACAAGTGCGGAAAAGAGGAAAATAGGACCATATGTACTGTAAATATTATTTACGTGCATACGAAATCCTTTGACGCCTGCTCGCAAAATAAATACAAACTTAAATCTCACATTAATTTGTGTAATGAAATCCGCGCGCCGTACAATGTAGGTTAAGTACTGAAATATAATATGTTAAACAAAACGTATTCTCTCTGAAGCAGATAAAACATTTAACTCAGGATATTCAGAACAGGATTACTAGCTGTTCAAACAGCTGGAATAAATTAAAATTGGTATTGCATAATCGTGGTTGCTAACTAATTAATTATTATTCATTTCATTACCAAAAGCTGTGTTAGTTTACATTGTGAAACGTTAGTTAGGTATTTGCTCGCATAGATATACATTTGTTCATGTTAGGATTAGGGCCTAGTTTAACTTTTCCTCGGAAATATGTAATAACGTAAACCTACTAGAGGTCAGAGTAAAAAAATGTGTCGTTCATTGTCGGATACGACTACAAAGAAACGAAAAATAAAAAAGTGCCTTTTTATATTTTTTACACCTAGGTACATTTAATTATTGTTTGTCGTTTAAAAGAAATCGTTTATCCAAAAATAAAAGAACTTGATGCCATAGGGCAGCTATTATTTTCCAAAGATCATCCGACAATATGAAAACGCTCTACTAAGCCTTAATTTTTTAAAACATCTCCCATTCTATCGCTGTAGCACACCTTCTGTAGGTACCTTTCTCCTTTGCACCCGTCTCTCACTGAATAATGAGACCTGCCAGTTTAGTTTCGGGTTTACAAGCAGAATTATTTATAGAACCTGTCAGTGACTTGACGTTTGAGGCGTTTTGTTGCCTATTTTCAGTTTAAACTGATTATCCAGCTTCAAACGAGAATATTTAAAGTTGAGACAATTAAGCAAAATGTACCTCATTTTGTGGCATTTTCCTTGAACATTATGGAAAGCGTCATAAAAAGGCATAGACTTCTAACGTCGTCATTACCTTCGTCGTGTGTAAATTATAAGTAATAACGAAAAAGTGATGTAAGTAATATAATTATTTTTCCACTAGCATTTGTTTGCTAGTTTAGTGTTTAAGTTAAATATTTCAAGCAAGCAGTATTTAACCCAGTTTGCTGTTTTACATTGTTTATGTGTTTGTCGAAAGAAATGTAGGTGTGCGTATGGCAGTGGGTGACAAAAATTATTATTTAAAATTACAATCGATAAAAATATTCGAAAAAGTGATCACGAGTAAATGGGCTGATTTATATATTTTTTGTACCGATTTTTTCTCTTTGGATTAGAATACAATTTTAGCTGGTTTGAAGAACTCCTTAATCTGGGCGGATACGAAATTACAACTTGTCAAGAAAAAAATATATATATTTATATGAAAATCCGTTGAGTTACCAAAATATCATAGTTAGTTTTTCGTAGTATATGACATTTATTTCAGTTTATAATATTAGTTTTTGTAATAGTTTTTGTAAAATTGCGCTTATATTATGCAAAATCAACCTGTCCACAAAATATTTTTATTACCGCAATCTGAAGAAAAAACATCGACAAAAAAAATAAAATCGGCCCAAATATAAACTAAATCAACTTTTAATCATTTATTTACATACAATATATATATAGTGGTACTACTAAACTAAATTAATAACTAGCTTAAATCTAAAATAGGCCCTTGAGGCATTGTACCAAGGATGCTGGCGGCATTTCCTCGCTGTATCGCAATGCTGATACGTTGTGCGAGGTAGCCGCCAGCTCTTCGGTCACCAGTTACGTCAACCAGACGCTTCGCGATTTCTGCGAACAACTTATGCGCGCTGGGACCCCATGGACCTAGAGTTTCAACTCCAAATGGTACAAAATGGTACTCTCTACCTAGGCTCTTATATTTGTTACGTTTTAGAATTTCGGCGCTTTCCGCCGCTCCGCCCGCTTTTACAGTAGTCCGTTGGAGGTGGGACGGTGCCAGTGTGTCTACGCAGGTAGCATCCCACACCAACATCCGTCCCAAGCTCCAAGGAACTAAGGACACTCCATCGGGCCTCTTGCCATCATCTCTGATAATGCCAGTCGGCTCAAGAAGAGCAGGCACATTGATGGAGGCAAGAGACCGACGGACTATGTCATTAAGCGACGCATGTCTCGAAAAACGGCCTGCACTTTTTTGACAAGATAAATCAACTAAATGAGAAAAACAAGGTAGGTACCGTAGACCGGGGTGACTTTGGAAAATTTGGGGTTACTTTGATAGACTTAAAACGGCCATAGAATTACCATTATTCATTATTTACTGAAAATGTTCCTGTAACTAGTTAGATTACTATATATTCATATTCACCTACTGTAAAAAATCTCGCATAAATATATATTATGGCTTAAAAACTAGAATTTTAAAGTCGCCCCTGCATTTGAAAGTCACCCCGGTCAATGGTACGTCAGTAAAAGACCAACACTTATTTTCAATTATGTAAATAGATTTATCAGTACCTACGTACCTTTATAATAATATTTCACCATTTCTATGCTGCTTCAATTATTGTTATGTAAGAAAATTGACTAGCAATTTAAGACAATTTGAGTGTTGAATTTGTTTGAAGTCTAGGGAATTCGCCGAGTGAACCGTTTATATAATTGAGGGAAAGTTATTATAGATTGTTAGTAATGGTAGGGTGGGGGTCGTTAGGTGGAAAGTGGCTTGTGTTGAGTCAACTGTGAGTAAAATAAAAATAAAATTAAAGGTGTATTTAATTAGCCTAGGCCAATCAAATTAGATTCAAAAAAAGCCTTTTGAGAAATAATTTCCAGCAAGCCGGAAATCATTTTAATACCTCCAATTGGTCCTAAATGCGTATAATCCGAGTTTGCTCCATCCCAGGAGGTGTGGATAAATTTTGGAAGCCTTGGGAGATACAAATTACTTAGGTACCTTGGATTGACAAAAGCACTCGATGTAGAAGGAACCCGCCATCAATTGCAATGTCACTACCAGCAAGGTTGTGGTAGATTAGACACTGGTGAAAAAAAAATTGGATTTTAACACGATTATACCAAAAATAAAAGAAATTCAAAGTGGCGGCCATTATTTACGATCTTTGATCTGGATTCGAATCCCAGCGAAGATTTTATTTATTAGTTACATTTTCATCTAAATTTAGATTCAAATGATGGGGTAGAAGTCGAGAGTTTCTGCACAGATGTGGCTGGAGAGAGTCTCCAGCATGCGAATGCGCAGCTGCGGTGCAGAGTATGGACCACATTATCCGCGAATGCCCACTCACCAAATACCAGGGCAACCCGGGGGACTTGTTCAGACAACAATGTCACTCAATGGATCCAGCAATAGGCTTGATGACAAATTTTCATTTATGGTATCAATCAATCAGGTTTGCTTTTAGCATCACATGTCTATATGGGACCCATTGCATGAAAGCAATAAAAAAGTCAGAAATGATAGTTAAAGTCCGACAGTCGTACTTCACTCGCGAAACGCCCCTAACAAAACGATAAGTGACCGTGAGGTCAAGGTCACTGAGAGTCCATCTTGAAGTATGAACAAAATAAGAATAGTTGCTATACAATCTTTTTTTAGATAAAATGTGAGGAATCGAATGGTATCCTTATTTCGTTTTTGGAAGTTAAAAAAAAACTTAAATTTTGAAACTTTCGTGTGCTGTATTTTTGTATTATTTTCATATACTATATTAATATGATAAATTGCTCATTTGCTATCTATTTTACTAGATTTTGTTATAAAATTCAGCATGTGTCATCATCCCTATTGGGCGTACCTACTGCTATAATATATTATACTCGTATACCTGTAACCTATATCATATGAACGATTGTATTTTTGCCATACGAACAAATAAAATCTAACCCCCTTATTCATAAAACTTTACGGGCCTGATTTAATCACATTATGTTTTATCCCTTTTTTACAAACGCATAAGTCAAAATGACAGATAAGGACAAACGATTATTAGCTAATTGAGGTTTGTAGCGCGTTTATGAATAAGGGCATTAATTTCTTTATAAGCCAATGTTCAATATATATATATATACGCCTCTAAGACAACTGACTTTAAGAGGTTTATAAGTAAATATATTAAGTTGCAAAACAACATATACCTAACATTTTGTCACAAATTGCCACTTACTAAAAACACTATCGCCAGAACGTTTTAATAACTTTATCCATTAAACACTTGGCCGGGCGCCCTGCCAAGCTATCGCTGTCAGCTCTGTAAACACTGAACACCTTGACAGGCAAGTGCACGGACTTCCTAAGTCAAATGGTTACATAAATACTGCTCTTTTATAGCCAACAGCAGTTGGGCCATTTTATTGAAAATTGTATCTGTTAAATTTGGGCCACTTTTTTTCTCCTAGGGATCTAAAGGGCTTGTGATTCTGAATAGAAATAACATAAAAATTCCCGGATTTGAGAAAAAAACCTTCCCACTAAGCCGGGGTTAACTGATTAAACCTGGAGTTACCATGGTTATCAGCTTATCAGTACAATTTGACACTGGGTTAACGGCTTAACCGCTTAACCCCGGGTTAATGGGAAGGTGCAAGTAGGCCTAAAAACCTACACTATACTTTTTTTCGCAAATCCGGAAATTTTTATGTTATTTCTATTCAGAATCACGAGTCCTTTAGATCCTTGAGGAGAAAAAGAGTGTCCCAAATTTACCACATACAATTTTCGTTCCTTTCATTCAAAGCTCATGATTCTGAGTAGAAATAAATATGTAGCATAATCTTTACATAATTAAAAAAAAATAGTGTTTAACTATGGCCCAGTTGAAACAAGTAGTTTTTTACTTTTTTTATATGCAGAAAATTAATCTTCGACCGCGTCGTATTTCGCAATCTAATGTTCACCACAAGGCTTGTATTTCAGAAAATCTTCTCTTAGTGAAGTCCAGAAGTTCAGAAATTCTAAAAACAAAAGTTCCATTCAAGCCTCAAGGTCAGACTTCTATACACTTTTTATTTACTGATTTAACTAAAATACCTTCCTACTAAACGCAACATTCCCACCTCTCACTTTACACCGTTGACATCACTTTTATTAAAAAGATCACCGTAGGTAGTGACATTTCACTTCGGAATGCTTTTTAAAATGACATCTAAGCATACAATACGACACTCTGCGGAACACGATATCGTCGGGTTATATGATCGTTCGAGCTCAAGCCATGGAACACCTCCTCTTAGTTTCCGCATTTCCATTCACTACCACTCTGTGGTGTACTCACGTGCCCTCAATGTGCGCGGGAGTTCACCTCGAAGATCGGCTACGTCAGCCATATTCGGGCGCATGAGCGCCGAGCTAACTAGGAGTCGAAGTGGTCGCCATGGTCGAAATCGGCCGGAAGGATCATCATCATAATTAGTTTCCGCATTATCAAATTGTACCAATATACCTCTCTTCTTTCTCTTGACGATTCTTCATCCTCTTGACGCAATCGTCAAGAGGATGATACTCAATAGTATAACATTTTGCTAGCTAAAATTTAACCCTGTCAAACTGATAAAGAGTCAAAACTATAACTGAGGCCTATGTACTCATACTACGTGTTTGACGCAGGTCGTCGGGAGGCTATAGCTCACTACATATAAATGTTACATTTGGATGGCATCGGCAGCGTTACTATTTAATTGCAGCTTTACTGCTGCACAGTCAACTTCCTTAAAAATTGCGTTGCTGCCATTTCGTTTCGAACGCTAATAAATTCGTCACGGATTATTTCAAGAAGATTGTCAGTGACTTCGCCCGTGTTAAAACTGCAGCAGTACCTAAATCGGCAACAATGACGCTGCTGCAGTCACCTTCCGAATATAACCGTAAAAGTGTCCTCTTAAGTACATATTTGTACTTATATTTCCTCATCTATTCGGTCATGAAAATAAACGAAAGCTTGAGATGATCAGAAAAATTATATTTCTATGCGGTATCTAGTGGATCTTGGCTTCGAACGAAACTCACTTATGATGGTATTTCAAGTCCACAACTTTAGCACTTAACGTCAGCTGCTAGCTCGTAAAGATTTGAGGCAATAACTACCGGTTTATAAGACGACTTCGGTTTACAAATACATCTTTTGAAAACATTATTGAGGTTTGCTTTTAAGTCACATAAATAAACTTTTTATTAAATTATTATTTTGTTGAGTATTTACAGGTGTATTCGGGTAATTCCGAATGTCGAAAACTGTCGGATAATTCCGAAATGAGACTTTTATTATTGGAATTTTGGATGATTTTCATCTGAATTTCGGAATTATCCGAATTTCGGATTTATCCGAGTAAACCTTACTTGTTATATTCGAGAAATTGGCCGGTTGGAAAAAACTTATTTTCTAATCGTAAAACTTTCTGCTCGATTATTGCAATAGTTTAGTTTTTATTTAAATGATTATTTATTTATTAAAACTAAATTAAATAAACAAAAACCAACATAATAAAACCTAATGCTAAATACTTAACCAACCTAAAGGTAAAAAACATGGCCTAAATCGCCGTCAACGGGCAGGGTGCCCAGAAGGCTGGCCGCATTTCCTCACTGTATAGCTAAGATAATGCGTTGTGCGAAATAGTGGCTAGCCCTCTGTTCACCCGAGGCCTCTATTAGGCGCGTTGATAGATCATTATACATATAGCCGACGCGCACTTGGCCCCCACGGCCCCAAGGTTTCCACGCCAAACGCCGCAAACATGTAGCTGGTTCTTAGGGCGGCATATTTGCGGCGTTTGAAGCTTTCGGCCGAGGATGCCGCAGCGCCAGCAGCAGCACTGATGCTTGGAACATGGGACGGTGCCAGGGTGTCAACGTAAGTAGCTACCCAAACTAGCGGCCGACCCATGCTCCAAGGCACCAGCGTCATTCCGTCAGGCCTCTTGCCGTCGTCCCGGGCCAGCCCACTGGGCTCGAGGATTGCCGGCACTTTCGCGCTAACAAGGGCCCGACGTGACGGGAGAGTCTACCAGCGCTGCGGACACATGAGAGGCCATGGTGGCCCAGTGTGTCCACCATGATGAAGCGTTGAAAGAGTTGCAATAGTTGACTTTAAATGGTTTTATGATTATTTTAGGTTAGTTCGATCAAAAATACACAAATTAACGAAGACATTTCTAGATTTAATGGCTAAAACTCAGCTATCTTAAACCAATATCACGTTAAATGTTATATAATATTTTTCCATTTTTATTGTGGGACGTACCACATTAGGATGTGGGTTCGAGTCCCACGTTGGCCAGATTTGATCATCGTTGATTTTTTCATTGTGATTGACATCTGTATTTACAATGTATAGATTTCAATGTCACGTTATTCAGTATACTGGCTTGCCCAGATACTTTTATCGTTCGAAATTAAACTCTCGTGAGACATATTTAATATTTTTTTAGATAAAACCTTTTTTATCTTGCGGACTGCCCCTATCCACGCGCGCGGTACGAGCAGTGAAGCTGAAGAAGGACCCCCGATGGGTCCGAAATATGTCGCCAACAGCGACAAGTAATTCACGTGAGTGCAACCGTTGTTATCTAAATAATTTACTTTTACTGTTGTACGTGCGAGTGCCTAGGACCTACAGATATCTAGATACTCAATAATGTACGTGAAAGGAGTGCAGAGCACCAATTTGCGTGAATGCCCAATAAATAAATCAAGCAATAATGACTGCCTGAAACTGCAGCCTTAAATAAATAATCAGATTTACGTATTCTGCGGCAATTTTGGGGACGTTGATGTTGAAAACTCGATCGTTTCCGGATTGTGATTTATATCGGTGATTCAGGTGACGCGAGCAGGGCCAACCCTACATATACAGTAAATGATAATAGATCATTCACCATCATATTTAATAAATATAAATAAAGAAATTGTCACACTTGCGTAAGGTACCATGTGACTATGTTGTGATAACATTCATTTTGACATTTATCACGTTTATAGCGAAGATGACAGAAGTGTTACAATTGTATAGTCATGTCAAATAGTTTATTTTTTTAACTTAAGAATACAACGTTAATCTCACATATAGTGGTAAGAAATGGTAGCTTATAATCGCGTATCCCGGGTCCATATTGGGTTGCATACAAGTTTAGGTCATATCTTTGATGCGCATAACAACTTGTGTCATAATCATCATTGCGCATACAAATTAAAAGTCATATTATCATGTGTCATACATTTTTAGCCATAATATTTGATGACATACTCAGCAGTTGTCATATATTTTTTATGCATATAGGTTTTGATTATAATGAATCAAATGTCATACCAGCTAAAAGCATAGTTATCGATACTTATAATGTTTCTACGTATAACGTTTTGTAGCATAATAATTTTCAACCATAATGGTTTACATAATTTTAGCCTCTCAACAACTCCTCGAAAAAAACCTTTTCCCTAATATCCGTCCAAACACAATTCGACGGAGCCCCGCTCACGCGGGGCTCCTATTTCTGCGTAGTTTGCCCTTCGGGCATCTAAAGAAACCTAACGAACCTAACCTACCTATTATGATTAGTTTCTTTTATATAACCGTTTCTCCTACTGGAGGGGGCTCCTCTTCCTCGATCTCCTCTTTTATACGGTCTTTGTGTGGTTACGATTATGACATTTATGACTAAAGTAATATTTGCTTCATAGGTTGCTCACAACCATACATATTTATTATTCATGCTTTGGTTACAAACATTTTGAAACTTTATGAAAAAATATGACCACTATAAATATATGACTTAACTTTTTATGTCTATATTAATACTATGCACTGCAATACTTCGAACGAAAAACAATTATGGACATCAAGCATATGACTTAAAATTTTATGCGAATTAAATTAATGACTATAAAAATTATGACAACTCATTTATGACAAAAACCCAGTTATGCTCAGGAATAATTCTGACTGAAGATTTTTATGACTTACAATTTTATGCATAAAGTGTAATGACAATTTAAAATATGACAAAAGTTGTTATGCGACCAGAGGGAGTCCCGCGTATCCCGAATCACTCTGTAAAAATAAAAGTAAAATAATATTTATATTTAAAAAGTTGCATAATACTTTATTATTTATCTACTTTTTTGATTTTACACAATTTGTATTCCGTTGTTATCAAACACGGCAGTAGGTACACACTTTAGCTTAACCTTTTAACGGGCGAGACTGAAAACAATCCTCAATTCAAGCATCATCGCCAAGTTATAGTCCTAAAAATTCTGTACAAGAAAAAAATTCAAAAAGATGATGTTATAGAATGGTCTTTTTTGAGACCTTTACCCTATAAAGGCTGGATCAAAATGTTCATGTATTACAAGGAATCAATATCTAACATATTGTATTGCATGATTGAATGCATTATGACTCTGTTTCAAGATAAAAATGAAAGCTATTTCGGAGAATCTCAAATTTATTGAAAACTGAACATACCTACCTATATTTTATTGATCAGATCTGGCAAATTGAAAATCTTATTACTTCAATGAATCATGTAAATCAACAGGTCATTTTTGTTTCCATGTGGCTTAATAACAGCTTAACAATAATAATATCTGATTCGACGATCATTGTCCCGATAGTCGTTTCAGTAAACGGTCTAATAGCGAAGAGTCTCGACCAACACCTTGAGAGACTCTCGCTAGGTGGTTGGATCAAGGGTCAGATGCAGAAGGCGGTGATCTTGGACACGGCGCGGATAGTCCGCCGGTTCCTCTCTCTGCAGCCCTGACCACCGGTAGCTTGGGCCTTGCCCCGCTGCTGGCGGCACCCTAGGTTAGGTTTTTTATAATGTGTTTATATTATTTTTTACTGTTTTGTAAGTGTTTTTATATTTTACTTTTATATTCATATTATAAATAACCTAACTTAAGATGAGAAATAAATAAAGAGATAATATCTAGTATCTACCAGGCGTTCTACATGACATTAAAGCTCTCCAAAGGGCCTCTACGAGTTGGATTTATATCTCCACGCAAGCCTGTCAAAAGACCGGGATTTAAAGGCCCGTGATATCCAAAATGGAGGTACATATAATATCTACAAGCTCTCTTAGTCTGATCTGATGCTACTTATGTCATTTTGTGTAAGATTGTGCCCAAATATTTTTTTATCATTTTTTGTACGCAGCAGGTAACAACTGCAATATAAAAATGAATTTATATTTCCTTTTCTTTTATAATTAAATATTAAATGTTTTATTAAGTTACTACATAGAAGTATACTAGTAAGTAATACATAGATACATACTATACCTACCAATAAATGTAACAGGCTGTCACCGCTGCAGCGCAAGTACCAACATCATTAAACTAATATGCAATAATGTTAAACAGGCTCGGAATCCTTAAGAAAATCTTATTACGATGCCCGGGGCTTATGTCGGGGCTCAATTAATGAGGGCTAGGCTAGGCTACGTAATTACTGGAGTCGCTTGGGGCTCTGAGTGCCTACCGCGAACCACGTTCGACGTGTTGCCTCTCTGCCGCACTTGTAAATTCGTACGTAAGTGAGACAGGGAGGCAACACGTCGAACCTTCGTGGTAGCCCCTCGGACTTCAAGCTCGCTGAGACACAATATGCAGTGGCGCCGCCACGAGAATGTTCCACGAAATACCATGGTTCTAATACTTCTGGAAACGCTGTGAAAGCGATATTTGGTCTAGAGTTAGACGAAGACAAGTCTGCAACAATTTTGATAGCACACGCAGTGCAAGTGTTATTTTGAACGTCAAACTTCTATGAAATTATGCCTTATAAATAACACTTGCACTGCGTATGCTATCAAAATAGCAGAGTTTTCTTGGTCTAACTCTAGTAACATGTCATGACTTGGTTAACAAGTTGGCAGTAAGTATGTTCTCGAATTTAACGCATTTAATTTTAAAAGCAGCCGTACAAGGCAAACGCATTTCGTAAGCGACGTTCTTGTGGACGATCATTCTCAAAATATATGTCTGCGGTATAATTGCCCGAGTCTAGGGTTGAAAATTCTCGAAAAAACCAAAAAATTTTTTTAGGACGTTTTGAAATTGTCGTTTTTTTCCGTATTTTTCAGATTGAATGAAACATTTTTAAACTAACGCCAGCCTCAAAGTCAATAGACATTTTCACAAACGATCGCCAGCCAGCATTTAGATAACAAAACACACGACTAAGCAAGTGTAGTTACCTAAAATTATGGATTAAAATTAAATATAAATGGAAAAGAGTTCTTTTCAAAGTCCGTTTTTTTCTGAAAAATATATAAACTAAGTGACATTGTTCTTTTTCCAAAAAAACTTAAAAAACATGGCTTTTAGAAAAAAAACGAGAATTTTTCCGGGTTTTTTCAACCATAGCCGGCCGCGACCCAATATAATTTTCATACAAAATGTATGAAAAGATTCGTGGCAATTAAACGCAATCGCAGAAATATTTTCAGAGAATGACCCTGAAATGCCACTTTTTACAAGATATTTTGTAAGAGGTTCGTAAACCAACCGGTCGGAAACCAATAAAATGTGTAATGAATGATATCAACCCTCTGATTGAGTCCGAACCCCATTAGGACTGGCATTGTAACATTAAAATTATTTTCCTGATTTGATAAATAGCATATAAAGTCAGTTCAGCCAGTGCATCACACTCACAATGATGTATTAAAATCAATAAAGTTAGACCAAGAAAAGTCTGCAGCAATTTTGATAGCCCACGCACTTCAGGTGTTATATTTTATGGGCGTTTTAAGAAACTGTGGTACCATTTACTTTTCTTCGAAAAACCATCAACATTTTTGGGTTATTTAGACTCATAATCACGAGTACTATTGAATGAGACAACGAAAAAAAGAGTCCCCAGTTATTCATACAAATTTTGGGTGTCAGTTTTGTAACGGTCCATACAAAATGTATGTGAAAATGCGTTACAAAACTGATTTTTTTTTGACACATTTTTTTCTATTTAAATCGATAGTCCTCGTGATTCTGAGTAGAAATAACCCAAAAGTTGATGGATTTTCGAAAAAAAGTAAATGGTACACTTTTAAGTGAAAATGCCCTTATAATGATACATGCACTGCGTGGGCTATCAAAATCGCTGCACACTTTTCTTGGTCTAACTCTATCAAAGTTCGCATGCCCGTCTAGAATAGGGTCAGTCGTCCAGCACCAGAAACGTACGTAATATTTCACTTTTCCATAAAACGTCACGTTCGCACAAAAACACTCTTTAATTAGGCTACGTCATACAGCAGTAACACGGTCATGGTGTCGTCAGGGGATTTGATAGCATTTGGCCTTTAGTTGACATTTTTATAATTACTGTTACGTCATTAGAGTTTTAGGTGGGTTTTCGATGCTTGCACGAAATGGCATGAGAAATACCGTTGGTCGGAATAATAATTCATGATAATTTGACCTTTAAAGTCAATCTATCGACCAATGTAGCTTATCAACGTCATGTATCTAGTACCTAAAGAAATGCGTTTGGGGCTGTCCATAAATTACGTCATCGATTTTTGACGATTTTGGACCCCCCCCCCCCGTATAATCATCCAAAAATCATGCTTCAAATGACCCCATTTCCTCCTACTTCATGCTACCGTCATCCGATGTCCAGACCCCCCCCCCCCTAATTTGAAATGACGTAATTTATGAATAGCCCCTTTTCAGCTATTTCTGAGAGCGTGAAAGCTCTAGTGAATTACGCACACCGATAATAATAGTATCTTCTTCTTCGCGTTATCCCGGCATTTTGCCACGCCTCATGGGAGCCTGGGGTCCGCTTGACAACTAACCCCAAGAATTGACGCAGGCATTAGTTCTTACGAAAGCGACTGCCATCTGACCTTCCAACCCAGAGGGGAATCTAGCCCTTATTGGGCTTAGTCGATGTTTTCCTTCACCGAAAAGCGACTGGTAAATATCAAATGATATTTCGTACATACATACGAGTAAATTACGAAAAACTCATTGGTGCGAGCCGGAGTTTGAACCCACGACCTCCGGATTGAAAGTCGCACGCTCTTACCGCTAGGCCACCAGCGCTTGGCCGATAATAATAGTATAGAAATTGTAGGTAGGTATATTTAAAACTAGTTTCTACCCGTGACTTCATATGATGATTGGTACAAACTACCTTATGTCCTTCTTTGGGCCCCCAACTACTCGTATCTTAATACCAAATTTCATCTAAATCGGTTAAGCGTCAAGGAGTAACAGACAGATAGATAGACATACATATAAACAGACAGAGTTACTTTCGCAATTAAAATATTAATAGGGATGACACTTGAAATTTTTATTTATTCACGACTTGACAGTCTGTGGCGTCACTCAAGGCTAATCTGAAGAAGCTTTGGCTTTCCAATCAGCGTGATCTGGTTAAGTACTAAACCTTTATTTCTACTTTAAACTTGTATATATATATATATATATATATATATATATATATATTGTATTGTATGTATGCTAGTATGTATTTTATGTATTTTTATTCTATAATATTATTTATGTATTTTATGAGTTGACAATACGTTAGTTTACTTTTTCTAAATATTACTGTACATCCCGTAAGTTTGTCTATCTGACCTGACTGGAGTTTTCCTCTCATCTAATCGAAGGTTAGCTGGAAGAGATCCCTTATAGGGATAAGTTCGCCTTTGTACTTCCATTACTGTAATTTATTTTTGTAAACCTGTGTTGTGTACAATAAAGTGATTACTACTACTACTACTACTACTACTTTATTGTGTGTGGTCTCTCTTCCCAACTCAATACCTTTACAATCGTTGACTGGAAAGGTCTAAGCTCCTTTGTTTCCCAAAATAAATACTCCAATAGTCAGGCTGAATATTCCTTGTTTTTATGTAAAAAACCATCTTCTAACGAATCGGAGACATTAATAATTCTGAAATAATAAACGTTGAAAACGATTCTTAGGAAGAAAGCCAAAAATAAGCCTTTTTGTATAAAAAATAAGAATTCGTTCTTGTCTCAATATTACGTTTTACGTCGGTTACCTTGGAAGCTGATTTTGCTTTAAAATTTGATATGGTTATCTACCGCTAAGCTTAAAAGTGGGACTGTGCTTGGACATGTCTCCCGCATGCACCCAGAAAGGTGGGCCAAAATTGTTACTGAGTGGGACCCACGGAACACAATAGACGGTGCAGGCCGGGGTTTAGGCAGACCAAAAAGGAGATGGCGGGACGACATGGACGCATTCTACCCCAAATGGTGGGAAAATGCTGATGACAGAGTCGAGTGGAGACGAGGGGAGGCCTTTGCCCAGCAGTGGGACACCAAAGTAGGCTAAAAAAATGGTTTTCTCATTTTGATATGACCTTAATGAGTTGTGATATCAGGCATCTCGCGCGCACCAATAAGCGCGAGCGAAGTGCCTTGTGAGGCGACTCCAGATTGCATTTCCTCAGCTCCAATCAGCGGGACACTAACACTGTGCTAAATATAGTAATGTTTAGTCTTATAGTTACTCAAAATCACACTAGATGTCTCTGTTCCATCGGATGCTTCGCGCTATCAAGGTTTTTTTACTGCCCCTTGTATTGAAAGGTAATTTTGGTATCCGAATAAATGAGCAAGTATTAAGTTGACAAGTGCAGTGTTTCAATAAAAATTGTAGTCAGTGTAGTGCAGTAGTCAGTGGACACGCTGATTGGTGCTCATGGTCACAGTGTAAAAAGTAACAGTGGACCGACGCCTTTGATGTAAATGCCGACACCGCACAAGAACACATTAGAGTTGTCACAGACTTTTACACAACTGCCCAATAGACAAAGAACATTTCAAAATAAGACATGCTAGCCCTTTAAGTAGTACCGAGCTACTAACAATGGCTATGTATGCAGCTAGGGTGTTCGCAACCCACCCCTCGCACCACGCACCCCACACGATTGCCCTGACTAGACGGCTTCGCCGAATGACTATATTGTTTTATAGACTGTGTCATGGTCATAGTCGTATCAAAATATGATGAAAACCATATCAAATTCTTAACACAAAATCGGCCTCCTGCTTTTTTGGGGCTTTAATCCACCGCCCCAATAATTTAGTCTTGTACAAACTTTCCTAAAGGCGCAGTTTAAAAGCTGTAAGGAGTTTAAGTTCCAATCAACCTAAGCCGAGAGCCTGAAAGGGTTTCTGCGGATCCAGAGCTTTGTTTTTTTAACGTATTTGCGTTGACCCGACTTCATCTTAATTGCGTTCTTGCTAAGTAGACTTAGTGCGAAGTTCATTGGCTGAACTTTAAACTATTACGCTAAGGATAGTTGGGGAAATAGTTAATTATGTACATTTTAGTTTAAATAATTATAGTGTAGCTTAGGTAATAAGGGTTATCGAAGTGTGGAGTACACCTATTTAAGGTCTCCCAACGCACGCTGTGAAACTATGTTTATATACCTACACAAAGCCTGTTCCGTGATTAAAACAATGCAAAAGTTTATTCTATGGAAAGCACCACGTGATCACCGATCAGACGTCATATAAAATGACACGTCGGACGGGTGTGTAATGTTTAATATAATTATGAAAAAACTATCATACATTTGTTATAACGCCATTTGATATATTATTGTGTGTTATAATGTAATTTTTATTATACGTTTCCTTTATTATATAGTGATTTCATCTAAACTTTCATTGATATAATGCCTAATGTAATATAATTTTCAAATAGTATATAGACATGTTTTATAATGACATTTGTTATATTATATTGTTGTATAACGTAATACTTCATACAATTTTATCAAGTATAAATACATATATCGTATACCATTTTTTGTCATATTTCATTTACTGAAAACGTAAAGTTTTACATACTTTTTATAACTAGTACGCAGGCCTACTGCTTTTGCTAGCTATTTTATTCTAGGGAGGTCGCAGTTCTAACCTAACCTAACCTATTTTTTCACGGATTTCGTTCTGCGGGGACCGCAGTTCAAACCTAACCTAAACCACTTTTTTGATAGAATATTTTATTCTACGGAGGGTCAAAGTTTTAACCTAACCTAACCCTCCTTTTGTTAGGTAGTTATTCGTTTGTGCGGAGTCGCAGTTCCAACCTAACCTAACCCATTTATGTCATGCAACTATTATGCTACATAAATAATTATGTGATGTCACTTGTTATAACAAATAATATGCTTTAAAGTATGTAATATATATGGCAATGTATATTAGACGAAGTGTAAATATACCTTATGACTATTATACCAATAATAAAATTATGTATACCGTTAATTAGGTATTACGGTAATATGCCATTTATTACGTTATTAAAAATAACGATATATCAAACTATAATATATGAAAAGTAATTATAACAAATGTAATGCACCCCACGTCGGACGCCTCGGCCCGGGCCAGTCTAGCGTGGGTCATCCTTAAGTCATTATACCTATTCTTCTTAATTGATTTACATTAAACTCATTGTTTCCTAAATAAGGTTCTCTTAATTATATTATTATTATACCTATTCTTCTTAATTGATTTACATTAAACTCATTGTTTCTTAAATAAGGTTTCCTAAATAAGGCTATAAAGCCTTACCTGATTTCAGGGTTGCCGCGATTTTTGGCCCGACATTGTTAGCTTAGGCCTAAGTAAATACAAGTCTTGGACGTATAATGAGCGTAATACTTAAGCTAACTTACCCCTTTAGACCGATAAACAACGCAATTTAGTGCAAGAAAAACAGTCTCGTACTTATATAATATTATAGACTTCGTTTACCGCGATAGTTACTCATGAAGTAAATACACTTATGTAAATGAATTATATCGCATATAATTAATTTAAAATACATTTCGACGTTAACGAGACAAATACTTATACTAAATATTCACATTTATCAAAATTACAATGTGTTAAACTCCTCATACACATATACTGAAATAAAAAAACACCGGCCAAGTGCGAGTCGGACTCGCACACGAAGGGTTTCGTACCATTATCTATAAAAACGGTCACCCATCCAAGTACTGACCCCGCCCGACGTTGCTTAACTTCGGTCAAAAATCACGTTTGTTGTATGGGAGCCCCACTTAAATCTTTATTTTATTCTGTTTTTAGTATTTGTTGTTATAGCGGCAACAGAAATACATCATCTGTGAAAATTTCAACTATCACGGTTCGTGAAATACAGCTTGGTGACAGACGGACGGACGGACGGACAGCGGAGTCTTAGTAATAGGGTCCCGTTTTACCCTTTGGGTACGGAACCCTAAAAATCGTATCAAGTAGGTAAAAAAAAATCTTCAGAATATGATGAAAATAATAATTATTAACACTTATGTACTACAGCCTTACAGCTAATGACTTTGTAGACAAACCAGCAGAATCGGATTGATTACCTAGAGTACCTATTTACCTGCATTCTAAGTATATATTAACATCAATAAATTGCTCTGGTAATTAGATTAAGATAATAATAAATGTACCTAAAAATAAAATTGCATACCGTTTTATTAGGCAGGCGTCCGGTTTTTACCTCATAGCTCAGTTCTTAGTCCATCGCTTTCACCCAATAACATAGTTCATTTTAGATTCCATCAACTCTCAATAGTCCTTACACCCTGGCGGGTGCTGCCTCTGCGTGCGTCCCATGACACGGGCAAGGGCAGCCTCCGCTCGGTGTACCCCTTACATTTCATTAAAGTGTCTCTACGTGTTGGCTTCGGCTCCGCGCACGCCTCCCAAAGGTCCGGAACACCATTGTTCCGTGATGGGAAAGACATACAAATGTACCTAATAACTATTCATAAGTGCTTGTTCCTAGGCCTACATGAATAAAGTATTGACTAAGCTGACTTTGACTAAGCAAAGGCGATGGTAGGCATACAATTAGGTATACTACGAAATTGCTTTATAATTGCCAGTAATTAAAACAAGTTTACTTAGATAGTAAAGTGATTTCTATAAGGAAGACGGCTATTATGTAATTTAGTTTTAAATACATAGGTAATATATCGTGATAATATTTCGATACCTCAAGTGAAAACTGAGGTCGTAGATATATCTAATGCTAGCTATAGTTTTATGTAGTTAGCTTCAGTCAGGCAGACAATCCCAACAAATTCTAATTTAAGACGTAATTTTCGTTAAAACAAGTGCCTATACCAATCCTTGGGATTACTTTAAACTTGATCAAATTGTCTACTAGCCTGGTACCTAAACTGGCTTGAAAAAATGGTCACCTTGAATTATAATTATGTAGAAAGCTATTTTACAGATAATAATTATTCTTTCAAGTCAGGCAATATTAGACATGGTAGGCAATGTCAAACAATACAGTAACTTGACAAACATTAATATACAGTTTGCAATACCGGGTGTGGCCTGTAACACGAGCAAAGAATTAAAACATAGATTGTACTCCTCAAACGGTGACACTTTTGTTCAACAACTTTTAAAAATTATGAAGTATTTAGACTCCCTATTTTTCATACAAAATAAATATTATCTTCAATGGACGCCATCGCCACGCCATATCATTGTGATTGACGTTGCTTGTCACGCCTTAAACATAACAAAATTCGCAATACATTGCGTCTTAGAATAAACTTTAAAGTGTATTAAAATCAAAGCACAAGTTATTTTTAAAAGTCGCTGAACAAATGTTGGTCATTATGAGGAGTACAGCCTACAGTTAAATTTTTTGCTCATGTTACAGGCCACACCCGGTATAACACTTTAAACTCTCGCGTTTTGTACACATATTTAATTACCCATTTTGTGTAATTAAAATTAAATATGTGTTAATATACAGATCAAAAATATTGCATGCATTTAATACATTTGATACATCATTCGATTTGATAAATACCGCATTAATTTGATACATCGTTCGATTTGATAAATACCGCATTAATTTGATACATCGTTCGACAAGTAATTGAATGGATTATTTGTCAACTTTAAATGAAGATATACTTTTATTTAATATTAGTGCATACAAACTTAATACCTAGAAACAAAATAATACCATAAGTAAAACATAATAAAATAACTAACCTAAAAACTTAAAAACTAAATAAAACTAATCTAAAAATAAATAATTACAAACTATCCTGCGGAATGGTGCCGTAGATGCTGGCAGCATTTCCCCGCTGTATCGCAATACTTATTCTTTGTGCGAGGAAGCTGCCAGCTACATGTAATTTTCCAAAGTGTCGTCAGCAGTCTGTATTGATCACGAATGAATAATATAGTACTTAGTTGTCTGAGCGTAATAGTTTTGAAAAGTTCGAGGTGAGAATGCTAAGAACTTCTAATCTAATTGCTGTTTTTAAATGAAATGGAAAAGTTTGTCTATAAATGATTACTTTAAGTACAAAGTTTTAATAACCAATTAGGACTTAAAAAAGATTAACAACTAAACACTCGGTTTTTGATAGAAAAAGTATCTAAAAAACGTAGTCAGGATTGGTTTTCTACCTAGATTTTCCAGTGGCAACTGTTTGAATTTTCGTCTGGCAGAATGTAGCAAAAAATAACTGTTTTGATTAGTTTGGTGATTATTCAAAGTTTATTTTTATAAACGCACAGCCGCTGGTACCTATATCAAATTTAATTAAAAAGTTTAAACGAGGCAATTTAAAAGTATATATTTTAAAGGCTAGTGAAGCAACATTATGACTCCATAAACGTGTTCTATTTACTAAAATACCCTCTTTACTGTAACTTTAACTAATAAAGCAAACTTAAAAATGTTATATCGCAATATTGGATAAAAGTTTTGAAATTGACAGCAAATTTATATTTCATAATCACCTATTCGAAAAGGGCTTTTTTTTTCTTCCCCGCTAGGAGGGATCAAAGTGGCACTTTTATTCTCTAGAACACGATTTTTTCTTTTTTGCATACAATTTTTTTAGGTTAAATAATATGTCGGATCATACTAATTTCACCATAGGTGATGTGAAAAGCAGTATGTCACATGGTAGCAAAATTATTTCCACCTTGGGCGTTAACACTTGAATCCCTCGTTACGCTCAATTATACCGGGAAGGAATCAATTATAGAATCCTTCTCTTCCTTCAGGATCCAATGTACGCCCTCGCCGTAAATATGTAATTTTGCTCTCTTGTAACACAATCTACTAATATATTATTATGTTTAATGTAAAGAAACATTACCCTAACCAATTTATTTCTATCTAGGTAAACACACAAAAAAGCGAACTCGTTCCACAGTGTGATTTTATTTTATTTTAACGGGTGGGTCGAGTTCCCTCTGAAACGATCTTCAAAGGAATATGCGGTAATTCATATTGTCCTTCAGAAATGCCTTAACATGTCAGGCTTTGTCAAAAGGTTTTCATCTCTGAGGACGATATTGTACGGGCGGGGTTCAGACATTATTGTAACTGTACACCGTGCTTTTATTGAATTCCGTTAACTTCGGGGTATGGTTAAGTACGTTTAAGAAAACTATATGGCTTAGTTATTTTTTTAAATAAAATAATGAGTAATTAAATGTTACATATGTATATAGCGTTTGTTGTAAATCGGGCATTAAAGTGTCATTCTATGGAACTTGCTAACTATGTAAACAAACCGCCATTCAATATGGCATTTGTCTCTGAATGATGAATTTACTAGTGACATTTGTTTACATAGTTAGCAAGTTCCATAGAATGACAGTTTACATTTAACTCAACCAAACAATAAGGGGTTTACTGCAATGTTCTGCCGCCAGAGTGCAGCACTAGCCCCTAGTAAACCATAGAGTAACCTATACATACTGTGTCTTAAACTGTTTTTTGTTTTCACAGACAATCAAATATGACATTGATGCATCAAGGCGGTTTGTTAACAATGGCCTACCGGGAAACGCGAAAATCGAAATTTGGCTATCTGCCTCTTTAGCGCTCGAATATGCAAAATTGATAAATTACGAAATTTCGATTTTCTTGTTTCGCGGTAGACCCCAGATTGTGACGGATTGTGGTAGTGGCGCCCCCTACGCAGAGTTTCGCGTAATATTCCCTATTGAAAACTGTGACATATCTGTGTATAGGTAAATCTCTTCTGCTTTGTAGGCGCGCAGGTGGACGCTTGCTATCAGTCAGTCCAAGGGACGCAGCCATGCGGTTGAATGAGATAGCAATATCATCTGCTCCCTCTAACGCTTAAATGCGTCCCCCAGACTGGCCCACGCTGGCCCAATATGTACAGGGGCCTTTATGCTCGTAATCAGTGTTGCCAACTCGCATTTTCAAAAAATGCTAGACTAATGTCTAGAATATGCCAAAAATATGCTATAGTTTTAGCATGTTGCTATAGAGAAATGCTAAAATTTCACTTGAAAATATGCAGAAAAATACTTAAACTTTCAGGTCCTGTATTTTTTAATGTAAAGCGAGTGAAAATATGCCCGATCTGGCATATTTTATGCCAAGTTGGCAACACTGTTCGTAGTGCCGTCCACACTTAGAGTTCGTGTTACATTACACGTTACAACCGTCTGGACCCGGCTTAGAACGAATATCTTTCAACTCTTCTATTTATTGACAGATTTATGATTGGACGTAGGGTAGTGGCACCAAAAGATGGCCGACCGATAAATCCTTATTCTGATACACTTCTTTCCGGAAATAGGGGTACTCCTGTTTTGATCTGATATATGTTTTGGATTCCATGGAATAAACTAGAATATGATGGCTGATGATTTGTGTAATACCCGTTTCAGTAGCTACGTAACTACGTAATAACATCCATAGTAATAGTATAAAGGCGAATGTGTGTCTGTCTGTTACCTCTTCACGCTTAAGCCGCTGAACCGATTTAGTTAAAATTTGGAATATAGTTTGAGTTCCGGGGAAGGACATAGGATAGTTTTTATGTTGGAAATCATCCCTGAAGAGAGTGCAAAGGGAGGTGGAATTGAAAGAGTTAAAGCATTGCCTGATAATTGAAGTAAGCAATGTGCGAATTGAATGATTGCTATTAGCATTATCCAGGCGCTATACCTATTTTAGCTGCTGTCCCTAATTCCACGCAGTCGAAGTCGCGGGCAAAAGCTACTATTTCATACTAGCGAGTCAATTAAGTCCCTTGATAATTCCGCCCCTGACCTTACATTGAACATGTAATCAACCTTGGTACCCTAGGTCATAATGTCAAAGTGATCATTTACAAGCCAATTAAAAGGCCGAATCAGAATGATATTTAAATCATGTTATTTAGTTATCGTGCGTCGTTGCACGACACGAATACGAACGAGCAAAATGCACGATAACGTCATTCGAATATACTTCTGATGTCTGTCTGTTCTGATGTTCTGATCAGTGTTCAAATTGGACTCTTACGGACTGTTAGAAAGATGTGGCAGTGTCAAAAGTGACGTTTTTGGTTGAAGAAACGTCACATTTGACACAGACATATCTAATCCATATCGTTTCTACATCTATTAATTGACGTATCTTAAAGTTCGAATCGGGCAGTTAGTCAAAACATGAATTATTTTAAATCTATTTTGTTAAATGTATCTAAATCCTGAACTACTTAACTTTATTTAAAATCAGTAATTAGTTTTGCGTATTATGATAACTTGGAATTGTCAGTGATTAGATTCACGTATTATAAATACTACCATCGAAAACTTATTCAATAGGGTATTTGACTGTATTTAAAATAAATTATTTTACACAGTGCATGAAATAAAGCACCTGAAGATGAATAGAGAAACGTAACCAGCAGTTATTTCTAGACACAATTTCTATTTTAAAACCCGCATAAAACTATAAAGAGTAGGTAATTTGATTGTGACGTCACATCTTAGTGTTTCATATAAATTCCATAGTAGCAAAATCGTTTTGACAGTTCGAAAAAAGAAACTGATTTGACGAGTAGTCAAATACCCTATTATGTACCTTACTGTACACGCACAAGGTATAGTTTAGAATGAGTTGTCCAATCCTTCAATCTCAACAATTAGGTTAGCTCAGAGCTGAGACATCAATATCCGAGTGACACGTTCTCTGCCCGCAATTCGATTCCACGACCAAACGTTTGCAAAGCTAACGAGTAACCATCGTCTGTTAACTGTCAATGGATGAACCTTACTGTGAAGCCTTAAGGTTCATATTGGTTCGTAAAGAGTGCTTTTAAGTCATAAATGTCTATCCATTTGTGTCGTTTATAAAGTCAGCAGCATATGCAGCTTAGCGGGTATGGTGTTCAACGCGAAGTTCATATGCTCCTATTATTCAGGGTTCCGTACCCGAAGGGTAAAAACGGGACCTATTACTAAGACTCCACTGTCCGTCCGTCTGTCTGTCACCAGGCTGTATCTCATGACCGGTGATACCTAGTTGAAATTTTCACAGATGTATTTCTGTTGCCGCTATAACAACAAATAATAAAAAGTACGGAACACTCGGTGGGTGAGTCCGACTCGCACTTGTCCGGTTTTTTCAACAATAATCTCGAAAGGCCCAATGTGCATATAATGTACAGTCAGCATTTATAATAGCGGTAGAAACAACGCAACAAATCTGACACCCTAAATACCTACTTTTCCAATTTGATGTCACAATGTAAGTTCGGATTGGCCTCCTAAGCCAATCAAATTAAATCCAAATAAAAGCTTTTTGAGGAATTAATTCCCAGCAAGCTAGAAATCATTTTAATACCTTCATTAGATCCTAAATTCACATAATCCGAGTTTGCTCCATCCCAGGAGGTGTGGATAAATTTTGGGGGCCTTGGGAGATACATTTTACCTTGGATTGACAAGACCACTCGATGTACAAGGAACCCACCGTCAAAATCAATGTTACTACCTGTTATTGTGGATCTGGTAAAAAAAATCGGATCACAAAAAAAAGAAATTCAAAGTCGTGGAATTTATTTAAAATCTTTGACTACAAACTCATATTAAGGTAACTTACGGATCCTCAGATGTCAATTTTTATCATGATTAGAGTAAATTTTCCGTCGAACGTACCGTTTTTGAACTACAAGCAAAAAACTGAAAAAGAACAAAAAAAATTCCACAACTCCTGGAATAGCTAGCCATACACGTACGGATTTGCCCGCCGGATCTGCCTGGAAGATGTGTCTGACGGGCACATCCTTCAATATATGGCGAGAAATAGACACAGATTTGTCCGCCGGATGTCTGTCCGCTGTCCGTGCTAAAAACCAACGGTCGGGATGTGTGGAAGGTATTAAGACGATTTCCAGCTTGCTGGGAATTATTTCCTGGAAAACAGCTGGAAAAAATCTAATTTGATTGGCCTATCCAAATAGTCGGATAATTTAATATTGTTGTGTACATGAGTCGCTTGTTGATGAGTTGTTTGGCGTCAATTAATGGTAACTGATACCAAGTCCATGTCTCAAGATACAGGACTTACAGAAGTAATACCGGATATCGATTGCAGTTATTTTTTTAGGAAGGTAACTCCGTATACATAACTAGAAAATCTGATCGAAATAAATAATTGATCTCATTTTAACATGAACAGTCACCTGCAATAATATGTTACACAACGAAGGCCGCATAATATCTGACACGATCTTATTTGTAGAGCCTTAAGAGCGTGTCACATATTTTTGCGGCCTTCGAAGAGTAACATGTTATTGCAGACTGTACAATCGAGATGCGTTGCGATTATAACAAATCAAAAATATTTTATTAGTTTGAATAGTCATAATTGTAAACGAAATAAATGTCATATACAAAGGAAAATATGACCAAGATCTCCAGTGCCCGGGGCTGGAATCGAACCAGCGTCCTCCGTTCACGCGACAGATGCCTGTACCACTCGGCCAACCGGGCTCGGTGGCATGGGTCGAAATTTACAAGTATATGACAATTAGGGTATTTTCCTACTAGTCAATTCAGTTACTTTTTTAGCACTGTCAAAACGATTTGCTAATATGAAATTTATATGAAACATTACATCGTGACGTCACGGCCAACTCACCTACTTTTTACATTTCTATCCGATTTATTAAATAGAACGTGTGTTTAAAAATAACTCCTATCTGTGTTTTTCTAATAATTTTCTGGTGCTTTATTTCATGCATGGTGTAAAATAATTTATTTTGAATACAGTATAATACCCTATTTCCAAAGGTTTGTTGCACCCCCAGTTTAAATAGTAGTGTGTCTACTTGTAAGAAACACTAATTAAAATATGTATATTCATAAAAAAGTAATTTAATTTGTTCTTAGAGTGAATAATAATTATCACTCCAAATCGTAGCAATGATTTACCTATGTCCATACATCTCAGCGTATCGGTGCTACGGATTTGTAGCACTGCTACGGACGTCGTAGCACTCGGACGTTGAAGTGGCACGCCATAAATCGAGGCCAATAGTGGAATGCTGAGAAATTGAGTTTCCTGGAGCTAATATAGGGGAGCGCAACCGTTGGTTTGGGTTTCAAAATGTAGTTGGTTGGGTTTCTGATAATGTTTTGGCAATTTCAACCTGCAAGTGGCACCTGCCTACCGAAACAACGTTCACTAAGTCAAAAATATCATTTCTATAACTGCAGAACGTTAATAAATAGCATTTTTATGCTAGGGAAATAATAATGTTGTTTCAAAATATATTATACATATAGTTGATTGGGCTTCTGATGAAATTTCAGCACATTTCGTGTTTTAATTAAAATTAAAGAAGGATCTACTGTATTTTTGCATGATCTATATATCCATGCTTACTAAAAAAAATATTCGTTAAGAAGTACCAAGTTTGAACTAATTCTATGTTAAAATACATTGAAACGACCATATTAAAAACTATACAATTAAGTGTCTAAATTAAGGTCTAGTTAATAGTTATTGTTTTACAAGGGGCCAAAGTAGTTGTTTAACCGCTCGTGCTAATATTGATACTCGAGCAAGCGAAAGATTCCTAAATTGAACCACGAGCGTAGCGAGTGGTTCGAAAAATGGAATCTTAAGCATTGCGAGGGTTTCAAAGCACGAGGGTTAAACAAAATTTGCCCCCGAGTGAAACACAAAATTTTCACCACACCAACCCGAAGCAAATATTAAATGTAAAATATCAAACAAAATCAAACCAAATCAAATTCAAATGAATGTTATTAAATATTGATCATCCAAAATCATCATTTAAAAGTCAATTCTACCAGAAAACATAAGAAAACAACTCAAAATTTGCATTTGATTACTTTGCCTCACGTGTGAATTACGTTTTTGAAGTGCAAAGTAAGCCTTTCCGAGCTGGTGTGGTGAAAATTAATATGTATTGAATTAGAAATATCTTATAGTGATTATAAGTATACTGTAACGTAATAATAATTTGTTTGTAATCTTTCCAGGAAGAGCGAAGCGTTCTGGCACAAGTATATAATTTTATACTTAAAAGAAGGTTCCAACCTTATTACTCACGATATGTAATTGAGAAACCAAATTAAAGTATTTTTATTCTTTTATTTTAATTTCCAACTGTTGAATAATATATGAGTAGTCTTTCATCTATACAGGTTTAAGTTATTTTCTCAATTCGTTCCATTTTAATTAGAAATCAAGACTATAAATTGCACGCGTGAAAAGAAATGCAGGTTTAATGCTGATAAAAATATACCAGTTACCAAGAAAATAGTTAAAGTTTATGTGATTAATATGTGATACTATTTTCTTGGTCCATAACAATATATCAAAATTTTCAGCCATTAGATTACATGTAGTTCAGAAAAAACATTTCTTTTATAGTTTAAGAATAAAAAAACTTAGCCAATGCGAGCAATCTACTAACATGTTTAAAAATTTGCACCAATAACCTACAAACCCGGAATTTGTAACACCCTAAAAATTCAAGGTCATTTCACCACGAAACCAAAAACAGCTCGTTAACGCTCAGACCATTAAAACCAGTTTCATTAACTCATTCAACCGGTTAATTTACGCTCTATTACATGCCTGAAAATAATTAAGGCACAACTAATCAGGCAAAAAAATTACCATTTTTCAACACCAAACACTCTGCGACTCCATGCGACGATCCGTCTTAGAAAGCACTTAAGTACATCACTAATTGTAAACCAGATAACACTTGATAAATCACAATATTGAACACACTATCACGGGGTAGTAAGGTTCGATTTGCTGTGAATTCTTAATACGTGCCGCGACGTAGGGTTAGGTTGGCGATCGCTGGGAAACTGCCGCTACGGCGCGCCGAGCGCGGCCGAGTCCGCCCGACGGGGCCCGAGCAAGCGCTCGGAGGGCCGAAATTTTGCCCAGTCTTTCATATTTTATATCGGGACGGAACGGAATTACGGACTTTGCTTGGGTGGGTTTTTATGGCGGAATGGAACCAAGGCGGACGAACGCATTATTTGGTATATTTTTTTGGTACGTTACACTTTTATTGTTGGTTTTGCACCGTGTAATGTGTGATTTTAATGGTGCCCCGTGGAGGGAACCGTTCTATGCTCGCTTTTTTACGACTTTTATTTTTGATTGTAATTGAATTGTTACGGGATTGTTGTTTTAGGAGAGGAACAGCATTAGAATTAAATATGAAACTGCTTAGAAAATATTCTTGATATGTAAAAAAAAATTTGATGCTTCTTTTAAATTTTGGTAAGTTTTAATATTGTTTAATGATGACTTTAATATATAGGTAATATTTGAGTTAAGTGCTTTTTTACGAAACGTAGATGCTCATTCTGCCTTTGAATATTATTGTTAAACGAAACATTCTTATCCCTTTCCTTCGTAACATAAAGAGAGAGAAAAATATTGTAATATGGGGTTCATATTTCATGAAGAACTCAACATGCATGCATATGATAATTGATTATCCTAATGTAATATTACGCATAAAACTATTTTCCCATAATTATTCTCCAGCTGAAACAGC
The DNA here is from genome assembly GCF_910591565.1 of Cydia splendana. Lineage (NCBI taxonomy): Eukaryota > Metazoa > Arthropoda > Insecta > Lepidoptera > Tortricidae > Cydia > Cydia splendana. The sequence goes on from NC_085975.1 coordinate 4,871,182, forward strand.
AAGTATTTTCGAAAATATTTTGCATAGGTTGTGCAGAATAGGGTAGATTAGGTTAGGTTTATTTTTATAATTTTTCAGAAATGTTAATAGCTTCAGCAATAACAATTATGCGAAATGAGTTTTATACGTAACATTACATTAGGACAATCAATTATTATGCGACGCAATATAGACCCGAAAATAAAGATGCAATTGCTTTCTTCCGTACTTACAATTCAGACATTCCCTAGAATTTTTTCCTGCGTATAAACTCCATTCATAATGTGTACATAAATATATATTATTCTTATCACAAATTTGACGGAGTTGAAGCTGACCGCAAATATTTGACGATTACCTTCGGATTGAAAGTCTTCAGGCTCTTACTACTAGGCTACCAGCGCTCCTCATTACATCATATTTATAAAACTTTACAAATTTTGAGTTGTAATGTTTTAATGAGATAACTATAGCCACATTGCTGGACTGCGAGTTTTTGCGGAATCAGATATTTTAAAATCCGCAAAGTATGAAACAATGTTAATTAGCCAACTAGCTGTTCTCTCTAATTTGTAGTAAGCTTTTAATTTTTACGAAGGTAACATATTTCTAAAGATGTGTCCACACCGCCAGTTAACTTTTGTGGAGCAACGTTGAGAAACAATTAAGTAGATAGGTATGTTACCTACGTAATGTTACGTTGCACAATGTTGCTCCATAAAAGTTAACACCGGTGTGGATGCACCTTAAGTTTTCTGAATGCCGTATTTAAAAAGTGTCAACAAAAACCTGTTATTAAGACACCTATACGGCTACCACCAGTTTTGACGTTGACGTAACGCTCACGTCTACCTAATTTACTTTCTGTACATCTCGCTTGCACTAATATGCCAGTACGAGCGAGATGCATAGAAAGTAAGTTACGTAAACGTGAGCGTTATGTCAATGTCAAAACTGGTGGTAGCCGTACCGGTTGTCTGATGTATGCCTTTCAATTTAATCTTAAGCGTTTTTTCTGATTGCATAAGATGCAGCTTTCGGCTTTTGCTGTTATATATTATGGTCAAAGAGGGTTGAATGAATGAATGAATGATCATTTATTTGTCAATAGTGGGTTTACAAAAAGGTCTTAAAACTATTTACAATATGTAAGTATATAGGATCTCCACATTGTGCCTACAAACTAGCATACAAATTTAATTAAACTAGCCTAATTCCATGGAAATATATTATAGCTATTAACTTATCTATTAAGGAACTCGCCCACACTGTAGAAACATTTCTCACACAGCCAAGCTTTCATCATTTTCTTAAATGTTGTATTTTTTTTCCCTTTAAATTCATCTGGTAACTTATTATAAATTGTAATGCACATGCTGTATGAATTTTTAGACGCTAATTCTAGTTTTGTAGCTGGTTTGTGTAATTTATGCTTGTACTGTTGTCTAACATTACGAGAGCTCATCTGTTGTGCTTCTATAAATTGATCTTTATATTTATGAACAAACATACAGACCTCAGCTATATATAAGCAAGCAACTGTTAAAATATTGTGCTGTATGAAGAAAGGTCGACACGATGCACCTCGCTCTAAATCAAGGGTGCGGAGTGTTAGGGTCGGCATCGCGCATGGAACACCTCTGGTGGCGTTGCAGGCGTCCATAGACTTCGGAGACTGCTTATCATCAGGCGGGCCGAATGCTTGTTTGCCACTGCCATAGTGTTAATTTTTTTTTGTTTATTCGTTCAATATGAATAAAAATGATATTTTATTACCTATATATTTTTATTTTTGAGAGCCTGTTGTATCCCACTGCTGGGCGCAAAGGCCTCCCCCCGTTTTTAGGGTTCCGTACCCAAAGGGTAAAACGGGACCCTATTACTAAGACTTCGCTGTCCGTCCGTCCGTCCGTCCGTCCGTCTGTCACCAGGCTGTATCTCACGAACCGTGATAGCTAGACAGTTGAAATTTTCACAGATGATGTATTTCTGTTCCCGCTATAACAACAAATACTAAAAACAGAATAAAATAAAGATTTAAATGGGGCTCCCATACAACAAACGTGATTTTTGACCAAAGTTAAGCAACGTCGGGAGTGGTCAGTATTTGGATGGGTGACCGTTTTGTTTTTTGCTTTTTTTTTTGTTTTTTTTTTTGCATTATGGTACGGAACCCTTCGTGCGCGAGTCCGACTCGCACTTGCCCGGTTTTTTTTCCATTGCTCCCGGTTTTGAGCAGTCTTCGGTACTTACGTTAATATGAGTAAATTCTAAAACCATCTTTCTTTTTCTAAAACATACTATAAAGTCTTATTTTACTCCTTAGTAAGTTATTCTATACTTTAAATTCAAAGCACGTTTAAATATCCCTAAATCGATTACAATATTTCTTCCTCTCCCAATATTCCGCAACCAAAGTGTAGACATTACAATATAAGCAGTTAAACACCCATATGAATTCTACGCATGGCGAATAAGCCCCCTAATGTGTTCACAGCACACAACTCATAATCGTGACGCTGATTCGGAGTTTTATTATGAATTGTCGTATTTTATTACCCGTGCGTAATTGTATTGCGTTCCTATTGTTTAAACACATTTATAGCATATTACACACTTACTGCAATAAAATTAAGCAGGAGTTTGCACAAACATAAACCATGAGAGAAAAACTGCTGTAAAATGTTTGCCATATAATTTTTGGTGTGCCATCGGGAGCCATTTTGTGGGGTTCATTTGGAGGCTTTAATGACCCGAGTATGAATTTGACCACTTAGTGTTTGTACATGGTACAAAGTATTAGTATCTTTGGTAGAGTATGAACGTAGCTATGCAGCCTAGGTGAGTGTTCTGGGCGGTGTATAATGTTTAATATAATTAAAATAGGGTATTTTACTGTATTTAAAATAAATTATTTTACGTCGTGCAAGTAATAAAGCACCATAACATTAATAGAGAAACGTAGACAGCAGTTATATTTAGACAAATTTATATTTTAAAAACCATATAAACTCTATTAAGAGTAGGTCATTTTATTGTGACATCACCATGCTAGTGTTTCATATAAATTACATAGTAGCAAAATCGTTTTGACAGTTTGAAAAAAAAAAACTGATTTGATTATTAATCAAATACCCTATTAAATTACCATACACTTGTCATAATGTCCTTTGATACATGATTACATGTTATAAATATATCATTACGTATTTTTCGATATCACAACCATAATAAATGTTATTATTAATATATTCATTGAAATTTATTGAAACATTAAGCAAATAAATACAAATATTGTTTAAAAACTTATACGTTCCATATTCATCTAAAGAAAATAGAACTTTGTGCTCATTCAACAATCATTGCAAACAATGCAGACGTTATATAGCAGGCTATAAAATCAACTTTTATACCACTATTTTGCTTTAAACTTTATTTTTATAAAATTTAGCTGTCTCCACACACGCGGCTCGGCCATAAAAACCAGCTGAATACTACGCAAGTGTTATTGTTTCAGTAATGAAATTCGGCTTATGTAATAAATACGCTGCTTTTTAATGTTGATAAATATTTAATAAACAGATTTGCAATGCGTGTTTTATTACATTTAATTATGAGACATATGGCCCGATTCGGATTTTGAAATAGACATCTAAATTAAAACGAAAATATTACTTTGCTAATCCGCGAAAAGATAACGTGCTAGTCAATCAGTGCTAACCCGTTATACTTACTTGCGTATTTTTACATGCAATTAATATTCCCACCCTCCCACCCCGCAAAAATAAATACGCAAATAAATATAACAAACCACCACCAAAAGAATAATCCTCGACACGTGTTTCGCCTCTCTACGAGGCATCCTCAGGAATTGTGGACGAATGGTTTGTTATATTTATTTGCGTATTTATTTTTGCGGTGGGAGGGTGGGAATATTAATTGCATGTAAAAATACGCAAGTAAGTATAACGGGTTAGCACTGATTGACTAGCACGTTATCTTTTCGCGGATTAGCAAAGTAATATTTTCGTTTTAATTAATATGGATTTCCGCAAAGTAACGCCTGATTCTATTCACTAATAGACATCTACTAGATATCTTTTAGACGTCACCAAGATACGATAACGATATATTTAAGATCTAACCTGTCAAATTTGACATTTATGCGATTTTGGAGATACTCTTGAACGATTTCCACAAGATATGACTTAGAGATCCAATTCACATCTAATAGATATCTAACACTATCTGACGTAAAAGTGACACTGGTTGCCCGAATTGAGCTGCAAAAGAGAACTAGTTGAAATCTAAACTATAACGTATCTAGAATGGATCTAGTACGTGTCGTCTCTTGTGAATATCTTGAAGATCGAATACGGCAGTTAATCTTTTATGTCAATTGAAGATAAATTATTAATACACAACCTACAAAATGAAATCGTAAGAGCCAATATACTTAATAGTCAATTTAAGTGTAAAATACAGTCCAATTCGATTTACTACACATATTTTAACATTTACAGTATATCCGATGCTCCATTACGACACCCTGTATATAATAAGCACATTACGTAACTGCGTCGAAAATTTAAAGGGTCATATGTACTATACGTTCTACGACACACGTGCGAATAGGTGCCGTTTTGTGTCTCTCTATCACTTCCATATTAGTGCGACAGTGACAATTGCGTTTCGTTCGCTACGGAGCGTAAGCGATTGGCATGTTGGCTACGCACCCGAATAAAGATAACGGAAACGCTGTATGAGGTAACGCTGCGTACTTATTTATACACGGTGGCTTAAAAATAACTGTATTCCCGTTGCCAGGGAGGTTTTGGGGATTATACTGAGCAACTTTTACTATGGGATACCCGAAAACCTCCCTGGCAACGGGAATGCAGAGCCACCCTGTTATTTTAACTATTCACGTGTCTAACGGCGCGATTCGGGAAATGAATTAGAGATTCACTAGATATGAAATAGTAAAGATGTGACGTTCCATGGCAAAATGTACCATTGCCCCGGCTGAATATTGGAGCGGTGTTAATAATAGCGTAAACGCCAACCGCCATAAGGTACCTTTTGCCGTGAAACGTAACATATCTTTACTATTTAATATCTAGTGAATCTCTAATTCATTTCCCGAATCGCGCCGTAAGATATTCTTGCCTGTAAGAAATGGCTGTATTTCTTCCTCGTCGCGTTTCCTGTTTCTTGTTTATTTTGCCTTGTATATGAAACGATCGGGGAAGTCGTTACACGTCTAATATACCTATTATGCAGTTCGATATATTATAGGCATGTTAAGGATAACTCACACTAGACCGGGCCGTGCCCGGGCGGAGGCGTTCGACATGTCATTTTCCATGACTGCTGATCGGTGATCACTTGGTGCTTTCCATAGAAAACGAAGCTCCGGAAGCTCCGGCCCGGCCCGTGCTGTTATGTAGGGGAAATAAGAATGTACTACACAAGAAGAAGACGCGAAGAAGTATTATTAGTATAATTGAGAGTACAGAGTACTCTCTATTGCCCTCTATCTATTTAATACTAGCTTTTGCCCGCGACTTCGTCGGCGTGGAATTAGTACCAGCAGCTAGAGCAAGTAAAGCGCCTGGATAAAATCTAATAGCAATTCGAGCATAATATGCTTAATTGTTTACACCAATTAACAGGCACTTCATTAATTTTCTCATTTCCACCTCCCTTTTCACCCTCTTTAGGGATGACTTCTGACATAAAAACTATCCTATGTCCTTCTCCGGGACTGAAACTATCTCTATGCCAAATTTAAAATAAATCCGTTCAGCGGTTTAAGCGTGAAGAGGTAACAGACAGACAGACAGACAGACACACTATCGCATTTATAATATTAGTATGGAAGTATGGATTTTAACTTTTGAGGCCACAGATAACGATAATATTTATTTAAATCTAGATCTCGCAAGTGTACACAGGCGATCAATCCTCAACTTTGCAAACTTTCCGAGTTTGGCAGACGCCGACAATTTTGTTTGAATATAGTGAAACTTTGTAGTAAGGAGAAAAAATAGTTTTTTCAATGTACAGTTGGCATCGTTATTTACATTGAAGAATAAATAAAATTGGAAAAGACTAAGTTCAGTTCAAAAAGTACCGCCCTAAATAAATATTATGGGACATATCTACATAAAGTTAGGACTCTAGTAACTCTATATGTTGTTGTGTTGGCCATATACCAATATGGCGAAGATATATCTATTAAAATACATAGAAAATGTGCATAACTCTTGATCAAATACTTAAGCTTGCCACACACATATGATTACCGGGTATTTGAATTCAGAATATAATACAAAATATTATAATGAATGACTTCCACACATATACTACAAGTACCTAATCAAACTGTCAAAACCTGGCTCTACATTCCTTCTTATCGGGAATACAGTCGTTAAAAAAATGAAATATTCAAATGTGTGTGGTGGTAAAAAACGTGGGTTCAAAACTGGCAGTCGCTAGTACCACTATAAGGTAAAAACACAACATAACTGGTAAACACTCGATCACATAATTAATGTCATTAACGGGTCTCACGCGATAAAATTTCATTATTTTACCTTTTCTGGGACGTTTCAGCCAGGTGGCACTAGCTGTGGTCACGGAAGACTGCATGACGTCCCAGCAAATTGCAATTGAGACATTGGTAAACAACACTATACTACCCCACCCTCACCCTCAAGGATGACTCACGCTAGACCGGGCCGTGCCCGGACCGAGGCGTCAGACATGTCATTTTCTATGACGGCTGATCGGTGATCACGTGGAGCTTTCCATAGAAAGCGACGCGCCGAAAGCTCTGGCCCGGCCCTGGCCCGTTCTAGCGTGAGTCAACCTTTAATCGCACATAAATTGGACACTTCATCAACTCTGAAATATCTGTCAATTCAATCATATTACATTATGACTGCAAATTTTCGAACCAAAAAAGTAACTAACTCCTTTAACTAGTTTGCATTTAATTATACATGCCATTTCCTACACATCAAAATAAACATAATTCAACTCACTAAACAGTCAATACTTATGTTCATTAGCACTTGTTTATTTAGGCTTCATTACAAACTTGCCCGTCAAATGCCTCTTCAGTGCAATTTCAACCCTGTCCCTGGGGGTTAAGGGGTAGATTGCAACAGTGTGGGTCAAATGTGCCATTGTTTATCAGCGACTATTCAGGCCGAAACAAATGGGAATCGCAATGCTGCTGCAATATATACATTGCGCGGTGAAAATTTAATTTACTGCCACGGATTTGAAGGTATTGAAATTTTGTGACGCTAAAATTATTAACGATGGCAAACTTGACTGCGATTTGTTAGGATTTGTTAATCCCGAATTATTAATTGACTTCGGGATTGCAACAATCCATTTGAATTTAGAAGCGGGTCAAATTAGTTTGAGTGTCACAAAAACGATTCCGTATAATTAAATTACGAATTTCAAACGCGGAATTCAAACCTCATATATCTTACGGTGTCATATATATTTTTTCTGTTGCTATTCCTGATGTTGTCACGTCAGGACTGATGACGCGAGCAATAGGGTATGACGCGAGCAATAGGGTATATGACTACTATAGTGTAAATAACATTATTTACGGTATTTGACGTCTGTCACTCACAACAGCAATACTACGTAAAATGTTTTGCACATCGAAATCACAAAGGAAAACAACTGCACTGCGAACGTTTACGTTCTACGTCTTTTTTTTTTTAATTTTAGGGTTGGCCGGACACCACCGTTATGAATCGGTAGTCGTCTAAGTAAATCGATATGAATTTTTCATTTTTCTTTTAATAAAAATAAGGAAAAGGTGGATAATTAACTGTAAATATGGATATATTTATCGTCACTTAACAGACAACAAATTTAACACAGAAATAACATAAATAAACTTTAAAATAGATCCCCAGTTAGTTTCAATTTTGACAATGGGTGCGACCTACTCGGTCGGTGTATTAAATACACCGACCGACCGGTAGCTTGCGGGAAAACCATATAATTCTAGCTTTATTTAAATCTCAAATAAAAATTCATTATACGTCACAATTCGATACCTCAGTCTACGTGCCATCCAATCGTAATCGCTTGCTGTGACAATCGATTTGCGTTAGTTACATCTCTATATACGTCAGTCATAATGTGTCAAATACCGCAAATAATGTTATTTACACTATAGTGAAATCAGTTTCTTTTTCCGTACTGTCAAAACGATTTTGCTACTATAGAATTTAAATGAAACACTAGCATGTGACGCCACGATCAAATTACTTACTCTTTATAGTTTAATACGGGTTTTAAAATAGAAATTGTCTCTAAAAATGACTGCTGTCTACGTTTCTCTATTAAAATTGCCCATCTTGCGGTCTGCGGCCTAGCATAAGTTGCGTTCTCGCGCGCGAGTCTATACTGGAAGTCGCTATACTGAACAGACAACGCACCGCCTTAACAAAACTAAAATATTCTATGTCTATATCAAACAAAGCTATCTCTATACCAAATTTTATTCAAAACACATGCAGACAGACAGACAGACAGTCATACAGACAGAGTTACTTTTGCATTTATAATATTAGCAGGTATTTACATTAAATTTGTTTACCATCTTAAGCCGTGTACTGTACTAAACTTTGTGCTTGTTATAACAGTGATCAGGCTCAGTTAATGATAAAAAAAATGTTAATTGAAGATTTTTGACAGAAATTTTATAACATATTTAATTGCACAAACGGGTCTACCGCGATATAATTTCATTGTTTTTACCTTTAATTCCGACGTTTCAGCTGAGTTGCACCAGCTGTGGTCACGGAAAGACCACACCAAAAAAAAGGAAGGAAGGAAGGAAGGAAGGTCTTTCCGTGACCACAGCTGGTGCAACTCAGCTGAAACGTCGGAATTAAAGGTAAAAACAATGAAATTATATCGCGATAGACCCGTTTGTGCAATTAACCCTTTACCTACGGGTGTCAACCAGAGTTGCCAGTAAGGCAACACCGCTGCAGTACGGGTGTCAACTATAGTTGATCGAAGTAATGGTCGTGTTCAACATTTTTTTAAAACAAAACGAGACCTTGTGGCTTGGTAATAGCGGTCACATTATGCACTGTGATTAGTATAGATACAAAGAAAAAAATATCATAATATTTCGGTAGATGGCTCTGACATAAACATAATTTTAAAATTACCGCTTTTTTGCTGGCAACTGGAGTTGACACCCGTACTGCAGAGGTGCTAATAATTGAATTCAATATGGCGGACAATAGTGTTGTTTTCAAATTTTATCAACTTGTTGTCGATATGAGAGTAGGGCGTGGGAGTGTTTGGAGTGTTACTTTTAGTGTTTTTTTACCGTTTTTGGTTAAAATATTGGAATTTAACATGTTATGAAATCATTATTAGGTACTAATGTACCTAATAATAATTTCACCACACTCATAACTTGTTAAATTTCAGTTTTACATTTACTAGGTTATCGATATATCGACAAATGCGTCGATAGACGCACATCACTATTTTCCATAAGTGGCAAATTGTTTTAGTGCAACGTTTTTTGTGATTGATATTTATGCATTATTTTCATAATTATCGTTATTTAAGTGTTTATTTGTGTTAAGTATATTATAAACTAATGTTCTTAAACGTAAACTTGTGAAATCCGCGAGTAGTAACTTAAAAATCTTCAATTTCTTAGTGACTGGTATATTGCTTGATAGCAGAAAAAATAGTGAATATTATTACTCCAAGTGATTATTTATTGATTAAACACATTATACTTATTGTGTGTGTGAAGTTCCAAGTGTGTAGCTGTAATACTTCAAAAGTTACAAGTAAGTGAAATTATGCCTAACCGCTGACTCTCGCCAAAACATGCCCGTATTGGGCGGTGACGGAGCGATTCAATAGCCCGTAGGTAAAGGGTTAAATATGTGTACAAAACGCGAGAGTTTAAAGTGTTATAATTTTATAACATGTTCAATTTGTTGTGCATAGTTCATTATTTATTAAGTAGGTAATAATTTGTCAATGCACGCTAGATGTCTGTGGCTGTTTGTGTGATAATTTATTATAGGTAAACATTTAAGACCTTACTGCCTATATTGAAACTAGACGGCATCCAGTACCCCTAGTGTAAATGACCTACATTCGATAACGTGACGTGACGTACAGTCGCCATCAGATATATCGGAGCGGCCAAGGTATTCACAATATCTGAACACGCGCTCTAACGCCCTGACAATAGAGGCGTGTTCCGATATTTGTGAGCACCTTGGCCGCTCCGATATATCTGATGGCGACTGACTGTACGTGTTTGCGTTAAGTGTCATTTTGTATGGGATTTTGAGTTTCACGTCCCGCTTGGCGCGCTGTCAAAATCCCACACAAAATGACACTTAACGCAAACACGTACGTCACGTCAGGCTATCGACTGAAATTTACCGATTCAGATTTTGAAAAAGACATCTATTAGATATCTTTTAGACATCACGAAGATACGATGACGATATGTTTAAGATCTAACCTGTCAAATTTGACATTTGCACGATTCTGGAGATACTCTTAAACGATTTCCTCAGGATATGACTTAGAGATCCAATTCACATCTAATAGATATCTTACTCCATATAACGTAAAAGTGACATTGGTTGCCCGAATTGCGCTGCAAAAGAGAACTAGTTGATATCTAAACTATAACGTATCTAGAATGGATCTAGTACGTGTCGTCTCTTGTGAATATCTTGAAGTTCGAATACGGCAGTAGGGGTACAGAGCTATGACAATAATCCTAGCAAGCAATGAACATCAACGTTCCTTGGCAGTAATTCACGCACTAACTGTAACAGCGTTTGAAATATCTGCTGACGGACGAACCGTTGCTTTGACACTAATTGCGAAATGTAAGAGGTCGCCTAATTGAATATGTTCGACGTGTTCACTATTAGGTATTACATTTTAGCAATAGGTACTATTACTGCAATGTTCTGCCGCCAGAGTCCAGCACTAGCACCTATCGTAAACCATAGAGTAACTTACTCATACTGTGCCTTAAACAGTTTTTTTTTAGGGTTCCGTACTCAAAGGGTAAAAACGGAACCCTATTACTAAGACATTAATTGGTATGTAAAAGTTTAGTTCATAAGTTATTTAAGTATTGCATACCCGAAATGGGTAACTGTTGAAACTAATTGTATCATGATTACCATCCACAAATGTACACAGTACTGCAATAAATCATTCTTATTCTTATTCTTACTCCGCTGTCCGTCTGTCTATCTGTCAACAGGCTGTAACTCATGAACCGTGATAGCTAGACAGTTGAAATTTTCTCAGATGATGTATTTCTGTTGTCGCTATAACAAAAAATACTAAAAACAAAATTAAATAAATATTTAAGTGGGGCTCCCATACAACAAACGTGATTTTTTTACCGTTTTTTGCGTAATCGTTTGGAACCCTTTGTGCGCGAGTCCGACTCATGCCTGGCTGGCTTTTTTGACAAGTAAAAAAACTCAGCTGACAGTAAGTACCAGTTTTTTTGTCAAAGGTATTCTTTAGCAAAGTAATATTAAAATATACCCATTTATATTTCATTCATCCCACTATCCATATCCACTGTCAATATTTTTCCTTGTAGGTACTATGATTCCCCCATTAAATGATATCACGTACGCATTACGATCTCCATTGTTTACATGCATAATTGGATACGGGCACGTTTTTAATTAACTGCCGAGTGCCTCGTGGAGTACTCCAATTTCGGGTACGAGCCATTTGTCCCATCTATAGAACGTGCATTGAAGAAATGAGATTTCGAGATTTGCTCTTAAAGAGATCTGCTCTCACACGGCGACTTTTTTCTGGCACACGGCGACTTTTTTTAGCGATTCTGTAGCGCGTTTCGTGAACACGCGATTGAGTCGCGACATGTGGCCCCTTTACGGATGCCACCAGTTTTTGCATTGACATATTAGCTCGCGTCTACGTAAATTACTTTCTATACATCTCGCTTGCACTAATATGCTAGTACGATCGAGATGCATAGAAAGTAAGTTACTAGTTACGTGAGTGAATATGTTAATGTCAAAACTGGTGGTAGTGGTACTTGTCGCATTTGCAACGCGCGAATTTTACTTCGTGATTGGATCTATACTGTATCGCGGTTGTATCGATGCTGTATTGCGGCTGTAGCGAATGTTGTATCAAGACTGTAGCGATGCTAAATCATGAATATAGCGATGCATAATTGTGTTGACGTGGACGAGTGTATATGAACAACGACAGCATCGCGATTGTATCGCGGCAAAAAGTCACTAGGGGTAACTTGCAACATTCACTAACCCAGGGTTAACCGGTTAAACCTGGAGTTACCATGATTACCAGTACAATTTAACACAATTTAACGGTTTAACCGCTTAACCCCGGGTTAGTGGGATGGTGCAAGTGGCACTAAGTGATATCTACCTTATAGAGACCGAATCGAACTTAAGAAATCTCCAACAGACTTCTAAGCTGTTAAAGATAATGCAAACAAACGTTTCTATCTGCCGTATTCACCCCCACGTTTCTATCTGCCGCAAGTCAGACCCCATATGGAGTACTGCTGTCACCTTTGGGCAGGAGCACCTGGATACCAGCTTGGACCCTTCGACTCAGTCCAAAGGCGCGCTGTACGAATCGTCGATGATCCCAAACTCACAAGCGGTATTGAACCTTTAAGTCTAATGAGAGACTTTGCCTCCTTGTGTGTGTTCTACCGCTTGTACAATGGGCTGTGCTCTGAGGAATTATTTGACATGATGCCAACGGCCGCTTTCTATCACCGCACCGCTCGCCGTCGGCAGGGTGTTCATCCTCACACCCTAGAACCTAAATGGTCGCGTACTGTGCGATTTAAAAGGAATTTCCTCCCGCGGACGCTCCGGCTGTGGAATGAGCTCCCTTCCGAGGTTTTCCCGAGGGTCTACAGTATGGGGTTCATCAAAAAAGGAGTGTACAGGTTTTTAAAAGGTCGGCAACGCGCTTGTAACACCTCTGGAGTTGCAGGCGTCCATAAGCTACGGTGACTGCTTACCACCAGGCGGGCCGTAAGCTTGTTTGCCACCGATGTGGTATAAAAAAAAAATCGAACTTCAAGATATTCACAAGAGACGACACGTACTAGATCCATTCTAGATACGTTATAGTTTAGATATCAACTAGTTCTCTTTTGCAGCGCAATTCGGGCAACCAATGTCACTTTTACGTTAGACAGAGTAAGATATCTATTAGATGTGAATTGGATCTCTAAGTCATATCCCGTGGAAATCGTTCAACAGTATCTCCAGAATCGCGCAAATGTCAAATTTGACAGGTTAGATCTTAAACATATCGTTATCGTATCTTGGTGATATCTAAAAGGTATCTAATAGATATCTATTTCAAAATCCGAATCGTGCCCTATGTAAAACTAAAGTAACCACTTTTTTCAATCTACATCACCCACATTAAATTTTTCACTCAAGCTTTTGTAATAATATACTTCATACACTATTAACATGGCTGTGGCGATAACTAGTAGGCCAATTCGAGTTTTAGCTATTTCGATTTGTTTCCGATATGATACTGATCTCTCAATGTAAAAGGTGACGTTTTTGGTTGAAGAAATGTCATTTTTGACACTGCCAGATCAGTAGGTATCATATCAGAAACAGATCGAATAAATAAAACTCGAATTGGCCTGTTAGTAGTTTAAATGATACGTTGTAAAAAAAAAACAAAATGGCTGTCGTAACTGCCTTCAGAAACAAGTGACGGTAGTATTCGATAAAATATTCAATAAGGAATTATAGGGACCATTATCGGCGTATTACTGGGTTTACAGCAATTGAATATGACATTTCTGGACGAAGATAAATGATGGTATTTGAAAAAAATAATACATCAATTATAAGGATAATTACGACACATCGCTTTTAAACGAAAAAATGTCCTTCTGTATTTGTTCTGAAGGTGTATTCCGATTGTAATATTAGGTTATGAATTTGATCTGGATTTGTTATAGATATGATCAGTTATAGTGTCAGTTTGACGTTTTAGTAACTAGTGAAAACGTGTTTTCCCTTGTCAAAACTAGTTAGTGAAAACTAGTTTTCACCAAGGCAATACGAAAAACTGATTTTAACTAGGGAAAACTCATTCTCTTAAAACAGGTTTTTACAGTAATATAACAACCTAAATAGTATCTAGAGTCAGGCCGTGAAAAGTCTGCAGCGGATTTGATAGCCCACGCAGTGCAAGTCTCACAAACTTCTATGAAATTATGACGTATTAAATAACACTTACACTGCGTGGGCTATCAAATCCGCTGCAGACTTTTATTGATGCGACTATATCAAAGTTTCCAAATATGCCTTTGAGATGCTCAATATTCCGTGTCTCATGCAAATATCGCGAGTGAAAATAAAACAAAACCGCATATATAAATAAACAATAATAAACATCTTTCTAAATAAACCATCCCACAAAAGACAATCGACACTGAGATTAAGTTCGCTTATTTTTCAGCAGGAAAAATGTACAACCTACATATATTATGCATTATACCACACCGCTAAAATATTCCGCAGAATGGCTGAAAAGGGGAGAAAGGAATTCAGTAGCAAACTTGGGAAAAGCTAGTTATGCATACCGATACTGCGAACCACTTTATTTTTAGCCGCTGAGGCTGAGAAAGTTCGTACAGTCGACTTTTTGCTGAAGTTTCGCTGAACAAAGAGTTACGAGTACAATCATGTGAGGGGTGAGGGGAGGGGGAAAGTCCGGCGGGAGAACCACGAGCAATGTTTTTAGGGTTCCGTACCCAAAGGGTAAAACGGGACCCTATTACTAAGACTTCGCTGTCCGTCCGTCCGTCCGTCCGTCCGTCTGTCTGTCACCAGGCTGTATCTCACGAACCGTGATAGCTAGACAGTTGAAATTTTCACAGATGATGTATTTCTGTTGCCGCTATAACAACAAATACTAAAAACAGAATAAAATAAAGATTTAAATGGGGCTCCCATACAACAAACGTGATTTTTGACCAAAGTTAAACAACGTCGGGAGTGGTCAGTACTTGGATGGGTGACCGTTTTTTTTTGCTCTTTTTTTTTGCGTTATGGTACGGAACCCTTCGTGCGCGAGTCCGACTCGCACTTGTTTATTTTAATAATTCAGGGATCGTAAAAACTATTACAACGCATGAAAGTTATTTACCCATTCGCGTTGCTGTTGGTTTGCAAAAGTTTATTTATAGTTTATTGCTATTTGTTTTACGGTATGAGTATAATGGAATCTTTTGTACATATAGTGGGTACTCGTCGTCAAAATAATCAGTAGTAACCGAGTGTTGCTTGTCACTAGATTAATATGTAAGTCTTTCAATGGACATAATTAATTAATAGATTTAAGCATAAATATATGAAAATGTAATTAATGCATGAGATCTACTTGGACTCAACTCAATTAAAATCTAAATAATAGTAGATTAAGAGTTTTGTTTGTAAACTTTATTATTAATGAGTGGAATAAACAGTTTTTTTTAAATAGAATACTCTTCCATCTCCTAAGGATAATGTTTGACATGAAACTGCCATTAAAGGGAAGTAATTTCCCTTTTTTAAAACTGGTCTAGGGTGAATAAATAAATAGGGGGGCTCGGGGGCTCCACAAGGTGCTCAGCAAACGCCTAAGGGAGGCCACAGGCGACCCTCGGGCAGGCAGCTTTCTCGCGCAAAGATTGGCCATAGCAATACAGCGCGCGAACGCTGCCTGCGTGATGGGCACCCTACCAAGGGCGCAAAATTTTGATAGGTATATTTAATTTTTTAGCTTTACTTATCTTAATTGTAGTTCATTTTAGTTGTATATTAATTTTATAACACTTATTACTGCAATAATAAATAAGTTTTTCCTCAATAAATTAAGAGTAAAAAATAATATTTAGATAAATAATCAACCGATATTCGAATTTACAAGTGAATGGGTGATGAGATTACTTCCTCTACTTTTCCATCTAAAAAATAAGGAAAGAAAGGAATATTTTTATTTGCGAATCGGTTTTATAAATCAAACGAATGGGCTACGAATAAACTATCTATTACAAGAATGCATCACAGCTGAACTTAACATAAAACACTTTTGCCGCGCATTGAATCAAGAATAATCCCCATGGCCTGGTGAAACTATTCGCTTCACTAGTGATGTACCAATAGTTTCGTTTCGGCAATATTCCCGGAAAAATAACATACTTACTTACTTGGTTGGCGCGATGACCCAACATTTGTCTTGGCCTCCAACACTAGAGCACGCCACTTTGATAGGTTCAGAGCGGTATCCCGCCAGATGAGACGACGATGGCAAAATAACATATTGCTATAATAAGGAATAAGCGGAATGTTATGTTAAACATTAAGGAGCATTAATAATTATTTACGCCAGGTGTATGGATTGCCAGGGGAGCTAATAATGTGCATGATTGAACTCATGTGATAAATTATAGCTATTTTCTGTCGTCTGTTTTTATTAATTGGTAATATTAATAAACGCTTTAAGAAAGTGCTTTTAAAAAAAACATGGGTTTTAGAAAATACCTTGTTTATTTTATAAATTAAATATAACTGTATTTTATACAAACGAGTACACACCAAAAGTAGCCCGCGAGGAAGTATTTACATCCCAAAGATGCTTCGAAATTGAATTTCATTTTTCTTTTTTTATTAAATTTATTTTTATACAATATTTTATAAAAAATATAATCATCAAACAAACATATAAAAACAAAACGAAGAAGCTTTAAAACCACAATGTCTCCAATTTCCAAGCAACTTTCAATCCAAACGTTGCCGTTATTATTGCGTATTAATTGCCGGCAACATTACCGACCATTGCACATTCACTAGTCCCACTGAAACTATTCGCCCGCCTTTTCGGGTCATTGAGCTTGTATAAAAATCGCCTCTCCCCCTTACTGCTGCGATTGAAAGAAACCGGTTAAATTAAGAGATGAATGGACGCTCAGTTGCAGTACCGATTGGATTGGTTTGATTGGTAGGATCGCCTTTTATAAACTGGAATTAAAGATTGGATACGGCGCTCTGGAGCCCGATTCAGATTTAGCATTTATGGTTTTGATACGACCTTGACTATCGCCTTACGGGGCGCGATTCGGGAAATGAATTAGAGATTCACTAGATATGAAATAGTGAAGATATGTGACGGTTCACGGCAAAAGGTACCATTGCCCCGGCTGAATATTGGAGCGGCGTTAATAATAGCGTAAGCGCCAGCCGCCATAAGGTACCTTTTGCCGTGGAACGTCACATATCGTTACTATTTCATATCTAGTGAGTCTCTAATTCATTTCCTTAATCGCGCCGTTAGTGATTGGCGCGCAACTTACTCTAGCACGATCTTCACTTCATGTCGCATCCATCAGTCAGCATGGGCGATCTTTAATATTCTTCTTCTACCTAGTGTTATCCCGGCCTTTGCCAGGGCCCGCTTTCCTACTTGCTTTCCTCCACTTTGCGCGATCCTGGGCGTCGTCTCGTGTGAGCCCGTTCACGCTCATATCTGCTTTCACGACATCGAGCCATCGCTTTTTTGGTCTGCCTTGGGGTCGGGGGCCGTCAAGGGCTAGGTTAAGGCATATGTTTCCTACGTAGTCAGCTGGCCTGCGACAAACGTGGTGGGCGATATTTAATATTGTATCAAAACTATAGTCAGGCTCGTGGAGACCAATTCGAATTATTTATAACATTCAAATGATGTAATTTTTAGAGTTCCGTTCCCAAAGGGTAAAAACGGGACCCTATTACTAAGACTCCGCTGTCCGTCCGTCTGTCTGTCTGTCACCAGGCTGTAACTCATGATGTGATAGCTAGAGAGTTGAAATTTACACAGATGATGTATTTATGTTGCCGCTATAACAACAAATACTAACACAGACAGACTTACGGACAGACGGACAGATGTACAGACTGACAGTGGAGTCTCAGTAATAGGGTCGCGTTTTTACCTTTTGGGTACGGAACCCTAAATAAGATTGGAAAACCAAAAAACGGTTTACCAAATTCAAACAAAACTTCCCTAACGATGTTAGAAGAAGTCGCATTCCCGAGTTTGTTAACTTTCATTATGAATAATTCTTCGTTTTGATCTGATTAATGGTACAAGATCCGGATTCTGTCCGGACAAACAAAATTTAATTCTACGAATTACTTTTTAATGCCTCCAACTTGGACCAATAATTTTCTGTCCAAGAACAATGGAAAGTTGCGTTTTAGCACCAATGTTTAAACGAGTATTTTAATCAAAACTGCCTGGCTAGAAAGGGGTTATATTATATATGTATACAGTGTGGAAAGATAAGTCGGGCCCTGGAGGGAAACTACCTTAAATCCTTAAGCTGCCTCATTTTACTTAAAGGAGACATTCCTTTATTTTTAAAAAGAAACAAAACTGCATTTAAAGGTTTTTATATTTTTCTTCAATTTTGCTTGTCTAAAAATAATCTTGAGTACTAAATATTCGATTTTATGGATATTTTGTACGACAGACGAGTGTAAGACCTAATCTTTCTTGGAGAAATGTTATCATTAACATTAACTGTATCGACTAGTAGAAAAAAATTGCAAGTGTTTATTTTTTGGAAGTTTTACTCGGTTCGATTCCCGGTCGAGACAAGCGAATTTAAAAAAATGTTTGAATGCAGTTTTGTTTATTTTTAAAAATAAAGGAATATCTCCTTTAAGTAAAATGAGCCCGCTTAAGGATTTAAGGTAGTTTCCCTCCAGGGCCCGACTTATCTTTCCACACTATATATACAGGGTCATTTTTGGACCGTTAGACATATTGTGTGAGGTGATTAGGTAGGCCATAGTGAACAATTTTTTCTATGGGACCAACTCCGAAATCACAAACATTTTTTTGGCCGTTTCATACATTTTGCTCGACGTTTTCTATGATAAGCCCAATTTTTTTTTTGGGACTTCGGGGTTGGTCCCATAGAAAAAGTTGTACAATATGACCTACCTAATCACCTCGCACAATATGGCTAACAGTCCAAAAATGATCCTGTATATAGGTAAATCTGACATCATCAGGGGACCGATTCGGACGTAGATTTTGATATCAAAATTATATCTAAACTATGTCATTTAGTTATGATTCGCGCGTGCATTACCTACACTCGTAATAGTCGTAATTGTGCGTTCATTTATTATTGGCGCGAGCGACACTACTGACACCGATCTGTTGTCGAAATCAACGGTTTAATTATCGATCTATTTAAAAAAATACGCTTATTGTCTTTTTATTTATGAAAAATTACCGTTCCGTGAATAAAACTGAAGGCCTTCCGACAAAATCTAAAATAGAAATTTCGTTATCTGCCTCTCTATCGTTGGATTATATGAGAGTGACAAGAGACAGACAGCAAAATTTCGATTTTCGTGGTTATTCTGGTATAAAACATGTTTCTTAAATTTTGTCCAAGTATTTTATCTCGCGATAAAATTATGCGAAGCGTAGGCTTGACCGTTGATCCGAAAGCATTCTAAATATTTAATGTACCTTCGTACAAGTTTAACCTCTAGCGACCTTCGCCAAGTTTTTGTTGGAGGGGCGCACTGCAGTGGAATGTCATGGAAGATTTTTTTATAAAGCGGGACGAAAATAGCTCATTTAATCGTGTTTTAACCATTTCAAAAAGGTGTTTTACATCGTAGATATGGTCATTGCCACAGTTCACCGTCCGTTTCCTGTTTCCGTCCACTTGGCGTAATTGCCACAAAGAATTGTGTATAATTAGAATATGCCTTTATATTCAAGAATTGCATATAATTTGTATATAAATATATACCTATATATTCAAATTATGACGGTGAACTGACGCAATGACCCTATATGAGAACGAAAGTATAAATAATAAAATATGGAACAATCTTACTAAAATTTTGTGAGCCTAGGTCACAGGTCACAGTTATATAGCTACAGCCATTATGGCTTGTATTGTCAATTATGTAACTTTATTTTATTATTTGGAGTCGCTCAATGGGAGAAATACCGGCACCAGTAGGAAAGTAGTAGAGTAGCCTGAGCTAGAAGGGTCTGCATGGGATTTATAATTAGGAATAAGTATACACAAAATTCTTTTCTTTATAAAATAATATAATATAATCTATCTATCTATCTAATCAACAATAATAATAATACCTTTAAACGAGCAATTCTTGTATATTTTTTATATATATTTCGGGGATCTCGCAAACGGCTCTAACGATTTCGATGGAATTTGCTATATGGGGAGTTTTGGGGGCGAAAAATCGATCCAGCTAGGTCTTACCTCTGTTTTTATATGTTTTCCGCGCAAAGCTCGGTCTCCCAGATATTTATATTTAACCTGAAAATAACGGTACAATTTCAGTAAAACACAGTGGGTATAGGTTGCCCTATAAACCGTCTACGCCAGAAGCCGACTGACCCGCATATAAACTGGCCGAAGTCCGAGGCAACGGTGCGTTGTGGAAATCGTAATTTAAAGAACGACCCGAAAAGAGCTTGACATATTGGCTAGGTACTGTCGAATAAAAAAAAGTACAATTTTGTGTTGTATGGTTTTTTAATAACCTGGTTAACAGGCTGTAATTCAACCCAAAAATGATACATTAAATAAATCTATCATTTGGGCTATGGTCATGATGACCTCATGACACGGTCACATAATCCCGTTTCTCCACTTTTGTTAAAATGTTTAAGATAAACGGACATACGGTTATCATGGCCCATCATAAACATATTTACCTAATTTTACAGCGCATTGGCGCCCCTAGCTGTAATGCTGTAAAATGATCCCTGAATAAATAATTAAAATATCAAATATCAATATCATTCATTCAACATCAAAATAGGCTCCAAGCGTGGCTTTTATAAATGTACAACGAATCAAATTTAACAGACAAGGTCAAAGTGTTATTGTAAGTAAATTAAATTACTTCGTTTCGTTTTGCGAAGAGCTTATAAATCTAGACACGGAAGATTTACATTAATAGGGTATTATACTGTATTTAAAATAAATTATTTTACACCA
Organism: Cydia splendana; assembly: GCF_910591565.1. Classification (NCBI taxonomy): domain Eukaryota; kingdom Metazoa; phylum Arthropoda; class Insecta; order Lepidoptera; family Tortricidae; genus Cydia; species Cydia splendana. The sequence goes on from NC_085975.1 coordinate 4,892,306, forward strand.
TGCATGAAATAAAGCACCAGATAATTATTAGAAAAACACAGATAGGAGTTATTTTTAAAGACAAGTTCTATTTAATAAATCGGATAGAAATATAAAAAGTAGATGAGTTGACCGTGACGTCACGATGCAATGTTTCTTACAAATTCCATACTAGCAAATCGTTTTGAAAGTTCTAAAAAAGTAACTAATTTGACTAGTAGGAAAATACCCTATTCTACTCTGCTTAAACTCAAACCGGATTCAAAACCTCCCATTAGTTAAACTCAGATGATAAAATCTCTTAATAATTTAATCGTATTCTATTTTCGATGTGTAGGTATTAGCTTTTCATATTACATAATACATCTATGAATGGTACTAAATTAGGTAGGTTACTGCACAACAAACTAAAATAGTCTGAACTGTCAATCACATAGGTAAAACAAAACCGAATCGCAACTCAATCCCTTTTCATTTAATTTCAATACATTGGCATCGAGCATCATTAATTAACAGCCGATACAGCTATTAAATTAATTATCCGAAGGTCCTCGGAATAATTGATTATTGAATCTCATAATTGCCCTATGTTGGGTGGGAATCGGTGACCCGGCGAAAGATGTGTACGGGTGAACAAATGGAGTATGTCCATTGTCCAGGCGTGAAGGGCTATCCCATAGCCTGCCTGATCGGTGTTCTGATTTTAGGATTTTTTATGGTATTGATTTTATTAAGGCATGACCTTGAAATGGCTCGCAGTGTAACTGCGAGCGAGGTGCCTATTATGGGCCCCGAAGGTGGCTGGGCCGAACTTGGTATTAAAGACTCTTTTGCAGCTGTTTGCAATGCCTTAGATGCCAAACGCCAACAACGTAAACAGAGACCGAAGCCCTCTTACATGTATACCTAAACAACATGTAATTAATCTGAACACAGTTCCCGGGGCACTTCAAAAAATTTGAAAGCTTAATTTAGCAACAAATTAGTGTTTAAATTTTGTCCAAGTTTTAAACAGATAGCCTGATATTTAGACGCTTATTTCAATATAATTTTATTTTGTGAGCCCTTTTAAATATTAAATGCTTTACATCGTGTACCCAAAGTCAGAAAAAAACGGTATTAAGAAGAGAACAAACATATGGCGCACCACGCATGCGAAATGCGAAATTGCGAAGGGGAATATGGATATTGCGCAAATAAAGAGTTTTATGTTTTGCCTCAATTACCCCCAAATAATACTTTCGAAATAATACTAAATTTAGCTCGTGACATCGCTCGGCTATATCACTTCCTAGGTATTTTATACTAAAATCATACTGTTACGGTATGCCTGGTAACAATACATAAATATTATACGTACAACTGAAATTAAATTGAAATCATGACATATTTTCGTGATATTTTTCTACCAGGACAAATTTAACTAAATTTTGTAGTCTGTCATGAAAATATTTATTTATTAAACAAGCTTATGATGTCACATAGTTTCAGTATAAATAGGTACAGTCGCCATCAGATATATCGGAGCGGCCAAGGTGCTCACAAATATCTGAACACGCCCCTATTGTCAAGGCGTTAGAGCGCGTGTTCAGATATTGTGAACACCTTGGCCGCTCCGATATATCTGATGGCGACTGTACTTGAATTATCTCAAAGTTTGCTCAATATTTCATATCCTCTACCTTTCATGCCTGTCCTTGCTAAAATCGTTCTCACTACATTTTTGCTCTCGCAGAGCAAATACAATTTCTTTTTCAATTTGGCTATGCAAACTTTGCATCATAAACTTTGTGGATGTAGGTAGTGAAAGAGGAAAATGGATCTTAGGCGAAATTAACGTTTGTTTTTATTAATTCCTCATGTTTAAAACGAAAGTGGAGGAACCGGGCGATGTCGCCTTTTCATACAAACGTAGTCCTCACGTCTCTGGATATTAACATAATTGAAAATATTTTAACACAATTTGTTGTATATCGACCTCAGCTATGGCTCTACGTTTGATGTTTTTCGAATTTTTAATTATGATAAAAGTTACGAGCATTTAATAATTTGTATGAAATCAGTTTTTCGTTTCTAATTTTTACAATAGTTAAAAAATCGTAAAAAGTCAATAAGTCAATATACATTAAATTATATAAAAATACTTTACATAACGGCAATATCCATAGTGGAAAATGGGGACTACGACCCTTTTCCTTTTAACGGATGACTCACGCTAGACAACGGTCCGGCCTTATATTCGTGAATAATACAGCTCAACAGGAACGTACAACGACATCAGAATGATAATTGCATTTGTATCATGTTATTTAGTTATCGTGCGTCTCGCCTGCGCCAATAAATGTACGGAAGTACGTCGGACGGATCAGATAGATGTCATTCTAATATCAGTGTACGTTCGAATATTGGCATGCTACACTATGTAGTGCGGCCACGCAGCTGATCTGTAGTACGGCCACATAGTTGATCAGCTGTTACCCATAAAATAGTCATTTAATTTATAATAATAATTTTCCACATTCCTTTGATGCATTCATGAACAATAGCAATGTACCTCGATACATTACGAGAATAAAATAGATAAATCTTTTACCAATTATTAGTATTATTACGCATCAGTGATTCAGAACAAAGACGCAACATATGATACAGTAGTATATACACCAAGCATTTTAATTAATAAAGAGAGTATTCAACCGACTATACCGAGTTGTTATTATACCCCTCAACGCCGCACACTTCATGACGACCCTGCCAGTCGGGCTGCTCGAGGCAGTCCCAGCTTAGACGCCGCCCACCGCCAGCCGGCCAGCCAGCTAAAAAACTATATTTTTCGCCATTGATGGTCAATGATTCTGAACTCAAGATATGGTCGTTATTGGCGTTCAATTTCAATACTTTATTTCCGATGAATATGGTACATACAATGTTGGTTAGTAGGGTGATTGTTAGGTCAGCATATTCTAAAATTGAAGCGCTTACCTTGTGACGAATTGTACAAGTTGCCTTTAGTCGCACTTGGGCAAGCGAGAAATATGCACGTGCTAACGAGCTCCTGCTCACCGAAATAGAAAGAGACAAGCTCATGTTTAACAACGAGTCTGACAAATGTAATGCGAAAATTAATCAAAAATAACAGATTCATTCGTAGGTATAGAAATAGATATAGAAGTATTTTTTGTGCTACTTATGTATAAGTATAATCTATCAATCTATCTATACTGAGGTGTGCCAATAAAGAGTACTTATGCTGTCTATTTATCTATCTATAGTTATATAATATCATTGATATTTTGTTGGTAATTTCTACAACACTACTATTATATTCGTGAATAATTTATGTTGTAAATAAACAGTAAGTACCTAGTTTTCGCCTTTGACGGTATGCAGAAAATTAATTCAATTTACGATCAAAGGGCCTGCATTGCCTCAGGCCAGTGGGTTCAAACGCTCGCATTTACTACCGTAATACTACCTAATAATTGTATACTAACGAGCGAGGGAATTTGAAGTAGTATCTGTTTTGTTAAACATGCCATTTCAAACGTACACTGACATCAACTAACATCAAAATTATATCTGACTGATGTTATTTAGTTAACTTAATGAATGATTTAGATTCCTATTATAATTTTGATGTCAGTCCACATTCGTATTGGTCGACAATTTTAGACTTAAATGTTTGATTTTCTAATAAAATCTTTGTAGGTATTTATTACTTTGTTTAAATGGCTGTAACTCAGTGCCATTTAAACATGCTTGACAATTAGTTTGCAGAACGGAGAAGTGAGCAGCTTTCTCGCGCAAAGAATACTGCCTGCGTGATGGGCACCTTGCCGACGACAGGCCAATCTTTGGAAGGTAGTTTTTCGGTTTTCTTTTTATGTTAGGTTTAATTTTAGTAGTATTATTTTATAACTACCTATCCAATTACTTAATGTAATAAATAAATAAAAAACCTCTTTGCAGAAATCCATAATTCTGATAACATTTTTTTTGTATTTAAATTTATTATACCTACTTGCAATAAATTTTTTGTATTATTATTGTCATAAAATGTGGGTCGAATTCAAAGGCTAAGAAAATAAAACGTGCTATTCCAATTCTTCAGAGGTCCATCATTGATCGCTCTCGAATTTATTATTAACGAACAGTCTCTTGGCCTACTTCACGCGTGATTGGTCGTTCAATCAAAATAATTAAATGGACAAATAACTCAATTATCTTTGCGGTCCTGGAAAATATAAATGAGCCTCGGTCTTTTTTGTATACATTATAAATTGGTAATGTGGTAAAATTGGTACTCCTAAATAAATAAATGTAGCATCAGAAATATTTTTATAAAATGTTATTAAAACTGTAAGCTCGTCATATTTTCGCCGTTTTTAAATAGTTATCATATTTCATGACAAGCCCGTTTTGCAAGAACTAGCTTTGTAAAACTACAATTTGGTAAAATAGTACCTACCTATGTAACAAGGTATATTTCAGATAAAGGCATCTAAAATAATATTGGCAAACTATTGGATAAGGGCAACTCAAAATCGGCCGTTGTGGAAATCTATGGGGGCCGCCAATCTCCACTACACGTGTAATATGATTATAATTATGGTAATAAGTTTACATGTAAGATGGGCTTAGCCTGTGACCCGTGTGTACCTTCTCCATTCCAAGACGAAAAGGATTGGTTTAAGTCTCAGATAACAGGGATTTAAAAATGATCAATTGTTGTTTTCCTTCAGCGTCAACTAGTTGTAAGAACACTATAAAGATTCCGTAAGTAAAATACAACATTAATGAATATTCTTCTATGGTTTTTTTTTCTCATTTTGTGAAACAGTTCCCATGTTCGGTACGCAGCAGGATAATCTGTCAAGTCAATGTCGCCGAGTGATGGAGTGATAATCAAGTGAAAGCCTACCAATCATTAGATGACTTCACTCTTACTTACTCGTACTATAAGACACCCTCAATAATGTTTTTGTTAATACTCGTCGGTGGCAAATAAGCGTACGGTACGCCAGACGGTAAGCGCTTGTCGTTGACTATGTTTTTCTGCAACTCCAGGGGTGTCAAGTGCGCGTTGCTGACCGTTTATAAAACTGTATATTTATTTTTCGAAGAGCCTTGCGGCTCGGCCACGACATCGAGCGACTTGCGATGGCGGGAGCGATAACCATAGGTTGGAGCGTGACTCAGCGATCGGACCTTTCGCTCCGACCTATGGTTATCGCTCCCGCCGTCGCAAGTCGCTTGATGTCGTGGCCGAGCCGTTATAATGTACATAGTCACTTGAAATCACTTGAAATATAACCTCTGTAGGGAGAAAAGTAGATTATTTTTTTAAGTAGCTTTGTCTTAAAAATTGTTAAGATTCAGATGAATCATATATTTAAGTTCCATATAAGATGACTCACGTTAGACCGGGCAGTGTCCGGGCCGGAGTTTCCGGCGCATCGTTTTCTATGGAAAGCATCACGTGATCACCTGTCATAGAAAAGTAAGCGCCGGAAGCCTGGACACGGCCCGGTCTAACAAGAGTCTTCCTTAATGCTGGTTAGTTTATGCCAAATGAGTTACATTACTTACACATAAATATCCATTTACTTAATCCATTTATTCATCCCGATAAAACCATCACAACAAAATGATTTGACTAATTTTATATTTAGAATATTGTTTTTCGTGTAGGCGTTGAATATTGTAACGACCAAGGACTGTATAAACTTTTGATTAAAGTACGACTTAGATCGTAAGCTATTTACATCAGGTAGGCAATTTAAAATTGGAATGCAATAAATATTTTGTTCAGCTATTATTGAAGTCATTTAAAATTTAAGTTACATTCCCAAAGTCACTAGGGCTCTCAAAAGTTTTACGAGCCACCTGGAATATGTTTCACTCACACTTGCTCGAAAAAGATCTTATTTCATGCAGGTGTACTGAAGGACAAAGGCGTATATTGTTCCCGCGGGAGTTATACGTACGTAGAAGTCACTCGTGAGTTATAGCTTTTTTTTTAATGATGTTCTAAAGTCAGTCCATGAAAAGTCTGCAGCGGATTTGATAGCCCACGCAGTGCACGTGTTATTTTAAACGTCAAACTTCTATGAAATTATGACGTATAAATGACACTTGTGGCCTATCAAATCCGCTGCAAACTTTTCTTGGTCCGACTCTAATTTATACGAACCAAGTAGGTATAAATGAGTTTTACTTTGAAAATACTGACGTTTATAAATAGTTATTTTTTGTTTATCATCATCATCATCATCATCTCAGCCATAAGACGTCCACTGCTGAACATAGGCCTCCCCCTTTGGGGGGTGTATGCCATAATCGCCACGCTTGGCAGGCGGGTTGGCGATCGCAGTCGAGTACACCGAATTTGAGGGACGCTGCTGCCCGTCCACCGGTGGTCTTGGACGTAGTTTAAGGACATACCCGGGTTTTTTGTTTATGCTTTAAAATATTTAATTTCATTAATTTAATAGCCGTTTAAAATATTTTTACACAATTTTCAGTTGTGGCTGAATATCGATGGGTACACTGCCAAAAAAATTTCAATATGACGGAATGATTTCGCTTAAAATATACTTTTTTCTTCGCAAGTTTGATGAAAAACATTGTGTGTAACTCCGAGGGTAAGAATATTGTACGAGCGTCTATATATACACGACATCCACAGGCTTCACTTCCCCCCCACGTTGCACAATGTACTATTTTACAACAACTTTTTAAAACAAGGTCAGTCACCCATTTGACTTCGTTGCTCTGGTTGCTTTTAAGGTAATGCCTCGTGGCATTCTCTACCAGTCGACCATAGGGCCAAACAGAAAAATGCCAAGGTAGAAATTTTGTTATAAAAATATGAATTTATCTCCATTTGTTAAAAGTGTTTTATATAAAAGACTGAAACCAACTGTTTCCTTTACCTGCACCTTTTTATCAAAAATAAGTCCTGCTCGAGGCAACCTACTTCCGGCTAAGTCACGAAAGATCTGCTTCCCAACGACCCCTGTGTTCTGAGCACTATTTTAAAACCCTTACCTAGTGCTCTAGTGCTGAATGTACATTCACAGTATAATAATACTGCCAGTACCATACCATATAGGCGTATAGAGATAGTATGTCAAACCAAATTAACTTTTTGGACGCTAATGACCGATATATCCGCACCAAAGTTTCAACGCTAAAGACCGATTAATCGGTCACAGACCAAAGAGCAACATAGACCTACGTGCATATGCATAAAGTTCAATTTCAGTTTAGACACTTCGGTGACGTGGCGTCCGAGTGACAGCTTTTGTATTTGACACAGCGTCGAAAAGGTTAACATATTATAAATTCTTAATTTTTTTTATTAAGTAATTACCACCTTGTATATTTACTTAAAGATATATTTTTGTCAATAATTAAAATATTCTCGTATAAATCCTTACACATTCATAAGCTAACATTTTAAATAATATTCAATTCAATTATATTAGTTTTGACGTAGGTAATACCTATCAAGCAGAAACGTATGCTGCTGCTATTAATTTATTTCAATTCAATTATATTTTAAATTAGGTGGAGTCAGTCTAAGCTAACTTTAAATATATCCGCCACCAATTTAAATATATCAAAAAGAAGGAATGTCATTATAAAAGTCATAGTTTCATAAAAATATAAAGTTAATGATGGCATAACCACACCTTATCATTGCAAATTCTATGCAAATTTATCTTGGTCCTACTCTATGGGGCCATTAGATTGGACACTCATTTTGTGCAGGGCAGCAACACAGCGTAGAGCATTCTGGATCCGGACTTGTATCTCGCCTTCTCTCTGGTTGGTATCCGTGTCGATGCATCCAAGATACTTGAACCTGTCCACGCCTTTATATGAGGTATCTCCCACTGTGAGGTATTTCTAACTGAGGTCTTTAGCGAACTCGTCGACTGGACAGAAACGGCTTTAGACAGAGTAGCATGGGTCGTTGCACCACAGTAGTAAGTAAATACTTTATGGGGCCAACCAGCAACGTACTGGCTATAATGCTTCAACTGTGCACAGCTTGGCTTCGTGTAATCCGACTCCTGAAGCTCTGCCACTTTGTAGGCTATTGTGTTTTATATTTTAGCGCTCTGTCCTGACAGGGAATAAGATATGTTCTATGTGCTGCTTCTATTGGCTTAATCTGGATTGGCTGGTTAATTTTTGGTATAAAAATATTTTTTTTTATATTTTGAGTGCATTTGGTTAGGGTTAAATTACGAGTACCTACCTAGTATATTTTACAGTTATATTTTTATAATTATAGGTACTTCAAAGGATGACTCACCGACCGGGCTGGGGCCGGGCCGGAGCTTCCGGCGCTTCGTTTTCTATGAAAAGCACCACGTGATCACCGATCAGCCGTCATAGAAAATGACATGTCGGACGCCTCGGCCCGGGCACGGCCCGGTATAGCGTGAGTCATCCTTACAGCCCTTAACTTTGTGTATGTTCTGACCTTTTTCGCTATCGAATGACTTGTACGTGGATGGATATGTACGTCAAATTTTAATATACCTATTGTATTGTATTGTAGTAGTAGTAGTAGTAGTAGTAGTAGTAATCACTTTATTGTACACAACACAGGTATTGTATTGTTCATTGTAAAAAAGTGTTACCTATTTTGGTTTTATGACGCCCAAAAGACCCACATTTCCATCACATCACATCAGAACTAGTCTCAGTCCCAATCAGTTCGAATAACCGAGGTTCTACTATACGTACTACATGCTCTACTTTATTTTAATATTATTTTTCCTCACGTAGTGCAAAGCAGAATATGAGGAGCATTGTAGGCGACAAGCTATAATATAATTCCGTCCCCTCTTTGCTTTGCACGAAGCACTCACATAATAAGATTTACTACGGAAGAGTTTCGATACTTTCCAAGATATGATTAGATTACAATTTTATAGTTCATATTTTTAGTTTCACCCTATACTTAGTTAATAAATAGTTTACTAGCTTAGAACACCTCAATTGTAAATAATCTGAACATGAGATTTAAAAAAATTGTCATATTATTTTCACTATTTTATCCTAAATATTAACAATTGATTCGGTCAAGTCATGTTCTAATGTATGGGGAAGACAAACAAATTACAGCCAGCATTCAATGAATGTAGTATGATACCTTTGGGTATGGTGCTTTACGGACACTAGTGACCCATCCCCTCCCCCTGACGCAACCCCCCCTTTTAGCATGAGATATGTCCCGGTTGACGGTTTTTTTTATATATGTATGAACAATAGTTTTAATTTTACCACTTGTTCGGAGTGAAATATAATTATGTTACGGGTAATGTTAGAAGGTTGATTAAACTTAAGTTTACCCGGGTATAATTAATATTACCCAAGCATTGTGGGTAAAGGCCGAAAATTAGATCAACTTTTATACCATTACCTAGCCAGTGTTGGGTAGATCTAGGCGCCGGGTGGTATGCGTAAAGCATTTCCCCTCTAAAAAAAAAAAACAAAAAAAAGGTGTGTACGGGTAAACCCCAAATACAGATTAATGTTGTTTACATTTTCGGACTTTACCCAAAATATACTAAATTGCAACTTTCAAGTACTAACAATCACTGAGCTAAACCGCCTTCAGACAGACATACAGAAGGGCAATGGCAATAACAAGGATTCCTAGTTGACTATCGAACCCTAAAAATGAGATTATATCTTTTTCACCTCAGCAGCTCGAACAAGGGTACTTTGCTTCTTAAAAACAGTGAGCAAAATGCGATTTTGCTCACTGAGTCATTTTGTCTCACTCAGTGAGCAAATTCGCATTTTGCTCACTGAGTGAGACAAAATGACATTCAAGTGACCTTTATAGTCAAATGTCATTTCAACATGCGGGGTCTAATACAAGTTCGATATACTTGGGTTCTATTATCTCTGTCCCTCTAGGTATGTTCTCACTGCTTAGGGTGAAAAATTTTGTGTACTACACGAAATCAAAGTGATTTACATCTCGTGCGCTTTTGAATCCCTTACTACGCTCAAGATTCTAAGTTAGATTCACTCGCTACGCTCGTGAATCTATTATAGAATCTTTCGCTTGCACGGGACTCAAAATAAGCACTCGAAGAAATATCAAACTTTGATCTCTTGTTGTACAAATAACTATTCCAAGTTTTCACGAATACGTAGAAAGCAAAAAGCTCTTAAATTTCATTATAACTCTGAGGATGATAGTGACTAAGAAATGTGTATTTTGAAAGAGTTCTAAAATGCTTGTTATAGTCAATTAACTTCAAAGCAAGCAAGAGCACTGCAAGACTGATCGCAGCTTAACATGCAAAAAGGGCACAATTTTCCTGAAGCGCTCCGCAGAAAAGGTCAATTTACTTTTAATCCAGAACTTTAGTAAGTAGCAAGAAAGTAGAGTGGGTGAAGTTTCTCTCGACGGATACTCGGCGTAATTCGAGACTTGGCTCTAGTGCTGCGGGGTATACACACTAGTGAGATCAGGGGCGTATTTACCCTAGGGCCATCCGGGCCATGGCCCGGGGCGCCATCCCCCGGGGGCGGCATATGCCGCCCCTGGCGGATTGCCTTTTGTTTTTCTTCCTTGACTTCTGGGGCGGCGAAACGCATTGGCCCGGGGCGCCAAATTTCAAAATACGCCCCTGAGTGAGATCATAAATACAGAATGACCCAAAAATACGTTGATAAAATATTTTTACTGCTGCTTATTGTTGATAAATTTCACAAACATGTACGTTTGTGTATCGAAGCTAGAGTAGAATATTTTGAAAATAATTATTGTTATTTTTTGATGCCATTTTGTATTGAGAGGCTTGATGTTCAGGGCAGAGTGGATGGCACAAGACCCAGATTGCGGCCTTCAATGCGATGCACCGACCAAGTTAAAGCTCTCACCGGGTCACCTTTAAATCTGTGCATGCGGAATGCAATAAATTGAGAAGCAAGGCGGGAAACAACGAAAAAGGCCGTACAACGACCTCAATGACCACGACTGCTCTGACAAGAGTATCCGACTAAGAAGAAATTAGTTTTACTATTTAAATCATCTTTCGCATTTTCTCAAAGGTTAACTGGAAGAGATCCCTTTTAGGGATAAGTTCGCCTTTGTACATAACATTTTTATTTTTGTTTTGTTGTTGTCCGTTTTATGTAAACCTGTTTATGTGCAATAAAGTGACATACATACATACATAAATCCAAACTGTAACCTCCTTTAAACGTACCTCTTTGTGGCTACGACAGCCGGTTGCATTTTAGTTAGTTAGTCCATCGAGTGGTTACCAACCGTTAATGATTCAATCCTAGCTAGAAGCTACCAATAGCAGAGTCAATATTGCTGCATTTTGCTAACTTCAGTTGGCAGCTAATTGGACGGAGTATTCCGAGTAATGTGGGTAGTATTTAGAGCGAAATTTGGGAAACATTCATGCGATGTATCTTCAATCTGCAATTGAAAACAAAATAAAATATACAAGATACGAATAAAATTTAAAATCTTATAAAATAAATCTCCTAAAACGTAAAGCGTGATGTAAAGGATGACTCGCGTTAGACCGGGTCGTGGCCGGGCTGGAGCTTCCGGAGCTTTGTTTTCTATGGAAAGCACCGTGATCACAGATCAGCCGTCATAGAAAATGACACGTCGGACGCCTCGGCCCGCGTACAGCCCGGTCTAGCGTGAGTCATCCTTTAAGCTGTATTTTTGGTATGTTATTTGGAGTCCATTTAGGAATGTGGAACTATATTTTGCAAGCAAAAAAAAGTTGTGCTCCCAGCGTTGAATGGAATAGAATAGATAGATAGAGATATTAGATACAAAAACACAAACGTTTGTTAAAATTATCAACAATTTGATATCATAGATCATTATATTCATTATAAAATATAATACCATTATAAAATAATTTACAACGTAATTTCATGTTATGAAATAAATCAATCTAAATCTATGCTAGTAATAATTATTGACAAAGTATTTTTGTGCCATTTAATTTTAGCTTTATACCTTAAGGTACCTACCATTAAGGTGTTAAAAACCGTGATAACGAAAGATTACAAGTGGTTGCCAAACAACTTAACGGACGGCACTATATTTCCAGATAACGGATTTATTTTGTAACAACATTTGTGGCTTGCTAGCTACTTAAACAATAAATTCTGCATGCATCATAAATCTTCAGCTATGCGCAGTTTAGAATTGTACTTATTTCTCTTACGCTAACGGCCTTGTATTATGTACATTTTGGTTCGTAAACATATTTCAACTGGACTTCAGTATATTATTTGTAAGATAAAATCATACTTAATCATCCACCTATGAATCTGATGACGTTTCTCATGTGGCTTATTTCATTACTTTAATATCTGGGAGACCGAGCTTTGCTCGGAAAACATATAAAACCTAAAAAATGCGCGTTTTCCCAGAGATACGACTTAGCTAGATCGATGTATCGGCCCCGAAAACCCATATATAGCAAATTTCATCAAAATCGTTAGAGCCGTTTCCGATATCCCCAAAATATATAAATAAATAAATATACAAGAATTGCTCGTTTAAAGGTATAATTTTGATATGGAAAAAATATAATCTCATATAAATGATACAAACTATCTCACGTGAGCTTCAATGGAAATAGTTTGTACACATATCGTTTCAAAAATAATGAATTGTTTTACGTGGCACAGATCATTTTTCACCACAGCTATCTGCCCTCAGAACTTTCATTACAACCTGCAGGTGTATTCAACCTTTGTAGAGCAAAGATCGTTACTTGTCGCTAGATAGAGCAGCAGTTGACACGACTTGCCAGCAGTGTCTCATATAAACAGAAAAACCCATTTTGACATTGGAAATGTCTTTTCGTTCGCTCCAGTATACGGTCCGATTTCACGAAAAAGTGCGATCCCCTTATATCTCGGAAAGTTGTGAAGATATGATATTAAAAAATAGGCTCAAAAGACGCATAATCACGAGAGCTGTAAGGTGCAAAAATAATTATTCGAGAAAGTCAAAAACAAAAAAAGTTATGGTCGAAATAGTGAAAATAAAATTCAATTTTTTCCGAATTTTTGATTTTGGTGCTCGATAATTTAGAAACGAAGAATGATATCAAAAATTTGAGAAAAACGGCTCTGGACAATTTAGTCAGCTACAATTTGAGCCTAAAACAAAGACGATCGGGTTAAGGGTTTGCCCTGTAGCCTAACCTTAAAATAGTCAAAAAGTCAGAACGACATTTTTCACAGGACATTTATGACTTCATGTTTCGCAGAGTTCGTTATTTCGGAGAGGGAGAGGGAGAGGGAGAGGGAGAGGGAGAGGGAGAGGGAGAGGGAGAGGGAGAGGGAGAGGGAGAGGGAGAGGGAGAGGGAGAGGGAGAGGGAGAGGGAGAGGGAGAGGGAGAGGGAGAGGGAGAGGGAGAGGGAGAGGGAGAGGGAGAGGGAGAGGGAGAGGGAGAGGGAGAGGGAGAGGGAGAGGGAGAGGGAGAGGGAGAGGGAGAGGGAGAGGGAGAGGGAGAGGGAGAGGGAGAGGGAGAGGGAGAGGGAGAGGGAGAGGGAGAGGGAGAGGGAGAGGGAGAGGGAGAGGGAGAGGGAGAGGGAGAGGGAGAGGGAGAGGGAGAGGGAGAGGGAGAGGGAGAGGGAGAGGGAGAGGGAGAGGGAGAGGGAGAGGGAGAGGGAGAGGGAGAGGGAGAGGGAGAGGGAGAGGGAGAGGGAGAGGGAGAGGGAGAGGGAGAGGGAGAGGGAGAGGGAGAGGGAGAGGGAGAGGGAGAGGGAGAGGGAGAGGGAGAGGGAGAGGGAGAGGGAGAGGGAGAGGGAGAGGGAGAGGGAGAGGGAGAGGGAGAGGGAGAGGGAGAGGGAGAGGGAGAGGGAGAGGGAGAGGGAGAGGGAGAGGGAGAGGGAGAGGGAGAGGGAGAGGGAGAGGGAGAGGGAGAGGGAGAGGGAGAGGGAGAGGGAGAGGGAGAGGGAGAGGGAGAGGGAGAGGGAGAGGGAGAGGGAGAGGGAGAGGGAGAGGGAGAGGGAGAGGGAGAGGGAGAGGGAGAGGGAGAGGGAGAGGGAGAGGGAGAGGGAGAGGGAGAGGGAGAGAATAAAAACTCGTCTCGATGAGCACTTAGGAGAGTAGTACCCAAGATAGAGCTGATGCTGAACCCTGGCTGTACCTAAAGGAACTCAGGTTTGTTGCAACACGCTGTTTTGGTCATCCGACTCGTCTTGATGAGCACTTAGGAGAGTAGTACCCAAGATAGAGCTGATGCTGAACCCTGGTTGTACCTAGCGGAACTCAGGTTTGGTGCAACATAGGCACACGCTGTTTTGAACACCCGATTCGTCATGATGAGCATTACCCAAGATAGCTGATGCTGAACCCTGGTAGTACCTATTGGAACTCAGGTTTGGTGCAACATAGACAAACGCTGTTATGGTCATCTCTCGTCGCGTCAAACTGCTGTCAAGAAAATTTCATATCTTGCAGCAATAGGGCCGCTGGCGCCGCTGCCGATAACCACTTCTCGAGTTGACTACGGATTTGCCGTGTAATAATTTTCTTGTACTTTGAACATTAATATATCCTGCTTATTAATCGAAAAATGAAATATGTACCTATACTTATGCGCCACGGCGACAATTATTCAAACTTGGATACGCGTGTGGAAATTTTGCAATTTGTTTGTTCACATGCGTTATGTCCAGGATACTTGTGTTAGTCTAAGAATAAAATAATTATCATTCAACGTTGTAGTTTTATTTTGTAACTTTTTCCTTATCCAGACTTTCTCGTCGCTCAGCGACAATATTTTTTCGAATTCCGTAGAGTCATTTCCAATGTGCTCGATAGTCGTGTGAGGCACGAAATCTGTGATTTTTTTTTAACGAGCCTATAAGGTGTCCCACTGCTGGGCAAAGGCCTCCCCCCTAGACTTCCAATCCTCCCGATTAACTGCAGCATACGTCCAGTTGCTGAGAAATGTGTACAGGTCGTCCCGCCATCTCCTCTTAGGCCGACCCTGCCGGCGAGAAAAACCCATTTCTTAGAACTATTTTTTTGGAGATTTGCTCTTGCTGACTTTGCGTCGAATACAGGTCGTGTGCTTCTTGTACTATTGTCATTTTATAAAATTTGGAAATCAGTCACTTTTGAAATTGCGTAATATATTTTCAGTTTGCTTAAGATTACATAAGTCGGTGCTTAACAAACATTGTATGGACTGAAGTTTGATAATTGATATAAACGTTTTTTTTATTACAATAACTAGCTTTATTTTATTATATTTTACGTTTACACACGCTAACAAAAAAGAAGGATTTTGGTGATAATGTAACAAAAAAAAATTTTTATTAGACATAAAAAGATATAATATTTTGTACGATGGTATGTAAATAAATGCGTGAAGAGTCAGTTTTAGGAGTCATCCGTTTTCAATATTTCCTGCTATTACGCGGCCCACTATGTATATGTATTATATATATACATAATATATATATATATAATATATACCTTGTGCCCGATTCAGATGTAACAAGTTCTTACGGATTTGATCATATTTCGATGCGACCTTGAAGAACGCTCATGCTGATTGGTGCATGCAAAATGAAGTGAAAGTTATGCGTGAGATGCATGACAATCACCAAGACGATTATCAAGGTCGTATCAAAACTAGTTCCCAACCATAACATGCTATAAAATCAGAATCTAGTTCCTTCTCTTATTAATCTAATTATGCCTACTTCGGTTTCACGATCGCCCACAGGGGTTAGTTCATAAAACAGCATCTCCGCTCTCTAGAGTGAGGTAATCAATGCATTCAACCTTTGTAGTCAAGCCACGCATAATATCAGGGATACTTTTTTTCATTTGTACAGACGCAACTGACGCTGCATTCACCCGATGCGCTTTTTCAGCTGCAGGCTGCATTCAACACGTTTCGGATTTGGAAATGGCATTGAATAAAGTAACACGCTGCATTTATACGGTACGATTTGGTTACGATAGTTTCTAGTTGTACGAAATTTTCTATCGAAAAATGACGCCAATAATAAGTTAATGTCTATATGCCTTAGGGCCACTTGCACCATTCACTAACCCAGGGTTAACCGGTTAAACCTGGAGTTACCATGGTTACCAGTACAATTTGGCACTGGGTTAACGGTTTAACCGGTTAACCCCGGGTTACAGGGATGGTGCAAGTGGCGCTTATCAGATGTTATCAGTACACAAAAACTAAGAAAAAACAGCATACACAATAAAATTGAGGTATGTACAAACACCTATAGTATTTACAAGTATACAAACTTTACCTGCATTAGTGGCAGCCCTCGTATTAACTTTTATCACAAATCGCATAGAGTCACATTAAAATAAATAAAATCAGAATTGTGCTATTTGCAAGATTTCCAGAGAAAAAATGATGAACTAAAACAAATACGGGCGAATCGCTTAGTTTTTTATTTAAAACCGGCCAGTGCGCGCAGTGGTTGCACTATGCAGGTTTGAAACGGCTCTGAAACTAGGGAGTGCTCCCGGTACCGGTTTTCTATACAAACACAATACCGGAACCGGGAATTCCCGGTTCTCGCCATACAAACTCAGTACCGGGAGCATTCCCTATTTGAAACGGGTATTACATCAGCCATCAGTTTCATTTGGGCCTATTTTAGATAAGGATAAAATTTGGCTCCTCATTTATTTGTTTAAACTTTGTTGCACAAAATATATACAACGATGTACAAATGGCGGACTTAATGCCAAATGGCATTCTCTACCAGTCAACCGTAGGGCCAAACAGAGATACCTACAATTGTTGCAGAGAGAGAAATATATTGAGTCCTCATTCTGGATGGAATAAATACAAAATCGTAATTTGGGACTAATAATATATTTATTATACAATTTTCCTTTGAGATACGAAAATACCACGCTTTCGTAACTCAGTGGAAGATTTTTTTTTGGATATACAGTGAAATTGCGCTTACTATTATATAGAACTAGCGACCCGCCTGGCTTCGCACGGGTTAACAAAATATACACCTAAACCTTCCTCAAGAATCACTCTATTGATAAGTGAAAACCGCATGGAAATACGTTCAGTAGTTTTTGAGTTTATCGCGAACAAACATACAAACACACAAACAGACACAGACGCGGCGGGGGACTTTGTTTTATAAGGTGTAGTTAACAAATTATACACCTAAACCTTCCTCAAGAATCACTCTACTGATAAGTGAAAACCGCATGAAAATCCGTTCAGTAGTTTTTGAGTTTATCGCGAACAAACATATAAACACACAAACAGACAGATTCGGCGGGAGACTTTGTTTTATAAGGTGTAGTGATAGTGATAGGGAACTTTAAGATCTATCTACCAAATTTTATAGGAATCTGACGAAAAAAAATCGTCAAGTAAATACAAATCGGCCCATTTAAGGTTCAAGCAAATTTGGTTGTTCAATATTTACTCTATAAAATGTGCAATGTAAGGCAAATTATTCATCAATTAAAACTGTGATCGTAAAGTTAGGTTTTTTGAATATGTCCATTTGTAGGATGAATACTGAAGTAAAATTTGGATAAAAGAATACCTCTGTGTTTAACTGTCTCTCTAACTATAGAAGAGTAAAGAATTAAGTGTGTTACAATGCGGTAATAACTTTGAATATACGCTGGAAACGTCAGTTTATAGTTCCATATTCTAAATACCTACTGCTTAGGTAATTATAGACATTTCATTATATGGTCCACATAATTATCACAAGATAAGAAAAGACCAAGACCAAGGAAAAGTTATATGAGCCAAGTAAAGGAGCCTGTAGGGGCCGTGTCGTACCAGGACACTAAAGGGCTGGCTTCGGACCGACCAAGGTGGAGGCAACTTCATCACGCTGCACCGACAAGAGCCCAGCTCTTAAATCTAATGATGATGATGATCACAAGATTTGTAATTGCATATTCAAGCCGTATAGTATAAAGCGGTACCGCCATTCATTTTCCTGTCCGGTCGCCACGCGCGCTGCACATCGGCGGCTTTTGCCGTCACCGTCGATCTAGCGGTTACGAGTATAAACTTACGAGTGTTGTCAACATAGCGAGCTGGAGCGGTGTTTAGACTTCATAAACCCGAAACAGAATATCATATAGGGTCATTGCGACAGTTTACCGTCCAGACCCCGTAGCCAACATGCCAATCGCTTACGCTCCGTAGCGAACGAAAAGCAACTGTCACTTTTGCACTAATATGGAAGAGTGATAGAGAGACACCAAGCGTTTCGTTGTCGTAGCGCAAGCGATTGTCACTTTGGCTAGGCCGGCAGTGCCTGTTTCCGTCCACTTGGCGTAGTTGCTACAGAATAGCGTATCATTTGAACATATGCCTTTATTCAAGAAATGCGTATAATTTGAATATACCTGTATATTCAAATGATACGCAATTTTTTGGAGCAACTACGCCAAGTGGGCGGGAACAGGCACTGGACGGTGAACTGACGCAATGACCCTATAAAGAAAAATTGTCAAAACTTTCCAGTGACGGAGACCGGATTAGAACCGGCATCTAGGCTACCTCGTCACGGCGGTACCCGTCCCAATTTCTCGAGTGCCAATATAGTTGTGAGACTAACGTAAAAAACACAAATCAAAACATTAAATAAAACAGTTTGATTTGTTCCCAAAGCTTTAAGCTGTTAATACAATAAAGAATAAAGAATTTAAATACCTGTCAATGATTTGTTATTGCTTATATACTGAATCACACTACACGTATAAAGGTGCCATTCGGATGGCTAATGCGGCATTATCGCTAAGATCTTGCCGCGAACGCTATCACTGTTAATTACCTTGATAAAACGAGTGACTTTCGCTGCCACATTTTTTTTTATTTAACATTTTAAATCAGGCAACAAGGGCCATATTACAAATACCTTACAGACTACTTATATGTATATGCATTTTTATAAACTTTAAAAACTAAACACTATTTAGGCGATAAAACGGCGTGGCTCCGTTGAATGGTCTGGTCTTATGTCGGATTTAGCAGTTTGCCCCGGAACCTCCGAAACACGACACCCTTCGGTCAGAAGTCGGTGCACTCGATGGTCCCCTGCAGCGGTCGCGGCACGCGCACCACAAACGAGTTGAAGTGCACGTAGTGGCGCGTCATCTGGTGTACATACTCCACCACTTCAGCACTCAGCAGCCGTGGCATTACAGCCATTTAATCAGTCACTCATTTTTATTTTATATTTTTATAAAGGGCTAACACGCTATAAAAAACAAATCACCTCAATAACCTCTAATCTCAATTTAAATTTAATATCGAACCATAAAAACGATTTACATCCAGCCTACTGTCATAATTTTCTCTGCATCCCTTTCTATCTGACGGTTTGCTCAATCCATCTCCCTCAAACGTTGAGTTGTTTATGAGAAATTCAGAGCTAATGTATCTCTTGATAGTTGTTGATTTATGTCTGTTGGCGTCTAGTTCCGATGTGGTTGCTGTGCTTACAAGTAATTAGGTCAGGTAGGTTACAGTGGAGTGACTTTATTCCTAGTATGTCATCGAGGGCAAGCTAAGCATTTAATTTGCTTCGTGCGGCATTGATCGGCCATTTTATAGTATCTATGCCGATTTGAGGTCAGTTGCTGCATAGGTATGTCACAATTTAACGAAAATATTACTGGCACAATACTTTAAAGGGTTTGCTTGTTATATCTGACCAAGCTCTAAGGAATGAGTTGTATATGTAAGTCATACTGAACAACTTTTTCTATGGGATCAACCCCGAAATCGCGAAAATAAATCTTCCGTCCACATTTCGAGCCTGTCAATGTTTCGTATATCTTAACAACCAATATCTGTCTTTTAGCAATTTTGGGGTTGGCGTCATAGTAAAAATTGTTCAGTATGACTTACATATTCACCCCTAAAAAACTTCGAAAGTGTCCGCATTCGTCACGTCCCTCAGCCATGAAGATACGAGAAGGAAGAAGAGGATTCACCCCTCAGAGTATGGTCAGACATCATTAAAACAGGGTGTATCAGATTTTTATTATATAGCTCTGTTTTAGCTACTGAACCGAGAGATCAAATCTCGCTTAAAGCACTGTTTTTTAAAGTATCTCCTTCAATTTTAAATATTTTGAGACACAATATTGTATAATCCATTCTACTAAACTTTGCCAAAGCGGTTAGTATATTCATACCGCAATCTCGAAGGCTATATAAACCACTGCAGTTACTGGATCCAGGCAATAGGATACGGCGCCGACGTGCCTGGATTCAGCGAGATCTAACCCGCTTTGTATGGGAGCAGCGTGACTGCGATCATTTTAATGGATTGGGTTAAAAATTTATCATTTTAGCTCACGTGGTACAAAAGTTGCTTTGTGTTGAAGTGCTTCTGAATTTATGTAACTTTTGGTTTTTTTATACCATATGGAAATGAAGCGTACGAAGAATGGCGGGAACCAAAATAAAACTGGGCTATAACCGCGAAAATCGAAGTTCGCAAATTGCGGGGATCTTTCTCTTTTACTCCAATGACGGCGTAATTAGAGTGACAGAGAATAATCCCCGCAATTTGCGAATTTCGGTTTTCGCGGTAGCCCCTCTGTTCCAGCCTTTTCGAGCAAAGGAAAATAAAATTATTTCCCATATCAAAAGACTATATATTTTTTTTAAGTTTCTGCCCAATGTGTTAATTTATTAATTATTTATTTTCGCTTCTAGCAGAGAAAAATAGGGCAGCTACTGCGACTAATTTTTGTGTATTATTCTTTTTACAAATAATAACAACCAAAAACAAGGAATTTAGTCATAATATAAGTAAAATGGACATGAACAGGAATATAAAACTCAAAATAAAAACAATTAAAATAACTAATACTAAACATTAATTACAACAATCATTTTCATTTTGTCATTTTGATTTTATGTACCTATCCATTTATTTGTAAAGTAGGAGGTACATGATACCCTGTCAGGGTATTGCAAAATTCTTAAATACTAAGTTTTAAGTGTGTTATTATGTTATGTTAAGAATTAATATTAAAAATACTGCCAAAACCCTTCAGTATTAACATCACACTCCGATACCACTAATTAGCTTGCGTCTTCAAAACAGCCTATTTCAGGCCTTTTTCAGAACAATTTTACCGCAAAGGAAGATAAGATAAACACTCAGGCCCTTTCAGCCTAATTTTGGCTAAAACCACCAATAGGCTCATTAGCTTTCTTTTCGAAACAGCGGTCTTGTCTATGATTCAGCAATTTATTTAGTAATGTTTCTTAGAAATACCTAAGTATAGGCCGGAGGTGAATTTCTAAAAAAATATTAGGCATAGTCTGTCTAACAACTATGTCAGTAGAAAAAGGCGCGAAATTCAAATTTTGTATGGGATAATAACCTTTGCGCTTATACTTTTTGAAGTGAAAAGTTCTTTAGCGGCGCTGTGCACTTTTTGTGATGGGGAAAAATTTAAACTCGCGACAGCGTAAGACGTAAGACGCTTCGCACGACGGACACGTGACCTGATCGAAAAACTGTTACAATGTCATTGAGTTTTCACTTCTGCCGGCACTCCCGGAGTGCAACCCGTTGTTTTTTTTTTACCTTGTCACTTTTTTCTTCTGACGGAATTGTCTTGACAGTTTATAATTATTTATACTCAACAATGTCTTTGTCTTTAGGTTTAAAGAACTTTATTTCTCAAAGAAATTTTACATTTCGCTTAATGAGAAAAATTACATAAAATACAAGTATATTTATCTTGAATTACAAGAGCATCAAAAGAGCAGTTTACATGAGTAGGTAGGTACTCACTATTTTATCTATAAAAAAACTAATATTAAATACATACCTATAGCTATTAACTAAGCAATCATTACAATATACACAAGTTTAAACACAGCTCAAGTTTAAGTGGGTATTCTGCAAAACGTAAGAGTTAACATAAAATACTTAAATTACCAGTCCACTGTTGCTAATCACTTATGCAAATTCTATGGTGTTCTAATTTCAACCTTATAAACGAAGCGTTTAAATTTACAATTCTAAAAAATGCAGTTGAATGCATGAGCTTATCGCACATTCTTCGTTGTCAAGTCCCAAACTCCCAGGGCCGGACTTAGATATTAGAAATTACGTATTGATGCAATTTACGTTTGTATAAATTAAAACTTTTGCATTCTTTTATACATTTTGGTAGTTTGTTATAGAATTGTGCCCCTTCGAAACTTATATTTTTCTTACCGCTTTTAGTTCGTGCTGATTTAATACAGAGGTCGTTAGCATTACGTAACGGCCTGTTCCCTTGTTCAGATTTAGTTTTATTATTTTCCTTATTAGTATGCACGTATTATTATAGTATAGCTGATTTATATTCATTATCTTAGTTTCCGAATAGATTTTGGAACTAGAAGTCAGACGATCATAGTTAAAGAGTGTTTTTATTAGTTTATTTTGTGTTATTTGCAATTGTTTGAGAGCAGATTTACTTGCACTTCCCCATATTTCTATAAGGTAGTTCAAATGAGATTTAACCAGCGAATTATATATGTTAGGGCGAATTTGTTTAGGAAGGCATTTCATTATATTATATAGGCAACCGCGCAGTGATGAAAGTTTTGATTTTATCTTACTTATATGGGGTGTCCATGTTAGACCACTATCTAAAACAAGTCCTAGGTATTTCTCTTCTGTAGATTTTTTTATTGGTGTATTATCGATAGCGAGCTGTAAGTTCTCATTTATTTTTTTATTTTTTGCCTTAAAAAGTATGTAGCTTGTTTTTTGTATGTTTATGGTAAGTAGATTATCTTGAAACCAGGCATGGAGGGTATTAAGATCTTCTTGTGCCCTTTTTACAATATCGTCGACCGATGATCCGAAATAAAATACACAAGTATCGTCTGCATATAAACTGATTTCTCCATGTAATTTCAACTCGCATATACTATTAATATATATTAAAAAAAGAAGTGGCCCGACAGTCGATCCTTGGGGGACGCCACATTTGATTAGTTGAGGAGAACTAATATGGTTGTTAATTTTGACAACTTGGGTCCTGTTATTTAAATATGACTCAAACATTTTGTATGCAGTATTCGTAACACCTAGATTTGTGAGTTTCTCCAAAAGTATTGAATGGCTAACTGTATCGAACGCTTTCTTTAGATCGATAAATATGCCTAGTGCTATTTTTTTTGTATCAATATTTTCTTTTATTTTCGTTACTATATCTATTGCTGCAGATAGCGTACTAGACTTCGTCCGGAAACCATACTGTCTTTTGAATAAAAAATTTATTTGTGTTAAATGAGAATTTAGGCGGTTGTAAATGATCTTTTCAAAAATTTTTGAAATAATAGGTAGCACGGAGACAGGTCGGTAGTTTCCAGGATCCATTTTATTTCCAGACTTGAAAATAGGCGTCACTCTAGCTACTTTTAAAGTACCGGGAAAAATACCATTTTCTAAACAAAAATTAATACATTGCGTTAATTTGGGAACGAGATATTGTTTTATGCATTTGACAGACTTTGTTGATATTTGATCTATCCCTGAACTGCAGCCTTGATCAAGCGTGTCTATTATTTTCATGACTTCCTTTTCGGTGCACTTTTTTAAATCTGATAATACTATGGTATTGGAATGGCTAATCACACCTACAGCATTCTCTTCGTGAGTCTGGTTTTTTTTAGTAATTTCATTAGCTAATTTTGGACCGATGGTTGCGAAGAAAATGTTGAAATATTCACATATTTCCGTCTCTTCTGTAATTACTCCGGCATCATCTGTTGTAAGTTTTGAAGGTGCACAATTAGATTTGTTTTTATTATTTGCAAATGAGTTTATTAAACTCCACATCTGTTTGGGGTCGTGCTTACATTTTTCAAAGGAATCATAATAAAATTTATTTTTTGTTTTATTAATCAAAATAGTAGTCGCGTTCCTTTGTTTCTTGAACTGCAAAAGTAACTCTTCATTTTGAGGAGTTTTCTTGAGTTCTTGCCAGATCTCGTTTCTTATGTTAATTTGTTTTATTATTTCTTTATTAATCCAGTCTTTTTTTGGTGGGTTGTCGATTTTCCATTTTATATTAGTATTATTTTTCACTAAAGTCCTTGTGAACTCGTGTAGTACATTAAAGTCTTCAGGCCTGATGTGATTAAAACCATTCTGTTCTGCTGATCTCCTCAGTTCTTCATAGTTCGTTGCCTCATATTGTATTTTAGTGCGGGTCGGCACGCTGTATTGTTTTAATCTTACTATTATTTGCTTGTGATCCGATAATGAAGAGTCTGCTATAGCGGTATGGATACATTTATCATTCATGTTTGTAATTATGTGATCTAGCTTTGTATTGTTTACTAATATAATATCAGCAGAAGAAATTTAGGGGGCAAACTTTTATGACATTTAGGGAGTCGGTATTAGGGCTCATTTAGACGATGCGAGAACTCGCATGCGAGTTTCATTACATTGCGGTTTTTGATTGGTCGGTTGAATTGGACGTAACCAACAGCCCGCAATGTAACTAAAATCGCATGCAGTTCGCGCTCCGTCTAAATCAGCCCTTAAACTCAACTAGATATCAATGCTTCTAGGCCAGTCCAGACGGGACAATTTTCCCGATTAAGCGTTTTAATTTTGCATCTTAAATTTGCGCAAACGTTAAATGACTACTGTTTAAACTACTTTATACTTCAATCTCTAACCTTACTTCAATTCATAAACTACCTTATACTTCAATTCATAAACGCGCTAAAAACCTCAATTAGCTAATAATCGTTTGTCCTTATCTGTCATTTTGACTTATCGCCAGCCTAATTCGCATACCTCGTAACTCCATTTTTTTTAAATCATGTTTTGTCACTTTTGGATAGTACTTTTCTGAACGCATCTAACGGCAAAACTTTTAAATACCAAAAATAAACCGTTTACGTTTAAAAAGCAAAATAGAAAACCTCGCAACTCCCGACCGCCATTTTGTAAAAGGAATACCTCGTATCTCCACCCCGCCACTCCCAATGTTACAGTTTGCGATGGCGTTTTTTTTTTAAAATCATGTTTTGACACTTTTTGATAGTACTATTCTGAACGCATCTAACGGCAAAACTCTTAAATAGGTACCAAAAAGAAACCGTTTACGTTTAATAAGCAAAATAGAAAATCACGCAACTCCCGACCGCTATTTTGTAAAAGGAATAACTCGTATCTCCCTCCCGCCACTCCCTTGAAGGAGTCCCTTCAGTACAGTCTGGGATGGCGTTGTGACTTGCACGTCAGTTTTGCGTAAAGAGGCTTTTCTGTTTAAAGTTTAATAAAATAATATATTTTTTGATCCACAATTACCTTGTTCAGATCAAAAGATTATCCTCTATTTTCAAGGATTTTTATAGCAAAACTCTTAACTCCCGATTAATTTTCGAAAATTTTCAAGAAAAACTCGTAACTCCAAATTTTCCAGGTTCAGGTGATTTAAACAAAAATTGGTTTTAACAATCTGACGGCTAAATTTAACTTAACATTATGTAAAACAAAAACTAAGCAAGTCTTCATCCAACATTTTTGGTAATTAAGTTTTTTGTGCCTCCTGTAAAATTTGGTCAGATTGAGTTACGAGGTTTGCGATTTAGGCCGACGTTATGCATTTGTAAGAAAGGGATAAAACATAATTTAACTAAATCAGGCCCGTAAAGCTTTATGAATAAGGGGGGAAATCTCTTCCTTGTCCTTTTACCTTCACCTTTTACAAAACAATTGACTACGCGTTGAAATCCTCTTTGCCGTCAATTTTCATTAGTTCCCCTGCATTTCCTTTAACTTATCAATACAACTTTTGCATAGAAATTTAAACACATTCCTTTCGTATAAAATGCACTGTCAAGTTTCCATTCCAGTGCAATATGAAAGGATGAGTATGAATGTATTTGGCTTGCTGCTGGGAATTTGTGAAAGATGTATAGAATTTGAGAGTGAAATCTAAATAATGTGATTTCAGTTCTGTTCACACGTACGATATGTGAATTACAATAGGATATACCAGCGCCTGGAAATGTAATATTGGGATAACGGAATTATTGCAGTAGGTATACTCGTACTGGTGATTTCCCGATAAGGTACGTTTATGTATGTGTAACTGAAAACCGCCGTGTCGTCCAAATAATTATTAGCTTGTAAGATTTTTACAATTGTATGTATGTTAGTTTGTAAGGTATGCATCTATGGGCCTTAGTTGCCTGATAATAAATGATATTAAATTTAATTTTAAAAAATTTAAATTTTAATATACATACCTGTTGTTGTTGTAAGGTATATTTATCTGATGTCAAAATGGGTGGACAGAATTTTAGACGACATTAAAATCATTTGACCGATGCGTAAAAGGTACAAAATTTCACATTTCAAGCAAGATTGAAGAAGGTGTACCCAGACTTTTAATTTACTTTAGCGCCATTTTTTTATGTACCTATCGATATTTCTAAATTCTTTGTTTTCTACTATTTTCATGCCTCACTCAATAACATTATAGTTTGACATTATTTATATTATATTCATTCAATGTAAGAACTGTAAGCATCAAAATTAGGTTATCAGAATGTGAGTCTTAAGTTTCTACGATTATCTAATTGCTTAACAAAAAGAGATATCGCTATAGTCCCTATATGTAGAATAATTAGATTGTGGTACCTTTAAAAGCACTTTTCAATGCGAAATAAAGTGTTAGGCCCTGGTCTCCTATTTTATGCTATACGCGGCGTCTGACGTTAGCGTCAACGTTCCTGACCAAAAAAGACGTCAACGTCGACGTGTGAAAGAGACCACACCAATACATCTCTATAGTAAGTATTATGACGCAGACGCCGTAAGCGGCCGATGGCGTTTATAGGAGACCAGGGCCTTATATCACTATTCGTAAAACCAAAAAGAATAGACAGTATAGAGGGGTCCTGTCATTGTAAATTTTGTAGTCACTGTAAATTTACTGCCATCTATCGACACACGACTAAAACTCAAAATTAAAACGTATAAAGTTATCAAAAAAATTATATATATGGATAAATGATTTTATTATTTTTATATAATTTTGATCCATGTTCATTCACTGATATCTATGTGTTAAAATTGTTAAATATGAAACGGTGTCGTCACGCCATCTAGCCGAGGATAGGCTAAAGGTGTGTGCGGCATCTATTCGAGAATGACTTTTACTTGAATTCCGAGGCACGTTTTTTCCTCAGACTTTATTCGTCTTATACGAAGTTACATATGTCTTTGGTAAAACTAATCGACTGTGGCAGATACTTTTAGCGCGTTATTTCATATGATGACTGTATTAGAGCGTTCAAAGTTATACGGATTAACTGCATTGCCACGCTTGACACGTGTAATCGTATAATCTACCGTTTTTACACTTCATCCTTTATTAAAGAACACCAAACATTTTCGGAGAGCTCCAGGATTTGGATAATCCACACCTAACACTGGCAAATCCACCAAATGAAAACCTCCCGAAAAGGTGCTGATTCCGAATTTCATCAGGTACACACTCGGATTGCGGGTCACGGACCACCTTTACGTTTCGGCTGTCACGCTCAATATATCCACCGTATTTACATTTAAAAACTCATTCAGTTATGTGCCTTGTTGTTATGGGATAGGTTACAAAGTTGAATGAGTTTTCAAATGCAGATAGGGCTGGTATGCTTAGCGTGGCAGGACGTGTCGCCTTATTATGTAAATGATACGACCACTTCCTGCGTTCGACATTGTGTTTTAACTCGTACTCTTACTTTTTCCGCGCCATTTGTTTTCCGTTTTTACAGATGCTCGGAATAGGTCAGTATGGAATTAGGGACGGTTACAGGTAGATTATGTTCTGAGCGTTTTTAAAGCGGGATTCCGAGACGACGGTATTTGTTTGATAACCTGCGGGTTGCAAATGTATAACTTTATCAATCAATCAATCAATTATTTATTGATAACAAGCGTTTAATTTTATGCTTTGGAAATTATGTTTCGGAACCATTGAAAGACTACCACACAACTTCTACGAATCATCTTCTTCTTCTTCTATTAAGAGATATCCTCTTGTCAGTGAGTATTTTCCATTTCTCCCTCTCATAAGTCATAGCCTTGACCTCTTGATACGATACGACACCAGCTTTTTCTTTTATTTGGAAGAATAATCTACGATGTCTTTAAAATTATCACACGTGCCATCTTACTTGATACCTAATGCTACGCCCCGGATCACATTAAATTAGTTGCACCTTAAGGTGACAGTCCATTTCCAACGACAGCTGCACTACCGTTAATTTTACTATGGAAATTGACAATAACACCGGCGCGTTCGTACCAGTAGTGCAGCGGCGGTCAGAAATGGAATGTTAACCCTTATACAATTTAATACAATTATTCTCCTAGAACTAAACTACTTAATTGTTAATACTCGTATAGGTATATGCTTGTGCAGGTCTTGAATGCGAAAAATAAACTGAACAAAGATTGTCGAGGCGTATAACTACGGTAAAATGCTGTTTCATCACGATACTTAGAAATAAAATTTTATTAGTAATCTGGATCTAACAATGAGGAACTAACATGAAATGAAACTTAGATGAAAACTAAATTGCTCCTTAGGCCAAACTATCCATAAATGTATTGAATTAGTTTAAAAAGAACATATTTTATGACTAAGCAATGAGGAACTAACTGACCTTAGCCATAAAATATGTTCTCTTTAAACTAATTAAATACGTTTGTCGTTTATGGATAGTTTGGCACAAGGAGCAATTTAGTTGTCACTGCACGACACCGCTCTCCATGATTTCAATTAAACGTACCGGGTAATGAGTTTATAATAACGATTACGGGGTAGGTATATACTGGCAACTCCAGTTTACTGTTGCGACATTACTGCTACGGTGTAGAGGGCGCTGTCACTGACAATATCCGATTTACATTAAATGAATCGTACACTTCATTGCCACATGCTTAAAAAAGCTAAAGCAATGACTTTAAATCCGATATCTTTTTTTAGTTTCCTGGCTAATCGCCAGTTTCGCCCTAAAAGTATTATAAAGTCTGAAAATCACCTCAAAACAAACACCGATTTCTTGGCAACCACGGCCACCATTTTGTTTCATAAACGACCACTTAAGTGCAGCTCATTGAGTGCGATACCGTGTCTTGGGACCGAATTGCTTTGTCTCCGAACGTGTCATTAACGTATTTGTAGCGGAGCTCGGTTTCGCGATTCAATTGTTTTATTTGAATTGTCGGTGCGTTTTCGACTTCCCTGGTTAAAATTGAATAGAGGGGAAGCGGGCAGAATATAAAGTACAAAGTTTAAATGTTTTAACCAAATACGAATATCATTTATTTTAATGAAATTTGAATATTATACAAGGCTTATATCTCCGATTTATAAAAATACTTCGATCAGCTAGCAGTTATAACGCAGCGATTGACCGCACAAATAACAAGTCTTAAGATAAGTAAATTTTTGAAGTGTATCTAAAAATAGTAAAAAAAGATTTCTCAATTAGCACGGCAGCAGCGTACCCAACGCGTGAAACGGTAAGTGTCGTGACGTCACGATCCAGCTAGTGATGTATGGAAAAAAATTGTCATCACCCCAATTATCAGAGATGTGTGTCGAGGCCTAAAGACAAATTTCATAAGCATGGAATCAAGTATAGAAAATGTATTATATTTTCACATCATCTTTGATCCTATAACCAACACAGAAAGCCAGCAAGACAAGGCACCCGCGACACGGCGTCGCACTCAATAAGCCTCGAGTGCACTCGCAATTGCGTTATTAAGAACATAATGGGTGCTTGTGCCAATTTACGTACAAGTGTGGCTTTGATCTCCGTTTACGGAACAATTTCCTAAGGTATTTTGTTAACAAAAGCGACATAATCAACGCAAGATATACGTGACAACATAAAATTTAATATAAATGACGACCAGTCTGGCCTAGTGGGTAGTGACCCTGCTTCTGAAGCCGATGGTCCTCAGTTCGAATCCCGGTAAGGGCATTTATTTGTGTGATCAACACAAATATTTGTTCCTGAGTCATAGGTGTTTTCTATGTATTTATCTATATAAGTATGTATATCGTCGCCTAGCACCCATAGTACAAGCTTTGCTTAGTTTGGGGCTAGGTTGATCTTGTGTAAGATGTCCCCTAATACAATTTTATTTATTTTATTAATAGGTAACGTCTGATGCTCGTCTCTTACTAATGCCGCAGGCCTATTATGGATAGCTTTATCCACGTGACAAAATATCCGTCACTTTTTAACACAGAGCGCGATTAACAGAAAGTGACGGATACCGTTTTATCACGCTGTCACGTAGACAAAAACGACCATTATATCCGTAGGTACAGGGTCACAGAAAGTGACGTAGGTATATCATGTCATGTCGAGATAAACTTTACAAGCAGATGGCCATTCGATTTAAGAGATAGATCTTACCCAGCCTACACTGAGACAAAAAACTAACAAAAACACACTTAGAATTACAAAAATAAAACTTAATCCGGGGACAAGGAGAGTCAACTAATAGGAACAAATTGACTTTTGCAATTTCCATTTAGTAGGAAATACAACTTCTATATTTGTAATTTGAAGTATGCTAGAGTAATTACAGAAATTTGGTTTTGTTATTCCGAGAGGTGCTTTAGCAATATCGGAGGTGATGACGTCATGGGTGAAAACTAACCGTTTTGTAATTCTAAGCGTGCTTTAGCAATATCGGAGACGATGACGTCATAGGTTTTACTAAACTGTACTGCGATTCCAAGCTAGCTGTTGTTATTCTAGAGATAATGACGTCACAGGCAAAAACTAAACTGTTTGCAATTCCTCCGCCCCTAGCAAACGGGCGCCGCGAGAGCATGTCGCGCGCGTGGTAGCTACCCGTCTCTATTTCTGTCTGTATGAATAAAAAAGCATTTGGTAGTATATCTCTGTACTAAAGAGGCACTATAAAAGCCTGTCGAGATATTCTACCCATTCCTTTCTTATTCATACAGTCAGAAAGAGACTAGTAGTTATTACGCGCGCAACATGCTCTCGCGGCGCACCTGTGCTAGGGAGGTTGGAATTGCAAACAGTTTAGATTTACCTATGATGTCATTATGACTAGAATAACAACAGCTAGCTCGAAGTTGCAGAACAATATATTCCTGTAGACCCCAACTACACAGTAGGTCGCGGGTTAATATGTCCATGGCCCACAATATATCCTAAATTTATTATTTAACTTAAGTATGTTTTAAACAAAGAAGACACGAGACACGCCCGCCCGACATCCGACACAATACTAACTCTAACCAAATGAACGTAGCAAGTAGTAAATTTTACTAAAATCACCAACATTCGTTTCGCTGTGTTGGTATTACAAAACTCGTTTAGTGATTGGTACAACAATGAACATAAACACAACAAGTCTATCTACTAAATACGAGTAAACTTTGTAATGTCGCTATAGTAACAACTGAATTGTTATTTTAAATGGGGTAATGTTATTCCCGCGAACTCGTTTTTTAGATATTACAAAACTATGTAAGTGAGACATTTACTAAAATCATAACTTGAAATCACAGATGCTTTTTTCCAAAAATCACAAACTTTATTAGTAAAAATCGGAGAATTTTAGTAGTAATAAAAATGGATTGTAACAAATACTGAACTTTGTTTAATGCTCCATTTACTAAAGTCTGTTTGCTGAAATTAGATTTAGTATTACTGAGCTGTTTGTAGAAATAAATAAATTTTACAGAAATAGTGAAACTTCCATGATTACTACTAAAACTTCATTTTTTCCCCCAGTACAGAACTGTTTATTAATTCCTGGTGATGATTTTTCTCTCAGTGTACAACATCAATTTTTTAATAAATTTTGAAAATAAGTGTACTACATCGCCTTCCTTTAAATTTAAATCCTATGTTTTGCGGTCACGCAACGCAATTCTGGAAAAACATTGAGTGTTGTTTTTCTTTTTTCCAAACTCGAGTTTGAAGAACCAATCCTTAATCTGATTTCCTATCACTTCCCTATTTGAATTGAATGTAGGTAGGTACGTGTTCCATGTGAATTGTTTAACTTGTAATTCCTTCTGTCTGTTACCTTCAGGCTTAAACCACTGAACATATTTAGAAGAATCATTACATGCACACAAAATCGCGGAGAGAACCTACGTATAAACATTTACTAGTACACATGTAGAGTTTAAACTATAAGCTACTTTAGACATAACTGGCATTTCACCGAATTTAACTTCTCAAAGCAAAATACTCGGAGCAGTGTGTAAACATACTAAACGACCATAAACTTGTTGACGTAATCTCCACTTAAAATACGTGCACACCGAGCGACCATTTTGTTGACACAGTCGCTATATCGACACTCAATCGATCAAGCACGGGAATTTATTCAGCGGTCGCTCTGGCAATATTTTAAAAAGTCACCGCTCACAGCGGTAGCCATACAAAGGTCCCTTTCAAGTGGACTAGGTAAGAAGTATTTTTCTTTGTCAAACGTATCCAGTGAAATCAGACTTTTCACAAGATCAAAAACCGACTTCAAAACGCATAAAATAAAACATTCACATGTTCTCATTTATTGATTTATGTATAACGTAATGTGTACCTAGTTTTTATTTAGAACATGACGATCATTAAGAGATACTCGTACTTAGTTATTCCTGTATTTTGTTTTGACATGAATGGATAAAATTGTTGACATAAGATTTATTATTTTTAAGACATTTTTTAATTTGTATCTATTAAATAATATTATGAATGACGATCATAATATAAATTCATGTAGATTAGTCTAGCATAATTTATAATGTAATTTCATATTATTTATGAGAATAAATATCAAAATCAAAATCATTGAGTATCCCTTCCAACAAATAAATAAATGGTGTAGTTTTGTTATGTTATCCATTTTATTCCTATGTAAACAATTAGACATGGAGGAAATATATCTTGAGAGATCTTCGGTACAATTTAGTAGTACAGGATTCCTGACTCATTTCTTCGTCTTGGTTTTGTTATTAATTTATGATGTATAGTTAAACATTATCACACCACCCTCGCATGCAGAAGCTTATACCGACA
The DNA here is from genome assembly GCF_910591565.1 of Cydia splendana. Taxonomy (NCBI): domain Eukaryota; kingdom Metazoa; phylum Arthropoda; class Insecta; order Lepidoptera; family Tortricidae; genus Cydia; species Cydia splendana. The sequence goes on from NC_085975.1 coordinate 4,925,452, forward strand.
GTCAGGAAGTAACTAGATGCAGCGTACACAAATATATCTCGGTTCCATGCTGCACTATTCCGTAAACATAGAGACACATAGGGTAGACCGAGGCGATTCGGATCACTGGGGAAATCGGATCAAAATAAGCATTTCTGTAAAATTTTAAAGATCGCGGTTAGTTACAGCCAGTCAATCAGCGTCCCGCGTTCGCTCTGTTCCTAACGCATGTCGCCACAGTTACTGCCATTGGAAAAGACTCACGCGTCGGTCACGGTGACACTTCCCGATGAGTCGCTCGTACAGGTGTATTGTGATTTTACCGCCGATGTAAAAAATGTGCAAATACAGTCCGTGATAAAAGTAAACGCAAAAGGCTAAAGGTTTGTAATTGTTGTTACTTATTGTTAATGACGCATAGTGTTTCCTGATTTGATTTTGTTTTTATTGTATTTAAAGGTATATTTCCGTTACGGGAAAATAATTCAAACATATGATATGGGGTTATTCGGATCATCTGATTGGGGGCGATTAGGATCACATTATAAAACAAGGTTTTTGGACGTTTTTTTGACTTATTTTATGTTCGCATGTTTTAGATGGTGCGTACGTATAAAAAGAAGAGGTATCAGGGGGAATGGTCGGGAGAAAATGTGACTATAGCTGCTAATAAGGTTTTAACGAAACCGCTGTCCCTACGTAGAGTCTTTTGTTACCAACAACTAATTTTCTCATATGGGGTGAATCGGATATGTGTGATTTTTCATGTTTTAGTTTGCAAAAGTTTACAGTTTTTGTTTATTTTCATTTAAGTTATTCGATATTGTTGCTAAATGGCCATTAGCATGTTTTGGATTTATTGTTAAAATATATAGTAGATAGTAGCATGTAGGAGTGATATTATGTTGCGCTTTCTGTAGGTGGCGTGATAAAAATTGAGCTAGAAAGGAGGAATAACAATAATGCTCAAATGCAACATTAAAGATACCAATGATAGTTGATCTCAATTATTTGACCTTTGTGATTCTTAATCATATGATTAACATTGTTAACCTTTATTAATTAAGATTTTATGACAGAGTTTTTTTGAACCGTTTTACCCCTTAAAATGGGGCGAATCGGATTTTTAAGAGGTTTTGTATTTTATTTTTAATAAATCATATTTAAGTTTGATTTTATGTCTGAACCTTGGATTCTGTTCATTAATAAATAATTTATCCAACTGAATATTAATAAAAACAGTATCACATAAAAATTGTATTTATTGACCGTCAAACAAAAAATGACCCGATTCGCCTCGGTCTACCCTACAGCAGCTTGGCTTAAATGGCGAGAAGTGCCTGGCATAACCTGCGACCAGAGGATGCCCGTCAAACAAAAAGGTCTCGTATAGCAGTGCATCATAACTTATGATGATTGATTCATAAGACCAGTGCTCATGTATGGGAGTGAAGCATGTCGGCAATGCCATGTCCATACCTTCCAAGTGGGAGAGATGAAGATGTTGCATTGGATGCACGGTGTGACGAGGCTCGACAAGATACGCAGCGAGTACGTGACGTTGCTGACAAGCTACACGAGTCACGAGAGCCTGCTATGATATAATAACATATTATATTGAATACCTTGAACTTCAAAATCTCTGGGGCCAGAGGGAATTGAAAGCCGAATGGGACGTGGGTGAAATCAAGAAAGATCTTGAGTTCTGCAATGTATCTGAAGCCAGCACGTCAAACAGGGTAAAATTTAAAAAGAAAACAGGGAAAGCGGACCCGGGATCAGATAGGAATAATTTAACATTTTTATTCCCTGACCTTTTCTGTGTGACAGTGACTTCAAAAATATAGTTTAATATCAAATGCACTGGCAAGGATAATCGTCTCAGATAGCTATGAAATTTTAAAGTACACTTCTCAAGCATTTTTCACGTTTATGTGAGTGCCGTACGAAAAGATTTCCCCTAAGGCAAAACTCAAAGAATTATTGTCAGTAACTTCTACAATTTTTTGGATTACGTGCGCATTATTTCCTCAATTTTATCCTTTAGGAACTTTATCATTAGGTCATTTGTGTTTTGTGTTCAGGGCAAACGATTTTTAGGGTTCCGTACCCAAAGGGTAAAACGGGACCCTATTACTAAGACTCCGCTGTCCGTCCGTCAGTCCGTCCGTCCGTCTGTCACCAGGCTGTATCTCACGAACCGCGATAGCTAGACAGTTGAAATTTTCACAGATGATGTATTTCTGTTGCCGCTAGAACAACAAATACTAAAAATAGAATAAAATAAAGATTTAAGTGGGGCTCCCATACAACAAACGTGATTTTTGACCGAAGTTAAGCAACGTCGGGCGGGGTCAGTACTTGGATGGGTGACCGTTTTTTTTTTGCCGTTTTTTGCATTATGGTACGGAACCCTTCGTGCGCGAGTCCGACTCGCACTTGCCCGGTTTTTTTGTTTTCCTGGGATAATAATAACTCCACGGCCGACTTCGGCCACGGCGACTGCTGTCAACTCCGTTGCTGTCGCTGGTGTGCTCGCAAGTGGCTGACAACATGGTATTAAAGGTGACAAATGGATCGCAAGAGCAGCAGCGTTGCTGGTGCAGCGTTGCAGCTGCGGGAAATTGGTGATCACACTGTAATTTTCCTTGATAAATTAAGTGACGGATGAAACGTTCTAATAATGTTTGCAATGCGGTAACGACAGCAATGCAATTTTTGATAAATTGTCAGTAACGTAGCCATTTTCCCGTCGCTATGAGTACAAATCATCTGAATGTCACCTTAAGAATATAATACCTGACTAGGTAATTAGGTATTAAGGTACTACTAGGTAATTCGAATTTCACCTTCACACGATGCGTTTTTGTCATACATTTGCTGCGCAAACGGTGTAACATCACTTTTTGAACAGGGATGTGGTCTATCCATTAGGAAAATATTACAACAGATATCGTGCAAAGCTGCTTAGCTGCAAAGCTAAAATGTTATTGTGGTTAAACACTACTAAGGTACTGGAGCGGTATGGCTTGCGGCTTCCATTCTATGTTCCTACGGGACTAGGGTAGATTACGTATGTAGGTACTTCGAGCTGGTAAATTAAGTAACTAACTAACTAGTAGGTACATAACCAATAAGTTTCCAGAAACTTATTGGCTATGTACGAGTCGGGGTTCAAGCTCTCCCTACCTATAGGTACTTAATGCAATAGTAACTATGTCTGTCTGTTACCTCTTCACGCTTAAACCGCTGAACCGCTGAAGATGAAATTTAACGAATTCAGACGAAGTCGCGGGCAGAAGCTAGCTAAGTATTTATATTTCAAGAATAAAACCAAAATGTAAAACTTCAAAATACTTGTATGGTGTCTACACATTGTTGGTTACTTATTATGTAAAAAAGTCTTCAACTTCCCAGAAAGTTCATTGATAATGTATATAGGTCAAAGAATCTTAAAGGTAGACATTGAGTTATGATTATAATCTCAGTTGGCGGAGCTAATCTATATTCTTATAGGTTGACCGGCTGGCCCAGTTTTTGTGATAACTGAGTTTTATTATAACGATGACTGGCAGAATATCGGCACAGCTGGGAAATTCAGCTAGTGTTGACAGAAAATATTACTTTTTAGGGTTCCGTACCTCAAAAGGAAGAAACAGAACCCATGGCAAGTAATATCGTCTTACACTACGTTACAAATACTTACTTACTCCTCTGGAGCAGCGACCCAAAGTGTTGACTTGGCCTCCAACACGACTGCTCGCTACTGATCCCGGTCCTGTGCCATTTCTCGCCAGTTTTCAACCCGGAGCTATAAAACAACAAATACGGGGAAAAATCTGAAAACTGTATATTTGTAATAAATAAAATAAAAATAGTTACATTTGTACGGAATCCTCAGTGGGCGAGTCCGACTCGCACCTGGCCGGTTTTTTGAAATAGAGAAGGGATGAGCAGGAAGAGGTCTGGATTTCAACGACTCAAATAAAACTATTATTAGTAAGCTGTATCCTCATGTATATGTTTGCTTTAGGTATGTCAGTATGTTCTATGTTCACGATAAACTCAAATACTACTGAACGGATTTGCATTAAGGTATTTGCGATTTTTTTGTTGATGCCTTGTCTTCAATCCTTGCATGGACATTATTGTGCATGACACTGAAACTTTCGCTAACGTCTGCGTAACTTATTTTCTATACATTTCGCTCGCACTAATATGCCAGTACGAACGAGAGTAAGTTAGTCACGCTCGCGAATATACCAGTGTCAGGTCAGTGTCAAGCTCGACGTAGCCGTACTGGTCAATTCTGTATTACCATGAAATCAATTTTAATCTCTTGACAGTCTTGACCGCCAAACGGCTCGATTCGGGAAATTAATTAGAGATTCGCTAGATATGAAATAGCAAAGATATGTGACGTTCCACGGCAAAAGGTACCTTATGGCGGCTGGCGCCGCGATTCGTGAAATGAATTAGAGATTCACTAGATACGAAATAGTAAAGATATGTGACGTTCCACTGCAAAAGGTACCTTATGGCGGCTGGGCCTTACGTCGCATAGCGCCGCAATAATATTGGAGCGGCGTTAATTATAGCGCAAGTGCCAAACACCATAAGGTACCTTTATCCGTGGGACGTCACATATCTTTACTATATCGTATCTAGTTAATCTCTAATCATTTCCCAAATCGCGCCGAAAGATGTTAACTGACGCGCACGGCTACAGCCATATCAAGCTTCGTGCATTTCAGCACAGAATAAATAATAGTACTAATAGGTACCTACAGAAGATTCACTCTCTAACAAAACGCGTCTGTTACGATCAGCACAGATATAGCCGCTAGGTGGCGACAGCGCCACGTGCGGCTTATGGCTAGCCACCAAAATTGGTGTGGAGCGGATGTACTTTTAGCTACCTGTAGCAAAGCGACGAAATCGCGGAGTGAACCACGCCTGATTCCAGCAAGGGTCACGATGACGCGGCGCGCACGATACGCGCGGCGTTCAAAAGGTTAAAGTAGGTACATATCGTCGGGTGACAAGCAAAACTCACTAAGTACTATCAAAAAATCAAAGTAACAATGCACTTTATTACACAAGTGTAATAAAGTGCATTGTTACTTTGATTTGTGTGATATGTGTTACAAGTAACACGGTTTATTGTCCAATAATTTCAATGATGTTAGTTAGTGACTTTTGCTTGTCACCCGACGAATTATATTTCTCAACTCAATTCCACGTAATTAATTGGAACACTCGTTATGGCGTATGTCAATGAGGTGTTCCCCTAAGGGATGTGACGACACTCCTCATATGGATACCGACGCATTAATTATGAAAATTGATGGATTATGCATAGCTGCGAATTAAGTAACATTGCTATGTTGTGTTGAGTGTTTTAGTAATAACACCGTGTATTATAGATAAGGTGCCGTTAACAACATTACTGTCAACTGTATTGCTGCTGAAAATATCAAAATCGATGTTGCTGCCTGGGTTTTTGACATTTTTGGCAGCAATAAAATTAATGTAGTATTGCAATACTAACAGTAATATTGGTGTAGTATGTATCCGAATGGTACAAATACAATACAAATCCTCTTTATTGCACAATCTCAAAATAAATTTATACAAAAAAACACTAATAACAGGAACATAAAGACAGAGGAAAACAACAGGCGGCCTTATCGCTAAAGAGCGATCTGTTCCAGCCAACCTTATGGCACCTTTATCATGAAAGTCTTAGTAACCCTGATATAATATGTTTACCTACTTAAATATTATTTGTTTATTTATTCTGATTTCCGTATAAATAAAAATAACTACTTAAGATTATACCAAATATGATTCGTTTGAAAAACATTTCCATGCTTTACATGTACCTATATGAAAAATGCGGTGGCCTTAAACGCAGGGGAGACTTTTAATATAACTTTATACGTAAATATTAATCTTCTCTTGGGAATTTTGTTTATAATTACGAGTTCTGAAAAAAGAAAAAAGTTATTGTTTTCTTCTTAAAAGGAACGGCAGAATGGTTCTAAGTAGGTAATGTACAAACATCAAACACGGAAATTTACAATAATAATATATCTTACAACCCGATTAATTCTTAACAAAAGCAATTAAGCAGTCGTGTAGCGTACTTAATTTCAGATAACCAAATCGAATTACCCCTATTTCTGAACTAGCATACGCTCTAAAAACCAGCTCTCAAATTAGTCTAAACTAAAACAAACAATCAACCGATATTTATTAGCTGTTCCTGAACGGAATACTAAAGCAATTCCTAAAATAAAGACAAGAAGAAAACAATTGACCCAATAACAAAAGGGTCGGAAACAGAAACGAATGTTAAGCGTTGACTGCTAAACGGTCGCTAACACGAGATTTATTTGGCCATCGGTCTACAACGCGGTCTCGCAATGACGAACGGTCTCTGTTTAAAGTAGAAGCGCTTAGCGGAAAATTTATAGTATCACAACTAAATACACCATATCCTAATAAGTAAGCCTATACAGTTCCCACTGCTGGGCATAGAGGCCTCGTCTCACGCGCGACGAGGCCTGTGCCCAGGAGAGGGCTTGGGTCGGAAACAGAAACGAATGTTAAGCGTTGACTGCTAAACGGTCGCTAACACGAGATTTATTTGGCCATCGGGCTACAACGCGGTCTCGCAATGACGATCGGTCTCTGTTTAAAGTAGAAGCGCTTAGCGGAAAATGGATAGTATAATAACTAAATACACCACATCTTACTAAGTAAGCCTATACACTTCCCACTGCTGGGCATAGAGGCCTCCTCTCATGCGCGACGAGGCCTGTGCCCAGCAGAGGGCTTGGGTCGCAAACAGAAACGAATGTTAAGCGGTGACTGCTAAACGGTCGCTAACACGAGATTTATTTGGCCATCGGGCTACAACGCGGTCTCACAATGACGAACGGTCTCTGTTTAAAACAGAAGCGCTTAGCGGAAAATTGATAATATAACAAATAAATACAACATCCCAATAAGTAAGCCTATACACTTCCCACTGCTGGGCATAGAGGCCTCTTCTCAAGAGTGAATCTTCTGTACCTAGTACTATTATATTTATTCTGTGCTGAAATGCACGAAGCTTGATATGGCTGTATGTAGCCGTGCGCGTCAGTTAACGTTTTTTGGCGCGATTTGTGGCTGTATTTGCTATACGGTATTAAAAGCATCATAAAGTCCGTAAAATAAAAAAAAATGTCAAACCTTCTTAAATCAGATATAGCTTAAAAATACCCTCAGATCAAACTCTTAGAACATAGTAATACAAAATAATACACATGCCAACAGTTAGACCAGGTCTAATCTGTCCCTATACTTAACAATACGGTCTTTATATTTGGAAAGGATGTACTTATTCTAAAACCACGAGCCTAAAGCCCCCTTTCATTGATAACAACGCCACATATGGGTGGCATGGGAAACTCTGTATGTACAGTCGCCATCAGATATATCGGAGCGGCCAAGGTGTTCACAATATCTGAACACGCGCTCTAACGCCCTGACAATAGAGGCGTGTTCCGATATTTGTGAGCACCTTGGCCGCTCCGATATATCTGATGGCGACTGTACCTTATTGGATATGTATGAATATCGATGTACTATGAGAAGCCATCTAGGGTTCGAGTAGGTAAATGGATACGTAGAGAGACGTAGAGATAGACGACCTCACATGCGATGGTCGGATGACATTGCAAAAATTGCTGGCCCAAAGTGGACTTTAACAGCACAAGACAGATCTAATTGGCAGTCTCTGGAGGAGGCCTTTACCCAAGAAGGGGTTCTTGCTTCGTAGGAATATGTTTATTGGTATTTTCATTTAATTTTTGTAAAAATAATGACATTACGAATTATTTTTTAACTATCATAATTATATATGTTATATTTTTTTTTAAATTTATGTTGACATTGTAACTACTTGCAAGAAATAAAAGGCTTTTTAAAATATATTTTATTAAATACATACTGCAAATCATACAGATGGCGTTGATATGATAAAGTTAAAGGTCTAATTAGAGTACACCATAAATCATGTTTATATATATATTTTTTAAGAAAATATTTTTTTTTGGCTATTGCATGGTTGACCAACAATGCGCTCTCACTTGCACCAAACGTGAAAGTTCATCGCCCACACTGAATGTTTTACTGTTGACATGGAAAAACAAATCATACCAAGGAAAATGTGAGTGAAAGGATTTTTCAGGCTTCGTAGACCGTAATTTCAGTTCACCGTCGCGTGGCTGCGTCCCGACCTAAATAGGAAACATCGAAAAAATTGAGAGGTCCCTTTTCTTGAAGGGACTTTACGCTCTCGTAGGCCATAAATAATATATCACGTTGCAGATTGTTTGTTTTTGAGAGGCTACAAACAACACGAACCTTTTTACTTCGTATTTGGTGTTTGTAAAGTTTTTAGATATTGCTCATCTTGTAAGGGACGCTTCATATCATGATCTTAAGGGGCCCACAGATTACCAGTTCACCGGACGATATCAACCTGTCAGTTACTCGCGAAAGCTAACAGTGGCGAATAACTGACAAGCTGATATCGTCCGGCGAACTGGTAATCTGTGGGCCCCTTAAGACAAATATATGAAGCGCCTCTCACAAGATATGCAATATCTAAAAACTTTTATTTAACATTTTAAGGCATTAATCCGTTTATAAATACTTTTACTCTCTTAATTTAACTTAACCTGACAGAAACTCAACGAAAATAAATAACGAAAAAGAAAATATTCGGAAAATAAACCATCTCAATTAAATTCGATATGCTAATAAAAATAATATCTTTCGAATTTTTATTTTACCACTCAGAATTCCAACGATTTAAACTGCGTAAAAGGAAAAATAAGAGAAAACCTGAGTACTTTTTATAACAAAAGTTTTCACTTCAAAAAAATATCATAAATCTTTTACAGAGCCCTTTGAAACATCTTGCCTCGAGTTCCATAGCATCGGACAGCATTAGAGTACCCGTACCAAGACTTACTGCTAACGTCTACGTAATTTACTTTCTATACATCTCGCTCGCACTAATATACCAGTACGAGCGAGATGCATAGATAGTAAGTTACGTTCACGCTAGCGTGTGCCAGTGCCAAACTGGTGGTATTTACTTGTAGGTACTCGTAAACAAGAGCCGGAATAAATATGTGAAAATGTCACTTTGGTCGGAAGTTTGCAACCGAGAAATAACTTTTAACTAAGGGTACATTATTTATATTCCTAAAATTTAAATGTATGTTTAGTACTTGTAAGCAACTTATTTTCAGAGATGGATGGTGGAATTAATTTCAAAAGGTATATTTTTAAACTAATCTAAAATATGTCTAAATGATACTAAGGGTTGCAAAAACTAAATAAATTTAGTTAGGTATTATTATTATTATTATGAGCCTGTTGTGTCCCACTGCTGGGCAAAGGCCTCCCCCCTCTTCTTCCACTCGTCCCGGTTTTGAGCTACATCTGGCCAGTCTCTCAAAAAGGAGTCCAAGTTATCCCGCCATCGCCGACGAGGTCTGCCGGATCCCCGGTGTGACTCGTGGGGCACCCACTCTGTGGTTAACTTGGCCCACAAGTCGTTCGGCATGCGGCAGACATGACCAGCCCAGTCCCACTTTAGCTTGGCCGCTTTTTGAGCCACATCTATTATCTGAGTTTTTGAGCGCAGCGTGGTGGTTTTGGTTTTTTTTTAGTTAGGTAATTAACTAAAAATTAAACTTATACCCAACTAAATAAGGTAGGCCCAGCAGGTCTGTCCCCTGAGTAATTTTAAAGAAGTCAGTAACATTAAGAAAGTTGGGCACCCTCACGAGAACACCAAATTTTGATAGGTATTTTTAATTTTAGTTATTTTAATTGTAGTTAGTTTTAGTTTTATATTTATTTATATTAATAAATATATATTAAGAAAGTTCTTTTATTTTTAAATCAGATTATAATATGAAATGTTCCTAGTCATAGGCACTTTAAACAAGTGTAAGTAATATCGTAATGGCACTAGTAATTATTATTATGCACGATATTAGCTAGCATCATCTGCTCCTCACAACCCCACCACCAATTAGACGCCTAGTTACAAGAAAACAATGTCTGTTAAGCCCTTTAGTGTTGGTTAGTTAGTGAAGTTAGTGTAAGTTGGCCGGTGACCGGCCGAGTGATCAATCGAGCCGAGTTAATGACCGAGTAGAGTAATTAGTTTCTATCATATTACTTGGCTTGAACTGTGCTCACTCGTGTGCATGTATGTTGGTAAAGTTAGAGAGGATTTAGCATACGATAGTTGATACTAGATACAGATGTACAGTAGAGCATAATTGTGTTCTATCGTGTTTTCTCGGAAACGTTCGTATTCGTCATGCTACTTCAGTCAACACTGAGTACTTTTTGTAACGAGACTGACTGAAATAGCAAGACGCGTTCGGGCGTTTCCGTGAAAATACGATGGAAAATAATTATGCACTACAACTGTACATGAAACAGTCAGCATCAAGAAACGGAATAAATATGGAAAATAAAGTACTTACAGATGAAAATTTGGACGTTATGAAAATAGGTACCATAAGTACTATCAAGAAACGGAATAAATATGGAAAATAAAGTACTTACAGATGAAAATTTGGACGTTATGAAAATAGGTACCATAAGTACTAGGCTTTCAAAATCCTTTTTATCCGACTTCTAAAAAGAAGGTACCGACCTCAACCATATCAGTTTGCTAGTGCAAAAGGGATTTTATCCTTTTTGCGTCGATTTTTTATACAGTACCTACATTTTACAGTCAACATGTAATAAGCATTGAATTTAATCAAATTCATCTTCAACATTTTGCAAGTGGAATGAAAGGGAACACATCAAAATGACGGGGGCTCATGTATTCGGAATAAAGTGAGAAGCGAAACGGGCCAAAGGTGTCGCGAATCACGTACCTTGCTACGTGACGACAAACTGTACCGAGCTGTGGAAAAAATCTCTTTGATATATCGGGCCTGAGTCGTGGACCGAAATGAAAAATATATGCCAGTAGCCACCTACTTTATTATTAAGGAGCCCACAGATTACCAGTTCGCCGGACGATATTAGCCTGTCAGTTGTTCGGAGCCGTCAAATTTTGCGTTTAACTGACAGGCTGATATCGTCCGGCGAACAGGTAGTCAGTGGCCCCAAAAAAGTGGCCCGAAAGGGATCTCCTTTAGATAGAGTAGATTTTTTTTTGTACAAAAGGAATAACATAGTTTTACTTATTAAGGACCACTTGCACCATTCACTAACCCGAGGCTAACCGGTTAAACCTGGAGTTGCCATTGCTACCAGTACAATTTGACACTGGGTTAATGGTTTAACGGTTTAACCCTGGTTAGTGGGTTGGTGCAAGTGGAGCTAAAAGAGTTAATAATTTATAGTACCTAAGTATACTCTTAGGTACGAAGTGACTTTTTAAATATTCTCAAATGCAATTAAAAGTTGTTTTTACTGCATCCACTGTATATTCAGACATAGCTTATACAAAACTTCTCAAGTAATATAATGTAAAACGGGAAACTCGTGTCAAAGCAGTCGTGACTTACGTACCTACTGCATTTCTCTAAATTTCATGGAGCTAGAAATGATTACTTCGAGTCTCCTTTGAGCAAATGTTTCAAGGGTTTGTTATACGCCCGGTAAATAATTATTATGTATATGAAACTGAACATAATCTATCCCATAGTAAAGTAAAATCGTCCATAATCTTGCCGACACCTGATGCCATGTTTTAGTTTGGAGTCATTGTAATATCTGTAACACTCAGACGAGTTCAAAGGACAAAATTTTTATTTTCGGTATACCTCGCCTCTTGTCGATTATAAAGAAAAAAGCGCATTTAGAGAAATCTGTATTCCCAAAATTCAATTTCTTGTTGTGACTTAATTGTATGGCGTAATAATTACCTTTCCCGAGGGAGCTTCGGGTTATCCCAAAAAAAACACTTATTTTACCTAAGTATCTTCTTAAATT